>NC_091472.1:18380324-18980324 GCF_036971445.1 Narcine bancroftii
CGTTGCGTTCGTTCAACTGACCGTAAAATGTTTTGCTGCTGATTTTTGTTTGTCCTCGGCATCTGATGCCTCTCTTGTCAGTGTCCAACAATAGTCGGCCAGCAGTGATAGATTCCAGTTGCCCTGATACTGCAATTCCATGGTCGCAATGTCCTGGTGAAACCTTTCACCATGTTCATCACCGACTGCAGTAAGATCAGCGGGGAAGAAGTCCAAGTGCGAATGCACAGAATGAATTTTCAATGACATGTTGCGCTTTGCAGTTTTATATAAATACGCTGCTGAAGATCCAGCTGCGCTGGATGGGTCACGTCTCCAGAATGGAGGACCATCGCCTTCCCAAGATCGTATTATATGGCGAGCTCTCCACTGGCCACCGTGACAGAGGTGCACCAAAGAAAAGGTACAAGGACTGCCTAAAGAAATCTCTTGGTGCCTGCCACATTGACCACCGCCAGTGGGCTGATAACGCCTCAAACCGTGCATCTTGGCGCCTCACAGTTTGGCGGGCAGCAGCCTCCTTTGAAGAAGACCGCAGAGCCCACCTCACTGACAAAAGGCAAAGGAGGAAAAACCCAACACCCAACCCCAACCAACCAATTTTCCCTTGCAACCGCTGCAATCGTGTCTGCCTGTCCCGCATCGAACTGGTCAGCCACAAACGAGCCTGCAGCTGACGTGGACTTTTTTACCCCCTCCATAAATCTTCGTCCGCGAAGCCAAGCCAAAGAAAAGAAAGATCAGTGTCCACATTTCAGAATAAATTTGACAGTGAATCAAAACAAATTTCCCCACAGGATCCATGATCGCTTTTTGAGTTTTAACAGGTAGAGTCTTCTTAATCAATATCACCACCCCTCTTGCTTTAGAGTTCAATGCTGAAGCTACCACTTGGACACATTTCACTGTTCAAACAATATTGTCACATGAACCTTTTCTTTGGCTTGGCTTCGCGGACGAAGATTTATGGAGGGGGTAAAAGTCCACGTCAGCTGCAGGCTCGTTTGTGGCTGACAAGTCCGATGCGGGACAAACAGACACGGTTGCAGCGGTTGCAGGGGAAAAATGGTTGGTTGGGGTTGGGTGTTGCCTTTGCCTTTTGTCAGTGAGGTGGGCTCTGCGGTCTTCTTCAAAGGAGGTTGCTGCCCGCCGAACTGTGAGGCACCAAGATGCACGGTTTGAGGCGATATCAGCCCACTGGCGGTGGTCAATGTGGCAGGCACCAAGAGATTTCTTTAGGCAGTCCTTGTACCTTTATATTTCACCTAGTTCCAGTGAAGGATCTTTGACCTGAAATTGTAAGCCTAACCTGTCGAGAATTTCTGGTACTCCATTTCGATTATATTACATTTTAAATTACTTAAAGCACTAATGCCCTGACAATTATATCTTTTTGAAGTGAAAAAGGATTTTTCTTAAAAGATAAAAGAGAATTAAAATTAAATATATATAAAGAGTAACAGGTACAAATAACAGAAAGTTAAAAGTGCATTGAAATTTCTCTGCATTGGACAAAAATAAAAAAGGGGAGATTGAACAGCATGACCCTACAGTGATACAACTGGCATGTTAAATGGGAGTAAATATTTCCAGAGACATGATCTGGACACAACAGTCAAGAGAGCAGACCAAAGCCTCTACTTCATTAAGAGGCCACATTTCCAACGTCCCTTAACAACTTTTGTCGGTTCACCATCAAAAGCATCCTAGCTGGATGTATCATGGCGTCGTACAGGTACTAACTCTGGCCAAAATCAGAAGAAGCTTCAGAAAGGTGATGAATTCAGCTCAGAACATCACATAAGCCTTCCCCCCCCCCACCCATCGATTCCATCCGCACGTTCCACCACCTTGAAACAGACTGAAGGACCCATCCCAACTAGCCACTCACTCTTCACTGTTGGGTAGAAGGTTCAAGACAGCGAGATCACACAACAGGTACAAACATTCTTTCCTGCAGCCATATGGCTCTAGAATTAAGCTCAGAATATTGATTCCATGCTGCCCTTGCGGAGTACTGATTGATCCTTTCACTGTCACACCACACATTGCTCCTGACCTACTCCACTGCTTATGAAGAAATGAACCTTCTCATTGCATCAGGTAATAAGGTGACCATGGACTTGAAAAAGAAGAGAATTTTATTGCTTAGGAAGTTGAGTAATGTACAAGACACTCCACACAAAGACAGAAGAGCCACCCATGAAAACCAGCTGCACAATCCCTTCAACTCCCTCAGAGTCAGGCGGGAGAACTACATTCATCACAATTTAAAAACCAATCATCTTTGGACAAGTAAAAACACAAAGATGGAGTAGATCAAACCATACTTTATGTAGCAAAAGTAAGTATATATTACCGACGTGTTGGGCTTGAGCCCTTCATGCCTCGATGAAGCACTCAAGCTGAAATGTTGTTATGTATCTTTACCTTTGCTTACATAAAGTACACTGTTTGACGTGCTGAGTTTCTCCAGCGTTGTGTTTTTACTTTAACCATAGTGTCCACAGACTTTCGTGTTTTAATTCTTTAGACAAGGAAGTGTCTAGTTTCAAAACTGTTTAAAAAGATCAGATAATGGAGTCACGTGATGGAGTAGTGGCCGGTAGGAGAATACCAGCCCTCTCCAGAAAAGAAGGAAAAAAGTAAAGAAAAAGCAAAGCGACAGACACACAAACCACAACAAATAAAAAATAAAGGTGTGGAGGAAATGGCACCAAAGAAAGAAAAGCCAAAAACAACGAGAAGAAAAGAAGGAAAGACGCCGGAAGAGAAAGGTGAAGGCCTTACCTGTACGAAGAAGCAGGGACCCGCCGTGGAAAGAGGAGCCCACTCCCTGAGGTCAGTAAAAACCCCGAAGGGTCACGATCCACTGAACGCAGGACTACATGGATGGCTCGTGGAGCCAAACAGAGGTGCGCAACCGCGCATGCGCGATTCCTCGCGCATGCGGGATGCGCACGACAAAGACAACACTGACGGGAGGGGGGACCAGCTGAGAAAGACACGACAGCAGGGCTCCCAGTGGGAAGATATAGAAAATAACGGGAACAGGAGGGAGGAGAATGAAAAAAGGAAATGAGAGACACAGCAGATGACCAGCCTAGAGGAAGAGGACCAACACCATTAATAATAAAAATACCCAGCAAACTGAGATAAATAGCCCAACAAGAAAGTCAGAAGAGACACAGATACAAGGAAGAGAGGTAGAGGACACAGGTCCTGGAGCGGACACAAGGGGAGGAGGAGGGAGAGCATCAAGCTCTGGACAGAGAAATGGAAGATGAAGGGAATAGACAGTACATGGATAAAAAAAATTTTCAAGAATATATGGAAGCATTAAAGGAATGGCAGACATGAGAATTTAGTGAAATAAAAAGAAGAATAAAAGGTACAGAAGAAAAAGTGAGTAGATTAGAGATGGTCATGACAGAAATAGGGAAAAGAGTAGACAAGGTGGAAGAACGAGTAACAGCCGTAGAAATGGAAGTAGATGACTTAAAAAGGAAATTGGAAGAATCTGATTTAAAAAGTTAAAGCAACACACGAGTTATTAGCTCAGAAGATGGATATAATGGAAAACTATAATAGGAGAAACAATATAAAGATAGTGGGCCTTAAGGAAGATGAAGGCAAAGATATGAAAGAATTTATAAAAGAATGGATCCCCAGGGTCCTAGGAATGCCAGAAATGCAGGAAGGAATGAAAATAGAAAGGGCACACAGAACATTAGCCCCGAAACCACAGTCACAACAAAAACCAAGATCCATTCTAGTAAAATTCCTGAGATATACGACAAGAGAAAATATATTGGAGAAGGCAATGAAAAAAATGAGAGAAGACAAAAAGCCACTGGAATACAAAGGTCAAAAAAAATTTTCTACCCAGACACAAGTTTTGAGCTCCTGAAGAAGAGGAAGGAGTTTAACGCAGCAAAATCAATCCTATGGAAGAAAGGCTATAAATTTATGTTAACATATCCAGCGGTGCTTAAAATAGTAATTCCGGGGCAGCAAAGCAGACTGTTCTCGGATCCAGAGAAAGCATGAGAATGTGCAGAACGACTGCAAAACAGACAGAGAGATGAAGAGATGTAACAAGAACAAGAATGATGACAAACTTCATATGAAGAAGAAAAATAATGTATAAGTAAAAACTAAGAAGGGGAAGAAAGGAAGTAAGGGGGGAGGGTGAGCTTTGTTATATGTGAAGATAAAAGTCTTTTCTGGAGGGGGCTGGGTGGAAGAGAATAACAGTCACTGCGAAATCAGTTGACGCTTGCAAGCGGGTTCGCAATCCAAATGGAGAGAGGAGATGTGGTTGCCCGGCAAGGGACAAGGGGCAACTCAGAGAGGGGGTGACACTTGGGGTTAAGGGAATTTTAGATGTGGGAATAGTGGTAATATTTTATGTTTTAGAAGTGTTGTCTTACAGTGTGTTCAAAACAAGAAAACAGAAATGGATAAGGAGGAAAGATGGTGATGAGGAAGTGGAAATGAAAGGTAAACAAAGTATGAAATGGCCATGTTGAACTATATGACTATAAATATTAATGGAATACATAACCAAATCAACAGGAAGAAATTGGTAAATTTACTGAAAAAAGAAAAAATTGATATAGCATTCGTGCAGGAAACACATCTAACTGAAGAGGAACATAATAAATTAAGGAGAGACTGGGTAGGACACGTAATGGCAGCATCATACAATCTAAAAGCCAGAGGAGTAGCTATATTAATCAATAAAAATGTACCAATCAAAATAGAGGAGGAAATAATAGATCCAGCAGGGAGGTATGTAATGATAAAGTGTCAGATATATTCAGAATTTTGGAATTTGATCAATGTATATGCACCTAATGAAGAGGATCAAAAATTTATGCAAGATATCTTTTTGAAGATTATAGATACACAGGGGAATATACTGATAGGAGGGGACTTTTACCTTAATTTGGACTCAAACATGGATAAAACTGGGAAAAGAATTAACAGAAAGAACAAAATGCAACTTTTGGATACATGGAGGAGACAACACCCAAAGGAGAAGGAATACTCATATTATTCAAGTCGACATAAAACATACTCAAGGATAGACCTGTTCCTGTTGTCAGCCCACATCCAAGGGAGAGTTAGGAAAACGGAATATAAAGCTAGATTGTTATCGGATCACTCACCCCTGTTATTAGCAATAGAGCTGGAGGACATCCCACCCAAAACGTATAGTTGGAGATTAAACTCCATGCTACTTAAAAGACAGGATTTTAAAGAATTAATTGAGCACTAAATTAAAATGTACTTTGAAATAAATACAGAATCAGTGAAAGATAAGTTTATACTATGGGATGCAATGAAAGCATTCATCAGAGGGCAGATAATAAGTTATGTAACTAAGATGAAGAAGGACTACAATCAGGAAATAGAACAGCTGGAAAGGGAAATAGCAAGTACAGAAAAAGAATAAGCAACAAGGGAAGATACAAAAAAGAAGAGAATTGGCGGACAAAAAAATAAAATATGAAACACTACAAACATACAAGGTGGAGAAGAACATAATGAAGACAAAGCAGAAGTATTATGAGCGAAGAGAAAAAAACGCACAAAATACTAGCTTGGCAGCTTAAGACAGAACAAACTAAAAGAACGGTATTGGCATCAAGGAAAAAGGAAAAACAAATTACATATAACCCAACGGAGATCAATGAAAACTTCAAGGAATTCTACGAGCAACTATATCGAACTGAGAACGAAGGGAAAGAAGACAAAATAGATGAGTTTCTAGCTAAAATTGAACTACCGAAATTGCAAGAAGAGGAGCAAAATAAATTAATAAAACCATTTGAAATAGAGGAAATACAGGATATATTAAAAAAACTACTGAACAATAAAATGCTGGGAGAGAATGGACTCCCAATAGAATTTTAAAAAACATTTAAAGACTTATTAATGCCTCCTCTCCTGGAAGTAATGAACCAGATTGAAGAAACACAAAACATGCCAGATTCATGTAAAACAGCAATAATTACAGTAATACCAAAGACAGGGAAAGATCCACTAACACCAGCATCGTATGGACCAATATCTCTACTTAACACAGATTATAAGATAATGGCTAAACTATTAGCAAACAGATTGGCCGACTGTGTACCAAAAATAGTAAAACTAGATCAAACTGGATTTATTAAGAAAAGACGAACAACAGACAATATCTGTAAGTTCATTGACTTAATCCATGCAGTACAAGGAAACAAGACGCCAACAGTGGCAGTTGCCTTAGACGCAGAGAAAGCCTTTGACAGAGTAGAATGGAATTATTTATTCAGAGTACTACAGAGGTTCAACCTACCAGAGAAATATATTAATTGGATTAAAGCATTATATAAGGGACCATTGGCGAAGGTGACAGTAAAAGGATATATATTAAACCAATTTAAATTAAGCAGATCAACGGGGCAGGGATGTCCACTATCTCCCCTCACTGTTCGCGTTAGCTATAGAACCACTAGCAGAACTGATAAGAACAGAAAATAAAATAAGAGGAATAAAAATAAAAGAGAAGGAATATAAAATCAGTCTATTTGCAGATGACATCATAGTATACTTAACAGAACCAGAAATATCAATAAAAGAATTACATAAGAAATTGAAGGAATATGGAGAAGTATCGGGGTACAAGATGAACGCAAATAAAAGTGAAGCAATGCCAATAAATAATGCAGATTTCACAAAGTTTAAGAAAAATCACCATTTAGATGGCAAACACAAGCAATTCGATACCTAGGTATACAACTAGATAATAATCTAGGCCAGCTATACAAACTAAATTATCAGCCATTAATGAAGAAATTACAAGATGAATTGGAACATTGAAAAGATTTACCGCTAACACTGATAGGAAGGGTAAATTGTATTAAAATGAACGTCTTTCCAACGATACAATACCTATTTCAATCGTTACCAATTCACCCAAGAGAGAAATTCTTCAAGGAGCTAAAGAAAACAATAAGGAAATTCTTATGGAAAGGGGGGAAACCGAGGATAGCGCTAGATAAATTAACAGAATGGTACAAACAAGGGGACTTACAGCTACCAAACTTTAAGAATTATTATGGAACAGCACAATTAAGATACCTATCAGATTTTTATCAAACAAGGGAAAAACCAGATTGGACCAGATTAGAGCTAGATAAAATAAGGGAGAAGGTACCTGAACATATAATATATAAGTGGGATGAAAAGCTGGTGCAACATAGGAATTCACCAGTACTGCACCATCTGCTCAACATTTGGAAGAAAATTCATGTAGAAAGGAATAAAACAAATTATCAACTACCAAAATTAATATTGACACAAAATCAACTAATCCCTTTCACAATAGATAACCTTTCCTTTATAGAATGGGAGAGAAAAGGGATTAAAAGAATAGAAATTGTTTTTCGGGAAATAAATTATTATCTTTTGAACAAATGAAGTACAAATATGGTATAACTCACGGTACAATGTTTGCATGCCACCAACTGAAAACCTACTTGAAGGACAAATTGTGAAGCAGGCTGAGGTTACCAGAAGGAAGCAATTTTGATTATGTGATTACAGACACAATGATAATTAAAAGATTTATAACAAACATGTACATCAAACTGCAAGAGAAAGAGTACGAGGAAACAAGCTGTAAACCCAAACAAAAATGGGAACAAGATCTAAACATAAATAGATTGGGAGATGGGGAAGTCCAGAGAGACCTAGGGGTTCTTGTGCACCAGTCACTGAAGGCGAGCATGCAGGTACAGCAGGCGGTTAAAAAGGCAAATGGTATGTTGGCCTTCATATCAAGAGGGTTTGAGAATAGGAATAAGGATACCTTACTGCAGCTGTACAGGGCCTTGGTGAGATCACACCTGGAGTATTGTGTGCAGTTTTGGTCACCTTATCTAAGGAAGGATGTTCTTGCAATGGAGGGAGTGCAGAGGCGATTCACCAAGCTGATACCTGGAATGGCAGGAATGACTTATGAGGAAAGATTGCGCAAATTGGGATTGTACTCGCTGGAGTTTAGAAGATTGAGAGGGGATCTCATAGAGACATATAAAATTCTGGCAGGACTGGACAGAATGGATGCGGAAGGGATGTTTCCAATGGTGGGAGAGTCCAGAACCCGGGGCCATGGTTCGAGGATAATAGGCAAACCATTTAGAACCGAGATGAAGAGGAATTTCTTTACCCAGAGGGTGCTGAATCTGTGGAATTCATTGCCACAGAGAGCAGTAGAGGCAGGTTCACTGAATATATTTAAGAGGGAATTAGATATATTTCTTCAGTATAAGGGAATTAGGGGTTACGGAGAGAAGGCAGGGACGGGGTACTGAACTTTAAGATCAGCCATGATCTCATTGAATGGCGGAGCAGGCTCGAAGGGCCGAATGACCTACTCCTGCACCTATCTTCTATGTTTCTATAAAGAATGAAACATGGGAAAAGCTATGCTCCGGAACTATGAGAAATACAATAAACACGAGGTTACGCATGATGCAATATAATTGGTTAATCAGGCTATACACCATGCCCCAAAAGTTAAATAAATGGGACCCAACAGTATCAGACAGATGTTTTCGCTGTAAGAAGGAAACGGGAACAACAGTACATGCAATTTGGGCATGTGAGAAAGTGGAAAAGTTTTGGGAAGAGCTAAACCAGATATTAAATAAAATCACAAAAAGCAACATACCAAAAATCCAGAGATCTTTCTTCCAAGTAATATGAGAAGTAAAGAACTTGGACTCGATTTAAATGGACCACAAAAAAGATTTATTATGATAGCCTTAGCTGTAGCAAAAAAATGTATCATGTCAACCTGGAAATTAGAAGATAGGCTGAGAATACAGCAATGGTACATAGAAATGAATAAATGTATTCCATTGGAAAAAATAACATAAAATTTAAGCAATAACATCACAGTATTCAAACAAATTTGGGAACCGTACATGTAACTCAACAGAGAAGTCCTACCACGGACCTCCACCACCTAAAATGACAGAAGGAGAAGACAACGAAATGAACTGACCAAGTGTGTAAAAGTTCTTGTTTATTTTCATTGTGTGATGACATTGTTTAATGGGTTTAATGTATTATATATGTTGAACATTGAGTGAGTGGGGAGGGGGGATGAAGGAGGGAGGGAAGGGAGGGGGGAAAAGGGGAGAAAATGACACTGTATATTCAAGAGGGAAATGTTTGTGTGTATTTTGGTCAGTATGGTTCATAGTGTGAAAAAATGTAATGGAGAGGGACCTTCAAAACAAAAGATCAGATAATTCTGACATCTTAATAGGAGACTTTCCCTCAGTGAAAAAACCTCTCCAATTTCTTGGTAGATCAGGTTTTTATGGTTGCTGCAGGGTGATTTTCATGTTGTGAGCTGTTTGCTCACAAAGCAAATGTCAAAAGCAAACTGGAACTGAGTTACAGGTGAAGTTAAAGGTTAAACAGGTTAAGACTTCATTCCCTGGAGCGTAGAAGAACGAGGGAGATTTGATAGAAGTATTTAAAATTATGAGGGGATAGACAGAGTAAATGTAGATCGGCTTTTTCCACTGAGGATAGGTGAGATACAAACCAGAGAGAAAGGGAAAAAGTTTAGGGGGAACATGAGGGGGGATATCTTCACACAGAGAGTGATGGGAGTGTGGAATGAGCTGCCAGCTGAAGTGGTGAATGCGGGCACAGTTTTAACATTTAAGAGAATTTGGACAGGTACACGGATGGGAAAAGAATGGAAGGCTAATAACTAGGTGCAGATCAGTGGGACTAGGCAAAAAAATGGTCCAGAACAGATTAGAAGGGATGAAGGGGCCTGTTTCTGTGCTGTACTATTCTATGGATCTATAGTTCGAAGTCTAATCTGCACATCAGAATCAGAATTTATTGTCATGAACAAGTCACGAAATTCGTCATTTTGCATCAGAATCTGAGTGCAAACATTCACATAAACCACCGTACTGTAGCTTTCACGTTCCAATGTGTGGAGAAAAACAACACGCACATCACAGCCTTGAGGTTGAGACTGGTTTATTGCACTGGCCTTCGTGCTTATATGGGCCCCAGGCTCTGACATCAGGGCTCCACATCATTGGAGCGCCAGCCTGGGATTGGCCAGCATTTCTGCCACCGTTCCCAATCTTCCCGCTATGCAGGACATCACATGGGACAACGGCTGATGTCACCCCCAGATCTGCATGGTTGCCGTGTTCGTCAGCCATTTTGTGGGCTGGACTGTTTGCCTGTGCGCGGGCCACTACACGACCCCTCCCCAAGAATCGGCGATCAGACCGTTATCCGTTGGTTTAAGTAGTCTGCCCCTGCGTCGCGGGGAAGGAGTGGAGACTGGCTCATAACAGTCCAGATGTGTCGGTTTCAGGTGGTCGATGGTAAAAGTCTCCTCCTTATCACCAATGTCAAAGACGAAGATGGAGCTATTGTCCCTGATGACCCTGTAGGTCCCCTCGTACAGTCATTGTAGGGGCGGCCAGTCTGCGCCCCTTCGCACAAACACATAATGACAAGTCTTTAAGTCCCTGGGGACGTTATGTTTGGGCTGGTCATGTGGAGGGGGTTTCCCCAGGACCAGGGACCCAAGTTTTCGCAGCAAGTTCTCAAGAGTTGCTGTGGGATCTTCCAGGCATTTGTCGGAGGCCAGTAACTCCCCCAGAATGATTAATTCCTAGGCATTGAAGTCCTCCTTCGGCGCAGTATGAATCCCCAGGAGGACCCAAGGCTGTTCATCCACCCAGTTGAGGTGCCTGTGAAACTACTCCACCAACCTATTGGACTGAAGATGAGATGCCGTGGTGTGATGGACCTGTGTCCCTGTCCAGAGCCCAGAGGTAAATTGTGCCCCCTGTCTGAGGTTAGGTGCTGCGGGACCACAAATCTGAAGACCTATGTGTCGATAAGTGCCCTGTCACAGGTTTCTATGGTGATATCAGCCAGTGGAACTGCCACAAGCCACCTCGTGGAGTGGTCAAGCATGGTCAAGAGGTACCTCACCCAACAGGAAACTGGTAGTGGCTCCATTATGTCAATATGTGGCTGAACCTGCGCCGTGCTGGTTCAAAGGTCTATTTGGGTGCCCTCGTGTGAATCTGCACTTTGGAGTCGGTGTAGGTCTTGGCCCACTGGCTGACCTGCTTATGGAAACCATGCCAGAAAAAACCTGCTAGCCATCATCTTGACCATAGCTCAGATTGTGAGATGCACCAGGTTGTGGATGGCGTCTAAAACCTGGCACCTCCATGCGACCGGGACGATAGTACGAGGGCTGCCTGTTGGAGGCGTCGCACAGCAGTGTCAGGTTACCTGGGCCAATGGGGATGTCTTCCACCTTGAGACTGGAGACAGTTGTCCTATAAGGGGGGATCTCAAGGTCCACCTGCTGTGCTTTGGTGAGGGCCACGTTAGTCAACTCCCTGGGACAAGGCATGTATTGACTCAGTCACTGGGTCTGACAGAGCGTCAGCTACCACTTTGTTTTACCCCCCAATGTGCAGTATGTCCATTGAAAAATTCAGACACATAAGACAAGCGTCTCTGTTGTCGGGCTGACCATGGATCCGATACTTTATGCAAGGCAAAGGAAAGCGGCTAGTGATCAGTGAAGACCTTGAATTGCTGACCTAAGTAACGAAAATATCTTACTGTCAGGTACAGCACCAATAGCTCTCAGTCAAAAGCACAGTATTTCAGCTCTGGGGGGAGTGGAGATGTCTGCTGAAAAAGGCCAAGTGTTGCCACTGGCCTTGATTTGTTCCAGTACACCTCCTACTGCTGTGCTGGAGGTGTTGATTGTCAGAGCAGTGGTC
This sequence comes from Narcine bancroftii, assembly GCF_036971445.1. Classification (NCBI taxonomy): domain Eukaryota; kingdom Metazoa; phylum Chordata; class Chondrichthyes; order Torpediniformes; family Narcinidae; genus Narcine; species Narcine bancroftii. The sequence goes on from NC_091472.1 coordinate 18,392,177, forward strand.
TGGGGTGTACCAGGAGGGTGGCATTGGCCAGCACATCTTTGGCGTTCTGGAACCCCCTCAAAGACTCATAAACCCTGGTAATGTTCTTTGACTTGCCCACCATCAGCGCAAAGAAGGGGCGCATGATACGGGCCACGGCTGGTATGAAACTGCGGTAAAAGTTTATCATACCGGCGAATTCCTGTAGCCCTTTTATTGTGCTGGCTTGGCAAAGCACCGGACCGCCTCAACCTTTTCAGGAAGTCAGTAGTATCCAGGCCAAATTGGCACTTCGCGGGGTTAATTGTCAGCCTGAACTCACACAACTGGGTGCACAGTTGTCTCAGGTAGGCAGTGATGAGAATATCCGGCCATTTTGTGAGTTGGTCCGCAACTCTATGCACGGGCCACTACATTACATTAATAAATAAAAAACAGTGCCCAGAAAGTCAAAGTAAGGCAGTGTTTTTGGTTCATTGATTATTGAGGAATCTGATGACAGCAGGGAAGAAGCTGTCCTTGTGACGCTGAGTGCTCGTTTTTAGGCTCCTGTCCCCTTTTTCCCGAAGGTAGGAGAGTGAAGTGGTCATGGCCTGGGTGGTGAGGGTCCTTAAGGATAGAGACTGCTTTCTTCAGACTCCTCTTGTAGATGTCCTTAATGGAGTGAAATCGGGTGCCGAGTAAACAACCCTCTGCAGTTTTTGTTTTGCCCTAAGTATTGGCACCTCCATACCAGACAGTGATGCAACTGGCCAGAATGCTCTCCTGTAGAAGTTTGAGAGTGTTTTGTGACATACTGAATCTCCTCCAAAACCTTACAAAGTATAGCTATTGGAGAGCCGTCTTCATGATTGTTTCAAGATGGAGGCTCCAGGTCAGATCCTCAGAAATGTTGACACCCAGGAATTTGAAGTTCTTGACCCTCTCCACTATTGGGCCCTCGATGAGGACTGTCATGTTCTCCAGTTTTCCTCCTGAAGTCCACAATCATCACCTTGGTTTTGCTGACATTGAGCATAAGGTTGTTAGCGTGACACCACTCAACAAGCTGATCCATCTCCCTCCTGTACACTTCCTCGTTACAATTTGTGATTCTGCCGACAACTGTGGCATCATCGGCAAACTTATAGAGAGATGAAATACACGTTAGCTTAAGTGATAGATAAATAGCAATTAAAGGAGAGCAAATGGAATCAAATGAAAACCTGCACAGACAGCGAAATATCCAAGTTCAAGCAATCTGGTAACACTGGCACAATCAACCACTGTCCCAAGAAGCCCTCAGGAAAGCTTCATTAAACCAACAGTCCTCAGCTATTTGATAATGCTCCATCCAACTCAGACAAAAAAAGAAAATTTACTAATTTAGCAATCGCCACAATCTTTGGTCATCGTCAAAATACCTCATGGATGGTGTAAGGTAAAACATCATGAGATGGGAATGTGTAAGGAGTTACCCTGTGCAGGGATGTAACAAGATGTGAATGCATCCTTGTACTTACAAGATAAGAGAGACATTGATGGGACATTGGCAGGAAGCTAGCAGGGAAAGGATAGCAACAGTTTTAGTCATTGGACAAGTAATGATATGATGATGGTCTAAGCATGTATCCAAGGGTATAAAAAATCACCATTTTGCTGATAACGGCAGAATGCATTCTCCGACTAACATTGTTAGTTGCAAGTGTTACAATCCGGTAATAAAGAACAAAGAACCCTGATTTCGACTCAGTCTGGTGTTTGTCTCACTCATTCATGAACAAAGCAGACCTAACAATGGCGATGTACTTTTACGCCTCAGTCCACGTTGTAACCTCGGAAAGTGCAGCAGACAAACTGTGGAAAGGAGGCCGAATTAAGTGATATCACTCGAGATACTTTGGTTAGATGAGGAGTTCAGCTCCCTTGTCCATCTATACAATGGGATTTTATTTTTACAAGCAATTTCCATCAACTGTTCCACATCTTCCTTCATACTGGTAGAGGTCTCTCGCTTTTCAGATCACTTGAAGACTTTGATTTTAGACAATTTGCATATTTTGATTTCAATACGATTCCTGTAACTGATGCTCAAAGCTTTTTTTTTAATCTTGAGATTTGTAGAGCATCAGTGAAGAACAAAACATCTCAACTCAAGCTCTGTACATTTTTTTAAACAATTAAAATTTTAAAACCACACATCACACAGGCAATATACAAGAAACCTGAAAATTGTAAAATGCATTTTAATCCAAAGCGACATGTCAACCAGCTCAAGGCCTTTGTCAAATAATTAAGAATCTAAGTCATTCAGCTCCTCGAGTCTATTCAGCCAATCAAATGGATCTTGTACCACAACTTCCCTGATTCAGTTGGGTTTCATAACTTTTGCCTCAAAATTAAGATGTTTTCAAAAATCTCTCTTATTGAAACCATTTCTACATTGTTCTGCCTGCCTGCCAAAAATAAACCTGTGGTGCATTCAGGATACCAAGTTGGAGCTGAAGTGAGGCATGAATCCAAACCCAGTCTGTCAGCAACAATAATCATTTAATTTTCACCCTTCGCGCTCAAATACTTCAGGAATCTTCACGCACTTAATTACTGTTTTCTGGGGGAGCATGATAAACCAACATAAATTCATTGAAGTTTATTGCTCACTTCTTAGACAGGAAAATTAAATCCCAACTTTGCTCACTTTTGGTATTCAGTTGAAATCATAGTGCCAGAGTATACGGCTGCACCGAAACCTGCCCTTCAGCTCATTTAACCATATAACAATTACAGTACAGAAACAGGCCATATCGACCCTTCTAGTCTGCACCAATTTAAGAGAACTCCACTCGTTCCACCTACCTGCTCCCTGACCAAAACCCTCCAACCCCCTCTCATCCAACCTCCTCTTAAATGACAAAATTGACCCTGCTGCAACCACCTCTACCGGAAGGTCATTTCACTCAGCCACCACTCTCTGAGTGAAGAAACTTCCTCTTAAGTTACTTCTAAAGTTTTTCCCCTAACCCTTAACTTATGACCCCTCATTCCAATCTTTCCTACCTTCAAGGGGAAGAGCCTACTCCCATCTACATTAGTTCATGCCAAACTATCACTGTGCCTTGTTCCATTGACCTATATCTGGACCATAGTCCTCCATTTCTCACCCCTCCACGTTCCTCTTCAAATTATTCTTAAATGTCAAAATAGAGCCCTCATTCACCACTTCAGCAGGCAGCTCATTCCACACTCTCACCACTTTCTGCATGGACGTTCACCAAATCATCTCAATCTATGTCCTCCAGTTCTTCTCTCTCTTAAAATCTCCATGGAATGAGCTTCCTTGTATTTACTCTATTCATATACTTTGTATGGTTATGTTTATTTGACTTTATACATGCCAACTTGATAGCCAAATTGACAAAAGCCGCTTGACAGCAAAACATGACAGCAAAATTCCCAGTCTGAATGGAGACGTCCGAATCATTCACCCAGTAACCACAACTGATACAGGATGTCTGAAGATAACAAAGGGGTTCTGTTTTTACAGATGTCTGCAAGTTAATATTGTCCATAAGTCAGAAAATACGCAGGCATCATATGTACGCAAGTCAAATTTTTGAAATTAATAATATTATGGGTGAGGTGTTTATATCCCGGGGGCGGCCAGTATCTGCTCTGCTTTGCGTAAATAAGAATCAAAAATTGCTGATGGTGGAAATTTGAAATAAAAATAGAACAATGAAAATTCTCAGCAAATCAGGTAGCATCTGTGGAGAGAAAAAACTGAGTTAACCAAGAAGGTCAACAACTTTGGTTTTATGGACAAGTGTATCCATCTTCCAGTCACTGCATTTCACAGAAACAAATAAACCTGCTTTTAAATTTAAATTTAGACATACAGCAAGGTAACAGGCCCTTTTGACCCACAAGCCCATGCTGTTGTGTTTGGAAGAGTATTAGGTTTGATGGGTTAACAGAAAGATGAGTCTGGACATAAGTGTTACAATCGCATGTAACTTTAATTAACACACAAACAATATTCAATTACTCTATTAATAAACAACTATATAAACATTTGTATTGGACCCAGGTTGAACTCTGATATCAGTGGCCACCTATCTTCTACACACTCACAGACAGGGACCTCAGCAGACACTCCCAATCCCTGAACCTCAGGGTGCAGGGGTGCAGCTTAGTGTTAAGTAATATACAGTTACTAACACACTCTAACAAGACAGGGTCTTAAAAGCACACCCTGTACCAACAAGGGGTGGGGGCGGTGTGGGGTGGCTCTCTCCAATCATTGATCTATTGCAGTGCTACAGCTCAGCTTAAGTGTACTGCACACCTTACCCATGACACTTCCAGCAATGCCCACAGTCGCGACATAGCGTGGAGCAATAACCGTGGCTTTTACCACGAGGCAGAGAGCAAGAATATACTATGTACTGATGTTATACAGTTCTGATCTGGGTGCCTAGCCAATAATGACCCTAGATGATTTAAACGAGCCAACAGCAAGATGTTCACTAATGGGTGGCTGGAGTCCAACCTTGATTGACAGGTGATGTGACTTCCAAATAAGTTTCAGACAGGGAGGACACACAACCACCTACCTGCAATCCACAATATTCCAGACAGGTAGAGAAGTCACGTGTTTCTCCATAATCCGCATATAACAGCCACCTCATTATACCCTGCAGACACAGGGAGAACGTACAAACACCTTGCAGACAGTGCTGGATTCGAACCCAAGTCGTTGGTGCTGTAACAGCATTGTGCTAACCGTTATGCTCACCATGCCACCCTCGATTTTAACAGACCTTGAAGCATTTTCAATCACAAATTCTGTTTGCTGCAGTTCATCAATAGCTACTTTGCGTCTATCTTTCGCTGTTTGTTCGACTGCTTTGTTAAAATCCAGCCATTAATCCCAGCCAGCCACATGCCTCAGACGGTTTACATTCGCTTTGTTACCCACAGACAAATTGCACACACAATTAATCTCCATGTTCTACATAGCTCCTTACCTGGCACGTGGCATTGCAATACCTTGCCAACTTGCACTGAGAACATCGCAACAGGGATTCCTTCCTGTAAAGAGAGAAAAAAAACGTATTACTAAGCAAATGCAACAGATTTGCAAGTGGACGTGTGCAAAGCATGAAAAGAGCCTTGTTTAAGGATCTTCTTTGGATGTTTGCATCAAATCTCTGCTTGGGTATCAAAATTAAAACCTGGTCCAACTGCTTTCACTTGAAAATCCTTTTCATATCCCTCCAATTTTAATTCTGAATATATTCTTATCAACATCAACAACAGTGAACTATTCTTCAGCCATAAATGTCATATGTTAATAATGACAGATTTCAGTTGATTGGAAAAATAATAGCAATATAAACGACGTAGACAACACCCACTGTCTTTCCTTCGTCAACTTTCCTGGTAACCTCCTTGAAAGCTCTATTTCAATGGGTTAACATAACATATAACATAACAATTATAGCATGGAAACAGGCCATTAGGCCCTTCTAGTCCGCACCGAACCAAACATTCCTCTCTAGTCCCACCTACCTGCACAATCCCATAACCCTCCACCTTCTTCTCATCCATATACCTGTCCAGCTTTTTCTTAAATAATAAAATTGACTCTTCCGCCACTATTTCTCCCGGAAGCTCATTCCACACCGCTACCACTCTCTGAGTAAATTAGTTCCCCCTCATGTTACCTATAAACCTCTACCCCTTAACTCTTAACTCATGTCCTCTTGTTTCAATCTCTCCTACTCTTAACAGAAATAGTCTATCCACATCCACTCTGATAATCCCTTTCATAATCTTAAATACCTCTATCAAATCCCCTCTCAACCTTCTACGCTCCAAAGAATAAAGACCTAATCTGCCCAATCTCTTCCTGTACTCTAGATGCTTAAACCCAGGTAACATTCTGGTAAATCTTCTCTGCACTCTCTCCACTCTGTTTATATCCTTCCTATAATTAGGCGACCAGAACTGCACACAGAACTCTAAATTAGGCCGCACCAACGCCTTATACAATCTCAACATCACTTCCCAACTCCTATATTCCATGCAATGATTGATAAAGGCCAGCATACTAAAGCCTTCTTCACCACCCTATTCACATGAGTTTCTACCTTCAGGGAACGATGTACCGTTACTCCTAAATCCTTCTGCTCTTCTGTATTCATCAATGCTCTCTCATTTACTACGTATGTCCTGTTCTGATTCTTCTTACCAAAATGAAGCACCTCACACTTATCAGCATTAAATTCCATCTGCCATTTTTCAGCCCACTTTTCTAAGCAGCCCAAATCCCTCTGCACTCCTTGAAAACCTTCTTCATTATCCACTATTCCACCTATCTTAATATCGTCTGCATATTTACTAATCCAATTCACCACCCCATCATCTAGATCATTAATGTATATAACAAACAACAATGGGCCCAATACAGATCCCTGAGGCACACCACTGGTCACCGGCCTCCAACCTGACAGACAATTTTCCACTACCACTCTCTGGCCTCTCCCTTTCAGCCAATGTTCAATCCATTTGACTATCTCAAAATTTATACCTAAAGACTGCACCTTCCTAACTAACCTTCCATGTGGTACCTTATCGAAGGCCTTACTGAAGTCCATATAGACAACATCCACCGCGCTAACCTCATCCACATTCCTAGTCACCTCTTCAAAAAATTCAATCAGATTGGGCATGCTCTACCATACACAAAGCCATGCTGCCTCTGTAATCTGTATAGGATCCGTGACTTCACTTCTCCCAAGTAAATATGGATGCAAGAAATTCATTTAAGATCTATCTTTTGGCTCCATGCATACACAACCACTCTGGTCTTCAAGAGGGGCCATTTTATTCCTTGCTATCTTTTTTGTTCTTAGTATATTGATAGAACCCCTTGGGATTCTCCTTCACATTGTTTGCCAAAGCCACCTCGTGCCTTCTTCTAGCCCTCCTGATTTCTTTCTCAATTGTTTTCTTGCATTTCTTACACTCCTCAACTAACGCATTTGTTCCTTGCTCTTTATACTTTCATTCAAGTAAGTGTTGCATCTTGGCAAGTCAAACCAGGGCAGGTCTCATACTAAACAGTAAGTGAGTATCGTGGAATGGATAGACATAGGGTTAAAAGTACATAGTTCCCTGAAGGTGGTGGTGGTAGAGAGAGACATGGTAGTGAAAAAGGGGCTTGGCACACTTGCCTTCATTGTACTGAATACAAGAAATGGGGCATCAAGATATTGGTATGGCCACATTTGGAATACTGCGCGCAGTGTTGGTCCCCTTGCAAAAGGAAAAATGTAATTCCATTGCAAAAAGGATTCATGAAAACGTTACTCAAAATTATTTGTTGAGTTATTTCGAGAAGTTAGATAGATTAGTGTTCTTTTTCCCCTGGAACATGAGACCATGTTGGGGGGGGGGGGGGGGGGGGGGGTGTTTTGTAGAGGTGTACAAATTCATCAGGGGCATAGCAAGAATAACCATAGTCTTCTCCACAGAGTAGGAGGGTTTAAACCAAAAGGACATGGGGGTGGAGGGGGGCAAAGATTTAAAATTGTCCAGAGGAGCAACTTTTTCCACACATATATACAAAACAAGCAGTCGAAGAAAGTGGGAAAGGTGGGTAAATTTTGACATTTAAAGGACATTTGGACAAATTCATGGATAGGAAAGCACAGGCAAAAGGGACTTGCAGAGACAGGTAACTGTATGGCACTGAGAAGATGGGCACTGGTATGAATGATGCCCTTTTGAAGCCAGTGGGAACCTCTGACTACAGCAGTCAGAGATTGAAGATGTCCGTGAACATACCAGCTAGTTGATTGACAGAGATTCTCAGAACCCTGCCAGGTACCGCCATCAGGGCCTGATGCATGATGCGGGTTCACCCTCTTGAAAGATATTCTGACGCAGGCATGGTAATTAGAAGCTGTACTTTTTTTCTTCCAGAGGCCAGGAGACACATATTCAAATTGCTAAGCAAAATAAGTGGGTCGAGGTTGGGGAATTTTAAAAAATTTTGAACCTGATGTCTGTAGGATTGGCCGAAAGCGAATCAATTAATGCCTGAGAATGGAATTTGATAGGCACTTGAGGGCAGGTAATCTGCAGAGGTTTGGAAAGAGCACGAGTGGTCCTTAGTTACCAGGTGCCCTCGGCAGGGACTCAGTGGATTTAATGGCCTCCTTCTGAGCCGTGGCAATTCTATGATTTTCAGATTCTAAATTAGCCACCTTTTTTACTTCCTTAAATTACAGCGGCTGCTTTGGTTCAATTACTTTTGGAGTTGTCTCATCTGTCAAAACCAACTTGTCAAGAAAATAAACAAAAGAGTTGCTTTGGCACATGGGTCAGTAATTCCAGGCATAGATAAGATCTGCCTCCCAATTCAATCTCTCTCATCCAATGTGTAACCTGAACCCAGACAATACAAGCAAATAAGTTGAAGGAAGCTGACTTAAGATAATAAGTGACAAGAAACGTTTATACTGCACAGTGCCAAGCAATAACCATCTGCCAAATGAGAGTTGAACTGACCTTTGACAACCAGTGACTTTATCATCACCAACTCCCTCACCAGCAACATCAATAGCCAGCAAAATAACTGGACCAGCCTCACCGACCATTTCTATAGGTGCACCATCAAAAGCATACTTCCTGGAAGTATCACACTGTGGAATGAGAGCTGCTCTGCTCAAGTTGGAAGAAGCTGCAGGAGGTAGTGGATGAAGTACAGAACATCATGCAAACTTCCCTTCCCTCCATGGGCTCCATCTACACCTCCCACTGCCTAGCAAAGGCAGTCAATGCACTGAAGGATCCTGGAAATGCTCTCTTCTCCCTCCTCCCATTGGGGAGAAGGCCCAGGTGTGTGAAATCACCCATCGCAGGTTTACTGGGCTCCTGAATGGGCCCCATCACAGTGCTACCATGCTGCCCTTACTTAGTGGCAATGAATCTTTCTCTTAACAAATGCTAGAGATAACTTGCTTGACAGATAAAAGCCCTCGTCACTGTACAGTAATTTTTTTTAAATTAAGACAGGCCCTTCCAGCCCACCAGCCTGTGCCGCCCAAATACCCCAATCAACCAACAACTCACTTATATTTTTTAATGTAACAAACATGCTTATACAGTAAAACCTCGTTAGAACGCGGTAGGTGGGGTCCAAGATTTCATACCGCGTTACAGCCGAGTTGCAGAACAGATGCATATATGTCAGAGTGCCCATGGATAATCAAACCCAAATATTACCAGTTTTCTAAGGATCCGCTCTCTATAACTAACAATTTCAATGAAAGAAAGCAAGCGCCTTCTTTTAATATTGGGATTCTGAATTTTAATCAACTTATTTCCAAAGTTTGGGGTCCACAGACACCCGCGCTACAAGCAATTCCGCGGATTAACAAATCGTGTTCTTACAAGGTTTCAGTGTATTTACATTCAGAAGTTGGTCATCCTCCAGCAAGGTTCTCATTTCCTGACTCCCCAGCTCCTTTCCACAATTAACAAGGCATAAATCAGCAGTTTGAGGAATACTCTCCATTAGCCTAGATGAGAAGACACCCCCCCCCCACCTATGCCAAACCTTCAGTCCCTTCATCACCAGTACACAGTGTACTGCAGGTTCACTGCAGTTATTCACCAAGATTACTCCAGCTACATCACCCAAGGAACACAATCATTACCAAAAAGGTCAAAGGCAGATTTCCGATTTATTGTCAGAGTACATACATATGAAAACAAAAAAAGACGTGTAAACAAACTGATTGTGCAATACAAAGAGAAGAAGTAACAATCAATAAAGTGCAAAAGTAAAAGTCCTTAAATGAGTTCCTGATTGAGTTTGTCGTTGGTGTTTGATGGTGGAGGGGCAGCAACTATTCCTGAATCTGGTGGTGTGAATCGTGGCACCAATGCCTCTTTCCAGAAGGCAGTAATGAGATCAGAGCTGGGTGTTGAGTTCAAGAATAGGTAAGATGGATTCGAAGAGAATCAAGGCTGGACACGTGTTATCAACAAACAGTGGGTTTTATTCAAGCAAAGGGGAATTCACAAAAGGGCACACACTCACACAGTCTAACATACACAGAACACAGGCATGGTATACTGAGAAACGAGGGTTTAACCTCTTCAGTACCCACCATCCATAGGCATGGTATATCCAGAAACTAGGGTTTAACCTCTTCAGCATCCCCCACCCACAGAAACAATATACCCAGAAACAAGGATTTAACTTCTTCAGCGTCCACCACCCATCGGCATGGTATAGCACATAACTAACAAGTCCATACACGTGAACCTGATTTCCAGTGTCGCCACTGTTTGGGATCCGAGACAGGCCCATTGAGTTGAACTTCCAGAGCTACCCATGTCTCGCAGCCTGGAGTTCAGAAATGGTCACAACTAATGGACACATACACAGCAATAATACACAAATAACTACACATCAGGTGTGAATAAATCACTCTCAACTCCTGGTTGGGAAGACGAGGGTTAAATACACAGTACCATCAATTCTATGTATAGCAGGCACAGCACACTAACAAACAGTAAATTAATTACAACTAACAAGTATATCAAATGAACCTGGTCTCCAGCATTGCCCTTGGCTCAGGATCCCGTCATTGCATTTGGCCCTTTATAGCAGAACCAAACAGAGAGAGAGAGAGAGAGAGCAGTGACTGCACATGCTCAGCTTTTTCAATGCATGGCCCATCCGTGTGACCTGTGAAGACCAATTGTGCATCAGCCTCATCTGTGGGCAGATCTAACTCTTGATTGGCAGATGAGGTGACTTCCAACTAGACTCCAACCAGAGAGGTTACATGACTCTCCACAATCCCACCAGATTCCAGACAGAAAGGTCACATTATCCTCTCAATCCACACTCCCACCAGATTCCAGACGGAGACTACATATGGATCCTTGATGATTGCTGCTGCTCCCCAACAACAGCCTTTGCCTGTACAGGTAGACCCCGACTTATGGTGAAATTATCATGTCAGGGTCTACCTATACAGATAGTTTTCTGCACCGCTCCTACTGGAAGCCTCCTGGCGGGAGCAGGGACGTCAGCCTCCGGGCGGCAGCGAGGACGTTGACCTCCCAGCGGCAGCAGGAGGCCAACATCCCCTCTCCTGTCCAAAGCCTGAGAGGGCACCTGGTAACTAGGGGCAGTGGCATTATTTTGCAACCCACATTGTGATTTGGAATGCACGTGAGATCGCCGTCATTCTCTCTCCCTCTTCAATCTCTCTCCCTCCTCAGCAACTGCAATCTGCGCATGCAATCCAAATCACTTTTTTTTAAAATGGCATTTGATCAGACAAGCACATCTCCTAGACTTCACTACAAGAGGAGCACGAAAATGATGTTTAGTGGGGGGGGGTGGTGGCAGTGGGAAGTGATCTGCGTGAACTGATTGGATGGAAGCATTTCCTTCAGAGAAGCAAAAGCAATTGATATAGGTCGACCCCAACTTACCTTTGGTCAAAATTGATCATCATAACTTAGAAATATCATAAGTTGGAACATCGTAAGTCAGTGTCTATCTGTAGATGTTCTCAATAGTGGGGAGGGTTTTGCCTGTGATGTCCACTACATTTTGCAGGGTTTTACATTCAGGGGTATTGGTGTCCCCATTCCAGACTCTGATACAGCCGGTCAACATACTTTCCACCACACATCTGTAGAAATTTACCAGAGTTTCTGGTGTCATACCAAACCTCCTCAAACTCCTGAGGAAGTAGAGGTGCTGACGTGTTTTCTTCACGATGTCATTGGTGTGTTGGATCCAGGAAAGATCCTCTGAGATAGTGACTCCCAAGACCTTAAACTTGCTCACCCTCTCCACCTCTGATCTCTCAATGATCACTGGATCGTATAGCTCTGGTTTTCCCTTCCTGGTCAACAATCAAATGTACGTTTGTTGTTTGTCCGCTGACTCGAGGAACTTGAGGCAGGAGGTGCTTATGAACACCATTCATGTTCCTCTCCAAGTTGCACACCTGATTTGGAAGTATCTCATCTTCATTGTCACCATGTCCAAATCCCTCTAGTTAAACAAGAAAATCTGCAGACGCTCTGATTGTAGCTTACACAAAAATGCTGGAAAATCTCAGCAAGTCACGTCGCCTTCTTTATGTAGCAAAGATAAATATACATAACCAACTTTTTGAGCCCAAGCCCTTCAGCAAGGTCTGAGCAGAAAGCAGGCAAGTGCCAGAATAAAATGGTCGTGGTGGGGGACAGGGAGAGGAGCGCAAGGTCACAGGCAAGAGGTCAAAGGTCAAAATAAGTGGGAGGGCACAAAGGTGAGAGGGGATAGCCCGCTGAATGGAGAGGAAAGAGAGTGTAGAGCTGGAGGAGAGGTGACAGAGGAATGGGGGAGACAGGGAACCAGAAAAATCTACGTTAATGCCATCCAGTTGGAGGGTGCCCAGACAGAATATTAGCTGTTACTCCTCCAATTTACGGGAGCTCCAACTGGAACTGTCAGCACCTTCAAACTGGTTCAAAGAAGGATCACATTTATTCAAAGTAGCATCACCACCTTCTCGAGCACAATTAGGAAAGGCAATAAGAACTCGTCTTGCCATTGACAGCCAGGTCCTAAAAGTCATGATTGGACAGACTGATTGTGTTATTCGATAGAGAACTGCACTAAAATCTGGAGAAATTAGTTAAAATCACACCAAGGATGATAAAAAAATTTAAATACAGTTAACTTGATAAATCTAAAATAAAAAGCTAGAATAACAATGGCTGCGCGGTGTAAACATAGCAGGAAGAATAATTTCCTTCAGAAATAGAAATCTGTCGTCAAAAACAATCCTGCCGATACTTTACTGTTTGGTGAAATGGCCCATTCAGTTCCAAGGCAATTAGTAGTGGGCAATAAGAGGCTGGCCTTCCACCAAACAAACACAGAAAACAACATTGCCTGAAGTCATTCAGTGTTTCACCTTCAAAGTGCAACAGCTCCACGAGAAACCTGGAGGCAGATGAGGCGGCAGCTTGTCTGCTTTCTTATTGGCATGTCGTTCCATTTGTGTTAAGGGTGCTCAAAGCCCAAATTATTAATGAAATTTCGGCTAATATATCTGTGCAATCTCAAAAGTTGGATACCCAAAACTAGGCCGATATTTCAAATGTGGCCACGTACATCATAGTAGTCAAATACCCTTGAGATGCATTCAGAACATTCATTATTTTCTGCTCCTGTGTATGTCGGACTTGGGCTGCTCTCAAAATAGCAACCACAACCTAATGGCTCTTCATCCATGATGCTCAAATGTGTTCAGTGACAAGTGACAAGACATCTTCCAGGTTTTGGTACAGCCACATGCAGAGCTCAGTGAGGGGAAGCTCAGCTTTGAGCCGGAAAGTCATGGTTTCATGGCCGACTCCAAGGTGACAGGAGTACACATTTCACTGTCAGAAGTGTTGCCTTTCAGGTGAAAGAAGTCGCTAAGTCTTAGGTGCATCAATTCATTAATAAAACAATAGATTAAACATTCTCCTCCCCGAGTCTTCTCAGCTCCTTTGTTTTAGTCATTAGTGAAAAATCTGAAAGCAAACCTGCAGTTTTAATCCTCAGGATGTTAATCTTCCAATATACCTGGAAGGTATTGGTGCCACCAGTGAACAATGGGCTGCAGTAGTTTTCCCCAAAACATGGTCTTCCATTGACATTATAAGCTGACAGCTGATAAAGAATATCGAGTTGGATACAGTAAAACCCCTGGCATCCGGCATCTATAGGGATTGGTCGATACTGGGTAAGGGTATTTTCTGGATGCTTTAGACCTATTCTCACAATGCCTAACTAATACACCTGCATTAAGAATAAACAGTTTAAAAATACAAAAATAATTTCCTGTAGTTACACTGAACAAAATTCACATGCATGAATGTATAAATCTTAAAGCATTTTACTTTATTTTCATTCACATTCTTTGAAAATGTTTAACTGTCAATGCACCTGCAGGTTCCTCCCCCTCCACGAGCCGTCTGAAAGGCGAACAATAACATTATAGATAATTAAACCCCCCCCCCCACCAAGTTTACAGATAAAGCCTCTGAAGGGGGTAATTTTTACTAAGTGGAGATAAGGTGACATTTTATGAGAGTTACCCCAACAGCGAGCGGCATCATCCAGCTCTCCACCCCAGATGACGCCATTGATGTTTCACACAACTTTATTCAAACAGGTACCATGAGCAAAGCACAACCAAAGCAACTCCGCTGGCTGAATATCTGCTCCCATCTTCACCAAAGGTTTATGTGTTACTTCAGAGAACATTTATTTTTACAATTTTAAACTTAACATATTTTTACTTCTTAGTTATTTTAATTTATTTTCCTCTATATTTTTGCCGGTTCCTTGAAGCTGCTGGTAGCTTGAATTCCGGATACCAAGGGTTTTACTGCAACTACAATTGTGCATTCTTTTCATAAAGAACAAGAAAAACTTGATGAATAATTCAGAATTGTAGCTTGTTCCATTCCTTACAGTCAGAGGTTTGAGTGGGCATGGATTAGTTTCTGTTAATGACCAGAGGTGAATGGATCAGGGTATTCACAAGAAATATTCTTTTCATGCCTTAATCCGATATTACATTTGAATCCCTTCACAAATGTGCTAAACCTTCTTTAATTCAACCACATGTCCACGCTCCATCAACTTTAAGAGAGTCGACCCAACAGCGAGAAGCACTAACCAGCTCTTCATCTTGGACAACGCCATTGCCGTTTCACACAACTTTATTCCAACAGCTGCTGCAAGCAAAGCACAACCAAGGCACAACCAGGAGATTTTTTTACTGTATGCAAGATTCACATTATTTTCCACCAACAACCCCCCCTCATTCTCAACTCTCAGAGCAACAGCTGACAGGAAGATGACTCTTCAGCAATCAGTCATTCTCTCATATCCCACAGATCAGTCATTCTTTTGGAAATTGGCTAGTTGCTGGTTGACCAGGAGGAATATTGTTGTGCATTTCTGGACACCCAGTTAAAGGATGTCATTCATCTGGAAAATGTGCAGAAATGATCCACAAGGACGTTACCAGATCTAGGGACTGTGAGTTCAAGGTTCCTTTTATTGTCATGAAATGATACATTAAAAATGGAACTGTAACTTTTGTCTTCCATATGGTAAACAAAGAGTTGCCATGAAGCGAAGGTACATCACCAACATTTTGGGCCTGAGCCTTTTATCAAGGTATGAGCAAAAAGCAGGCGGGTGTCTAAATTAAAAGATGGGGGAAGGAGGGAAAAAGGGGCAGGGGGGAAGAGCACCGGCCAACAGGCATGAGGTCATAGGTTGGGACGGCAGTAGCGAAGAAAGCTGAGAAGTGATAGGGGCAGAGGCAAATCTCACTATGGAGAGGGAAGGAGGTGGGGAGCTTGAGGAAAGGGGACTGAAGAACAGAGAGAGAGGGGGGGGGAAGGAGGGGAGGGGCTAACAGAAAGTCAATGTTAATCAAAATGGTGACTTTAACACCTACAGTCACAATACAGACTTTCCTGCTTAACTCGAGTTGGGATAAACAACCTAGTCAGTACAGACAGATTGCACCAAAGGGCCTGTTTCCATGTTATGTGGCTTCGTGAATCTGAGCATTTAATTTTCAGGTCCACTCAGGAGAAAAAGCCTTGCACAACCCAATCCAGATGTTCTGGTGTGCTGACAGAAACTAAGAATGCAAACCTTTGGGTGAAGTTCAACACTCCCTCCATACAAACATTAAAATTGAGCCCCCTTCTTGCCTGAAGCTTGTCAATCTAGCCCGTTTGTGGAGAAGCCCAAAACGTGGCTAGGCATTAACTCACAGGTCTGCACATGTTAACGTGTTGTGGGATGTTGCTTCCAGATGTTATCTACTGTGATCTCCATCCTATTGGAAGGAAGTCTCTGATAATGCCCTCAGTGAAATAGGTGTTCAGTGCTGATGTGCTTCATGTATTCAGTCAAGTCAGATAAAAAATAGCATGAGAAACATTAAAATAAAGATATAAAATGTATATTATCCATCATTCTTTTCCACCAATAAAAGCAAGAGTATCAAAAGGCAAATTCTATCTTTGGTTTTACCTATCTACTGTGGATAAACAACCTTCTCGTGATCAATGTTTTATTTCTCTTCCCTTTTTCCCCCTCCCATAAAGTACAGCAGCTGTGTGAGTTGCTACCCCACAGTGCAACAAGCAAGGCGCTAGCACACAAACCAAGAAAAGAGATTTATATAGCACCTCACTCATCCTTGGAACTTGCCCAAGCACTTTGAAGCCAACAAATTTATCCAGGTGCACTTGTTGATTTGATGCTGTTAATGAGTGTAAGAGTGAACAATTATTGCTTGCAAAGTGACACGAGCCAAGGGATCGATATTTAATTCATTGCCACAGAGGGCAGTAGAGGCAGGTTCATTAAATCTATTTAAGAGGGAATTAGATCTATTTCTTCAGTATAAGGGTATTAAAGGTTACGGAGAGAAGGCGGGGACGGGGTACTGAACTTTAAGATCAGCCATGATCTCGTTGAATGGCGGAGCAGGCTCGAAGGGCCGAATGACCTACTCCTGCTCCTATCTTCTATGTTTCTATGAGATTAACACTGTGATGAACATTAACAGTTCTTCAAAATAATTTTAGGCAACATTTCACCACCCTTCAGTGAATGGGGATTCACTGGTAGGGTGTGGTGCTGAGGGCGGACTCCACCCCCACCTGCTCACATATAACCCTGGTTTCCCGCCTAAACCCAGAACCCAAAGATGACCCTATCCATAGTTATAAGCTAATAAAAGCGTTTGTTCTCCCTCCAGTCATTGAGAGCTTTTATTCGCGCTACACACACCTATGACACCCGAATGAGCAACTGCATCTCAGTTCATTGTTGGAGCCTTAACATTTCTCTGGAATCCCAGACTCAAATTGGGACTGAAATGAGAATCTTTTGACTGAGAGCCAAGTCCAGCTGAAGGTTCTGCCAAATTGTCAGATGAAAGTCATTCAATGAGAGCTGTGATTGACATTCTCCTGCTTGTCAAGTTTTAGCAATTAGTAGTGGCTGCTATATTTTTTAATCAAATGCCTCTTCAGTTATTTGCAGCAATTATCTATAGTGGTTCCAACTGCGTGGCCTGCCAGTGGAAACAGAGGAAGTGAAAACAGTTTAAGAGTACCATGTAATACAGACTGCTTGCCATGACTGCTTTCACATCATAAATGGTTCAAATGAGGCAGATCATTGCATTTAAATTTAAATGAACGTCTTCCTTTATCATCTCCGAGATATTTCATTGTCAAGGTCACTTCATGTTTACAGACATTCTGCATGTATTATACAGCATGACTGCAGAAACGTTTCATGTTGCTCAGAACTATTGTCGCATTTGGTGCAAACTCGTTCAGCTTTAGAGTGAACTGTGGCTGTGCCCTTTCAAGGGCCTTGAACCCCACTCGAGTGGTCAGACCCAGATACCCCAAAGATCCTTGCAAATCTGTATAGGTGTACCGGGGAGAGCATCCTGACTGGTTGCTTCGCTGTCTGGTATGAAGATGTCAATGCACCGGTCAGGAAAAGGCTGCAGAGAGTGGTAACCTCAGTAAGTGCCATCATGAGCATTAGTCTTCATTCCATTAAGGACATTAAGGGGCGGTGTCTCAAGAAAGCAGCCTCCGTCATCGAAGACCCTCACACCAAGACGCTGCCTTTTTCTCATAAGTTATGTGGCAATAAACTTGATTCTTATTCTGACACAGGCTCTAAAGTGGCACTTTCACATTTCCCAACATTTATTTTAGCACACCCTCAGATGCTTGGGGACAGTCCAATCTGAGAAAGCCATCATTTCCGAATGATGAATGAACATTACAGAAAAAGATGAATGGCGGTGTAATTGTGCTGAGACTGAAGGATCTATCATTTGGAGAGGGACGGGGTTGGGGGGGGGGGGAAAAGAGTTGTTGGAGCTTCTTGCCATCAATCATATTTGGAAATGAGGCATTCCACCAAATTATTTTGACCGTCTATTCTGGGAATCATCTTACTTGTCTTATTCCCTCTCCTTTTCCCACAAAGCCTCCAGAAGATTCCACGGAAATCATCGACTTTCATTTGGTGCAACCTTTTCCACAAGAGAGGTCTTGAACAATCCTGCTGAGTGGAACATTCTTCAGGAATATGGCCAGACTCATCCTTTACAACACCAAGAACAGATCAAATCGCAACTTGATATTGAGCATTTGCATACCCTGGATCTACACAGAGGTAATCATAGGGAAGGAGCCAGCAGAGTGTCTCACCTGGAGATCGCTTCACACAAAAAGTGGTTGATATCTGGAACTCAATGCCAGAGGAAGTGGTGGAATCAGATATAGTCTCTATATTTTAAAAAGACAGACATTAACCTAGTGTGAACGCCTGGCAAGATTGACATAGATGCGGTAAATCTGTTAGTGTGCTAATATAATGCTGTGATCTGAATATTACATCTCGGCAGATGGAAATCATTCTTTATTTCCAGATAAATATGTCAATAGCATATTACTTCCAGTGCTACATGCTCGCAAGTACAGGAAGAAGAGGAAGGGTCAGATGAAGGTGAGGCTGAAGAGATGATGCAGGAGGAAGACCACTGGATTTCTGGAACATCGAGAGCATCCGCAGAATGTGGGAGCTCCTCAAGCTGGATAGGTAACACATTGACCAGTATCTGTGCCCGATATTCTTACAGGGTGTCTTGCTCAAGCCGTTGGAAAGGCTTTTGTTTTTAAATTAATTTGGCAGAGGAATGAGACAAAGATGAGGTGAGGAATAAGAGACAGGCAAATATTGAAGGAAAACCAAATCTCCAAGCACACAGGGGGGAATGGAGGACTGGATTGCCACTAATATTAACACAAAGCTGAAGAATTTAAAATTAACAAATGAAAATATGATACTTCTGCTATTGCAGAGATGTGATTGATTGATTGATAGGAAGGACTGGAAATGCCAGAACTTTTAACCTACCCATATCTGCAGCTTTCTTGTAGCTTTTTCATAACTTATTTCTATTTTCAAAAGCAGAGCAAATCCATTATACACAGGGGCTCCCCAACTTAGAAATGACCTGACGTGCAAATTCTCCCATGAATTTTAAAGCATTTTTGAAGCCAAACAATAATGTTCCATTATTATTGAACTGGATAAAATATATATATATATTTCACGTATGGGGAGCGTTTGGATGATTGTTCAATGAATTATAGCCAGTGAATGCAGGGTGAAATGATATGGGTTCCTCTGGAAAACAGACAATTCTGACTTTAACAAACCAATCTTTCGATCCAAGTATCTGTCCAAATGGCTTAATTTGCCTGCCTTTGGGAGTTCGAAGTGTAAAAACTTAGGCCCTTTTCAGCATTTCCCCACCTTAAACCTGAGCCCTCTGGTTTTAAGCTCGCTTTCTGTTTGGAAAAGACAATGGACATTCACCTTCACTATGCCCCTGAGTAAATCCACCCATTACCTCCTGCCTGTCGCACCCTTTTGTTCAGGTGCCTGCCGACATTTTGCTCATATCACAATGAAGGGCCTTAAGCCTGAAATGTTGGTTATGTGTAGCGGGCCGAGCGGGTGTATCGCGAACCGTCACCAGCGCAGTTCTGCGGACATGCGGAACCATAATATGGACAGCTGAATACTCACCTAATGGACCGCACGCGAGCGGTGCTGTATGCCGAGGAACGGCACGTTAATCTACTGAGTCTCCTGCTGGAAGGCGCGGGACATTCACAGTGCTTCATTTAAACCTGCCGCTCCCGTGGATTGGCAGCAAACTCATAGCGATGTTCCACCTTGTCCCGTGGAGCCCGGGACATGCAGTATATAAAAGAAGCTTGTAAAGTACAAATAAATCAGTCTTGTGTTGACTAACCTGTTGTGAGCCTGCAGTGATTATCGAAGTAGTCGCTACAATATATCGTTATCTTTGCTATATAAAGTACAATGTTTAACTGGCTGGGTTTCTCCAGCCTTGTATTACCTTTATCTATGTCCCGAATGATTTTGTATAATTCTATGAGGTAACACCCCAGCCTCCTGCACTACAGGATACATGTACTAGCTTATCCTGCCTCACCTTACAATTCATGCCCTCCAGTGCTGTCCACAAATTTAATTTCCACCCTTTCCTGTTTAATGAGATCCTTCCTACAGGCAACCAGAGTTGCACAAAGTAATCTAGTTTAAACAACTTGGTCAATTCAGATAGATTGGGCCGAAAGGGCCGTTTCTATCCTATAAAACTCTATGACAATCATTCCTCTGCTCTGTCCCAAGGTTTCCAGCCTACTCTGGGTGGCTAGTCTTTAGCCACAGTAACTCTTCCACAGAAGCCCTGTGCATGTGGTGGAAATAATGCACTACCTCACTACCTGACCAGCACAAGTGAAACAAACTCTGCAGAAGCTGCTATTGTCGTAAAAACACATAGAAATGATGGAGGAACTCAGCCGGTCTTGCAGCATCTGTAGGAGGTAAAGGTATATTATCGACGTTTCAGGTTTGAGCCCTTCTTCGAGGTAGAACCTTGAAGAAGGGCTCGGGCCTAAAATGTCAGTAATATATCTTTACCTCCAAAGGTCGCTGCAAGACCAGTTGAGTTCCTCCAACGTTTCTGTGTGTTTTATTAGCGCTACAAGTGGCTCCGTCAAAGAACCTGGAAGCAGTCGAGGTCGAGAGGCAGGCTGGAGTCTCTGGGAACCGTCATGGGAGGCCAGCGGATCATGGCATGATAGAGAGGGAGGCTAGAGATCCAACAAGCAAACGACTTTAAGGATCCAACCCATAAACTAAATATTGCAACTTTGCAAAACCACAATTCAGATGTAGATGTACTAATCTGTACACTTCACAGCTGGTTTTGCAAGAGTCAAGAATTTATTGAACATGCATTCTTTGCAGAAGGATTTTCAGAGCATGGTGTCTTGGCAGCAGGAAGGATGATTGTTAATGATGGAGCAATTGAGCTCAGAAAAAAATCAACAGGACAGAATTGAAGCAGCTCACATATCTCAGAAGATTGTTTGGTCAGGGTGATGGAGAGCAAGGGCAGGTCAATAGACAAAAGGAAACTTCCCCTTCTTTTTCCACCTCTGGAATACGAAGGATCTGGGTTGAAGGCACATTCAAAAGTCTGTATAAATGTGCCTCCATGAAATTACAGTCATTTGCCATCAGTAGCAATTTCTGCAACCATTATTAGTGACAAAAATGGCAATCATAACTTTACAGAAAACTGCCTCTATTAGGTTCCACGTAATTTTTCAGCTAACCTTCGCTGAATTCACCGGAGGTCATCCATCAGAAAATGAGCTCGCCACCCTGGAATTTCCTTGGTTTAAAGCAAGAAATTGCAACAACCTTGATAGATAATGAAAAGATGACAGATTCCAATTATCTGCAGGAACCAACCCTCAACTGGGATCCTGCATTATAACACTTCAGAATAAAAGCCATTCAATAGCAGTAATGTTGTTTCGTCCTTAAAGTCCTTAAAAAGTCCCACATAGATTCAGGTCTTATTTTCTTTTTCACATCATCCACCAGCAACTTTGAGGAAAAAGAAAAATGTCAAGTAAAACCAATTCACAGATGGCAAGGGGATATAAAGAATCATCCTCTTGTTCAATGTGATCTTGTCCTTGTCTGGCGTGCAGCAACAGACAGATGGGTATAGGTCCATCTTCCAAGCACTTTACCTCAACAATATCTTGAGTATGCATAAAAAGAATTATTACAAAGGAGATATTTCATACAATAAATCTGAACTCTGAACATTTCACCCAAATATTCATGGACAACAATGGGGAGGTTTCCACAAAGCTCCATTTACTCAGACAACTGAAAGATTGTGCTTACACAAAATACTTGCCATTTCCAAAGACTCTATCTGCCATAAAATGGGGGAATGAAATGCTAAAACAGTTTACAATAGATCACTTTGTGATGGCACTTTAACAGGGGTGGCAATACTCAACTGAGATGATAAACAAATAGATCAACTGGCCACTTATCTCATAGCTTATGCAACAAATGGCCTTCATACTCACTTGCACATATCAAAATTCTGCTCGGTCCTCTGCGTCTGTGGTGGAAGTATACTTTTGGATGATACATAAGACAGTTCCAAACAAAAACTTATCTTCGTAGCACAGGGCATTTTCCTCTTTAGTGGTTCCTTTGGCTGGAGGATGATTTGCTAGCACTATCATTGTGTGGGATCCAAAGTAGCTAATGAGGTCAATATGAGGCCTGCTGACTCCCACAGATATGGGAGGAGATGCTTGATGGGTCTGGTGAGTGCACTATATGGAAGCAATGCACTATTTCCACCATTCATGAAGTCGTGCATGCTCCTAATGAATGGACAAGATTCTCAATCCCCAATATTCATTTTCCACTTTGAGTGTCTTAGGTCAAGGGTTCTCAAATTAAGGATGTCACCTCATTTCAAATATGATTTGAGAGCTTCTGTGAATTGGTCCTTCTGTGCACCTGGTAATCCCTTGCCATGTCAGAACTCAAGTAGGCCATCTGGTATCCTGCCTCATCAGAGCCAACTGGGTGAATCCAGAGTTTCTGTACTGGGGTCATTGACCTAGAAGGGGATGCTACTGATGGAACAGTGAACCTGTCAGGGCCTTTTGAAAACCTAGCAGACAGTTACGATGTTTACTGTGGATACTTTGTGCCTTATTGCTGGAAACTGATTTGAGACTGGCTGAAGGGCTATCAGGTATCAGCACCGGGATGGAAGAGGGTGCCAAGTGCGCCGAGGGCCTCCTGATTGTGCCAGAAGTTTGGATTTGGAGGTCAGACCCGCCGATGGCTCGATCTGAAGGCTGTGGAGGCAGCGTGAGCATTGGAGGCGAATCCACAGAGTGGGGGCAGGAGGGGGAGTTGTCTTTTACTTCTGGCTGTAAAGGGTGCCAGACAATTTGGGCTGATGGAGAATCTTTGCCTGCCTTATGGGACACTAAAGGAAATTTTATGTAATACCACATTTTTTGTTTTATTACATAACAAATAAATGAACCTTGAATCTTGAATTAGAACAGCATGGGAAGATAGAGGAAGTAAGCAGAAGTGCCCTGTTACCGCCCTACAGAAGGTGCCTGCAGCCCCACAGCAGCCAACAAATCCATCCCCGTCCATCCTGCCAGCCTCCAAAACTCTCATGCACATGTACACATTAGGCATCCATAACCCAGGGTGGAGCTCCATTGTAGCAGGGAGAGGGAGGTCTGGCTTCATTAAGTAGAACACCTTTACTTTTTAAATAAGTTTTATGTTCTTGTTCACCTGTGCTCCTCTCCCGTCCCCCGCCCCCTACCATTTTATTCCGGCGTCTGCCTGATGTTCGCCACTCCTGAGGAAGGCCTCAGTTCCAAATCTTTAAACTGCCCATTGTTTCCTCTGGATACTGCATGACCTTCTGAGTTTCTCCAGCACTTTTTATTTTGCAATGCATAAAGAAAGTAGTCATGGAATCTTTTTCAGCCACCTATAACATTTCATCTGAAAAATTGTACCTCCAACAGTGGAGCACACCCACAATACTACATTAGAGTGAAAGGCTAGATTTGGGGTAATAGTTTATAAACTTTCCATCAACGTATATTTGCAAGTTCGTAAAAAGTCTAAATTGGCATCTCAAAGTCTATTAAACACACTTGTTAAACAATATTTCATAAAGCATTCAATGGCTGAACAGTTCTTTGCACATCTGGTTTGGTCCTACAAATAACAAGGCCTCTGGAACCAATATTACATTTAATTGTCGAGACCTGTCCCGTAAAGGCAGCTGCAGCACTAGTTCCAGTCAGTCAATGGCCTGTTTATAGTTCCTGCTGGGAAGAGAAAGCCTCCCACCTCGGATAGGGTTACACACTCACGCGCACACATGCACTCACTGATACACTGACACCCACCCCCCACCTCCCCCCCAGTCAATTCTCAATGTGTGGGTGGTATTGTCTGCACTCTTCAAATATCTAAATGACATGTTTTTTTTTCCATTGTAATGAAAAGGCAATGCCACTAAAATCCCCATTTCACTGTGGCATTAACCCAATCACCCATTAACCCATCAGTTCCAAGCAGTCCTATTCTATTTGATTCCAAAACCAGGTGCCAGCTGCAAGTTTTATATTTAAAAGTGGATCAGCTATGACGTCACTGAATGGAAACGCAGACTCAAGGGGCCAGATAACCTGTAGCCTACTCCAGCTCCTGTTAGTTATGAAACAAAACCATCAGTCCAGAACACAAAGGCTTTGATTTAGGAAGATAGAAACAGATGTGCCACTCTCGATAACTTTGAAGATATGGCAGCACAGCTGTTAAGAAAATGGACTGTCAGCCAGCGTTCTGGGCCATTCATCCATTTCAAATCTCATGACAGCAGCTAGGATATTTAAATTCAAGTAATTAAACAGAGTCGTGCAGAAGCAACCCTTTGGGCCACCATGTTCACACCAATCTTTTTGTTCACCTGCACCAGTGGTTCTCAACCTGTTTCTTTCCATTCACATACCACTTTAAGTAATCCCTATGCCATCGGTGCTCTGTGATTAGTAAGGGATTGCTTAAGGTGGGATGTGGGTGGAAAGAAAAGGTTTGAAAAACCTCTGTTTTAATCATATCTAATTGACTCGTCATGTGCACGGTTTCAAAACTCCAAAGGAAATGGGCCAATGGCAATTTCTCTCAAGCAAAATATTTCAGTAACAATTGGGTCTAAAGCAGTGGTTCTCAACCATTTTTCCCCACTCACATTCCACTTTAAACAATCCCTTACTAATTACAGAGCACTGATGTCATAGGGAATACTTAAAGTGGTATGTGAGTGGAAAGAAAAAGGTTGAGAATCACTGACGTACACTAATCCCATATTCCTGCATTAGAACCATATTGTTTAATGTTTTGTCTAATCAAGTATCTAAATAAATGCCTCTTAAGTGTAGTAAATGTAGTGATTGTATCTGAGTAATAAAGTGTGGTATTACATCATTATGGATATGAATTTTCTTTAAGAAATCTGGTCTCAGTCATAAAATGAAGAAGCTGCCAAGTTATCGTAAAAAAAATAATTTGGTTTGCTGATGTCCTTCCTTGAAGGGATTCTGCTGTTCTTACCTGATTAGGACTTGTGGGAGCAGAGACAAGAACTGGATGATACCAACTTCAGGACCAATTCAAGACAGGCAATAAATGCTAGGCTTAACATGACATGAATAATAAACTTTAATTTATTTTTTTTAATTTAGACAGACAGCATGGTAACAGGCCCTTTCAGCTCACAAGCCCATACCGCCTGATTATACCCAAGTGTCCTACAACCCTGTTGTGTTTTTATTTGCAGGGTAGGAGGAAACTGGAGCGCCTAGAGGAAACCCATGCAGTCACGGGGAGAATGTACAGATTCTCCTTACAGACAGTGCCAGATTCAAACCTGGGTCGCTGGCACTGAACACTACACTAACCGTGCCACTCCTTTATTAATAAAGTAAAGTTTAAGGACCACTGGCCCAAAAAGAAAATTACATGAATGACCACCCTTGAAAGGTTCATGTTTTTCAATACTTCTTGTATGAACTAAATCCCCTTTCCTAAGTTTTACTCTTTGCCTGCAGATCAAATGATTCAACTGTGAGGAATCCTCACTTTCTAATAAGATTGTTGGTTAATGTGGACCAGTGCACGCCTTTAAATCAGACCTAATACAATCAAACGTATCAGTAGCATTTATCCCCGCAAACTCCCCGCTGGGAAGGAAGCAAGAATATGGAATTTTGGTCACATTTGAATTATAACACACAGCAAACATAGAAAATAGATCCCTGCCTCCCCAGTTCCTCAATATCAACCCAGTTTCTCTCTTTCTACCATATCCATCTACTTGGTGCTGACATGACAAGTATAAGGCACCATCTTATCCTTCAATTTTACTGGGTCCCTGTAGAACAAGACTGCCAAGCACCAGTTTAATAAAGCATAGCTTTTACTCCAGGTTGTGCAAAACATATTTCAAGTCAGAAAATGATCCAGCAGAGATCATAAATAAGTTTGGTGAATGCTTTTAATTTATTAATTCGTGGGGTCTAGAGTTTGCAATCAATGACTAAAGTATATTATTCATCCCCAATAAGGCAATGGTGAGCAGCCTCTGAACTGTAGCTGTGTCCCAACAGTGCCATTAGAGGGAGTCCAGTGAGGATGCCAGAATAGTGATATACTTCCATGTCAAATGGCAATGAAAGAAGAACTTTGAGCCGGTGACATTCTCATGCACATGCTGCCTTTGTCCTGCTTTTTGTGAACAGGTCATTGACATGACACTGACATTCAGACAGTAACAAGCTCTTCCAGCCCATGAGCCTGTGCTCCCCGAATTAACCTATGATCCCAGTACATTTTGAAGGATGGAAGGAAACTAGAGCACCCAGAGGAAGCCCACGCAGACATGGAGAGGGAGAACATACACCGACAACATCAGAGTCAAACCCAGGTAGCTGGGGCTGCAACATCGTTGCCCTTACCACTACGCTAACCTTGCTTGGGCAATTCTTCATTTCATTACTAATTTCCAGAGTTCTGCCATAAGATCTTGAGAACTAGACTCATGCACCCCTCTAGTAATCACTTGGTCTCATAATCTACAGTGATAATGTGATAAATTGGAACAGCAATTTTGTAGATGACACAAAGATTGAAGTGGTGGACAGCAAGGAAGGTTTTGAAGCTTACAGAGGGATCTGGACCATCTGGAAAAATGGGCTGAAAAATGGAAGATGGAATTTAATGCCGACAGTGTGAGGTGTTGCATTTTGGAAGGAAAAACCAAGGTAGGAAATACACAGTAAATGGTAGGGCATTGAGGAGTGCGGTGGAACAGAGGGATCTGTGAATACAGTACAAAATTTCCTGAAAATGGCACCACAGGTAGATAGGGTTGTAAAGAGAGCTTTTGGCACATTGACCTTCATAGATCAAAGTATTGAATAAAGGAGTTGGGATGATAAAGTTGTATAAGACATTGGCCAAATTTGGAGTACCGTATGCAGTTTTGGTCACCTAACTACAGGACAGATATCAATAAGATTGAAAGAGTGCAGAGAAGATTCATTAGGATGTTGCCTGGACTTCAGGAACTGAGTTACAGGGAAAGGTTAAACAGATTAAGACATTATTCCCTGGAGCGTTGAAGAATGAGGGGAGATTTCATGGAGATTGAAAATTATGAAGGATATCGACAGAGTAAATGCAGATCGGCTTTTTCCACTGAGGGTAGGTGAGACACAAACCAGAAAACATGGGTTAAGGGTGAAAGATGAAAAGTTCAGGGGGAACTTCACACATCAAGTAGTGGGAGTGTGGAACGAGCTGTCGGCTGAAGTGGTGAATGCGGGGTCAATTTTAACATTAATGATGACTTTGGACAGGTACATGGATGGGAGCGGTATGGAGAGCTATGGAATGGGTGCAGATCAGTGGGAACGAGCAGAAAAATAGTTCACCACAGACTAGAACAGCCAAAGGGGCTGTATCTGTGTTGTAATGTTGTATGGTCCTAATGGTATCCTAAGCCATTTCAAACTGGCTGGATTCTTTGATAGTAGAGACTCCGGAAAAGGGCCAAGTTGCACACAACCCTTCTCATCACAGATGGTTCAAGCAATTCATTCTTGTTTCTAGTGTGGGCACGCTGGGCTGTGTCATCAGTAGGGAAAGGAGTGTACCTACCTCCTTCTATTGATGGTCCACTGTCATCCAGAACTGGATAAAGCCAGACTTTGATCTGACTCACTGGCTGCGCAAGGCTTGGTCAACTGAATGGAAGGCAGCATGAGACTCAACATGAAGAAATTATGCAGGAGAAAAGAATAAAGAGATCTTCTCTGGTGATTTCAAAAAGACTGGATCGTTACATGGATAGGAGGGGACTAGAGGGGTATGGACCGGGTGCTGGTCAGTGGGACTAGGAGGGTGGGGATTTGCTACGGCATGGACGAGTAGGGCCGAACTGGCCTGTTCTGTGCTGTAAGTGGTTATATGGTTATATGACACTGACTGGACCCGTCAAAGGCAAACCAGAAAAACAATTTTAAAGAGTCATAAATAAAAGCACATTTTAAAAATAAATCTAAATCTAACTAATGCACATTCATTCTGCGGTATTTCTAAATTAATCCATCAATCACCTGCAGAAATTACAGTACTGTTGCATGAATCACTACGTCAAATGCACTATAGCTAGAAGCACAGCTTTGCACAATCTGCTGGAGGAACAAAGCAGGTCAATCTGCATCAGTGGAAGGAAAAGAATTGACGTTTCGAGCCAAAGCCTTTTCCAGCCCTCTGAAGACTGAGCATGGACCCAGCTTTATTTTTGCAATGATAACATTTGCATTGGAACCAGATATCAGATAACTGCTCAAATGCTAGTCAAATAGGGTAATTTCCCCCACTCCATGCACTTTACAATCAAGAAATCAAATCATTGTTGTAAATTAAATGCAAAGTTCAGATTTATTGCCAGAGTACATACATGACATCACATACTGAGATTCTTTTTCCTGTGGGCCAGGCAGAATTTCTACTTGTTGGTAGTACAAGAAAAACATAGTCAAGAACAAAGAGAGAAATGAAAACAAAGAAAGAAGTATAAATAATCTGTCTGCAATACAGAAAACAAATATTCAATAATAAATAACGTGCAGTTAGAATCCTTAAATGAGTCTCTGATTAAGTTTGTTGTTGAGTCTGATGGTGGAGGGGTAGGAGCTGCTTGTGAGCCTGGTGATGCGAGTCTTACGGCACCTATGCCTCTTTCCTGATGGTAGCAGTGAGAATAGAGCGTGTGCTGGGTGGGGTAGATCCTTGATGATTGATGCTGCTCTCCAACGGCAGCTTTCCGTGTCGATTTTCTCAATGGTGACACTGGTTTGGAACCAACAGCATGCTGACATGTTCTTTTCCTCATTTCCTCCTTCCTGTCTATGTCCTGAGTGTTGAATCTAATGCTGTCCACAGGTTAGGGTTCCAGTAATTTGATAATAGTCTGCTTTGAGTGCATTGCCTAAAGCACAAAGGCACAGCCCGACAGCAACTGAGGGTCAATGAGGCCCTCCCTCATTACTGTCACCCCCTATCTACACCATGTGCCTTGGCAATCCATTAAACACGTGTTGCAGTTGAAAAGCAACTTTACAAATTCTTTGTGAGAGGAGGGAATAAAATTCACATTTCTCCCAACCAAATGACAAACAAGCATTTTGTTTCACGTTGATTCTTGACCTCCGCACCCCTGGGCATTCCCCCACATTTAGAAGTTCTGCAAGAGAGAGAGAAAGAGAGGGAGGGAGAGAGGAAGAAAGTGAGAGAAAGAGAGAGGAAGAAAGCGAGAGGAGAGAGAGAGGGAGAGAAAAAAAGAGATTCAACATACTAATAAAGGGAGACAGCAGGACTGACAGCAAATGCTTGCAGCAAAACCCTAATTACACACCATCGATAGCCATAAGCGCTGCTGCAAACAGAGAGCTAAGGGACTCATTTGGAATAAAAATCAAAAATAAACTATTGGAGTAGAAGATTTGAGTTTTCTTAAATGACTAATCTGTCAATAAAATGGAAAAATTTAATTTAAAATCTTGACAACTCAAAAAAAATACCAACATTTGGTGCAACAACATGGTGTTAATTCATTTTCAACAATAAATCCTAACCTTTTCACGGGGAGGGGGGGGGCAGCAGGGGATAGATTTTACTGGGATTCATGATCCGCCAAGTTGCTTCTATTCAGTTCCCCAAGAACCACCATCAAGTGAGCACATTCAATACACACAGAATCAATTCCAAAAAACAACATGAAATCTAATTCAATATATTCTGCGAATGTTTCAAATTTTAAAGAAGGGTCTAATGACCCAAAGCACTCTCAGATGCAGACAGAGAAAAATAAAAGACAGGGTTTGGGAGAAAGAACACAGAAATGCTGGAAAAACTCAGCAGGTCAAATAGTGGCTTTGTGTAGCAAAGGGGAAGATACATCACCAACGCTTGAGCCCTTCATCAAGGTGTGGGGGGGACATGAGAGATGTTGAACAAAAGGGGGAAGGGGGAGAGATGATAGGTGGAGAGGAGGGGGGGAAACACTGCAGGAGGGGGGGAGGAATCTAGGCTAGGTGGAGAGGGAAAGGAAGTAGAATAACTAGTTAAGGGGGGGAGGGGGGAAAAGGTAGTGGAATGATTAGTGAAATGCAGTGAACTCAATGTTCAATGTTCATGCCCTGGGGTTGGAAAGTGCCCAGACAAAAAAATGAGGTGTTGTTCCTCCAATCTGTGGATGGTCAGGGTGGGATAGTGTGAAAGGCCGTGGACAGACACGAGCTTGAGAGTGTGGCTCAGAATTGAAATGGTTGGCTACGGGGAGGTCGCTTTTGTTGCGGACCGAGAGAAGGTGAATGTAGAGAGTTTGGGAGAAATGTTTATATAACTAGGAACATGAAAGAAAACAAAGGAAAATAAGAGGGTACATACATTTCACTTCAATTCAAGAACTACTCAAAAGATACAACTCCACAGTGAAATTTGTCTTGCTTCAGTCTCTTCCTGTGTTCCAAAGAGGTGCAGGTTGGGAGGATAGTTGGCCAGTGTAAATTGACCTCTAGTGTAGGAGAGTGGTGGAATCTGGGGGAATTTGACAGAAATGTGGGGATAATTGAATTGGTGTCGGATTAATGCAAACAGGGGCTTTTGGTGGTCAGTGCAGACTGGGTGGACCAAAGGCCCATTTCTGTGCTCTCTCTCTCTCTGCCTCAATTAAAATATAATAAACAAGCGTCCACATTTTCTCAGATCATCGAGCATCTCACTAAAATGAAAATTCTAAATCATTTCTAGTGTTCATGACCTTGAGCAAAGCTTTTCAAACTCTGGTTAAAAGTTAGAATATCCTTGCAACAGGATCAAGAAACCTGCCAACAAAACTGATTCTGCCACAAGCATTGTTCAGAATCAAAACCAGAAACAATTTCTTGTGATCTTGGAAAGAATAATACGCACAAAGCACAGAATGTTACTTGCAGCAAGCCTTTAAGTCGCATTTTTTGACTGGATTTGGAACCATTATGTCATAATTAGATGAAAAGTAAAATAAAAACCCATCAAGGGACTTCAAATTGATCCAAACATTGTTGTGGGTAGAAAAAGGAGCCATAACTTATTTAATGTATGTTAAACGAGTGAGGTCCTTTCTTGGATAAAAAAAAATTACAAAGCAATTTTCAGCTGCATGAACAGAGGTCTTTGAGTGTATAGGGTGAAAAACATAGTTTTGTGTACTTTATAGGGATTACCAAAAGGTGCTATGCCCAATTACCTTTCTTTCTTTTTTCTTTGGCTTGGCTTTGCGGACGAAGATTTATGGAGGGGTATGTCCACATCTGCTGCAGGCTCGTTGGTGACTGACAAGTCCGATGCGGGACAGGCAGGCACGGTTACAAGGGAAAATTGGTGGGTTGGGGTTGGGTTTTTCCTCCCCTGTCTTTTGTCAGTGAGATGGGCTCTGCGGTCTTCTTCAAAGGAGGTTGCTGCCCGCCGAACTGTGAGGCGCCAAGATGCACGGTTGGAGGCGAGATCACCCCACTGGCGGTGGTCAATGTGGCAGGCACCAACTGCCTTTATCAGAACACAAAGTGCTGAGTTACAAAATCAACTGCACTGTTCTAAACTTTCATCACCTGGGGTAGAGGGGTGTGAGATCAGTCATTCTCAGCTTTTTTTTGGCTATGGTCCCCTTCAGATTCTGCTCAAAGCTTATGGGCGCCCTTCCATGTGCAGCAGGTCAAGTTTCCTTGGTTTCTTCCGTACTTCTCTCTGTAAAAAGCAAAACCTATTTCATGATTTCAGTCCCCGTAAATGTGCCACATGGCCCTTGCTGAGAATGGCTGTGTTAAACAACATACGGAGTCATACAAAGATGAAGGGAAGAGTGAAGGGATAATGCAGCTCGCACCAATGTTGGAATCCAGAAATGTTGTTCTCTCAAAATGCAGAATGGTCATGTGCAGGGAGAGATAGCGTCATCCAAAACCTGCAATGCCAACAAGCTGAGCGATGAAGCCAAACACAGCCTACTGGAGGAACTCGGCGGGTCAAACAGCATCAGTGGGAGAAAAAGATCGATGTTTTGACCCAAAATCCTTTATCAAGAAAAAGCTTTCTTCTTTTAAAGTGCAACGGAGCTCATACCCCATTATTAAAGGTCATCAGGTTGAAACTCCACCTCTGCCTTCCTTCCCCCAGAAGCTGCCCAATCTGTCAAGTACTCAGCACTTCCTGCCGACACTGGAGCTGTCTGGAAAGCCGAGTTATCTGAAAATTTTGAGTTCAGTGATGCGCCCTGAGACTTCAAGTATGTACATCTGGAAGATGCAATGTGGCCACTCCAGTGCTCAGGGTGCACTGGATTCAACCATTTCAAAGAGCTCACCTTTCCAGTCACTGGAAGTGCAGGGAATGCTGGGAATACTTGGCATGCCAACCAGCAGCTGGTGCTTTGGTTAAAGGCTGGGACCTGGCGTGATGAGTATTTCGTTTTTCAATTCCCGGGCAATTTCTGGAGGAATTCCCTCTCTACAACTGCTGAGTGACTTGCTGAGATCGATCCCGCAGGATTCTTTCAGAATCAGAGCTCCAGCATTTTTTAAATTATTATTTCTTTCTCCTCTGTTCTCCATCCACCATTGGTAATTCTTCTTTGGTCCAAGAACAGCGAAGGCTGTGGAAGGTAGCAAATATAACCAGGTCCATCAGAGGCTCTGACCCATCCATTTCGGAGAGCTGTGTGAGTCAGTGCTATTTTCATTCGGGTAGAAGGTACAGAAACCTGAAAACCAGCATCTCTAGGTTCAAGTATAGGCACAAAGCTGGAGAAACTCGGCAGGTCAAAAAGTGTTCTCAGTGGGACAAGGCAGAATAATAGTCCAGCACAGGGACGGAGGGCTGTTTTCCGTGCTGTAATGTTCTGTGGTTCTCATCTTGCTCTGTTCTGACACAATGCCACTGACCCAAAATGTTAACTTCAGAATCAGGATTTATCGTCAAGAACAAGTCATGAATTTCACTGTTTTGTGGCAGCAAATATTAATATTATAACCATCTGATGACATTAGTATAAAAAAAATGTTATAGTGCACGACAAGTAAGGCAGTGTCATTACTTTACTGATCATTCAGGAATCTGATGGCAGTGGGGAAGAAGCTGTCCCTGTGCCGCTGAGAGTTCATCTTTAGGCTCCTATACCTTTTTCCCCGATGGTAGCAGAGTAAAGAGGGCATGGCCTGGGTGGTGGGGGTCTTTGAAGATAGAGGTTGCTTTTTTAAAACATCGCCTCATGTAGATGTCCTCGATGGAGTGAAGTCTGGTGCCTGTGATGTCGCGTGCCAAGTTAAAAACACGCTGGAGTTTATTCTTGTCCTGAGAGTTGGCGCCTCCATAACCAGGCAGTGATGCTCTCCGAGATACACCTGTAGAAGTTTATGAGAGTCTTCGGTGACATAACGAATCTCCTCAAACACCTTTCTCTTTCTACAAATTCTGCCTCACCAACTGAATATTTCCAGTATTTTGTGTTTTATTTTAAAAGTTCATTGATAGGAAAGTGCAAGGTTTTCTATTTATTTTTTGTTTTCATTTCACATAAATGAAGACTAGTCTATAAATAAAAATGTTAAACAGGGAAGCATTCTCATCCCTCACATAAATTATGTTTAGAAATGGCATTTGCCCGTTCAAGCAGAACCAGGATGATCATTTGGGAATTGTTCAACCGTTGCTATGTTGTCATCTTGATAATCAAACCCAACACAGAAAAACAATTACTTCTCATCTACTTGACCTTTCAAAAATATCATACACAAAGGTATAATGAAAGAAGATCAAGTATTCCAACACGTTGCAGCTCTGCCACCAAATTAGTCACTTCCAAATCTAGACTCAGCAGTCCTTAGATCAAACCACAAACAGAATTTAAATCTGGTTCATGAAAGAGAAATAATTTGAACACAACCTGAAACTACTTGCAAGTTAAAATGACACTGGTTCAATAATGCACTTCAGCAAAGTAAATATATCATCCTGGCCCATACTTGTCTTCATGTGACTCTATACATTTAACATTACCCAAGTAAAGCAATCACTTCAAGGAGCATTTAAGGATGAGCCATAAATGCCAGGCCACATTTCATGGATGAACTAAAATCTCTTCAATATTCTGGGAAGCGCAATCCTTTCATTCCAATATTTTATACTGCATTTTTACTGTATTTCCACCAGTATTTCCACTAAACCAACATTTATTTAATAATCAAACTCTCATGGTCTACTCCATGGACAAGATCATTTCACCCCAAATCTTCTCTTCTTCTAGGCAATGCTGCAAGCAGGGTCGGTGCTAGACTATTTTGCCCCCGAGGTGAGGCTGCGCGCAGAGGTGGGGGTGGATGCTGACCAGGCTGATCGGTGAGTGCAATACCTGATGTGGTGTTCGTTGTGCGTGGTACCACTTCCTCTCTCCCCCTTACCAGACTAATGCGCGTGCTTATAGCACGTTAGTCAGAACCACGTCGCTCATGAAGCAGAGCAGGGGGAGCGAGAGCATATAAAAAAGGCACACACACAAACACACTCTCTCTCTCTCTCTCTCTCACACACACACACGCTGTAGGGGCCTCCCCATTAGGTGAATGGGAATGAGTTATTAAATTAACAGGGACAGCTTGTTGTCAGTAGGGCTGAAGAATGCAAAGAATTACCCAGAGGTTCCATTTCGACTCCAACCCTCTCTGATCCAATTGGCCACAAAAGCGACACTGATCTTTACCCTCTTTTCTGGTTGGTCCATGATCTCATCCTGGCCTGGACTGTCCCTGCTTTATGGAGCCACCTGCTGCATCATAACTGCCTGCAATGTCTAAATCGTCTTTTGTTGTGCAACCCCTGTTAAAAAGGGAGGCAACCACTTCAGAGAATCCCTGCTGTTGCCATGTTAAAGTAGCCTGAGTGACCCGTGAGCTCAGGCAGTTTAGGAGGGTCTGTATTGTTGAGGGAACATCATCAATACTGGTAGAGGACTCCCGAGTATCGCAGAAGTGGAAAATAAACTGTGTTTTGATTTCTCCTGACTTCAATGCCTTAACGAAGTCATGATGTTGATGGGCTGCGCCTCGAGCCAAATTGATCTTCACACATTGCCTTAACCAATCTCCCACTATTCCTCTTAGTACCCTAACTCCCTTTCATGTGCACCATTCGCCATCTCCAATAACATTTGAACATCCCATGTAAACAATTCTATCCCTTGTTAAGGATTATATATCTCAGAAATTTGATCCCACCGTTTTTTTTAAATTGGGGTGGGAACAACCTGTATCAATCCCTGGACTCAGAAGGGGTCCAGGGTCGGGGATATTGTTCAACAACCTTGCTCCCTTCATTCTCCTCATCTCTCCCCTTGGGTTGTATTGGTTCCTGTTCTCTTCTCCTCTGGTTGCAAGGGGAAGAGTTCGGAGTCAGGCAACAGGAGCTCCCAGCTCCAGTAACCAGAGCTCCAGACGTCCGACTCCAAAGCCCAAACCCTCCGTTTGGCAGTCGACCTACAGGCGCACATCGGAGCTCCTGATGCCGACTCCAAACCCTCCCTTTGGTCTACTACCGCATATGCACACCAGACTTCCGGTGTGCGTGTATGGTAGGCTGAGGGGACAGTGGAGAGTTCAGAGTTTAGACGCAAGGGTCATAAGCTCCGATGTAGGCTGAGGGGAGAGTTCAGAGTCGGCGTCGGGAGCTCCCGATGCCCGACACCAAATCCTCCCCTCACCCTATATGAATTGTGGGGCACAATTTTCAAATCAATTCAGTTTTTAAGTAAAACAAATATTTTACTCACAGCTCTTGCCTTTCGGGCTCTCCCACTACGATTTACTATTTGAACATAAATCTCAAATTCTTTTCACACCTTGTGTTCTCGACCATTAACTGTATACTTTTCCCTTACCTTTGGCCTGTTAAAGTGCAATACCTTATACTTGTCCAGATTAAACTTCACCTGCCATTTTTCTGCCCATATTAGTGCGGTCCGTGCCACCTAATTAGCCCAAATCCCCGCTAAGTTGTGGAGAGTGGGAGGAAACCAGAGCCCCTAGGGAAAACACACGCAGACACGGGGAGAACGTATGAAGACCTTAAAAACAGTGCAGGATTCGAACCCCAGTCCCAACCTGTAAAGTCGTTGCACTAACCGCTATGCTAACCTCATGCTGCCCACCTGTAACTTATCAAATATCCTGTTGTATTATTCTACACTGTCCATAGCTCCACCTGAGTGTCATCTGCAAACTTCCCAACACACCCACCCTACATTTTCATCCAGGTTACTTACACAAATGAGGACCCATTTCCGATCCCTGCAGTCACCACTAGTTGTGGGCCACCAAACCTAGTATCAGTCTTCCACCACTAGCTTTTGCCTACTCTCTCTCCTTCCTTTCTCTCTCTCCTCCCTCTCCCGCTATTCATGAATCTGTCGATGAAACTCTGAAAATAGCAGGACCACCTTGGGAACCTGAGTTTCACCAATTTTCAATAGTTCTAATGAAGGGTCTTTAACCTGAAACATTAACTGTGTTTCTCTTTCCAGAGATGCAGCTTCATCTCTGAATATTTCCAGTATTTTCTGTTTTTAATTATAGAAGAGAGGGATTAAAGTTCACATTTAATTTTACAAGCAGCATATGACATGCTGTTCAGGACATACTGTATTTCAGGCCTTTAAACGCCACTCATATTTTTCCTAAAATAATATATTTTGCATTTTACACCGGTATTTTGATCCTTGAAGATTTATATCCAATGAGTAATAATTCAACCATTGTGAGCCAAAGCCTAGATGAGAATATACACTAACTCATTATGAATTAGAATAAACGGGTTTAACAGAGTAAAGAAAGCAGATTTAATGGCCAAATTCATAAGTAATCAGATGAGAAAAGTGTAGTGCTGTGGAGAATGAAAATCTGGATTGCAGATTGCCCACAATCTCTGAATGGTCATCAAAATCAGCTCATGCAAACTTTCCTCACAACAATTTTCCACTTCTGGCGGCTTCCCCGTTAAACTCCTCTGCGTGATTCCCCACTGCAGGCAGAGGTCACAGCGATGATGGAATGGTGGGGCTGACTCAATTGGTTGAATTATTCTCTCATTATGCTCTCATGTCTTATCGTCTGTGGTCTTCTAGCTTGTGATGGCCAATACCGAATGCAGAATTACCATTAAGAAATGCTTCGAGCATCTGGTCATGTGAATGCATCAAACCACACTTCCGAGATGTTGGCCCATTTCAATTCGCCTATAGAAAGAATCGTTCCACTGATGATGCTATAGCCTTGACCCCTCACTCATCCTGTCCCAGCTGGAGAATGACACCTCATACTCCAGGCTCCTGTCATTGATTCCAGCTCCGTATTTAATATGATCATTCCCCAGAAACTGGTGGAGAAACTGTCCTTGCTGGAACACAATGCCCTGCTCTATAACTAAATTCTGGACTTCCTCATGGAAAGACCAGACTGTCCTGTTTGGGAGCAGAACGTCAAGCACTGTCACACTGATGCACCTCAGGGCTGTGGGCTCAACCCGTTCCTGTTCACACTACTGACCCATTACTGCATCACCAGATCCAGCTCAAAAAGTATCATAATTTTCAGATGACACAACAATAGCTTCCCTCATCAGCAACAACAAAGTCACAATACAGAGAAGAGATGGAAAATTTTGAGATGTGGCGCGAGAGTAACAACCTGGGTCTCAACGTGGACAAGATGAAGGAGATGATCAGGAGGACCAGGAACAATCACCCTCCACTACACATCAACAACTCTGTACTAGAGAGAGTGGAGAGCACCAAGTTCCTTGGAGTTCTCTTAACTAGTGACTTATCGCGGACACTCAACATCTCCTCACTCGTCAGGAAGGCGCAACAGCGACTGCACTTCCTGAATCCGGCAAGGCTACTGGCCACCATCATGTCAATCTTTTACAGGAGACCATCATCCTCCTTGCCAGCTGCATCACAATGTGGTAAAATTGCTGCAGAAAAAATTGATTGGTAGTCAATCCATAAGAGTGGCAGAAAGGATCACTGGAGTCTCCCTCTGCACACCCCCCCACCCCCAATCAACATTATCTACCAGGATCATTGCCTGAAGAGGGCACGCAAAATCAATGAGGGCCCCTTCCACCCTGTACACAGCATCTTCTAGCTGTTCCCACTTGGAAAGAGCTAACACCACCAGGCTGAGGAACAGCTTCTTCCCACAAGCAGTGAAAATGCTGAATGACCAAAGGAACTCACACTAACCATCTGAAACTCTAAACAATATTTATTTGTAGACTTGTCCTGAATATGTTTGGTTGTGGGTCTTGCACTAAGGACCAGAGAACTTCGTTGGGTTCTACTTGTGTAATCAGATGACAATAACCTTGACTTGATTAATTGTGCTTTCAATATAAAGAGCAACACAGTGTTTCAAAGATACTGGAATCAAGATCATCAAAATGAAATAAGAATATTTTCTGAGTCCTTTGTTGTTTGTCCTCTATATCAACAATCCAGATGATAATGTGATAAATTGGAGCAGCAAATTTGCAAATGGCGCTAAGATTGGGAGTGTAGTGGACAGCAAGGGTCTCAAAACTTGGAGGAGGGTCTGAACAAGATGGAAAAATGAGCTGCAAAATGGCAAAAGTGTGAGGTGTTGCACCTTGGGAGGTCAAACAACGGTAGGACATACACGGTAAATTATTGGGCACTCTGGAGTGCTGTAGAACTGATGGATCTGGGAACACAGATGCACAATTACTCAGTGGTGAAAACAAGTAGATTGTAAAGATGACTTCTGGCACAATGGTTCATGGATGGGAGCGGTATAGAGGGCTAGAGTCTGTGTGCATTGATGGGACGAGGGAAAATAATAGTTTGACATAGATTAGATGGGCTGAAGGATATTTCTGAGCTGCAGTGTTCTATGGTTCGAATAAAACTGAGGCCTGAGATGGAAATGATTTCTCATGAATATCTATGGCAAAATCTATGAGGGACACGGACACTGAATTGGAGAGTTTACGTCAAGATGTACATAACATTTGTAAGGCCAAATTTGGGGTATTGTGTGCAATTTAGGTCATTTAACCATAGGAAAGATAGCATTACAATTGAAAAGGTTCAGAGAAGATTTACAAGAATATTGCTGGGACTTGAAGAGCTGAGTTATAGGGAAAGGTTTAATAGGTTAGGATGTGTTCCCTTGAGCATTAGAGAATGAGGGGAGATTTGATTGCAGGACAGGGAGTCCCCGGGTTATGAACTTCACGAATGCCCCTTCTGTAATGCAAGACATCGATGGAACGAGAGTAAGTGTTAACTTTTAATCATGATTTTTTTTATATCTAAATTGTTTCCTTAAAAACAAGCATTTGGCTAACTGACGCTAAATAAGAACCATATGTACCCGTTCTGATTTGTCTACAAATTCGAGTTAAAGACAGACGTAGGAATGGATGTTGTTTGTAACCCGGGGACTCCCTCTATATGAGAGGAATAGAGAAAATAAATCCAAGCAGGCTTTTTTTTTAAAACCGAGGTTGGGTGAAACAAGAACTTGAGCAGCCATTCTGAATGAGGGACCACAGCCCCTACCCCAGGTACCACACCATATTTAAGTAAAAACTTTGTTTTCTTTTCACTTCGTGCAACATAAATATGTTTTTATGTAGTCAGTAGGAGGTCTGGAAGGGGGCACATAAACTTTGAGAACCATCCTAAGGAATCATAGTTCAAAAAAATGTTGAGAATGTCTGAACTAGAGGACATGGGTTAAGGGTG
Organism: Narcine bancroftii; assembly: GCF_036971445.1. Taxonomy (NCBI): domain Eukaryota; kingdom Metazoa; phylum Chordata; class Chondrichthyes; order Torpediniformes; family Narcinidae; genus Narcine; species Narcine bancroftii. The sequence goes on from NC_091472.1 coordinate 18,432,184, forward strand.
AAAAGTGGAATGTTTAAAGAAAACATTAGGGGCACTGAGGGGAAAGGGAAAGTGTGGAATGAGCTACCAGTGGATGTGGTGGATTAGAGATCAATACACAGGAGAAATTTGGATGGCTAGAGACTGGGTATGTTGATCAGACTAGGCAAAATAATGGATTAGATGGGCTGAAGGACATTTCTGTACTGCAATGTTCTATGGTTCGAAATTAGGTTAGAAGCTGGGGGGTGGGGGGGGGGGGGGCATGGCGAGATGGCGTAGAAAGAAGACATGTAGTTCCACCTCTCCCCAGTTGAACTAATTAATGCCCAAATTTAAAAGTTGTGAAAGTGGTTAAAAAAAAAAGTTTTGACAGGTATCTGAATAGTGGAGGATCAAAATGACTACAAATGTGAAGAAATCCAAGACACAGTTACAGAACAAATTGCCTTATAAAAATATGGAAGAACTGAGGCCTACTTAACAAACTGAAGCCACTGAGTCATCTGCATGAGCCACCAAACCTCAACGTATTCCAGGCCAGCTGAGTATAATTCCGGCGCCGACCTTGCAATCGCAAGATGGCGCCGGCATTGTTTTAGACTCAGCAAATTCTGACTCACATGCCCGTGAAGTCATGCGCGCTAGCGGGTCGGCTGAGTGAGGACAATTGAGCAAGCCTGTTGTAGTGACTAGTGGCCTAGGGGTGCACAGTGATGTATTGGAAGACACGCCTGCATGGTTCATCACGCATCCAGGAGCTTTTAGATAAAGTGTGGGCTGTGGAGGGACGAGGTCGGCCCGCTGTTACCGGGGATGCATACCTGCAGCCACACTGGAAAAGAAGAAAGTCCTGCCTTGCTGGAATCAAAGCAGGAGGAATTTACTTTGGAGGCTGTGGTGAAAGAAGGTAGGCCTCAAGAGGGAGTAGTAGAACCGGGACTGGATTCTGTATTTATGATTTTGGAAGGGATTGCTCATCAGATGGAAAATATGTCAGTACAGATGTCTACACTGTTAAATCAGGGATTTAAGGAAGTGAAAATTAAAATAAATAATATTTGTGAAGAAACGATTTCTGTGAAGAATGATATGAATGTGGTTAAAAGTGATGTTAATAGATGTTTAAAGGCGGTGGATACTGTACAGGATAATATTTTTTAAAACTGAAGAGGCTTTTTATGAATGTAAAGATCAAGTGGAAATAAATAGAGAAAAAATGGAAAAAGTGGAGGATTCTTTTGTGGATTGGGAGATGCAGAAGAAGGAACTGTTGAAGAAGATTGATTCTTTAGAAAATCAAGGTCGGAGAAATAATGTAAAAATAGTAGGTCTTCCAGAAGATATTGAAGGTTCAGACCTGATGAAATTTTTAAAGATGTGGATTCCTGATGTGCTGGGTAGTGAATTTTTTCCAGATGGTCTGGAATTGGACCGGGCACATAGAGCATTGAGGAAGAAGCCTTTTCTGGGCCAACAACCACATGCAGTTTTGATTCGCTGCTTGAGATACCAGGATAGAGAAATTATATTACAGATTGCAGATCAAAAGGCTCGACAAAATCAGACTCCAATAATGGTTTGGGGCATAGAGTGTTTTTTTTTTTACACCATAAATCACAATAGCCATGATATACACTTTTTCTTTTCCACACATTTACAGTGACTTTTTCTCCCTCCCCCCTCCCTCCTCCCAAGCCACCCCCCCATCCCCCCCCCTCTCATCCATTTTAGTTATACAATCTAGGTTGTGGCATAGAGTGTTTTTTAATGCTGATCTGAGTCAAGAAATTATGAAGAGGCGTAGAGAATTTAATTCAGCTAAAGAAGTAAAGTGGAGAAAGGGTTATAAATTTGCTTTTCGTTATCCTCCTGTATTGAAAGTTTTTTATGGAAATTTTCAGTCTCAATTTTTTGAGAATGATCACGATGCATTAATTTTTGCTAATTCGTTGCCAGATTTACGAGGAAGTGGACGGTCACCATTATCATCATCTGAAAGGAGGGTAAATGGGAATAGGAAGAATGGAAAGAAGGATAATTTGACACAGAGTCTTCTTGATATTGAAGATCTGGAACAGTCATTGGGACTGGAATCGTTGGGTTGAATGTGTTTGATTAAGTACTTTGGAATAGTTTGACTTGGGGGGGGGGGGGGTGGATGGCACTGAAGCTTTTGATAGTCATCTGCCACTACTGGGTTTTACCACACCCAGATTTTTAGGGAGTTACTATACTATTGTAGTTTGTGATTGAAAACTTTTTCTTTCATTTGGACTTCCTTTTTATACATAAAAGAGGGGAAGGGTTATTTTATTTAGAAGGTTTTTTTTTTAGCAAGGGGAGCAATATTCTGTAATAGTATGAAGATTGTATTGTTAGGGTAAAGAAATGTCTAATTTGAATTTTGCAACTTTTAATGTACAAAAAAGAATATTTAAAATTGAAGAACGATTGAGTTGGAAATGTGATTGCTTCTTTTAATTCTAAGGCAAGGGGTGTAGCGATTCTGATTCATAAGAAACTATCGTTTGAGTTGGAATAATTTACGGAGATTGCTGGTAGGGTTTTGATTGTGGATTGTAAAATTTTTGCAGAACCATGGACATTGTTGAATATTTATGCACCTAATGTGGATGATGATAGATTTATATCTGTGGCTTTTTTAACATTAAATCAGGCCAATGAAAACAATTTGATTGGAGGGGATTTTAATTGTGTTTTTGATCCATTACTGGATAGATCGCTGAAAAGTATAAGGAAATCAAAGATGGCAACACAAATGGGATCTTTGATGAAAGATTTGAATTTAGTTGAAATTTGGAGGAGAATAAATCTGACAGAAAACGACTTTTCTTTTTACTCATCTAGCCATGATTCATTCTCTAGAATAGATTTGTTTTTGATTTCAGCACATTTGCAGGCTAGAGGAGTGCAGACTGAATAGGGTTATATCTGATCATTCTATGTTGTTTATTTCTTGTCTAGGTTCTGAAGTGTTGCAATCAACTCACCGGTGGAGATTTAATGTAATGTTATTGAAGAAACCAGGGTTTATTAGTTTTGTTAAGGAACAGATTGCTTTATTTTTGGCTGAAAATGCTAATTCAGTTAGTAGTTATTTTGTAATGTGGGATGCTTTAAAAGCATATTTGCGTGGTCAAATTATTAGTTATTCTACGAAAGTAAAAAAAAAACAGTATCTGAGGGAAAGTTTGGCGTTGGAAAAACAAATTACTGAGTTGGAAAAAGAATTTCAGAAGGTTACAGAAGAAAGCAGCATTAACTAAGTTGAAATTACATTATAATAATTTACAAACAAATCAGTATGAGCAATTAATTCAAAGATCTAAGCAACATTATTATGAGTTGGGTGAGAGGGCTCATATGGTATTAGCTTGGCAATTAAAAACAGAACAAGTATCGAGAACTATTAATGCTGTTAAAACCTCAGGAAATCAATGACCAATTTTATTCATTTTATCAGAAATGGTATACTTCTGAGGGAAAGCAGGATGATGGTTCTATTGAATCCTTCTTATGCGTTAAATTTACCAGTTTTGGGGGAGAAAGAGGTAAGGAATTGGAAGTTCCGTTTACAGATTTTGAGATTAAAGAAGCTATACAAGAGATGCCAAATGGAAAGTCGCCAGGTGATGACAGATTTTAGGTGGAATTTTATAAAGTCTTTTATGAAGATTTATCTTCTATATTTATGGACATGTTGTAACACATAACTGAAGATCAGTCACTACCGGAATCTTGTTCAAGTGCGATAATTGAAAGATAGAGATCCATTGAATGTAGCTTCGTATCAACCAATTTCTTTATTAAATGTGGATTATAAAATAGTGGCTAAAGTATTGGCAGACTTGCTAAACATTTACCTCAGTTGGTACATACCGAGCCATTCACTGGCTCTGTAACACCATTGTACTAACCACTACGCTAACTGTTTTGTCCTTCCCCGTGGTTCTATTCACGTCACCATCCTGGTTTCAGATTTTGGCCTATCTCATTTAAAGCTTCTTATGAAGATTTTTCTTGACATGAAATCATCTTGGCAACCCACTTGTCACTTGTTAACTGTGTAAAATGTAATGTACAATTGGGGTAATAACAGCCATGCTCTCTAATAATTAGTCATTTTCTATAACTTTCTCTGTGTTTCGAAACTTTGCCCAAAATACAAGTCGCATTTTATTTGGGTTCTTATGATGTTACCAACAGTCAGTGGCTGCGCAACACTGATTTTGCAAAGTAGCTTTGGAAATTCAGTAACGGCAGAATGACTTGAGCAATGAATCATTTGGAGTTCCAGAATTAGAATCTATTCAAGTCACGAGATTTGGTGTTTTGCAGCAGTATCACAGAGCAAACATTTAAAATTATAAAAATAATATAAAAAAATAAAAATAATAATGCATGAAAAGTGAGGCAATGTCTTTGGTTCATTGATTATTCAGGAATCTGATGGCAGTGGGGAAGAAGCTGTCCTTGTACCGCTGAGTGCTCATCTTTAGGCTCCTATACCTTTTCCCCGATGGTAGGAGAGTGAACATGGCATGGCCTGGGTGGTGTGGGTCTTTGAGAATAGAGGCTGCTTTTTTAAGACACTGCCTTATGTAGACGTCCTCAATGGAGTGAAGTCTGGTGCCTGCGATGTCGCAGGCTGAATTAACAACCCTCTGGAGTTTATTCTTGTCATGAGAGTTGGCGCCTCCATACCAGACAGTGATGTTTATAAGTCTTCGATGGCATACTGAGTCTTCTCAGGCTGCTGGCAAGCCTTCTTCATGACTGCATTGACATGGAGGATCCAGGACAGATCCTCGGAGATGTTGACACCCAGGAATTTGAAGTTCTTCTCAAGTTCCAGAGAGCTACAGTGCATAATTAAATTTCATATTGAAAATTTTCATTTGCCTGGAACATATTTCCATACATTAGAAATATTTTGCATGTTACTTCGAACACACCATCAATAAAAATATCCTATCAGGAAATAACAGTGCTGTATTAAATAAGAGATAATATTTAGTCTACATGCCAAAGAATTGTAATAAGAATTTGGGCTTCATTACAAATATTTCCCCTTGCTCTGCATTCAAGATGATTTCCAGGGTTGTTTATTAAATCACATTTATAAAGACCATATTAAGAAATTATTTAACACAGCCAATATATTAAATCAAAGAGTAGACAACTGTAGGAACAGGTACAAAGGTTATTGTCAATTTTAGCTTGCTGGTCTCTTCCTAAACCAAGTCACGATTATGTACAACTACATACAGTAGCTTCTATTAACTGGCCCAAATAAAATCTGCATCTCTTTGTGATCAAGATATCATGCTCCATTGGAAGAATGAAAGTTGAATAAAATATCCATCACATTCTTCCAAAGGCACATCACACAGCTTCATATTTGACAGAACAGATTTAAAGAGAAAATGTATAGAAAGAAAGTGGCATCAAATTGAGGTGGCAAAGTTCATAGAATAATAGAGCTAGTTTCTGAGGTTGCTAGACACCTCTCCGCCAAACCTCTCCTTAAACTAATGTAATTGCAGTATTGGTTGGTGAATTACATGAACAGTTCTATCTGTCTTGCAGCTTCAAAAACCGTACCTCAGTCACCAGTCAGATGCCACCAGAGAAGAAGGAAAAGTGTCTCTTGGATTATTTCTCTATTCAACATCCTCAATTCCCCAATGATATAAAAAACATTCGATCAGCAAGCTGTGTTACTGACAGGCTCAGAAGTACAACTACAATGAAGACATAGAACAAATATTCAACCATGCCAAAACAATTACAACCTTAATGGAGATCAATGTTTTTTTTAAATTTTAAGATAAAATAGATATGGGGTAGAAACACATATTCATGCACGTTTTTAAAAAAAGAGAAACGTTTATTTAGAAATACAAAAATGCCAGAGGAACTCAGCAGGTCTCGCAGTGTCCACAGGAGGTAAAGATGTACGAAATACGAAACTCAAATTCACAGAGGGCCAAAATTAAAAACTTGGACTAAGTCGAGGGCCAAACTAAATATTTATTGAAAATTTTCAACAACATCTGCATGTTTTCTCTTCTTTCAACATATGTAATGTTAAACTTTAGGATATAACTTTAGGAGGATAATGTTACAGGTCAGGAGTAGGTAGCTCAAGTTCACCCTTTGCTTGACCTGAGGGAAACCTATTTGGTCCCTGTGGAGATGTAGTCAGCATTCACAGGCTGTGTCCATTTTGGCCTGCGTCAGGACTCAGCATTTCCTGCTCACTCCTCAGGCTCTAGGCCTCTATTCACCCTCGACCCACCATCCCTCTACCTGACCAGTCCTTTACCCACCCTCTACTCACCCCTCACTCCACTCGCTCTGCCTCTACCCACCCCATTCTATACACGCCCCTCTACTGCTTCTCCCCTCAACCTGTTCCTCCCTCTACCCATCTCTCACCCTCTAATCACCCCTCCCCTACTTGCCCTGCCCCTCCCCTTTTACCTCTTCCCTATCCACCCCTCCTTCTATTCATCCCTCCCTCTAACTGCCCCTCGCACCACCATAACTTCCCCTGCCCATTACTCCTCACCTACACCCTCTGCCCACCCCTGCTTACCCACCCACTCAGGCCCAGCGCGCTGCCGATCAGCCTTTGCGCATAGCCACCATCTCTCTCTTCACGTGCAGGGCCGAACCAGCCGTCCCTGGGGTCCGCGCGGGTGCAAGCGCTGAAGGCCGTGGCGACCGGGAGAAGTGTGCTTGCGCTGTGGAAGGGCCGTCCGGTGCCAGTCGCGCGGGGCTCGCGCTGCCCGGGGGCCGTGCGCAGCCTGCCATGCCCGTCACGCCGACAGGAAATCACAGGCGCTCGCCCATCCGCCGCACCGCTCGACAGGTGGGAGAAGTGACTGGTTGTGCGGGGTGCCTTCCAACTGGCTTGCCGGCTGAAATACAGACTTCTCGTGTTACAATTTCTCGTGTTACAATGGGGAAGGATGTGCAATGAAGGGGGAGGATGGTGGGGGTGACATTACCAAAAAACAGCATCGGCTCTCGCTGCCACCTCTAATACATTTTTGAAATGATCTTGCGGGCCAAATATAATTAAATCGCGGGCCAGAGTTTGACATGTGTGCTGCACAGTATTTCACCAACAGTTTCGGCCTGAGCTCTTATTCAACGTATGAGCAGGCAGGCACCTGAATAAAAATGCTGGGAGGGAAGAGAAGAATGGGGAGAGGGAAGAGACCAGCCCAACAGACAAATAGTGTTAATTGGACATGGATACGAGTCAATGTTAAAGAACAAAGGTCGAAGAGGAACTGGGAGAATCCCAAGGTGCAAACAGCATCAAACATCTGAAGCCCCACACCAAGTGCTTCACTGTGTGGAATGAACTTTTTAAAAACTGTAACGTGTGACATTTATCAAAGGTAATGGTGACACTGTGTTGATGCATTCATCCAAGATGCAATATGCTACCACATAGCTACAGATACTTCATCCAAAATGTATTGGGTACCAAGGATGGAGAAATCCCTTCAGGAATCGGAATAGTTAAAAGCAATATTTATAACCAATTAACTTTTCAAAAAGTACTCCATACCAAACAAGCTACAGTGGATATCAGCAATCTAGCTTATTTAGATTTCATTTTCATTTGATTTATGCCATTCTAGTTGGTGAATCTTATGTAATAGAGTGGCCATTGCATCTATACATTGTATCTATGTATGTGATTCTCAAATCTGACCTCAAAACAAAGAATGTTTGAATTTCAACATATCAAAAAAAGGGGATCAAAAATGTTTCAGGCTCTTAAGCCTACACAATCATATAGTGTACATTAAGTTTGTCAATCCATCCAAATAATACCTTGACAAACAAAATTCTAAGGGAAATAGATTAGTGGAATAAAGTGAAAGCGAATAGTCATAATCTGACTACCAGAAGGGCTCTAAGGGATAAATGAGATGTTCATGTGTGGAATTATAACACAAAATTTAAAAATATCAGACATTCTTCTCAAACATTCAATGGCTCCGATTTAAGGCTGTTGAAAGAATGAAAAACAACTTGCATTATCAATGCCAGGAAGTTCTAAATCCAAGACAATCTCGCTCTGATTTACATGGCACTTGTAACTCAAACTTTCAACACAGTTTAGACTTATTGCCCTATTGCACATCTGTATTTGCTATTTAAAAATGGGAAGGGGGTAGAGAGAAATAAACTATTTAAAAGATGCTGCAAATGTTTTATTATTACAAAGGAGAAAACTATCCAACTCTTATGGATCGCCCCTTATTTATACATTACAGCTTCATCTTATTCAGTTCCATTTCCAAGGCCCAATACCCTTTCACCCAATTTATCCAACAATTAAGCCTGCAGGGGGGAAAAAAATCTTTTACTCCAAACGATTAAAAAATAAAGACAGACTTTTCTTCCAATACGTTAGGGGTGTCAAACTCAAATTCATTGAGGGCCAAAATTAAAAACTTTGACTAAGTCGAGGGCCGAACTAAATATTTATTGAAAATTTTCAACAACATCTGCATGTTTTCTCTCAACATATGTAATGTTAAACGTTTTCTTATTAAAATAAATGTTTAAAAATAGTTTTGGTTAAACTCTTTCCATAAGAAGCATTAACAAATAAGAAATAAAATATTCAATAAATAATATTTCTCTCTCGCCTTTAAGCCAAGGATCGCACGTTGCCCAGAAGCATGCCAGGGAGCGGAGGTCTGCAGGGAGCCCTCCCCAGCCCAGCCAGCAAACCCGAGTGGCATCCCCCCCCCGCCCCCTCTCCCTCCTCCGCCCCCGCCTCCGCCTGCCGCAACCGCCGCCAACAACCCAAGAAGTCCCCGCTGGTCTCGCCATCTCACCGGGAATACCGTGAGAGCGGTGGAACTCGTCCGCGACCTCCACCCCAGCGGAAAGTCCGATGCCCAGCAGCACCCACCTACAGATGAAGCTCAAGGAGACGTTGGAGCTAGGCGGCGGGTCCGTTGGAGCTAGGCGGCGGGTCCGTTGGAGCTAGGCGGCGGGTCCGTTGGAGCTAGGCGGCGGGTCCGTTGGAGCTAGGCGGCGGGTCCGTTGGAGCTAGGCGGCGGGTCCGTTGGAGCTAGGCGGCGGGTCCGTTGGAGCTAGGCGGCGGGTCCGTTGGAGCTAGGCGGCGGGTCCGTTGGAGCTAGGCGGCGGGTCCGTTGGAGCTAGGCGGCGGGTCCGTTGGAGCTAGGCGGCGGGTCCGTTGGAGCTAGGCGGCGGGTCCGTTGGAGCTAGGCGGCGGGTCCGTTGGAGCTAGGCGGCGGGTCCGTTGGAGCTAGGCGGCGGGTCCGTTGGAGCTAGGCGGCGGGTCCGTTGGAGCTAGGCGGCGGGTCCGTTGGAGCTAGGCGGCGGGTCCGTTGGAGCTAGGCGGCGGGTCCGTTGGAGCTAGGCGGCGGGTCCGTTGGAGCTAGGCGGCGGGTCCGTTGGAGCTAGGCGGCGGGTCCGTTGGAGCTAGGCGGCGGGTCCGTTGGAGCTAGGCGGCGGGTCCGTTGGAGCTAGGCGGCGGGTCCGTTGGAGCTAGGCGGCGGGTCCGTTGGAGCTAGGCGGCGGGTCCGTTGGAGCTAGGCGGCGGGTCCGTTGTATCGGCGCCGCTGTGAATATCTAATTAACTTTCCCGTTAACTATATCAGTGTACTGCTGTGCCTGCTGTGGAAGTGCTAAACACTACTATGGTGGTGCCTGCTGCTGTGCATGAGCTATACTTGCGCGGCGGCCAGCGGGCCAACTCTAATATATATTTAATATGATCTTGCGGGCCAAATATAATTATACCGCGGGCCAAATTTGGCCCGCGGGCCAGAGTTTGACATGTGTGCAATACGTTATCACAATCACAGCTGCCATTCAAAATCCCAAGAATGAGATGCCCAAAATGGCAGCTGTTCAGTGGGAAAATGTCCTGCCTCAACAGATGTAGAAAATGATCCCTTCGGTCAGCACCATAGCTCTGTCTGCTGCAATAGCGGGGATCTCCCAGAGGCCACCCACTTCACTTCCTCACCCCATTCCGACATGTCTGCCCATGGTCTTATGCACTGCTAGACTGAGACGACCTGCAAATTGGAGGAACGACACCTCATATTGCATCTGGGCAGCCTCCAAATAGGTGGCATTTACATTGACTTTCTAATTTCCTCTGTCTCTCCATTTCCCCTAAATCTATTTCTACTTTCCTCTAGTTTTGTCCCTCTCTTTTCCCTATATGAAAAGAAAATATGGAAATAATGACACTTCACCCATCAAATCTGCTTCAGGTGACAAATTCTTGGTGAAGTTCAGCCTGTCGCTTGCCCTTCTCAATGCCCTTTGCTCATCATATTGATTATTTAATGATTTGTGTAACTTGTCCTTTACTTTCCTCCATTCCCAACCCTGGTCTTTCTTGCTCCTATTTGTGTATCCAAAGTACACAAATCTGTGCAGCTAAGATTAGTTGGATCACAAAATGGTGTAAATAATTGGAGCATTTAACTGGATCTGCCATCATTCCGTTAATTCACTTTAATGACATTTTATTTGCAATTTTCTACTCTTTTCTTGCAATTCATGGTATCTGAATTTACCACTACCTGCAGATAAAGACATACTGCAGCTAAGTAAAATTTTAGGTACAATTGATCCTTAAATTCCACTCCATTGTTTTAAGGAACAGACGTAGGGTCTGGTGATCTGGTCATAGATTATTTGGCATTGTTTAGGTATTGCAGTTATTATCACAATCCTCTCCATTACAACCACTGTATTTGCAATGAACAGAAAATACTTGTTAAAAAGCTAAACTAATTGCCCATCTACTGCAAAATCACAGTCAATATCGAGATGGTTTACATATTGTCAAGACAGCAGCTACTACAACATAATGGGTGGGTAACGTAGCTTAAAGTGGAAAAATTCTGCTGGGTTATTAGTCACTTACAGATACTTCTTTCCCAATCCTTCAAGACATTAAGCAAGTTATGAGGCTGGGGCAGGCAATAATGGCAATTTTTAAATTTTATTTTATTGTTCCTTAATGAGACTCTAAAGGACAGTCTTTCTTTTCCTGGCGCACAAACATTTACACGTCAATTAATCTTGCTGCACAAATCTTTACACAATATGACAGCATTTGCATGTAGAAAATCAATATTGTACAAATCAGTCAATTAACACCTGACTGTGGTTATGCTAGGAGTGGATGTGCATGCTGGTGTAGAAAAACATTACTCTAGAGACCACCACAAACTATTTTGTCATGTGTCAATTGGCAATAAATACTTATTTTATTTTAAATTAAATGTTGCTCTCTTCCTTACGAAGGACATGATTTTTAAACAGTTTAAAATTTATTCTCCATGTTTCCTGGTCAAATATTTATATAGACCAGAACATAATTTAGTCCTCTGTTGTTTAAAAAAAAGCAGCCATTGACGAACAAATCGACTCGACTGGAAAAAGTAAGGTCAGAGTTTTAATTAAATCTATCAAATCACAAAGGAATATCCAAAAGTACTTGATTTCTATTTCTCTCTAATGACATGATTTCCATTTGCAGTGGTGTAATTTATTTTTAAAATTTTCACCTCAGGAAAATATTCAAAGAAAAGAAAGATATGGTGGCTTTTTCATTTTAAAAGAACCCATTTCATTGAGAACAAATCTCAGAAAGAAATGTGCAAAAAGATCTTCAAACTTCTGAAAGGGAATTCGACAAATATTTAAAGGGAGAAACAATTAATGACTTGCAAGGAATGGGCAGAGGAATGGAGTTAATTAGATGGATCTTTCAGGTGCTGTCACAGACAACCCTCTCTGATGTAATTACAATTACAGAAACAGTCTATCCCTAGCAGTCTGTAGCAGCAAACTCGGTGGGCAAAGGATCTGTAAGGTCAATGGCCAGCGAGCATGGTCTTCGAACAGATCACTGTGGGGCAATCCCGTGTCACTCTGGCTGTCGTGCCTCGCATTCCGCCAGGCTCAGTGGCATGGGACCCAGAGGGAGGCATTTGTCCTGGGTAAGCACTCACCTCCAAGTCCTTGCCCCAGTACATGGTGCCTAAAGCTCCATGAAAACAGAACAAAATTTCTGCAAGGACAGAAGAGCTACAAGGCACCGTGTTCATCTACACTTGCGAAGGGATGGACCATGAAGAAGATGAAGATGAAGAACAGTCTATCCAGCATTTGACACACCATAATTTGTTGAGTACAAGTTATCAAACACAGTCAACTTCCATCTCAAACGTCCCTTCACATCTTCAAATTCCAAGACCAATGTAATGAGAATTTTCCCACAGATTTCTTTTCAATTTAAAGTCAGACCGCGCTGTAAGAAAACAAACAGCAGAACCAATTAAGAGTACAACAGTTTCTTTATTTAACCCTTTATAACACTAGCTAGAGAAGGGGTACAAAGAAAGAGTTCAGTAACTTATTCTCTACACTCAGCCCCAATACAAAGCATCGGAGTGTTCATCCTACTTTTATACACATTTTGGGCATGGGTCTGCATAAGAGACCATTACAAGTTTCACACACCAGCATTTTGTGTTGGCCATAACATGTTAGCAATATAATGTCTACAAATGTCTGGGAAAGTCAGAGTGTCTTGTACCATCTCACTACAACACAGATGTTAAATTATATTTCAACTATTGCACAAGCAGCTACTGTACTTTCTTACCTAATCCTTTAACCCTTTATTAAGCATATTAATTAAACTTATTCTTTCACAGATTCATGCTGAAAGTCAGATTTTTACAGGATGGAAACAGGCTCTTCAGCCCAACTTAACCATGGTGACTAAATTGTCCACTTAAGATGCTCTCATTTGTCTGCATTTGGCCAATATTTCTACACTCTCTCTCCAGACATTTTCAAAAATAGCCTGAAACCATAGAACACTACAGCACAGAAACAGGCCCCTTCGGCCCTTCTAGTCTGTGCCAGTTTTATTGCCCACCCCCACTGACATGCACCTAGTCCATAGGCCGCCATACCTCTCCCATCCATGTACCCGTCCAAATTCTTCTTAAATGTTAAAATTAAGCCCGCATTCACCACCTCAGTTGGCAGCTCATTCCACACACCCACCACTCTCTGTGTGAAGAAGTTCCCCCTCGCTTTCCCTCTCTAAACTTCTCCACTTTCACTCTTAACCAATATCCTCTGGTTTATATCTCACCTACCCTCAGTGGGTACATTCCCCTCATAATTTTGTACAGATCTATCAAATCTCCCCTCATTCTTCTACACTCCTGTGTAACCATTCTCTGTAAGTTTGAAATAATGGAATGGAGAAAGGTAGAGTGTGGCTCCCCTCGAGAAAATTACATATAATTTAAGGAAAAAAATGATAAATTTTTACAACTTTGGCGCCCATATCCACAAAAATGAGGATTAAATTTCTAAATTTTGGATTTCTAGATGTTCTTCTTAGCCTCTAAGATCTGCATGGAACCCATTAACGATGAAATAAATATGGCTTTAGATTAGATGGATTTTAATACTTGCAACAGTCCATTTTAGCAGTCACTTTTTAGCAGTCCTTTCTCGTGATTATTCTTTAGTCTTTCTTTTTTTCCTTTTTTTCTATTCTAACACTTTACTATGTACTCTTTTTTTAATCTTTTCTTTGGACTACAGGGTTTGGGGGAGGCAGTGTTGGGGTATTATCATCGTGCATTTAATACATTAAAAAATTTGAACCATATATGCATTCAAATATATTTCAAAATACAAATATAATAAAGAAATGTTCAAAAAGAAAACCTTTCCCTGTAACTCAATTCTTGAAGTCAAGGCAATATCCCAGTAAATTTTCTCTGAACTCTTTCAATCTTATTGATATCTTTCCTGTAGTTTGGTGACCAAATGTGACCTCACCAATGTCTTATACAACATTACCATAACAACCCAACTCCTATATTCAATATTTTGATTTATGAAGGCCAATATACCAAAAGCTCTATTTACAATCCTAACCATCTGTAATGCCATTTTCAGAGAATTATGCATCTATATTCCTAAGTCTCTCTGTTCTACCACACTCGTCAGTATCCTATTAGTCACTGTGTATTTCCTTCCAAAATGCAACACCTCACACTTATCTGCATTAAATTCCATTTTTCAGCTTGTTTTTCCAGCTGGTTCAGATCTCCCTGCAAGCTTTAAAACCTTCTTTATTGTCCGCAACAACTCTAATCGTAGTGTCATCTGCAAATTTGCTGGTCCAATTTACCACATTATGTAGACAATAAACAACAATACCCCAGCACCAATCCCAGAGGTAAACCACTAGTCACAAGCCTCCAGTCTGAGAAGCAATCACCCACCACTACTCTCTTGCTTCTCTTGTCCAGCCATTCTCGAATACAGTTTACTACATCACCATAAATACCTAGCATCTGAACCCTCCTGACTAACCTCCCACATGGGAACTTGTCAAAGGCCTTACTAAAGACCACGTAGACAAAATCGACAGCCTTTCCTTCATCAACCTTCCTGGTAACCTCCTCGAAAAACTAAATAAGATTGGTTAAACATGGCCTACCATGCACAAACCTATGAAGACTATCCCCTATCAGTTTCTGGCTATCCAAATAATAGTATATCTGATCTCTTAGAACACCTTCCAATAATTTACCTTCCACTGACATCAGGCTGTTATGGGCTATATTATATTTTATTGTATATATAAATTATTTAAAAGAGATAGATGTGGGGATTTTGTGTAGGTCACTTCATAAACAGATACTTATACTTCATATCTCATTTAAAATGCAAAAGCTTTGCTGAAGCCAGACATTCAGGCATCAGTGTCTTTGCAAAAGACAATAGAACTGCTTTGGAAGGAACTTCAGAAGTACAAACAAATGGAACAAAGTTTGGGCTCAGGTGCAGATAAAGATCTTTCAAGGATTGGATTTGGAGCCTTTGGAGGGGTTCTGGCTTTTACAAGCAGAGAGAGAGAAAAGAAAAACAGGATTCTTCTTAGACAGAGAGAGAGAAGTCAGTTCTGCAGTAGCTTTTGGAGGCTGCAACATGGCAAGCTGGCAGCTTGTTGAAAACCCCGTTTTGAAAACGGGTTGTAAGTTCTGAGTTCAGCCAGTTCAAAACCCTTGTATCCTTCCAAGGGGAAATGGCTGGCTGGAGTGTTTCTCCTGAAATAAGGAAAACAAGAGGAACTCTTCAGTGACCTGGAAGAAGAGGTTGTCATTTGGAAAACACATGATGGGACAAGTTTTTTCGGCAAGTCAATGAAGGGACTGATCAGAGGAAATCAGTTTGTGTGTGTCCAACAAGCAACAAGTATCTCTCTGAGACCAACAAGAACCTTCTTCAGCGGTAACCATTTACTTTTTTTTGTAATTCTTTATTTATCGCACTATGAACCATATCAACCAATATATTTATAGATGCATCTCTTTAAATATTCACAGTGACATTTTCTTTTTTCCCATCCCTCCCTTCCCCCCTTCCTTCCCCCCTTCCCACCCCCCTCCAAAAACAGTAAATATTGAACATATAAAATACAATAAAACAATTATTTATACAAAAGGATTACAAGCAAAAAAGATACACCATCTACTTATTCACATTAAATCTGATCGTGTTTATCTTCTTATCATTTTAGGTGGTGGTGGTGGTCCTAGGCCTGCTCTTTCTGTTATGTTCCATAAATGGTTCCCAGGTTTTTTCAAACATTGTAACTTTGTCTTTTAAATTATATGTGATATTTTTTTTCCAGCGGGATACACTTAAACTTGGTTATATATTCCATTAATGTTTATAGTCATATAGTCCAACGTGGCCATCTTATATCTTTATTTTCACTTCTTTTCCGCCTCTTCACCACCTCCATCCCCTTTTTTCCATTACTGTTTTTTAAGTTTTCCTTTTAAATCTCAATATATGAAAACACACTTAAGACATGAAATACCTCAACAATCCCCACAGGCAATAACCCATTAACCCCAAATGAACCTCTTCTCCTTGGATTGCCCCTTGTCGGCAACCACAACTCCCCTTTCCATTCGGTTTGCGAACATACTCACAAGCATCAACCGATTTCGCAGTGACCATTATTCTCCTACCCCCAGCCCCTCCAAAGAACACTATTTTTCTATACTTAGAAACATAGAAACATAGAAGATAGGAGCAGGAGTAGGTCATTTGACCCTTCGAGCCTGCTCCACCATTCAACGAGATCATGGCTGATCTTAAAGTTCAGTACCCCGTCCCCGCCTTCTCTCCGTAACCTTTAATACCCTTATACTGAAGAAATATATCTAATTCCCTCTTAAATATATTTAATGAACCTGCCTCTACTGTCCTCTGTGGCAATGAATTCCACAGATTCACCACCCTCTGGGTAAAGAAATTCCTCCTCATCTCGGTCCTAAATGGTTTGCCTATTATCCTTGAACCATGGCCCCAGGTTCTGGATTTTCCCATCCTTGGAAACATCCCATCTGCATCCATTCTGTCCAGTCCTGCCAGAATTTTATAGGTCTCTATGAGATCCCCTCTCAATCTTCTAAACTCCAGGGAATACAATCCCAATTTGCGCAATCTTTCCTCATAAGTCATTCCTGCCATTCCAGGTATCAGCCTGGTGAATAGCCTCTGCACTCCCTCCATTGCAAGAACATCCTTCTTAGATAAGGTGACCAAAACTGTACACAATACTCCAGGTGTGGTTTCACCAAGGCCCTGTACAGCTGCAGTAAGGTATCCTTGTTCCTATACTCAAACCCTCTTGATATGAAGGCTAACATACCATTTGCCTTTTTAATCGCCTGCTGTACCTGCATGCTCGCCTTCAGAGACTGATGTACAAGTACCCCTAGGTCTCTCTGCACTTCCCCATCTCTTAATCTATTGCCAATCAAATAGTAATCTGCCCTCCGGTTTGTATTACCAAAGTGGATAAACTCACATTTATCCACATTGTAGTGCATTTGCCATGTATCTGCCTAGTCCCTCAATTTATCCAAATCACACTGGAGCTTCCTGACCCCCTCTTCCGTGCACACAACCCCTCCTAGCTTAGTGTCATCTGCAAATTTGGAGATATTACATCCAATCCCCTCATCCAGATCATTAATGTAAATTGTGAACAGCTGGGGTCCCAGTACAGATCCCTGTGGCACCCCACTGGTCACCGCCTGCCACTCAGAAAACGAGCCATTTATCCCAACTCTCTGTCTTCTACCTGCCAGCCAGTTCTCAATCCACATCAATACTTTGCCCCCAATATGAGCCTTGATTTTGGAAGCCAGTCATTTATGCGGGACCTTATCGAAAGCCTTTTGGAAGTCCAGGTAGACCACATCCACTGGCTCTCACCCATCTATTTTACCTGTCACCATCTCATATACTTATAACAAAGTTCTCTCTCTTTCTTTCCCATCTTTAAATCTTTATATATACATTTTCTTTACTTTATATTTTTTACTTATTTTTGTATATTTTCTTGCTGGTCATCCTTCTTGTCACTCCTCCTCCTCTCTTCTCCTGTCCTGCAAATGTTCAGCAAATTCTTGGGCTTTCTTTGGGTCAGAGAATAGTCTATTCTGTTCCACAGGAATAAATACTTTGAATACTGCTGGAAGTCTTAATATAAAGTTATACCCTTTCTTGCATAAGATTGTTTTTGCCGTGTTGAATTCCTTCCTCTTCTTTAAAAGTTCGAAACTTATGTCCAGGTAAAAAAATATTTTTTGTCCCTTATATTCTCTAACCTTCTTTCTTGCCTGCTCCAGTATGTTTTCTCTTGTATATCTTAGAAATTTTACCAATATGGATCTCGGTTTTTGATGTGGTGGTGGTGGTTTCGGTACTAGCGCTCTATGCACCCTTTCGATTTCTATTTCTTCATGTGAATCTGTCGTTCCCAGCACCTTTGGGATCCATCATTTTATAAATTCCTTCATATCTGACCTTCCTTTGCCTTCTTTCAGGCCCACTATTTTTATGTTGTTTCGCCTACTGTAGTTTTCCAATACGTCAATTTTTTGTGACAATAAATCTTGTATCTCTTTAATTTTTTTTTGCTCTCTTCCAACTTCCCTCTTAAATCATTTATTTGCATTTCTACAGCAGCTTCTCGTTTCTCCACATTTTCTACTCTTTTCCCTATTTCAGTCATGACCAACTCTAAGCTTTGCATTTTGTCTTCAGCTCTTTTCATTTTTCTTTTGACTGAACTAAATTCTAATGATAGCCATTCTTTTAATGACCTTATTTGTTCTTCAAAAAAGGCTTTATCTAAACTTTGTCTTTCTATTTTACTTTCTTCTTTCCTTTGAAATTCTCAGTCTTCTTCCTCCTCTTCTTCTGTGTCTGTTTCTATGTCTGTATCGTCTTCTTCTCTTCTCTGTATCTGTATATCTTCATCCTTCTCTGGTAAGCTGCTTCTGTATCCTTGCTGGGTCTCCCGCTGCTGGGCCGACCCGCTGCTGGGCCGACCCGCTGCTGGGCCGACCCGCTGCTGGGCCGACCCGCTGCTGGGCCGACCCGCTGCTGGGCCGACCCGCTGCTGGGCCGACCCGCTGCTGGGCCGACCCGCTGCTGGGCCGACCCGCTGCTGGGCCGACCCGCTGCTGGGCCGACCCGCTGCTGGGCCGACCCGCTGCTGGGCCGACCCGCTGCAGGCCGACCCGCTGCTGGGCCTCCCGCTGCAGGCCGACCCGCTGCTGGGCCTCCCGCTGCAGGCCGAACCGCTGCTGGGACCCCCACTGCAGGCCGAACCGCTGCTGGGCCTTCCGCTACAGGCCGACCCGCTGCTGGGCCTCCCGCTGCAGGCTGACCCGCTGCTGGGACCCCCGCTGCAGGGCAACCCGCTGCTGGTCGCCCCGTTGCCACTCACCCTTTTCCAGCCCTTCATTCTCTTTCTCACCACTCTTTCCTTACTTGCTTATTTCCCCCACCAAACGCCCCAATACTGGGCGTCTCTCAGCTGGCCACTCCACAGATGAGTCCCCCTCCCGCCGGCGCTAACCTTTTCTTTTACTTGTGCACCTCTTCTTGGCTCTGAGAGCCATTTTTGAAGTCGGCCGGTCGGGAGGACACCACTCCTCTGGAGACTCACCAACACCAGAGATTGGCCACTCCTCTCTACGGTGGCTCTCTGCTCCGACGAGCAGGTAAGACCTTCTTCTTTTTTCTCCAGTGATTTTCCTTCTTCCCTTTACACTGTTATTCTTACTTTTTCTCTTTTGGGTCCCATCTTCTGTCTCTTCTCTGTAACTTTCTCTTTCTCTTCCTGTATTTTATGTTTATTGAGCTCTGTTTTTTCACACTTTTTTTTATTTTCTCTGGAGAGGGCCCCCCCCCTCCCCCCTCCCTCCCCCCCGCTAGCCATTTACTTTTAAGCACCAGAGTCTGGTGAAAATTCATACATGTTCAATTTCGTGCACAGTATCAGAATTGCCTGATACCCAGTAAACTTGGAGAAGTGAGAAGTGAATGATTGGACTATTAAAGCACTTTCCTAATCATATACACATTACATACACGTGCGCTTAAAATTAGAAGGGGGTTAAGTTAATAGCAAGAAGTTAAAGTTTGATCCTGTTTTTATGTTTAAAGAAAATTAAAAGCAGCTTTTGTTGAAGTAACCATTTGTCTTGGTGAATTTCTATTGCTGCTGGGTTTTGGGGTCCTCTGGGCTCGTAACAAGGCTCACTGGCCTATAACTTGATTTTTGTTTCTTAATGACTCGAAGACTAGAAGCAAAACATGAAGAAAATCAGAAGTGAAGGGAATGCCAGCATTATCTCAATCTTCAGTAACCAAATTCCATTAATAATAACCATCAAAAATATTGTAATGAAGATGCCAACTTTTGTAATTCACTACTTCAGCACAATTTTGGCAGTCTGCAAACTGAGAAGTGGTTTGCAATGGATGAATTGGAAACACCTCCACTACACAGTGAAATATAAATACAATACCCCGTAATGCTTCAATACCGTATTATTTAAATTTAGACATACACTATAACAGGCACTTTCAGCCCACAAGTCGTACCGTCCAATTACACCTAAATGACCTATACCCTTGGTATGTTTTGAACAGTGGGAGGAAACTGGAGCACCTAAAGCAATGGTTCTCAACCTTTTTCTTTCCACTCACATCCCACTTCAAGTAATACCTATGCCGTCGGTGCTCTGTAATTAGCAAGGCATTGCTTAAGATGGGATATGAGTGGGAAGGGTAGGTTGAGAATCACTGCTCTAGACTCAATTGTTACTGAAATATTTTGCTTGAGAAAAACTGTTATTGGCCCATTTCCTTTGGAGTTATGAAACCGTGCACATAACAAGTCGATTAGGGATAATTAAAAAGGTTTTCAAACTTTTTCTTTCCATCCACATCCCACCTTAAGCAATCCCTTACTAATTACAGAGCACCGATGGCATAGAGAATACGTAAAGTGGTATATGAGTGGAAAGAAAAAGGTTTGAGAACCACTGACCTAGAGGAAACTCACACAGACATAGGAGAGCATACAAATTCCTTAGCACTGGGTTTGAATCCTGTTCGCTGGCGCTAACCTCACAACCCTCGATTATGGGGCCAAATTAGTGACAGGCTATCTAGTTTAATAGACTCATAGTGTCTGAAGTAAGGAATAGAAATGAGGTTAATCAAGAATTCCAGAGCTCAGGGCAAGGACAGCTGAAGGCATGGCCAAGTGATGGAAATTCTGGACGGTCAGGAGGCTAGAACTGAGAGAGGGGTGTATCTCTCCTCAGACATCCCCAGCACACAGACCTTTAACTAAAGAAAAGTGGAAGTCTGACAAAGAGATTATTAATCTATAGCATTATACAAACAACTTTTGAGAAAATCATACAGAACAAGAAAAATGGAGGGTTTTGTATGTGCGGTAGGAAAAAAATTAGATTGTTGTGCAGGAGGTTTACAGAGGTCAACACAACATCATGGCACTGTTCATGTTCTAATAAAGCTCCCAAAATATTTTAGCCTTCTTGTTAGGCATTTCAACACTTCAAAATCCACCGTTATTTCAATGCGTTGCCCACTATAAATGAATGGGAGAACACTACCTCGATTGTCAGTAAATATTTTTGATGGTTATTATTAATACAACTTGCTGGAGCTCTGTAGGCTGTGACTTACTTGATTAACTGCTGTCTAGCGCGCCCCCCCCCCACCAAAATTTCAACTTGAAAGCAAAAATGCAAAGATAAATTCTTAAAATACACAAATGGCCTCCCAGAAGCATGTTCAGACAAATTAGGTGTTGGTTTCACCCGGAGAACATGGATAAAAATAGATCATTTCTTAAGAGTACACAGTGAACCAGAGACACACAAGAGACTGCAGATGCTGGTATCTCCTGGAGCAAAATTCAATATGCTGGAGGTAACTGAACAGTCTCAGTGGATGAAAAAGAATAGCCACATTTTGGGTCAAAGCTCTTCATCAACACCACTATCAGTCTTGAATGGCTCAAACATGAAATATTTGAACCATTTTTTTTCTCCCACAGATACTGCTCGACCCGTTGAATTCCTCCAGTAGA
Source organism: Narcine bancroftii (assembly GCF_036971445.1). Lineage (NCBI taxonomy): Eukaryota > Metazoa > Chordata > Chondrichthyes > Torpediniformes > Narcinidae > Narcine > Narcine bancroftii. The sequence goes on from NC_091472.1 coordinate 18,453,761, forward strand.
GGAGGATTGGTCAGGAGTCTTTACCATTGATTTGAGGAGTGATGACAGAAAGAATTACTTCACATAAAGGGCAATACAAATATGATCTCTCCCTCAAAACAGTTTAAGATACAGCCAATTGAAAATTTCAGGAACCAAAGATGTAAGGTGAGAAATACCCATGACAAGGGAATGAATGGTCTGTCCGCCTTGTCAAGTGGACCAAAAGTTAAGCTTATTATCATCTGATTGCACAAGTACAACCCGATGAAACAGCGTTCTCTTGCAAAACATGCGGACACATCACCAGACATAACGCTCATACAGGTAAACAATGCCTAGCTGAAAGATACCGAGTGCAGGGTGGAAGGGGTCCTCAACGATTCTGTGCACCCTCTTCAGACAACAAACCCAATAGATCACGTCAAGGGGGGGGGGGGGGGGGAGGGAGGGAGGGGAGGGGTGGTAGTTAAGCCCTGCGGACTGACCTCCGATCCATTTCTCTGCAGCAGCCTTGCCTCTCAATGATGCAGGCTGTGAAAGAGCTAACAATGAACATCAAACACAAAAACTAAATTTCCTAGGGACAGATCAGTGTTCTAGTGAAAAATAAAATCAGATCCATGGTTTGATGAGGTAAATTAGCTGCTCGTCCAAATAATGTGAAGAATGCATCAGAAGGTGCCGTAAATCAACGGCAAACCACACTACTGATAGTAAAATTATTTTTACATGGCAGACCTTACAGCACTAACGATACAGCTCAAACCATGACACGATGATCGCAAACACAACCACACGGCACTGTTTTCAATCGTATTCCATGTTGATGGGGTTGAATGAAAAATAGTAAGAGGAGCTCATGTAGAGTATAAATACTTTCATATGCCCTGATGGACTAAATGATAACTTTCTATGCTATAAATAATTTACACTATTTTGTATTAATCTCCAGAATCAACTTGGACCCCCGACAAAACAGACCCCAATGTTTGGCCTATGAAATAAAGCAATAATGGACAACGACGTGAAGCAGATTTTCCGTTTTATATACAAAACAGCAACAAATACCCAAAATAGCTATGTTTTTATTCTGTTAAAGAAGAAAATCTACATAACCTGGGGCGTAGTGGCATACCAAAAAGTGCTGGAGAAACTCAGCAGGTCACACAGTATCCTTAGGAAGTCGGGGACAATTTTTTTTTTGGGCCTAGGCCCTTTGTTGGGAATCTGGAAAAAAAAAGGCAAACACCCAAATAAAAAGGTGAGGGCAGAGCAGAGGACGGGCGGGGTTGAGGAAGAAGGAACACGGGTTAACAGGTAAGACATGGACACCGGTGGGAGGGTAGAAGTGAGAAGAGGTAATTTAATGTATTGTATTGGAGTTGTGCACTTTTTTAAAAAAAAACAATTACCTGTGTAGTCTCAGCAAGTTAGAATTTCAGTGCACATGTACATTGTACTTATGTGTATTGTTACAAGCCCAAAGTACCCCAAAACCCAGCAGTAATAGATATTGACCACAACAAATGGTAACTTAAACAAAAATAATTTTTAATTATCTGTAAACATGAAAACAGAATGAAAGTTTAACTTATCTGTATAAACTTAACTAAATCCAACAAACAGTTCTTTGGTGAACAGTTCAATCTCACGTCTCATTCTTCTAAGTTCTCTGGTTGCAGGCAATTCTCTCCTCTCTCTCTCTCAACCCTTGCAAAGAACTTTTTAACAACCAGAGCGTCTCCTCCTTGTTGCTTTAATGGTCATTTCAATTAGTACCTACTTGTGAAATTTGCACAGCATTCTCCATAGTTTCTGTTAATTCACTGAATATGAATTCTTCAGTTTTTCAAATAAGATCTGTTTTAAAATTTGCGTATGTATATAACCTCCTCTAATTTTACCAATTCTCTCCCAAATATATATTCCATTACAGTATGTTAATGAACGAATTCTCTTTATTGATTGCGGTCTATCAAACAGGAAACCAAGGATTCAATTGCAGAGAGGGGCACTGAGCCCTGGATCCCAAAGTTTGGAGACGAGTTTGTTCGAGATGATGGCATTGAATGAGGAGCTGTGGTCTTCGAACTGTTGTCCTTGGTGTCCAGGTATTCCCAGGCCTGAGTGGGCAGCCAAAGAGATTGCGTGGCAAATTGAAGTAGGTTAAGGATGAGTGGTAGGTCAGAGGTCATATGAGCCAAGACCAGCTTCTTGAAGCGCATCATTAGGATGATGTCAGAGCCACCAATCAAAAGTCGATCAGGCCTATTATTGAGCTTTTCTTAGTACTGATATAATTATTCAAAAAACAACATTTTTTAACATTAAGGTTAACATAACAAAGCACTTAGCTTTAATTATCTTTGAAAGAAGTTCAGCAATCCCCATTCCAACCAATGGGATTGGCCTTGTACACTCGCTGAGAGTGGCATAAAGTTAAAGTTGAAGCGTAACCAGTTCTTTAGGGCTAATTAAGCAGGAACCAGGCCTGGACGCAGTGGAGATTTCAGTTACACAACAAGATCAGATTTGTCTGCAACTGACTTCTATTATGTTCCATGCCACCATGCAGCACTGCACAAAATGCACACATCTGAAATGGGCTTACTCACATGCTGCAGCGGTGCTGTAGTTCCCTGCAGAGCTGCCTGCCTTCTTTACTCCATTTCTCTCTCCACAGATGCTGTCAGATGCAAACTAAGTTTTAAATTTACATTTTTTTATTTAGACATACAGACATGGTAGGTAACAGGCCATTTTCCCCCACAAGTCCATGCTGCCCAATTTACACCAAATTAATCTACATTCCCAGTACGTTTCAAATGGTGGGAGGAAACTAGAGCCCCCGGGGAAAATCCACGCAGACACGGGGAGAACGTACAAATTCCTTACAGACAGCGTGGGATTCAAACCCAAGTTCCAATCACTGGTGCTGTAAAGACATTGCGCTAATCGCTATGCCAACCGTGCTGTCCTAAATATGCTGAACGTTTTCAGAAATTACATCATTTATAGTCTGTTGGTAACGAGCACCCTCAGAAAAATGATGCCCGGGGCTACTACCACAAAATAAAAATTGTTAAACTCAGTAATTAGGTCACAACACATTAGATTTCCAAACAAGGCCCCAAAAGCTTACTTCAACTACACATCACACTGCTCAGTCAATACATTTCCAACTGTGACAGAGTGATTAGCAGGTACTGCAATACCACAGAGCAGTGGTCCACTTTCAAAACAACATGCCCAATAAGACATCTGTCACAAGAGCTCCCAACACTTGGCAATCAAATCTCTTGTCACAGCACGCTGCATGTCATTTAAATTTAAACTCTCAGTCATTCTGAAATTTTGAATTCAACTCACCACAGAAAAAGTGCTCAAATCAAAATGTAACAAATTTGCAAACATTGTTAACAGTTTCTACCACTCACCGATTAATAGACACTATTCAGGAGAAGAATCTGTACAGGGTATCAAACTCAGGAAAAATCCCCATCCTCATCCTGTCAAGTTTAAGTATAACTCGACGAAACAGTGTTCTCCAGTCCTCAGTGCAAAACATGGAGACACACAACCAGAGTTAATACAGATACAAACAATACATATGCAGGACAAGTACTTCACCTATACAGATAAATAAATATTGTTTCATGAATATGAGAGTCTTGGATGGTTCATGTGAGCAGTTCCTTTTGTCGTTCAGCATTCTCATTGCTTGTGGGAAAAAGCTGTTCCTCAACCTGGTGGTGCTGGCTCTGATACTCCTGTATCTCTTCTTCGACGGGAACAGCTGAAAGATGTTGTGTGCAGGGCGGAAGAGTCCTCATTGATTTTGTGCATCCTCTTCAGACAACCACTTCGTTCTGGAAAGTGGGCAGGGATAGGGAAATGTAGGACTAGTAGCACTGGAAATGTAGGAGCTGTGAAGTTAGGAAACACCAGGGCATAGATAAGGTAGATGGTTAGATGATCACGATCATTTTCCCTCAGTATGGGAGTCTAAAACAAGCGGGTAGAGATTTAAGGTGAGAATGGAAAGATTGGGGGGGGTGGTGGTGTAGTGTGATGGCGAAGGGAAAAGGTGTGGAAAAACACCCCCTCCTGGCAGAACTTTTAAAAGTCCGTATTAAAGTGTTAAAATTATTTTAAAAACTGCAGATTCTATTGTTGAAGTATTTGGTTAGCAATAATGAGGAAGATAAAAACTCAAGTTGTGAAGAAAACGACTATTAAATCAGCTATAACATCAGAGAAAAATCGTCCTACTTCAATAGTGCAGCCTGGAACTTGATTTCTTCTCAATCTAGACTTCAACGGCAGTCTGTCGGTAAGGTGTCTTCTACACCAGCGCCAACTTTGCTTGCCATCGTGCAAGATGGCACCAGTGTGCAGCATCAATCCACTTCTGAGCAAGAAGATCAACACCTGAAAAGGCCCAAGCTGCCAGGGGACCCAATTTCCACCGGCCCAGTGAATCTCAGCCAGCGCGGGGGGGAGGAGTCTGTACCTAGAGTCGGGCAGAGTCAGCTGTTTTCCCAACGGAGGAGGAAGAAGAGGTTATTCTTGGAGTGGAGGAAGAAGAGGAACTGTTTTTGACTGAAGAGGAAGCTGCTACATTTCAGGGTAGGCCTATGGTGAGCCAGACTTCTAAGTTTAAGTCTGGGTCTCACCAGCCAGAAATAGGGAAAAGAGTAGACAAGGTGGAAGAACGAGAAACAGCCATAGAAATGGAAGTAGATGACTTAAAAAAGAAATTAGAAGAATCTGATAAAAAAGTTAAAGAGTCACAGGAGCAGTTAGCTAAGAAGAAAGCAGAAATGGATAAGAAGGGAAGGTGGTGATGAGGAAACAGAAAGGAAAGATAAACAAAGTATGAAATAGCTATGTTGAACTATATGACTTTAAATATTAATGGAATACATAACCAAATCAAAAGGAAGAAACTGCTAAATTTACTGAAAAAAGAAAAAATTGATATAGCATTCGTCCAAGAAGCACATCTAACTGAAGTGGAACACAAGAAATTAAAGAGAGATTAGATAGGACATGTAACAGCAGCATCATATAATTCAAAAGCCAGAGGAGTAGCTATATTAATCAATAAAAATGTACCAATCAAAATAGAAGAGGAAATAATAGATCCAGCAGGGAGATATGTAATGATAAAATGTAAGATATATTCAGAATTTTGGAATTTACTCAATGTATATTCACCTAATGAAGATGATCAAAAATTTATGCAAGATATATTTTTGAAGATGGCAGATACGCAAGGGAACATACTAATAGGAGGGGATTTTAACCTTAATTTGGACTCAAACATGGATAAAACTGGAAAAAAAACTAACAGAAAGAACAAAATAACCAAATTTATAATTAAATCGATGCAAGAAATGCAACTTTTGGATATATGGAGGAAACAACACCCAAAGGAAAAGGAATATTCATACTATTCGGGTCGACATAAAACATACTCAAGGATAGACCTATTCCTGTTATCAGCCCACATTCAAAGGAGAGTTAGGAAAACAGAATATAAAGCTAGACTATTATCAGACCACTCACCCCTGTTATTGGCAATAGAGCTAGAGGACATCCCACCAAGAATGTATAGATGGATATTAAACTCCATGCTACTTAAAAGACAGGATTTTAGAGAATTCATTGAATGACAAATTAAAATGTACTTTGAAATAAATACGGAATCAGTGAAAGATAAGTTTATACTATGGGACGCAATGAAAGCGTTCATCAGAGGGCAAATAATAAGTTATGTAACTAAGATGAAGAAGGACTACAATCGGGAAACAGCAGTTGGAAAGGGAAATAACAAATATAGAAAAAAAATTAGCAATAAAGGAAGATACAACTAAAAGAATAGAATTGGCAGTTAAAAAAATAAAATATGAAACACTACAAACATATAAGGTGGAGAAGACCATAATGAAGACAAAACAGAAATATTATGAGCTAGGAGAAAAAACGCATAAAATTCTAGTGTGGCAGCTTAAGACAGAACAAACTAAAAGAATGGTATTGGCATTAAAAAAAAGGACAAACAAATTACATATAATCCAACGGAGATCAATAAAAACTTCAGGGATTTCTACGAGTAATTATATCAAACTGAAAATGAAGGGAAAGAAGACAAAATAGATGAATTTCTAACTAAAATTAAACTATCGAAATTACAAACAGAGGAGCAAAATAAATTAATAAAACCATTTGAATTAGAAGAATTACAGGAGATATTAAAAAAACTACCGAACAATAAAACACCAGGAGAGGATGGATTCCCAATAGAATTCTATAAAACATTTAAAGACTTATTAATTCCTCCCCTTCTGGAAGTAATCAACCAGATTGATAAAACACAAAGCATACCAGATTCATGCAAAACAGCAATAATTACAGTAATACCAAAGACAGGAAAAGATCAACTTGCACCAGCGACATATAGACCAATATCTTTACTTAACACAGATTATAAGATAATAGCTAAACTATTAGCAAACAGATTGGCCGACTATGTACCAAAAATAGTAAACCTAGACCAAACTGGATTTATTAAAAAAAGACGAACAACAGACAATATCTGTAAATTTATTAACTTAATTCATGCAGTAGAAGGAAATAAAACTCCAACAGTAGCGGTTGCTTTAGACGTAGAGAAGCCCTTTGATAGAGTAGAATGGAATTATTTATTCAAAGTACTACAAAAATTCAGTCTACCAGAGAAATATATTAATTGGATTAAAGCATTATATAAGGGGCCATTGGCGAAAGTGACAGTAAATGGATATATATCAAAACATTTTAACTTAAGCAGATCAACAAGGCAGGGATGTCCACTATCTCCCCTCACTGTTCGCGTTAGCTATAGAACCACTAGCAGAACTGATAAGAACAGAAAATAAAATAAAAGGGATAAAAATAAAAGAGAAGGAATATAAAATCAGTCTATTTGCAGATGACGTTATAATATACTTAACAGAACCAGAAATATCAATAAAAGAATTACATAGGAAATTGAAGGAATATGGAGAAGTATCGGGGTACAAGATCAACGCAAATAAAAGTGAAGCAATGCCAATGAATAATGCGGATTTCACAAAGTTTAAGAAAGAATCGCCATTTAGATGGCAAACACAAGCAATGCGATACATAGGTATACAACTAAATAAAAACCTCGGCCATCTATATAAACTCAATTACCATCCATTAATGAAAAAATTACAAGACGACTTAGAGCATTGGAAAGACTTACCACTAACACTGATAGGAAGGATAAACTGTATTAAAATGAATATTTTCCCAAGGATACAATACCTATTTCAGTCATTACCAATACACCTAACAGAGAAATTCTTCAAGGAGTTAAAGAAAATAATAAGGAAATTCTTATGGAAAGGGGGGAAACCGAGGATAGCACTAGATAAATTAACAGAATGGGACAAACAAGGAGGCTTACAACTATCAAACTTTAAGAATTATTATAGAGCCGCACAATTAAGATGCCTATCAGACTTTTATCAAACAAGGAAAAAACCAGATTGGACCAGATTAGAACTAGATAAAATAGGGAAGAAGATACCTGAACATATACTATATAAATGGGATGAAAAATTGGTGCAACGTAGGAATTCACCAGTATTGCATCATCTGCTCAATATTTGGAAGAAGATTCATGTAGAAAGGAATAAAACAAATTACCAACTACCAAAACTAATATTGACGCAAAATCATTTAATCCCTTTCACAATAGATAACCTTTCCTTTAGAGAATGGGAGAGAAAAGGGATCAAAAGAATAGAAAATTGTTTTTCGGGAAATTAATTATTATCCTTTGAACAAATGAAAGATAAATATAACTCATGATACAATGTTTGCATACCATCAGTTGAAAAGCTACTTGAAGGACAAATTGGGAAGCATACTAAGGTTACCAGAAGGAAGCAGCTTTGAATATGTGATTACAGACACAATGATAATTAAAAGATTTATAACAAACATGTACATCAAGCTGCAAGAGAAAGAAAATGATGAAATAAGCTATAAACCCAAACAAAAGTGGGAACAAGATCTAAACATAAAGATAAAAAATGAAATATGGGAAAAGCTATGCTCCGGAACTATGAGAAATACAATAAACATGAGGTTACGCATGATACAATATAATTGATTACACAGGCTATATATCATGCCCCAAAAGTGAAATAAATGGAACCCAACAGTATCAGATAGATGTTTTCGTTGTAAGAAGGAAATGAGAACAACAGTGCATGCAATTTGGGCATGTGAGAAAGTGAATAAGTTTTGGGAAGATCTAAATCAGGTATTAAATAAAATCACAAAACGCAACATACCAAAAAACCCAGAGATCTTTCTTCTAAGTAATATAAGAAGTAAAGAATTAGGCCTTAAACTGGATGAAGCACAAAAAAGATTTATTATGATAGCATTCAGTAACTGTAGCAAAAAAATGCATAATGTCAGCCTGAAAATCAGAAGAGAGCCTGAAAGTACAGCAATGGTACATAGAAATGAATAAACGTATGTTATTTTTTCAAATGGAATACGATTTAAAAAATAAAGTCACATGATTTGAACAAATTTGGGAACCGTACATGGAACACAACAGAGAGGGCCTACCGCGGACCTCCACCCCCTAAAATGATAGAATGAGAAGAAGACAAAATGTGTAAAAAGTGTGTAAAAGTAGACGCCACAATTTTCTTGTTTATTTTCATTGTGTGATGACATTGTTTAATGTATCGTATATGTTGAACATTGAGTGGGTGGGGAGGGGGTGGGAAGGAGGGAGGGAAGGGATGGGGAAAAAGGGGACAAAATGACACTGTGTATATTCAAGAGGGAAATGTTTGTATGTATTTTGGTTAATATGGTTCATAGTGTGAAAAATTTTTTAAAAAATTTAAAAACGAGTGCAGCTGCCAAACGTAGAGGAGGATTTGTGTTCACTACATCTTCTTCTGGCCATCCATAGGATGATGATGGTTCCTTTCAGAGTATGGGGTTTGATATGAGGATACCCCCACTCCTCAGAAAGGAACAGCATGTACATGAATGAATTTAAGTGAGTAGGGGTTCCAGAGGCATGGTGAGGTCCAAGACGGCTGGGGGAAGTTCTGTTGCAGAAAGGCCAGTCCAGTGCAAGGATTGCCCTTTCCGCGCTTCACAGCTCATGTTTGTTTGATGGTCGTTGACCAGAGGGTTCACTCACCCTTTGGCAGGACTTGTTTTTCATCCTGCAGGGTACCTAGCACCAGGCGAGCCAGTTTAGTCACCAACCACCTGACTATGCGATAGATTACAAGGTATAAGTAGCACTCAGACCTGACACATTTGTTAAATATATCTCCTATGAACCAAAAGTCAGAATTTTAAGGTTTTCACTATCCTATATTGCCTGTCTTCATGGATATATGTAGGCAAATGGCTAACCAATGATACATTCTACATAACATTATAATCTTGCTCGTCTCAACCGGTGTGATCTTCTGCCCACCATACCCCTCTGAAATGCCCAAAGTCCTCGATTCTAGCCTGTGCACAGCTTTCTCTTGGTCACTGGCAGCCGAAGTACTTTGCTCAATATCATATAACCATATAACAATTACAGTACAAAACAGGCTATCTCGGCCCCTCTAGTCCCCACCTCTTACTGTTTAAAAATACATCACTGGTTTATAATGCAAAATGCGCTATGGAAATCATGAAGAGCTTCAAATTCTTAGGTGTATGCATCATCAACAAATTGTCCTGGTCCAACCATGTTGATGGTACAAGCAAGAAAGCATATCAGATGGCTTTCTTAGAAGTCTGAGGAAATTTGACATGTCAAGAAGTCTCTTATTAGTTGTACAGAGGGATCACATCAAGCATCCTCTCAGAATGCACCACAGCTTGGAACAGAAACTGCTTTGTCCAAAACACTAAGGAACAGCAGAGAACTGGAGCAAATCTCAGGCCACACGCAAACCAACCTTGCGACTATATTTCCTGCTGTCTTGGGAAAACCGTGATGAGAAAAGGACCGATCCCACTTCAGTCATACCTTCTCATAAATGTCTACAGGTGTACTGTGGAGAGCATTCTGACTGGATGCATCCCTGCCTGGTATGAGCAGAGAATTAGAACAAATCTCAGGCCACCACGCAAACCAACCTTCCGTCTATAGCAACTATATTTCCCGCTGTCTTGGGAAAACCGTGACAAGAAAAGGACCGATCCCTCTTCAGTCATACCCTCTCATAAATGTCTATAGGTGTACCATGGAGAGCATTCTGACTGGATGCATCCCTGCCTGGTATGGAGGCACCAACTCTCAGGACAAGAGAAAACTCCAGAGGGTTTTCTGGACCTGCAACATCACAGGCACCAGATTTCACACCATCAAGGACATCTACATGAGGTGGTGCCTTAAAAAAGCAGCCTCTATCCTCAAAGGCCCCCAACCACCCAGGCCATGCTCTCTTCACTCTGTTGCCTTCGGGGAAAAAGGCACAGGAGCTTAAAGGTGAGTATTCAACGTCACAAGGTCAGCCTCTTCCCCGCTGCCAATGGATTCCTGAATAATCAATGAACCAGACTCTGCCTCACTTTTCATACATTTTTTTTGTTATTATTTTATCTTTTATAGAAATGTCATAAGATGGTTATAATATGTCCGCTCTACGACGCTGCCGCAAAACACCGAATTTCAAGACTTGTTCATGACAATGAATCGTGATTCTTCCCCCTTCTGTCAAGCAGAAGGTGCACATGCTTGAAAACACAAACTTCAGATTCAAGGGCAGGTTCTTTCCAGCTGTTACCCCACCCTTAAAAGGATCTCACACCAGCAAAGCCTTGCTTGTTTTTTTTTCAAAAACGTATCTTTCTTTATTCCCTGCACTATTTGAATGATTATAACACCGCTCCCTACACTGCCTGTTTATTTGTTCTAATTGGAAAGCATACTAAACAAAGCTTTTTGCAGTAGAAGTCCAAAATTCGATGGCAGAAATCCAGATCATCTGAGAATCTAGACTTTTCAAAACCTCTCTAAATGTGGCGGGCTTTGTGTGCATGCGTAAACGTCACAGATGCACAGCGGCATTTTAATTTTTATCTACAACTGCTCGTTTTGATAAATGAAGCATTCTGTATTTGCTAACGAATAAACTATCAAAATTTACCTGTTTGCTTCTTTATTCCACCTCAATTTTAAATTTTTCAAGTACTGCCCAAGAATCCAGAAAATCCAGATGGACCCAATCCCTGAGCAGTCCAGATTTTCAGACTTCTACTGCATTAATATCTTGGTGCACACGACAATAGAATATTTGAATCAATAAAAAAAAATGTACTCTGCCCCTGAAATGCATTCTATTGAACAAAATTTTGCTTTCAAAAATTATATCTGGAATAGTTTGTAACCAGGAAAATTCAGGTGCTGGTCCTACTCGAGCCTAAACTATGTGTGGTTAATATCTTGATACCACAGGATACCAGACCAATTAAGCCCTTCAATTAACCATTTTGTTTTTTTTAGCTTGTATTATTACTGAAAGATAAAAAGGTGCTTCACCAAGATGTTACCATACAATATTAAGGCTGCGAACAATAACTTAGGTTCAAAAGAGTGCCCAAAAATAGATGAGGGAGAAAGAGAAACAGCTCGATATTCATCCCACCCCAATCTGGTGTGTCCACATATTGCAGAATTCTGAGATTCGTTTTACTGTGTTCATTGTCTAGTTCTGCCAAGGGCTGGCCTCAATCTTCCTGGTGACAAACTGCTCCTGGTATTTTAAGCAAATAACACATTTCAGCCTCACTTTGCAACTGGAAGTCAGGGAGGTGGCGTGACCATTGATTCTGACAGATCTGAGGATGTGGATTTTGACTGTTTAGCTCAGTGGGACATTATTGGGCACTGGAAGCTCTGTGCAGTAGATTTTGGCTTTGCAGGGTGGAATATAAAACAGTTGATTTAGAACAGTACTAATCTCAGTAGAAAGTATATGCTAACGAATTTTGTTTTGTGAGCAGTAAATGCTGTTTTTCATGAAGGAAGTGGCACAACTGTGAAAGATTTGTGGCTACTTTTTCCTTGAAAGGCAATGTGAATAAATATGACAGTTTAAATAACAAGTCTTATCCCATCTTCTATTTTTATTTCAGCAAGTGTTGTACCTCCCATAAAATGCAAGTGGAAGTATGCTCCAAATAATTTCACCTTCCCCCCCCCCCCCCCCACCCATCCACATTTTATTCAGGCTTTTGGTCTTACCTTGAATGAAGGGCTCAGGCCCAAAACATTGGTTATGTATCTTTATCTCGCATCTGTTACAAGCCCAAAGGACCCCAAAACCCAGCAGCAATAGATATTCACCACAAGTAGTTACTTAAACAAAAGTGGTTTTTAATTATCTTTAAACATGAAAACAGAATTAAACTTTAACTTATCACTATTAACTTAACTAACCCAACAACCCCCTTCTAATTCTAACCACACGTGTATGTAATGTGTGTGTAAATTTAAGAAAAGTTATTTGGTTCACAGTTCAATCTTACTTCTCATTCTCCCAAGTTCTTTGGTTGCAGGCAATTCTTATACTGTGCACAGAATTTAACATGTATAAAGTTACACCAGGCTTTGGTGCTCGAAAGTTAAATGTTTACTGCTCTGGAAGGTTCTTATAGGTTTGCAGAGAGAGATGTGTTGTTCCAGGATTTCCACAACTGAGGTACCACCATTAATCACCTCAATGTCTTGTTGATTAAACTTGACCCCTCAGGGTTCTCCAGATGATAACCTTTTTCTTTCAGGCCACCACAGAGTTCCTTTCTGTTCCTCTTATTCCAAGAGAAACATCAGACAGATAGCACTTCCAGCCATCCGCCACTCTGGAGCTTCTGTTTCAGTTCCAACAAGCTTCTCCTGGCTTGTTACAGCTGACTGTCTATCTCTCTATCTGAGATCCAAACTGCCAGCAGCATGTCCTTCTCTCTCTCACTTGCAAAACCCCTTCCTTCTCCAGCAAACAATAGGAGTTAGTCTTCTGCTCCCATCTGTTGTTTTAGGTAAACAAGAACCCAGAGTGACCTTTCTGTGCACTCAGTCAAAACCCTTGCAAAGAGCCATCAATAGACAGTAGGTTTCCTGCTTGTTGCTTTAAAGACAGCACTCCATTCATTCATGATGTCATTTCAATTAGCACCTACTTGTGGAATGTGCATAGCATTCTCCCTGGTTTCTGTAAAGTCACTGAATATGAATTCTTCAGTATTTCAAATAAGATCTGTTTTAAAGTGTGTGTATGTATGTAACCTACTCTAATTTTACCAATTTACCTCCCAAAAGCATTCCCAAATATTACATCACACCTCCAAACCACAATCAGTGAGGATTGGTAAAAACATCTCCACAATCTCTTGTCAGAAGACAAGCACCACAGGGCAGTGTTATTAGATCCCTGCTCTATTCACTGTACACCCATGACTGTGTGGCTCAGTTAGACAACACCATCAACAAATTTCTGATGACACCACAGTAAAGGGTTTTAATAAAAAGGGCTAATGAGTCAGCGAACAGGAGAGAGGTTGAAAACTTGGCTGAAAGGTGCACCAACAACAACCTTGCACTCAATGTCACCAAAACCAAGGTGCTGATTGTTGACTTCAGGAAGGGAACACCAGAGGTGATTATTCAGAGATCAGAGGAGGAGAGGGTGAGCAAATTTAAGTTCTTGGGAGTCTCTATCTGGGAGGATCTTTCCTGGACATCACGTGATGATGTGGGGTTAGGACGCTAAATCCTGACCCTCCTGAAAATCTGCTTAAAAAGTACCTTGCATGTAATTTACATGAAAACTCCTTTGAGCATATCCACTTGCTCACAACTATGGGGGGAAAAGAGGGGCAAAATAAATAAAAATATCGCTGTTGACCTACCTGTGCAACAAAGAGGATGAGAAGAAACGGATGATGAAATCTGCGCCGACTCCAGAGCCAGGGACTAGCGTTTCAGCTCCCCCAGAGACAGGTGAGCAGCCTCCGCTGCTGCAACGAAGTGCACCGCACCCGGTGAAATGGAAGAAACCGGAAGTCAACCAGGTCCATCCAAATCAGCGTCAGAGTCGGATAGTTCCTCCTCCGACAGCAACCAGGGAGAAGATGCAGATACAGTATCGACCGTAGCCAGGGAAGTATTTAAGGGTATATTTAAGGAGATTAGAAGTATGAAAGTAAAAATGAAAGCAGAAATAAGTAAAATAACTGAAATTATGAACGCTATGAAGCAATATATTGATCAAAAGAAACAAGAGGTGAATAAATTGAAAGAAGATTTGGAGCAAGTTAAAGAAAGAATGTCTAATATGGAGAACAATGACACTATCTTGACTGTTCTCAAGCAAAAGCTTTGCCAAAAAAATTGATGTTTTGGAAAATTACAGAAGGAATAATATTAAGATTGTGGGTTTGAAAGAAGGGGTGGAACCTCAAGATATGCCACAATTTTTTTCAAAAATGGATACTAGAAATACTAGGCCAAGAGAACTCTGTGGGAGAAATTGAAAGGTCTCAGAGTCTTTCGACTTAAATTCCCCCCTCCTGAACAAAAATCAGCGTTCAGTACTGATAAAATTTCTGCGATATCAGGATAGAGAAAAAAGAGAGAGAATAGCTGCACAGAAAGTTCATCAAAGACAAAGGCCACTTGAATATCAAGGGAATAAAATTTTATTTTACCCAAATATCAGTGAGGATCTTTTAAAGCGAAGGAACCCTTTCAGCCCTGTGAAAAAGACGTTATGGAAGAAAGGATATCATTCTTTTCTCTGACACCCAACGACCTTGAAGGTTTTTCTCCCCAATGGAAAAACAAGGTTCTTTTTGAATCATTGTGAGGCACAAGAATTTGTTAGAAACTTCCCAAATCAACAATCAGGCTGAAGGCCCTGAGGAAGAAGAGTAATGTTAACATAACATAATATAACATAACATAACAATTACAGCACGGAAACAGGCCATTAGGCCCTTCTAGTCCGCACCGAACCAAACACCCCTTTCTAATCCCACCTCCCTGCACAATGCCCATAACCCTCCATCTTCCTCTCATCCATATACCTGTCCAACCTTTTCTTAAATAATACAATTGACTCCGCCGCCACTATTTCTCCCGGAAGATCATTCCACACAGCTACCCCTCTCTGAGTAAAGAAGTTCCCCCTCATGTTACCTCTAAACCTCTGCCCCTTAATTCTTAACTCATGTCCTCTTGTTTTAAACTTTCCTCCTCTTAACGGAAATAGTCTATCCACATCCATTCTGTCGATCCCTTTCATAATCTTAAATACTTCTATCAAATCCCCTCTCAACCTTCTACGCTCCCAATCCGTCCAATCTCTCCCCATACTCCAGATGCTTAAACCCAGGCAACATTCTGGTAAACCTTCTCTGCACTCTCTCCACTCTGTTTATATCCTTCCTATAATTAGGCGACCAGAACTGCACACAGAACTCCAAATTAGGCCGCACCAACGTCTTATACAATCTCAACATCACCTCCCAACTCCTATATTCCATGCAATGATTGATAAAGGCCAGCATACTAAAAGCCTTCTTCACCACCCTATTCACGTGAGTTTCTACCTTCAGGGAACGATGTACCGTCACTCCTAAATCTTTCTGCTCTTCTGTATTCCTCAATGCTCTCCCATTTACCACATATGTCCTATTCTGATTCTTCTTACCAAAATGAAGCACCTCACACTTATCAGCATTAAATTCCATCTGCCATTTTTCAGCCCACTTTTCTAAGCAGCCCAAATCCCTCTGCACTCCTTGAAAACCTTCTTCATTATCCACTATTCCACCTATCTTAGTATCGTCTGCATATTTACTAATCCAATTCACCACCCCATCATCTAGATCATTAATGTATATAACAAACAACAATGGGCCCAATACAGATCCCTGAGGCACACCACTGGTCACCGGCCTCCAACCTGACAGACAATTTTCCACTACCACTCTCTGGCCTCTCCCTTTCAGCCAATGTTCAATCCATTTGACTATCTCAAAATTTATACCTAAAGACTGCACCTTCCTAACTAACCTTCCATGTGGTACCTTATCGAAGGCCTTACTGAAGTCCATATAGACAACATCCACCGCGCTAACCTCATCCACATTCCTAGTCACCTCTTCAAAAAATTCAATCAGATTGGTCAAACATGACCTTCCTCCCACAAATCCATGTTGAGTGCTCCTGATCAGACCCTGTCTATCCAGATGTTTATAAGTACTATCTCTAAGAATTTTCTCCATTAATTTACCTACCACAGACGTCAAACTTACAGGCCGATAGTTGCCAGGCTTCCTCCTTGAACCCTTTTTAAATAACGGAACCACATGCGCAATGCGCCAATCCTCCGGCACTATCCCCATATCTAATGACATTTGAAAAATTACCGCCAGAGCCTCTGCTATTTCCTCCTTCACTTCTCTCAATGTCCTGGGGAAGATCCCGTCTGGTCCCGGAGACTTATCCACCTTTATATTCTTCAAAAGCCTTAAAACTACACCTTTTGTAATCTCTATATTCCCCATATTTACCCAATTTGCTTTTTTTATCCCACATCTCCCAATATCCTTCTCCTTAGTGAATACCGAAGAAAAGAAACTGTTCAATATCTCCCCCATTTCTCTAGGTTCCACACACAGTTTTCCACTCTGATTTTCTAAGGGACCAATTTTGTCTCTAGCTTTCCTCTTACCATTAACATATTTGTAGAACTCTTTTGGATTAGTTTTCACCCTGCTTGCCATAGTTTTCTCGTACCTTCTTTTAGCTTTCCTAATTCCTCTCTTAAGATTCCTCTTACATTCAATGTATCTTTCAAACATCTCCTTAACTCCATGCTTCTTATATCTAATGTACGCCTCCCTTTTTCTTCGAACCAAGTTTCCAATATTCCTTGAAAACCACGGCTCTCTCAAACCTTTTGCCCCTCCTTTTAACCTAACAGGAACATAAAGCTTTTGCACTCTCAAAATCTGATCTTTAAAAGACTTCCATCTCTCTACTACATCCTGCCCATAAAACAAATTGTCCCAATGCACACCCTGCAAGTCCTTTCGCATCTCCTCAAATCTAGCTTTTCCCCAATCAAAAACCTCAATCCTTGGCCCTGATTTCTCTCTTTCCATAATGACATTGAAGCTGATGGCATTATGATCACTGGACCCGAAGTGCTCGCCAACACTAACCTCCATCACTTGACCCATCCCATTTGCCAACAGTAGATCTAACACTGCTCCTTCTCTGGTCGGCACCTCTACATATTGTTGTAAAAAACTATCTTGCACACATTTCACAAACTCTAACCCATCCATTCCTTTCACAGAATGTGTTTCCCAATCTATATGTGGAAAATTAAAATCTCCCATAATTACAACCCTGTGCTTATCACAAATATCTACTATCTCCCTACAGATTTGCTCCTCTAGGTCTCGGTCCCCTCCGGGTGGTCTATAATACACCCCTACAAGTGTAACCTCTCCTTTCCTACTCCTCAGTTCCACCCAAATAGGCTCCGTGGATGTGCCCTCTAATCTATCCTTCCTAGGCACCGCTGTAATATTTTCCCTGACAAGCAATGCAACCCCACCTCCTCTTGCCCCTCCGACTCTATCACACCTAAAACAACGAAACCCAGGGATATTCAGTTGCCAATCACATCCCTCCTGCAACCATGTCTCACTAATCGCTACCACATCATACTTCCAAGTATCAATCCACACCTTCAGCTCATCCACCTTTTTTACAATACTCCTGGCATTAAAATATATGAATTTCAGGGATTTCCCATTTTTTAATCCCTGTTTTCCCTCATCTTTAAGAACAACATTATTTACTTTTCCTGACAATTGCCCTTCATCTTCTTCCAGAGCATTTCCCTTCTCTATCACCTGCCCATCCATATTCAAATACTTACTACAAACTTTCATTGTTTGCATTCTAACCTTCTCCTTACTGCTCTGTACTATTTTGTTCCCTCCCCCCAACCATTCTAGTTTAAAGGATCCTGAGTAGCCCTAGCAAATACCTCTGCCAGGATTCTGGTCCCCCTGGGATTTAAGTGTAACCCGTCCTTACTGTACAGGTCACATCTACCCCAAAAAAGGTCCCAGTTATCCAGAAACTTAAAACCCTGCCCCTTACTCCACCCCTTCAGCCACGTGTTAATCCTCCACCTCATTCTATTTCTATTCACACTGTCACGTGGCACAGGGAGTAATCCAGAGATTACCCCCTTTGCGGTCCTTCTTTTTAACTCCCTACCTAACTGCCTGTACTCACTTTTTAGGACCTCTTCTCTAATTCTCCCTATGTCATTGGTACCTACATGTACCACGACCTCTGGCTCCTGTCCCTCCCACTTTAGGATATCTGGGACACGAGCAGCAACATCTCGGACCCTGGCACCAGGGAGGCAAACCACCATCAGGTTCTCCTTGCTGCGTCCGCAGAATCCCCTATCCGTCCTCTTAACTATGGAGTCTCCTACCACAATTGCCCTCCTCTTCCTTTCCCTCCCTTTCTGAGCTACAGGGGCCGACCTCGTGCCGGAGGCACAGCCACTGTCACTCCCCCCAACCTTGATGTCCCCCTCAACAGTGCTCTAAGAGGCGTACTTATTGCTGAGTGTTACATTCACAGGACTCGTCTCTGGCACCTTACGTTCTTTTGTCCCTCTCCTAACAGTTACCCACCTTTCATCCTCCCGTGGCCCTGGCGTGACCACCTGGCTGTAACTCCTGTCTATGACTACCTCTGTTTCCCTAACCAGCCTGAGGTCATCGAGCTGCAGCTCTAGTTCCCTAACACGGTCCCTGACAATCTGCAGCTCGACACACCTAGTGCAGATATGGACATCTGGGAGTCTGGAAGACTCCAGGACCTCCCACATCCGGCACTCCCGACAACACACAGCCTTAACACTCATCCCTTACCCCAATGAAGAAGTAATGAAGACTATCTTAGCTTTCTCTCCGCCTGCTTTCGCCGAAGCCTGATGAGCCAAAGCCTGGAAGTCCCACTCCTTCACTGTGCCACTCACTCGCTGGGCCGCTCGCTGTCCCTCTTATTTATTGGCCTTTTACCAATTAACCCCTTCACACTCTCCTGTACGCTGGCTCGACCAATGGCCGCCTCCGACGCCGACTCCTCCCCGCAGACCCTGGTAAGAGACTTTTAAAAAAGTTTTCTTACCTGCCCCGGACTCTTTTCTTTTCTGTCCTTCTCCTCTCCTCTCCTCTCCCTACTGCTAAGCTCTGTCCCCAGTAAGAGTCTTTAAAAAGACCTTACCTTCCCGTCACACTCTCCTGTACGCTGGCTCGACCAATGGCCGCCTCCGACGCCGACTCCTCCCCGCAGACCCTGGTAAGAGACTTTTAAAAAAGTTTTCTTACCTGCCCCGGACTCTTTTCTTTTCTGTCCTTCTCCTCTCCTCTCCTCTCCTCTCCCTACTGCTAAGCTCTGTCCCCAGTAAGAGTCTTTAAAAAGACCTTACCTTCCCGTCACACTCTCCTGTACGCTGGCTCTTTTTATTGTTTTGTTGACTCTATAAATTTGAGATGGAGTTTAACGATGATTTTGACAAAGTGGGTGGTGGGGGGGTGTATTTCACCATACACTCCTCTGTTCCAGAATAACATGATACTCTCTTCCCAAGATCATAATTTTGTGAAATATTGGTATGATAAAGGAATTAAGATAATAGAAGACTGTTATGAGCGAGGTCAGTTAATGTCTTTTATTCAATTGAGGGATAAATATGGAATATCTAGAAATACACTTTTTTGCTATTTTCAAATAAAGCGATTTTTTAAGGGACAAATTGGGACCAGAAAGTTTATTACTGACATGTAGTGATGTGGAACTCTTATTCAATTAAAGCCAGTTCAGAAATTTACCTCTGCAATGTAGTTGTTATTTCAGAGACCAATATGTAAACCAGGACTCGATAAATCTAAACAGAAATGGGAACAGGATCTGAATATTACGACTGATGAGCAGCTATGGGTGGATTTGTGTAGAGACTGCATGTCGAACACGATTAATGTGCGATACAGATTAGTGCAGATAATGTTTTGTTACATCAACTATATATTACACCATACAAGTTACATACAATAAAATCAGACTTATCAAATAAATGTTTTAGATGTGGTATAGAGGAAGGTACCTTTTTGCACTCTACATGGATGTGTCCAAAAGTAAGGCCGTTTTGGGTCACAGTAGAGGAATTATTGGAACAAATTACTAATATAGTATATTTTTGTTAGGGAATGTTGAAGGAATTACAGCTAAACTAGTCCTACTCAACGGAAGTTTGTGAAAACAGCACTGACAGTGGCAAGAAAATGTATGCAGTTACTTGGAAGTCAGGTTCTTACCTGGGCATAGACAGATTGCAGGTGGAAATACAAAATCCTTTCCGTTGGAAAAAAAATTACATACAATTTGAGAAATAGATATAATGCATACTTACAAATATGAAGCCCATACATGCTTAAGATAGGTTCTGTGGGTTAATGTTACTCCTCGCCATTCCCTATGACCTCACCAGATATCACAGATAATATTTGATAGTCAAGTCCTCTGTGCTCTCTGACCTGCCTTAGTACAAGCCATCATTTCCATTGCTCTTTTTACTTTTTCTATCTATTTTCTTTCTTTAGTCTGTTATTATATGTTATTAACATGTATAAATAATGATTGATTTTTTAGGGGCTGGGGTTAAGAGAGTTTTCGTTTTTAAGGGGAGGGGGTATATTTTGGTTTTGTACTCAGTAACAGCTTGGATTATATACACTACATGAATGGAAACTAAGTATTTTTAAATAAATTAATTAAAAAAGAGTGTGTTAGATTCAGTGGGTTCAAAGAGAGAAGAGTGTGGACACGAGTTTGAAATCAAACATAACTTTATTAATACAACAATTAATAAGACAATTTATAAAAGAACATGGGAACATACACGCATAATTTATAAGCTTGGGAACATATGTGCACAATTTACAAGGGAGTGTGGGAATAGATTGTAACAGAAAGCCAACAGTACACAATTATTAATTCACACAAGTGATGTAGTCATTCGCACCCTATAAGCAGGGGTTGTATACACCCTCCCAGACCCCTGAATAAGGGGAAGTGGATCTGGTACCAAT
This sequence comes from Narcine bancroftii, assembly GCF_036971445.1. Taxonomy (NCBI): domain Eukaryota; kingdom Metazoa; phylum Chordata; class Chondrichthyes; order Torpediniformes; family Narcinidae; genus Narcine; species Narcine bancroftii. The sequence continues at coordinate 18,474,998 of NC_091472.1, forward strand.
GTACCCACAGGGGTATTCGCATGCTCTCAGATCAGTTGAGATCGGCGGCTCTACTGCCAGTACTGATCTATTGCACTTTGAGCTATAGCAATACAACAGTTCAGCTTCAGTGCAGTGTGCGCCTTACCTGAGACCCTTCCAAGTGACGTCTGCAACAGTGAACTAGCATGGAGCGGAGTCTGGGACTAGCACAAGTCAGAGAGCGCTAGTATCCTCTGGTGCTAAATACAGGGCTCTAGGCAAAAAGGATGCGGAGTGTTTTGAACCAGCCAATGGCAAGGTGACCACTGGTCAGAGGCCAATCTTAACTGACACTCCACCTGCAAACCATAACTTTGTCTATAATTTTGTAACTTTGAGTGGGACAGAAGGTGTAGACAGGTGGTGTGACTTCCAAATGAGTTTCAGGTAGGGAGGCCACATGACCACCAGCAATAGGCAGGGAGCCTCCCCCACAAACACCATCCAAGATTCATTTGTACAAGACTCATTTTAATAGCATTGTTTTGCACGTGTATTATTTGTCTGTATGTGTGTTATGTCAGGTGGTGTGTCTGCATGTTTTGTACCGAGGATCGGAAAACACTGCTTCGTCAGGTTGTACTCGTACAATGAGATGACAATAAATTTGACTTGATAGAACATTAGATAATTTCACATTTTTCCGAGTGAGAAACATCCTTTCTATTAACAATCTGTTGCTGGTCGTGAGGTTGAATGCATGCTGATTGCTTTATTAAACCACTCAGTCTCACTCTCGAGTGTACACAACAGTTATTGTTATTTTGCCCTTAAGGTAGAATTGGGTACAATTTGAGAAATTTGTGGGAATCATTTCTTTTTGGACATGCAGCAGTTTAATGATCACAACATTCAAGTGTTTTAAACAGCCATTGGGGTCATGTGTTTTGTTACAATTGGCCTGAGCTCAAATTTTCTCCCTATCCTCCTCGAAAGACTCTTGAAAATCAATCGCAGTCCAAACTTTTCTTTCCCGCAGGTCAGGCAGAATTTCTACTTATCAGTAACTGTAAACTACACTCAATAAAAAAAAATATGTATACAAAAGCGAGAAATGTCAACAAAGAAAGAAATGTAAGCAAACTGTGCTATACAGAAAAAAAATTCTGTTGTAGCGGCTACTCCGGTAGACCGACTGAGAAAAAAGCAATTACACACTAGGCTAGTCAACCAAAGACTGGTTTATTGAAGCTTTACAAGCGGCTTTTATTCCCTGCCTATATTGGGCTCCACAGGACAAGGTGGGACTTTGTTAAGGGACAGCTGCTGGTCCACGGGACTAGCAGGTTTAAATTGAGACTTGTTAACGTCCCGTGCCTTTCAGCGGGGGACCCAGCTGATCAACGTGCCATCCCTCGGCACTCAGTACCGCTAGCATGCCAGCCCTTAGGTAAGTCCGTGCACTGCACTGACGGTGGCAGCTCGCATTACTGCACTGAGCGCCCGCTACACTGTAATAAATAATATACAAAGTAAGAGTCTTTAAATGAGTCTCTAATCGAGTCTGTTGAGAATGTCAGAGCAGCAGCAACTGTTCCTGGACCTGGTGGGACAAGTCTTGTACAAGTCTTTCCTGATGGTAGCAGGTGGTGTGGATTCCTGATGATTGCTGCAGCTCTCTAATGGCGATGATCGTGAATTTATTGTCATGGAATTCAGTGTTTTGCAGAAACATTATAGTGCACTGTAAAATGTACCTTTGCACCAAAACGCTTACCAGCTAAATTGGTACATTATTTTAAAAAAGTACAATAAATTAAATTGAAATGACATAAACACTAAAGAGAGATAATGAATATTCACAGTTGCTATGGTGTTTAAAAAAAAGTTGGTGCCACAACTGTGCAAACGGTTCGCTTGCGGTGTTGAAGTGGTCCATAATTTGTGTATCGGGGAGCTTCAAGAGCCTGATAGGTGTTGAAAATAAACTATTCTTTGGGCCTAGAGATGCTGGTCTTCTGTCTGAAGGAACAGTGAGAAGAAATCGTGACCATGGTAATGGGACACTTTATAACGCTGGCTGTCTTCTTGAGGCAGCGCCTCAACTAGATGTCGGCAATGGAGACATGTCAGAGCCGGTGATGGACCTGGCTAGGTTTCCTACCTTCTGAGGCCTTCTGTATTTCCAGGCACTCGAATTACCAAACCAGGCTGTGTCCTTTCCACCTATGGAAATTCGATAGCGTATTTGACAACATGCCAGATCTCCTCAGAATTCTTATAAGAATGGGTGTTGGTATGTCTTCTTTACAGTTGACTTATTATGCTGACTCCAAGAGAGATCTTCCGATAGGTGGACTTCCAGGAACTTGAAGGTACCAAAGCTCTGCACCTCAGTCATATTAATGCAAACTGGAATACGGTCCTTCACCACCCCCTCCCCTCCCCACCCCCTTCTACAATCACAGTAAGATCCTTGGCCTCATTAATATTGAGATCAAGATTGTTGCTCTGGCACCAGCCAACCAGATTCACAATCCCCATCCTGTATTCTGATTTATCATTTCCCATTATTCAGCCAACATGGTGGTTATCAGCAAACTTACACATCATGCTGAAGTCAAGCCAAGGTGACTTGAATGTACAGGGAATAGAGCAGGAGAGTAAGCACATAGCCTTGAGGTGCCCTTGTGTTGTTGGTCAATGAGGTCAGTGATGATGCTGAGGTCTGTGGAGGGATGAACAGTCCCAGATCCCTTAGTTGGATCGTAAGGTTTGCTGGTATTAAACACTGAGCTGCAGTCAGTGAACAACAGCCCGATGAAGATGCTTTTGTTGACCAGGGTGGAGGGCCAGCAAGATGGCATCTGCCATTGGCCTGCTGTGACAAAAGGCAAGTTGAATGTTGATGAGCAAAAGGACATTGGGGTTCTTTTAAAGGAGCAACACGTAGATAGGATGATGCATGCTTGCATCATTGATCAGGGCAAAGAAGATGAATGTTGGTACTTTACAAAACCCTGGTTGGTCAGTGTGTGCAGTTTTGCTCACCACACTATGGAGAGTGTGCAGAAAAGATTACATTCCTTGGATTGAAGGGCTTTAGTTACGAGGAGAGATTGGATAGGCCTGGTTTATAGTTTCTGGAAAGGAGGAGGCCGAGGAGTGGCTCTTATATAATTATTTCAGACTTAGAGAGAGTCTTTACCCAATGTCAGGGATAGCAAAAAAAACAAGAGGTTATAGATCCAAGGGAAGGGGAAGTCATTTGAAAAGGAAAACTTTAAAATAGTATAAATGACAAACATTTCAAATCCAAGAAAAGTTACATGTCCAGTCAGAGATTATTACAACTCTTGTGTAGGCTGTGTCACCTTTAGAGGACTCCTGAAGTAGCAAGCCCTTGATTAACCTCCACAGCATCATGGGAAAAAAGAATAAATGTTCATGGTTAAGGAATGAAATCAACCAGCTCCAAGTCAGAAAAGTCCATCAGCAGAGTGTTCCAAAATATTATTGCAACCTAAGTGTCAGGAGGAACATCTGGTTGCAATGGTTCTCATAATAGAAACAGCTGAATCATATCCATTGGAATCCCAGATGTTTCCTTTGATGAGAATATTTCCCTACGTAAACACATAGGCACCCCCAAGATTCTTCAGAATACTGTGCAAACAAAATAACTTCCAATTATCTCTCTTTGGATCATGGTAAATCACAATTTATGGTGCCAGATGCAACCCTCTTTTCTCAGACCGGTCTAGAATTTTGTGGATTTCAATTATTGCACATTCTTTCAGGCCAAATGTTCTATGCTGGTAGAGCCTTTGCTTCATCAGGCCTCTCTCCACCCTGCTACCCTTCAGTTCTTTCTTCCTCCTGCGCTCATTTAACTTCTTGAAGTACCTCTGCCATTCCCTTCATTTATTCTTCAATGTAATTAATCCAAGCTTCCAAACCTCAGATGGAATTTTGTTGGTCACACTTTTACACTGGCTCTTCCCATCACTCTTAATTGCAGTAAAGTCCCCATTATCCAAAGTTCAAACAAACGGCCAAACCATCACAGAAAATAAAAAATACGGAAGTTTAAAATTGGCACCCTCTAGTGGTCAGTTCGACAATCCACGCAACACACACTCTCAAGCAACTGGAAAATTCACCAAACCACATCGTCTAATCCCCACAGGTGCTGAATACACAGGGTTTTACGGTAATTCATGTTTCTGTTGCACCAGAGTTTGTTTCACATGGACAGAGAAAGCATTTTAATTGGCTCCACCCAGCACTAATTATTTCTTCAGGGTCATTCTGTTTTGCACATTTTTATTCACTTTTATGCCCTTTCCATTGCAAATTCTTGTCAATCATGAAACTGGAAGGGCATTTCAGGTCACAAACACAGTGATTTTTCAGCTATTGTCATCTTGAATGTCTGTTCCACTCATTAATGTCATTGTATTAAAAATCCATGCCTTCAAAACAGGAATTAGATAATATTTTGAGAAAACTATTTTCAGAGGAATTAATAGGGACCAAATGCACTTCAGAACTTGCAAAATAGCGACCTCCTTTCCCGTACTAAGCCATGTCTTTGAGAACAAAATGGAAGAAACAACTCCATGTGGTTTAACTTCTGTTTCTGCCTTGCGACAGCATAATTTGGAAAATGTGCCAATGAATGCCTGATGCAAGATCACTGACATCTCTCGCTCTCCAGCCTCTCTTGACACTTCTTGCACCCTGCTGGATTCTAATTATAAATATAAAAATCAATCCCATCATAGCAGCGCTGTTCATGAACAGTAATCAATCCACAGCTGCCCTTTGTACAGCAAGCTGAACCACCACCTCCAACTCTCAACACCGGCGAACTGGATAGATATCACAGGGGTCTAGCGCCAGTGCACAGCAGTTTAGATCAGTCCACAGATACATCCAAAATCAGGGATACAAAACTGAAACGAATATATGCACCTTATTTCTTTTAGGGACTTTCCTTTCATCTTTGTCCAGAACATCTGAAACCTTATTTTGAGACACAGATACCTGGCACCCCAGTGAGGAGAAACATTAGTTCCATACCCATCAACAAAAGAAGTCAGTATGTTTCAATGAGATCACCTCTCATTTGTCTAAGCACTGGTATAGACTTCATCTGCTCATTCTTTCACCTCAAAGCTGATTGATTGATTACTCAGAGAGACTAGACCTGAGCACTATGTTCCAAATATGGTCGCGCCAAGCCTCAATGCAGTTGGAGCACATATTGTACTCAAATCCTCTTTCTATAAAGCCCATTATATCAGATCTAAAAGACAGAATGCACCACAGGCAATCAAAATCTGAACAATCTGGTTGCCGTCGAACTGGTGGCTTAACCTGCAGTTGGTCATATAAAACAGGGGTGGCCAAACTACAGACCCTAGCCATCTGGAGCTTATTGCCCATTTTAAGTGGCCCAAGGTGAATTTTAAAAATAAAATGGAATATGGCCCTTCAGAACATAGTCTCTAACAATGAATTTGATGCTGCCATTTTGAACAACAATATTGAAGGAGGCCATAGGCTGCTGAAGACTTTGGTCAAGGGACTCGCACCAGGCTCCAGACTCCAGAATATTGGCTCGAAACTGGCTGAAGGGGTTCCAGGTATCGGAACCAGGATGCGAGAGGTGCCAAGGATGCTGAAGAGTTGCATTGGAGATTTGGATCTGGAGCTCGGGTTGCCGATGGTTTGGACTGGGCTCTGTGTGGCTACAGAGGCTGAGGGAGCGCTGAAGGCGAATCCACAGAAACTTGGTGACTCTGGGGGGTGGGGGAACTCTCTTTCTCTTGCTTCCCTTTCGCTGACTGTAAGAGGCATTTCAGGCAATTTCAGCCAATGACAAATCTGTCTGCCTTACAGCAAGCAAAAGCAATTTTGTATGATATTGCACTGTTTTAATTACGTGACAACAAATTGAATCTTGAACTACTAGTCCAACCATTGCAATGTTACTCATTAATGAAAATGCTTACACAGTTAAAAAATTTGCCTAAGTTGATTAAACATAGCAGAAATGAAGAGATGGAAAATAGCAAGGGAGTGCCAAAAATTTCAGACCCGGTGGGAGAATGAATACTGTGATGGGCCCAGAGGACCCCAAAACCCAGCAATAATAGAAATTCACCAAGACCAATGGTAACTTAAACAAAAGTTACTTTTAATTTTCTTTAAACATAAAAACAGGATCAAACTTTAACCTATTACTATTAACTTAAGCCCCTTCTAATTCTAAGAGCACATGTATGTAATGTATGTGCAAGTTCAGACAAGTTTTTTGATGCACAGTCCAATCTTTTCTCACTTCTCCAAATTCACCGGCAATTCTCATACTGTGGACAGAATTTAACATTTATGAATCTTCACCAGATTTTGGTGCTTGAAAGTTACATGGTTACTGCTCAGAAAGGTTCTTGTTGGTCTTCAGAGAGAATTTTTGCTCACTGGACACACACAAACTGATTCATTCTAATCAGCCACATCAGTGTCTTGCCAAAGAAACTTGCCCCATCAGGGTTTTCCAGATGATAACCTCTTTCATTCAGGTCACCACAGAGTTCCTTTTCTGTTTCCCTTATCTCAGGTGAAACATTATGCAGCCAGTCATCTCCTCTTATATAGACCACAAGGGCTTTGAACAGGCTGAACTCAGAACTCACAACCCATCTTCAAAATGGGGTTTCAAACAAGCTGCCAGCTTGCCATGACTGCAGAAACCAGTTTTTTTTTTTCTCTCTCAGAGAAAGTCTGTTTGGTCTCTTCTCTCTCTGCTTGCAAAACCAGCAAACTGCATTCAAACAGATTGCGGCACTGGACCCAATCTTCTGAATCTGTTCATGCATTGTTTTCCAAAACAATAATCCATTACTCCACAGATGTCTAATTAACACCTACTTGTGAAGTCCTTAAGCAAACCAGTTTCCATTGTCTTAACAAAGGCACTGGGAGCCTGGACTGTCTGGCTTGAGCAGAGCTCTGGCATTTTAAAATGAGATCTGTGTTGTGAAGTATTTGTGTTTGTTTGTGACCTACACTAAAAAAAAACCCAAATTTATTTCCTTTAAAACACATCTATATAAAATATAACATAATCCATCACTATACTTTTTCACAGAAGTCAAGGAAAAGTGTGTTTGTTTGATTTGCAGGGAATCTGTTAACTTTAATAGCCTATCTATAGATTTTCACATTTCCTCATAATCATCGAGGTGGACCCTTGGGCCATGAACTGTATTCACTGAGAGTTGTGGAGGGATGTTAGAGTCTGTCTTGATCTTTTCTTTTTTTTAATTTTGCACTGCTTTTTGAATGAGAGTTTTAAGGAGCTTTATTGTATTCATTTAAATTAAATGCAAGGGCAGCAGATACAGAAATGCCTACACTAAAATGTGAACACATCAATAAACTGCTGTAATGTCAACACTAGTCGTTCAGTAGTGTCATATGGTTATTTTGATACAAGATCAATTTTCAACTAGCACAGGGGTTTTCTAGTCTTAAAAATGCCATTTTCTTGTACTAGAACTGGTTGAAAACTGCCAGGCTTAATATTGTTTGGCCCGTGACTCCGTATATGTGGCGCACAACCAAAAGAGGTTTGGCCACCCCGATAGACAAGGACACTCTGGTCATTCCGAACACCAACACATTTCAATCTCAATTATGGAGGTCCTTAAATGTGGAAACTGCAGTGACACCCACATCCTGTGTTTGCGAAATGAAATTATTGTACGTGCCCTTGTGCAGAAACAGATGGCACCCTTCAATTCTTACACAGGGCAGTGGTCCAATCTACTATTGTGAAATGCAGCAGCAGGTGGGAGCATGTTCTCCCACGTTAGCCAGCTCCAAAGCTTCTCCATGTCAAGGCTATCATTAGGATGTGGTTTTCTGCACCACCAGATTACCTCATCACATTTCATTCAGCCCCTCGATTACCAACGGAAAACAAAAATTAGGTAATAAAAAAGGAATTGCTTTCAAGGTCATTTGGAATCAGCAAAATCGAGTCCTAAGCCATAAACTACTGATTCATTTGACTGGGCTCTCCCCACCATTCCCAAATCAAGTAGCTCTCACGATTCACCAAGACAATGAACTAATTCAGCACATCCAGGTCCACACAAGAAGACCTGCATTTAATAGTTACAATTCCAATTATCCAAAATCCTCAGTTATCTGAATTTTTTTGGATCTGTAAATTATGTCACAAGTTGCAAAATAATTTACCTGACATGAAATTAGTACGACGATTGTCCTCGTTTCGAATAACTCCCTCCCCTCTCTCTTTCCATTACCTTCCCCATTAACTTTTGTCTCCAACTCTCCCTCTCAAACTGTGTGCCACGGTCTCCCAGCCACAAGCAGCTGAAAGAATCCCTGGTCCTGGTATCATCAAGGAGAGTGGCCTCCCGGGCAGGAGCAGGACCTCAGTGGGGAGGTGTCAGTGATCACCAGGACAGTTTTTTTTGGGGCGGGGGGGGTATGCGCAGGCGAAGACTGGGTTTGTCTTGGGCTTTAACATTGAGAATCACGATGTAAAGCCAGAACAGCCTCTGCCGGAATGAGCCCATGGGGAGACAGGAACTCGCTGACTCACCAGTGAGTGTGCCACCAGCCCGGGCAGCCTTCCCGGGAATCAGCGGCAGTGGTTGGGAGGTCTCAGTGATTGGGACTGGCAGTTGGGGACGTGTCAGGGATCAGCAGCGGCCAGGATTTCTTGGGGAGAATTAAACATTATTTTAATGCTTTAAAAAATCTACCCTTGTTGTTTAAACATTGATACAAGTGATTTTTCTGCTGTGACTCAGCTGTTTTTAAAAAATGACCAGTTATTTGAAAAATTCAGTCATCTGAAATAGGTCCGGTGCCGACCTGACCATTTTGGACAATCAGAATTGTACTGTATCATCCAGCAGTGCATCTGATTGACGTGAGATGCTGTTCTGCATCTCCCATTCAGCCTCTGCAGTAAAAGTCCTAAAATCCAAACTGCTTGGGGATTGGGTCGGTCTGGATATTTGGATTTTCCGGATTCTCAGGCAGTATTTTTTAAATTTAAATTTAAGGAGAATAAACAGGTACATTTGGATAGTTTATTAACAAGGCATATTTTCATACAAAAGACAAAGTACAAAAAAACAAATATTTTTTATAACGTTTCTGCGTGTGGTTATTGCTGCTGTGCTTTCGTGGCACATAACACACACACAAAAACCGAGAGTTTACGAGAATTCTGGATTTTCAGGTGGTCCGGATTTCGGGCGAGAGTTTGAGAAGTCCGGATCCTCAGATGATCCAAAGTTTTTGGACTTTTACTGTACCATTTATTGAAAGTAGTGGGTGTAAATCCTTACAGGTAGGAGGACATGTGACAAGTCAGCTTAAAAAAAAAGCTTAATTGATGGAGTCAAGTTAAAAATTTTGTCAACCATACTTGTTAGGTTTCAGCTGAAATATCACATTCACATATTAGTACATTACCACACTTCAGTTGGGATTCAAATACAGCAAAATCCCCAGTACCTGGCACCTAGGGGGATTAGAGATGCAAAATATGCAAATTTTCCAATGACTGAGACACTTTTACAACGCCTAGCTAATAGACCAGCATTAAGAATAAACAGTTTAAAGTACAAAAGACAGCGCAAAATGAAAAGTAATTGGGGAAAAAAAAATCAGTACATAGTCCTTCATTCTATAAAGTTCACTCGAATGAGGCAATTCTCAAAATTTACAAAATTTAAATTTGAACCCCGGTCACTGGCAGTGTAGCAGCATTGCACTGGCCACTATGCCCGCTGTCATAATTAACACCTGCTCCCCCAAGTTTACAGATAAAGCCTTCGTCAAGTTTATTGTCATCTGCTTGAACAAGTACCACCCAACAAAACAGCGTTTTCCATTCCTTGGTGCAAAATATGCAGACACACAAAGGTAAAGGTTCCATTAGTGGATCGTAATACAACATTTAGAATGCAACATACATGAAGTTCTTTAACCTTTGTCTACTGGAAGGCAGACAGAGAGATGCCATTTTATCCAGCCCCCTACAGCACCTGGTGTTCCGAAGCAGTCTCCCCTCCAAGTACTGACGAGTCCTGAGCCTGCTTAGCTTGTGAGATAACTCAATCTCAGGAGTATTAGGCTATTATGTAACATACATGAAATTCTTTACATTTTGTCTATTGTAAAGTAGGCAGAGAGTCACCACTTTGTCCAGTGCCCCTCACAGATACCTGGAGTAACCTGGTGTTCCTAAGCAGTCTCCCCTCCAAGTACTGACCGTCCCTGTGCGTGATTAGCTTCTGAGCAGACAATCCCAGGCACATTCAGGTCAACCAGACATAACTCACATACAGACAAACAATACATATGCAGGATAAGTATTTCATCCATACAAATAAATAAATAATATTGTTTCGATATGAGAGTCTCAGAGCAGTGAGCAGTTATTTTTGGTTGATCAGTATTCTCACTGCCTGTGGGGCGGGGTGGGGGCGGGGGGGGGAGCTGTTTCTCAGCCTGGCTGTGCTGGTCCCACCACTCCTGTATCTCTTATCCGTCCAAAGCAGCTGAAAGATGCCACGTGCTGGGTTGCAGGGGTCCTCAATGATTTTGCATGCCTTCACCAGACAACGATCCTGGTAGATTACGTCAGTTTGGGGAGTGGGATGGTGGAGGGAGACTCCAGTGATCCTCTCTGCCACTCTTATGCTCCTGTGAATTAACCTCCAATCCATTTCTCTGAAGCAACCATACCACACCATGAGGCTGCCGGCCAGGAAGCTCTCAATAGAACTCCTTTAGAAAGATGACATGGTGAACTTTCCCACTTCAGTCTTCTCAGGAAGTGCAGTCGCTTTGTGCCTTCCTGGCAAGTGAGGAGATATTGAGTGTCCACGATAGGTCACTAGTTAAGTGAACTCCAAGGAACTTGGTTCTCTCCACTTTCTCTTCTACAGAGTTGTTGATTTGTAGTGGAAGGTGGTCGTTCCTGGTCCTCCTGAAATCCACGACCATCTCCTTTGTCTCATCCACATTGAGACTCAAATTGTTACTCTCCCACCATTTCTCGAGATTTTCCACCTCTTCTCTGTAGTGCGACTCATCGTTTCTGCTAAGGCCAATGTCCGATGTGTCAACTGCAAATTAGAACTGGATCTGGCAATGCAGTTGGGGGTCAGTAGCATGAATAGCAGTGAGCCGAGTACACAGCTCTGAGGTGCACCAGTGCTCAGTGAGATTGTGCTCGACATTCTGCCACTGACCCGGACAGACTGTGGTCTTTCCATTAGGAAGGCCAGGATCCAATTACAGAAAGGGGTATTGAGTCCCAGCGAGGACAGTTTCCCCACTAGCCTCGGGAGGATAATCGTATTAAATGCCAAGCCAAAGTCAATGAACAGCAGTTTGGCATATGAGGCATCATTTTCTAGGTGCACCAGGATGGAGTGAAGCGACAAGTCTATAGCATCATCTGTGTAATGGTTTCTTCTGCAGACAAATTGAAATGGGTTCACAGTCTACCTCAGGGTAAATAGTTATTGAAGCCTGTTATCGTCACCCTCTGGGGTACAGTGATGATGGTGGCAGTCTTGAACCATGCGGGAATGATGGACTGCTGCTGTGAGGTGTTGAAGATGTCAGTGAAGACCTCCGTCAATTGCTCTGTGCAGTCCTTCAGTACCTGACCAGGTATGTTGTCTGGTCCTGCTGCTTTGTATGGGTTCACCTTGGATAGGGTTCTCCTCACCTCAGCAGGGGCCCCATTCATCAGGGAGACACGGAGCTTTCTTTGGCATTCTCCTGTTCTTCTCATCAAACCGTGCATAGGTGTTCAGTCTGTCCGAAAGAGAAGGATCATTGTCCTTAATCCACAAGGTTGACTTGCGATCAGTTATGGTCTTGATCCCTTGCCACATGCGCCTCGTATAGCCGGAGTCACTCAGCTGTCTGTGAATCTTCTGTGCGTACCCCTGCTTTGCCTTCCAGATTGCACGAGGGAAGTACAGACTTGGCTGATCTTACTGCCATCCTACATTCTGTCCTGAAGGCAGCGTCCTGAGCTCTAAGGGCCCAGACCTCTACATCCAACCATGGTATCTGGTTAGCCCTGGTTGTGAAGCATTTGCTCTCCGTGACATCCTCAATGCACTTGCTGATGTAGCCTTACTAATATACTTAATGACAAATAAAGACTCTTACTAGGCACGGATAGGCACACACTTTGGTAAAGTTTCCCCAGTGGCGAGTCGCATCAGCCGGCTCTTCATCCTGGGCGGTGCCATTTTATTCAAACACAACTTTATTGAAACTTTATTCTAACACCTCCTGCAGGCACGACTGGGGCGCTCCACTGGCTGAATGTTTGTTTTACATTGGAGAACATTTACTTTGGCAATTTTAAACTTTTATTTACATTTTTTTCTTTTTCAATCTTGTTTATTGGGTTTTATAAGAAACACAATGAAGGGAACAAAACTGAAATACAATATCACGTGTATATATTAAGATAAAACTTCAAACAGTATAAACTTAGTCCCTCCTCCACTGCAATGGGTGAAAATGAAAAAAATCAAAAGTATTGTATTAAAAAACCCCACCTAACTTAATAAAACAACTAACAAAAATTCCTGAGGGTTACATATATTTTGTAGTTTTGGTTCCTGCCGTAAATACAAAAAAAGTTAAGACTACATCTCATTTGGAAGAGTAAATATATCTAATCACATTAGAAACATTTACATCATATGAAAATGAGATAAAAAGGTCGCCATGTATCTTCAAATTTCACCGATGAATCAAATACATGATAACTAATTTTTTTCTAAACTTAAACAGGACATAATACGAGAAAACCATTGAAACACTGTTAGAGGTCTAGAGTCTTTCCATTTGAATAAGATGGCTCTTCTAGCCAACAATGTTCAGAAGGCTACAACCCGTTGTACAGGTACAAAAAAACTCCCCATGTCTGAGTCAATAACCCCAGAAAGAGCAGGTACTGAATTGGGTCAGAGCTCCACCTGGAGTATAGTTGGAAAGATATTAAAAATTTCTTTCCAATAGTTTTCTAAGGATGAACAAGACCAAAATATGTGTGTCAATGTAGCAATTTTGGATTTGCATTAGTCACAAATAGGGTTAATATTAGAAAAAATACTACACAATTTATCTTTGGACATGTGAACACAGTGCACCACTTGGAATTGAATGTTGGGCACAATTAGAACAGGTATTTACCAGTTTATAAATACATTTTTATTTATTCTCTATTTATATATTCCTTCAGGTTTTTTTTTTGCTAGTTGCTTGGGTGCCGGTTACTTGAATTCCAGATACCGGAGATTTTACTGTATATGAATTAGAAAAAAATGAAGGAACTGCATTTTACTTTCAAAGTGTCTAATTTTTATTTCCCTGACGTGAATTTGATGAGGGATGAAAAACAATACCCAAAATTTACAACAAGCAATTCTTCATTGGCTCAGACATGACAACTGAATATTGTCAAAACAAAATCAATCCAAAGCACACAGTTAATTGAAGGCCATTTGACCCAGCAAATGCTTGGTTCTGTTCACTGGTGCGGAGAGCAAGCCAAACGCTCAAAACTTCGTCTGGCTAAGCAAATGGAATCCTACGTCTCAGTAAGAACAACTATTTGGAACATACAAAACCAGAATCAAAGCCACAGTTGTCGGTGTTCTTTCTACTAGAAGATTGTTGATAGGGACTTGTGATATACACACACCAACCAATTCATTAATTTAAGCTTGTGTTAGCTGGCAGGTTATTTCACGGTCCAAGAAGTTGAGAATGAAAGGAAACGAGTTAAAAGTACAGCACAGCTTATCCATTTAAAACACCTCTGTACAGCAAAAGCAACACATTTAACACGATGCACCACATTGCACAGTGATGGAAAATTATTTTTTTATTAATCACGATTTTTTAAAAAACAGCACAAATTTACATAATATCAAATATACTTCATGTAATTAGTTCTTGAGTCAGGATTTTCACACAGCTTCTCCACAGCAAAGCCTTACTGTTTCTGAAGAGAAGGGTTTCTGAAGAGGAGAATGGCAGAAGAGAGTCATCCGGTAAACTGTCATCCATAATATAATGGCACTGTATCTCAAATCCTGCCTCACCTTTATTGTAACTCAGCCCACGTACTCAACAGTGTTGGAAGCATTTTAGAGAGGGGGATGAAAGCAGAGAACTTAAGAGTGCAGAAATGTTGACTCACCTCACCAGAGAACTCGAATAGTTTTCCACCATATATCATTACAAATAAAGATCTATTTATTTTCAAGATTTAAAGTATGTTATTTCCTCCCCTAAATGGCACAATTTTGAGTACAAAGTTAAAACATAAACTAAAGAGATTGCAAATACATTAAATTGTTTTAATTTTGCAGATCAGACAAAGCTATTCACGAGCCAGTGTTCCTACTGAAATAAGCATTGCTGGAGTGATTGGGATCAAATTTAGTTAAACAGGAGTCTACTTGTGCATTCATCTTTGGCCATGACCTCTCTACAACTGTCAACTATCTGCGTGAAAACAATCTGAGTGCTCGTCTATCTCGAAGATAGAACCTTGGTTCTATGGCAGCTGGGTGCACGGTTTCTGTGTTCTCAAGAACAGCAGCATTAATTGATGGCACAACAGCTTGCTGTAACCCAAGCTCCAACTGTTCCTGGGACTCACTTTAATAGACTATCCAAGTCACTCCACAATCCCTCTGCTCTTAATCAACTAATACCCTTTGAAAGAAAATTGCTGTCCTCAACTTGTCAGCCATATAATCACACCAATTCCACAGCAAAGAATGAAATCTCAACTGCCCTCAGAAATGATCCAGCGAACCCCTTTACGAGGCAATAAATTATAATCTTAACGGCAATACCCCCATCTTTTGAACACGTAAAATCAATGGGTAAAATCTCATTTGTATCCAAATACTGCTATTTTAATATTACATTAAATTGCTGCCAAGCATTATATTAACTCATTAAGTTGTACATTAGCTTGCCCTGGTTTCTTATCTGTACAATACAGAAAATTTCAGGCTTGAAATTTGCATTTGACTGAGCCTCAGATTTTCTGGATGGAGAGTTTCACAATTTCACTGGGTTCCCAAATTACAACGTGCTTCATGAACACCTCTGCCTTTTCTTCAGTGTTAGTGAAGGTTCACTGGCCAGTACTCTCACTCCAGATGAGATTATTTCTGCCCCCCATCCCCCCACCCCACCAACTTCATTCTACTAAATTCCAATGAATATTGGCCAAAAGTTTTCAAACACTGTTCATTTCCAGAATCATCCTTGTTAACCTCCTCTAAACCCTTTTCAACATCAGCACATCTTTTCTGATACGAGGAGCTCACTATACTCCAAGTGAGGTCTCACCAGTGCCTTTATAAAGCCTGCACATCACATCCCTGCTCTTGTATTCTATTCCTCCAGAAATGAATACCAGCATTGCATTAGCGTTCTTTATTACCAGCTCAACATGCAAGTTTACCTTCAGGCTATCCTGCTTGAGGACTCTCCAGTCGGTCCCTTTGCATCTGGGTATTTTCAATTATTCCCCTATTCAAAATTTTTTTTAAATATATACCAACGTGTCTGACCGCACACTTTCTGACATTATATTTCATTTGTTACTTCTCTGCCCATTCTCCTCAGTCCTTCTACACACTCATGCTGGAGGAACTCAGCAGGTCTCACAGCATCCACAGGAGATAAAGATAGATGACCGACATTTCAGGCCTGAGCTCTTCTTCAAGCTATACCTTGAAGAACGGTTCATGCCCGAAATGCCAGTAATAGATCTTTCCCTCCAATGGACACTGCGAAACCTGCTGAGTTTCTCCAGCGTTCCTATGTTTTTACTACAATCTGAAGATTTTTGTGTTTCACTCCAAGTATATTTGGCAGCCTCCTGGTTTCCTCAACACGACCTGCTCCTCCACCTCCCTTCGTATCCTCTGAAAACCTGGCAACAAAGTGATTCATTCCATATTCCAAATCATTAATATATTACATAAAAAGCAGCGGCCCCAACACCGACCCCTGGGGAACATTACAAGCAACTGGCAGCCAACCAGAATATGATCCCGTCTTCCCACTCTGCTTTACCCATGGAAGTACATTTCCTGCTGTACCGTGGGCTCTCATCTTGTTAAGGAGCCCGATGAGCAGCATCTTAATCCTTAGGTCTTCTGAGAATTCAATTACATAACATTCATTGTATTTCCTTTCTCCAGCTGGCTTGTCACCTCTTCAGAGGATTCCAATAGGTTTGTCAAGCAAGATTTTCCCTTCAGGAAACCTTGCCAGCCTTGACCTAACTTGACATGTGCTTCCAAGTACTCCATAACCTCATCCTTGACAAATAGACTAAACCAGGGGTTCTCAACCTTTTTCTTTCCTCTCACATCCCACTTTAAATATTCCCTATGCCATTGGTGCTCTGAGATTAGTCAGGGATTGGTTAAGGTGGTTAAAAAAACACACACACACACAAATGCTGGAGAAACTCAGCAGGTCGAACAGTGCCTTTATTTAGCAAAGGTGAATCACTGACATTTCGGGCTTGAGCCATTCAACGAGGTGTGGGGGAACACGAGAGATGCCCGAACAAAAGTGGGGGGGGGGGGGAGATGATAGGTGGAGAGGAGGGGGGGGAAACACTGCAGGAGGAAGGGAGGAGTCTAGGCTAGGTGGAGAGAGAAAGGAAGTAGAATAACTAGTTAAGGGGGGGGGGGGAGAGGGGGGAAAAGGTAAGCTGATTAGTGGAATGCAGTGAAATCAATGTTCATGTCCTAGGGTTGGAAAGTGCCCAGACAAAAAAATGAGGTGTTGTTCCTCCAATCTGTGGGTGGTCAGTGTGAAAGGCTGTGGGCAGACACGTGAGCTTGAGAGTGTGACTCAGTGTGACTATAGGGAAGTCGCTTTTGTTGCAGTCAGAGAGGAGGTGCTGGGCAAAGTGATCTCCTAATCAGCGACCGGTCTCTCCAATGTAGAGAAGGCCACAGAGGGTGCACTGGATGCAGTAAATGAGTTCTTTGGAGGTACAGGTGAATTGTTGCTTCATCTGAAAGGTCTGTTTGGGACCTCGGACCGTGGTGAGGGAGGAGGTGTGGGTGTAAGTGTTACACCTCATGACCACAGTGGAAGGTGCTTGGGGGGGGTGCAATGGATGGGGATGGAAGAGT
Organism: Narcine bancroftii; assembly: GCF_036971445.1. NCBI lineage: Eukaryota > Metazoa > Chordata > Chondrichthyes > Torpediniformes > Narcinidae > Narcine > Narcine bancroftii. Next base: position 18,492,241 of record NC_091472.1, read on the forward strand.
GCACAAGGGAGTCAAGGAGGGAGTGATCCCTACGGAAGGCTGTGGGGGGGGGGGGGAAGAGAAGGAAAAATGTGTCTGGTGGTGGGGTCCTGTGGTAAGTGCCGAAAATTACAGAAGATAATGTGTTGGGATACGGAGGCTGTTGGGGTAGTAGGTGAGGACAGAGTTAATAGTGGTGGAGGGGAAGTCACGTTTGTGGAAGAAGGCAGACATTTCTGAGGCTCTGGACTTGGAAGGCCTCATCTTGGGGGCAGATTCGGCTGAGATGGAGAAATTGAGAGAAGGGGATGGAGTCCTTGCAGGGGACAGGGTGTGAGGACGAGTAGTCCAGTTAGTTGTAGGAGTTAAGACAGTTTGTAATAAATGCCAGTGGAGAGTCTGTCTCCTCAGATGGAGACAGAGAGAGATCCATTAAAGGGAGAGTGTCATCGGCGATGGACCAGGTGAGTCTAAGGTCCAGGTGGAAATTGGCCAGGAAATTGATAAGCTCATCACGGGTGCATGAGGCGACCCTGATGTAGTCACCGATGTATCCCCTTAACTAGTCATTCCAGTTCCTACTTTCTTTCTCTCTCCACCTAGCCTAGACTCCTCCTCCCCCCACCTATCATCACCCATCTTCACCAAACTTCCCCCCTTTTGTTCAGACATCTCTCCTGTTTCCCCACACCTTGATGAAGGGCTCAGGTCCGAAACGTTGGTGATCTATCTTCACCTTTGCTACATAAAGGCACTGTTTGACCTGCTGAGTTTCTCCAGCATTTGTGTGTGTTTTTTTCACTTAACCACAGTGTCAACAGAATCCTGTATTTTACCACTTAAGATGGTTGTGGGTGGAAAGAAAGTTTGAATACCTAATTGACTCGTTATGTGCACAGTTTCAGAACTCCAAAGGAAATTGGCCAATGACTATTTTTCTCAAGCAAAATGTTTCAGTAACAATTGGGTCTAGAGCAATGATTCTCAACCTTCCCTTCCCACTCACGTATCACTTTAAGCTATCCCTTACTAATCACAGAGCACCGATGGTGTGATGATTACTTACAGTGGGATGTGAGTGGAAAGAAAAAGGTTGAGAGCCACTGGACTAAAACATCCTCCCAACCACTGAATCATGCCACTCTATAATTTCCTTCTTGAAGGGAGGGAGGCACTCTATCTGTGACAGTAGCAGAACATCAAACACTACTAAGCTGGTGCACCTTAGGGTTGTGTGTTCAGCCTGCTCCTGTTCACACGACTGACCCGCGACTGTATCACTAAATCCAACTCCAACAGCGTCATCAAGTTTGCAAATGGCACAACAGTAGTCAGCCTCAATGATGAGTTGCACTACAGAGAAGAGGTGGATATGTCCCATGAAATGGTGAGAGTAACACAGTCTCAAATATGAACAAGAAAAAGGAGATGATCGTGGACTTCTGGAGCACCACGAACGACCACCCTCTACTACACATCAACAACTCCATTGTAGAGAGTGTGAAGAGCACCAAGTTCCTTGGTGTTCATTAACAAGTGACCTATCATGGACACTTATCATCTCCTCACTTGTCAGGAAGGAGCAACAGTGCTTCCTGAGAAGACTGAATTGAGCAAGGCAACCAGCCACCATTATGCCAACCTTCCAAAGGAGCTCTATCGAGAGCATCCTGGCCAGCTGCTTCACAGTGTGGTCCGGCTGCTGTGGAGAAATAGATCAGAGCTCAATCCCCAAGAGCATGAGTGGCAGAGAAGATCACTGGAACCTCCCTGCCACCCCCACCACCCCCCCCCCATCGAAGTAATCAACCAGGATCGTTGTCTGAAGAGGGCACACAAAAACATTGAGGATTCCTTCCACCCTGCACATAGCATCTTTAAGCTCCTCCTGTCGGGGAAGATACACAGGAGGATCAGAGCCAGCACCACCAGGCTGAGGAACAGCTTCTTCCCACGGGCAGTGAAAATATTGAACAACCAAAGAAAGTGCTCACACTAACCATCTGAGACCTTCATATTCATAAAACAATATTTGTGTAGATAAAATACTTGCCCTGCATATGTAATGTTTGTCCGTATGTGTGTTATGTCTGGTTGTATATCTGGATTTTGTCGGGTTGCATTTGTACAATGAGAGGACAATAAATTTGACTTGAATGCTGGAATGATATTTGAGATTTTGCAGTCCTGCTGGAGCATATCAGAATATATTGATCCCTGAAAGATCATTACCAATGCTTCAGCAATCTCTACTGCTACTTCTTTCAGAACCCAAGATTGCAATCCATCTGGTCCGGGAAACTTCTCCACCCTTGGACCATTCAGTTTTTTGAGCAGCTCCTCCCTTGAAATAGTAACTGCACTCACTTCCCTTCCCTGAAACCCTTCAACATTTGGCACACTACTAACGTCTTCCACAGTGAAGATTGATTCAATATACTCATTTATTTCCTCTGCCATCTCCCATCATTATTTCTCCAGCATCCTATTCTAATGGGCCAATATCTACTCTCACCTCTCTTTTACTCTTTACATATTTCAAAAATCATTTTGTATCCTCTTTAATATTATTTGCTAGCCACTTTCATACATCATCTTTCCTCTCCTTACAAGTTCTACTACTGCAAGTTTTTGTTTTAATAACTACCCAATTCTCTATTCTTGATGAAACCTTCTGGTGAACTTGACATCCTCCAATGCATACTGAAATAATATTGCAATAACTTTTTTCGGAGGTCTTGGTTAATTTCGATCAGTCAATCTCCGTCGCCAAAATGATATTTGAGAATGTTACAGCATGAATAAGAAGGCTGCTACTTTTCCAATTGGCTAACTCAACTAGATTGTCTTGAGGTAGTCAATAGCAGTGCTATATTTATGTCAATTTTGTTCTTTTTTATTCTAGAGACCCTGCCAGGAAGTCATTTTCAGCCAACATACAGAGAGTTTATTTTCTTTGCAATATTAACAAGGACAATATTTCATGATATTTGAGGAAGTGCACAGTGTTCCAACCGTGCTCTTGCTAAATTTCCTCATCTCCCCCAACCTGGAGTGCTTCATCAACCCAAAACATGCACTAAATCACTAATATACTATTAGCTAATATCTCCTGCCAAGTCCAGGCATCAGATTTTACGGAGTACAGATTTGCCAAAATAGTTCCAGCAACTGGGGAATTCATTTCAATGTAGAGGATGGAGCACTGGAATTGTCCTCAAGAACTGAGATCAAGTGGAATGAGTACTTCAAATTTTCAAAAATTATCAGTGAATAGAATTTTGACCTTTGAAAAAACAGTGGTAGAAGTACCAACAAAGTGATAGATTTAACAAAAACACAAGGACAAAGAGAATTTTTTTAATAGAATAAAATGTTAAGATTGGAGATATGCTGTTGAAAGAATAGAGGGAACAGAATCAATACTATAGAAAAGGGGTGAATTGAGAGTACACGGTATAAAACAAGGCTATGAGAAAAGTGCAGAAGAGTGTGATCAATTTTATTGTGCCAACACAAATGTCCACATTGGTCTTCTTTTATGTTCCGATTCCAAAATTAATACAGATTTCTTCTTGCAAGAACATAACTGAGCTACAAACACTACGATCCTCTAACAAATAGAAAATGAAAAAAATGGAAAACCTGAAGATGTTCTGATAAAAAGATCGTAAAACTAAAATGTTACATCTGATGCTCTCTCCACAGATCCTGTCTGATCTACTTCACATTTCCAGCATCACCCTTTTCAGTGAAATGTCCTCATCACAATTGATTCATCAATATTATTCAAGTAAAACCTTTGGTTGGCTGAATCCCAGGCTTACTGGGAAAAACAAAAAACATTGTAAAGTCAGCCCAATGTGATCAACCCTCATCCATGCAACTTGCCAATTTGAAAAATAACCATTTCCAGACATCATCTGTGGCAAGAAAAGCTATCGAGCAAAATGAGAAGCAATAATTTTTGCTTTATGGGGTGCATGTTGAAAGCAGGAATTTATAATATTGGTTTGGGTTGCAAGGCAAGAACTTGAATTGGCATCTGTGTCACATTAGAGTCAGCTACATTTTAACAATGTCAAGGAGTATTATCCAGCAAATTCACAACAAAAGCCCTTTACATTCCTTCCATCACAGGATGTTCTGCAGACAGCTTAACAGTAAACGGGAAACAAATCAGGTAAAGGCACTTGATAATCTGAAAGCTGATGAGAAAATAAAATCAAAAGAACTGAAAAAAAAATTAATTTGTAGTTTTGCCAATTGAATAAATATGTGGCACTTCATATAGCGGTTCCAGGGTCAGGGACATGGCACAGAATCATGATTTGAATCTACCTTGCATATCGACAAAGGGAGAGATTCCTCCCATTGACTAAACAAATAGATACAAAACAAAGGTGTACAGAATTCACTGATTTCTGAGAAGGGTGTGGAAACAGATTCCCTCAATATGTTCGGGTGTCTCCCAACATTTTGTCCATACCTTGAAGAAGGGCTCAAGCCCAAAACATTGGTGATGTATCTTTATTGTTGCTTCATAAAGTACCCTGTTTGACCTGCTAAGCTTTTACTTTTGTTTCTCCACCCCCCCCCCACCCCCCCAATATGTGCTTTGTTGAATGAAGGGAAGGAAGATTCATCTTCAAGAGTCTCCACTCATGATCACAATTCAGTTTTTGCTACTGGGTGGGATTACTGGGCAAGAGAAAGATCAAGCTAAGCAACGAACTTGGTTGAGTGAACCGTCTGTGAGACAAAGCAATATCAACAGCAGGTGAACTCCATGGAGTCAATGAACTAACACAGAGGGAACGTACAAACTCTTATAGACAGCAGCGGATTCAAATCCAGGTCAATTGACACTGTAATATTATGCTAAAGGATATGCTAACCATAATTATGATTAAATAATGAACAGTGAAGGCATTCATGACAGCACAAATGACGTGCTGAAGTAAAGCATTGGGGAGATCTCCTGAATCTCCTTCCTTTCCTCACATACGTACATTGCTTTACCCTTCTTGGGTGTGACTGTCCCTGGTGACTATTTTCCCAGGTCAATGTCTCCCTCTCTGGGCACCACAATATATGAATCCTGGATTCTGTGGATGGATGAGCCTTGGCTCAAGCTGATCAGCTGGAGTCCAGGACTCCTCCTCTGCAATGTGGACTTTCCTTACGACATCACTGCCAATTTTCCTGTTTCCCAGCATTCAGACCTTTCTCTACAGTAAATATAGATGAGAAATATTCCTTGAGGAACTTATCCATTCACTGTGGCTCTCCCCAGCCCTTTCCTCCTCCTCCTCCCTTTCCCACCTTAGTCTCAAAAGAGGTGCAATCCAAAATGTCTTCACTTCCCTCCTTGGATACTGCCTGACCCATCAAATCCCTCTGGCTTCTCTTTATTTGCTTAAGAATTTAGCATTTGCAGTGTTTTGTGTCTCCAGATCATTTTTTAGCTCATTTCTGAAGAACCAGCGTGCAAGTTTATGAATGTACAAGGGGAAAAAGATAGAATATGGTCTAATGAGAAAAGCTGAATTTTTAAAAACTTGAAACCAACTAGTCTTTGAGGAAGAGTGATCATAACAAGCAGATTTGTGTATAGAAATTTATCCATTTTTCTCATCCAACTTATGTCAGGACAACACGATTAATACAAGATATCGACCAGTGCAATATGACATCTTGCATCAGCTACACCTTACTCCACAAAAGTTACAAATTGAAATCAGAAATATGTTTTCGATATGGTCAAGAAATGGGTACTTTCTTGCATTCAACCTGGTCATGACCTAAAGTGAGGCCTTTCTAGGAAGATTTGGGTAATCTCCTGGGGAAAAAAAAACTGGAATTCGATACCCTCAGGTAATGAATTCGTTTTATTGGGGGATTTAGAAGATGCAAGACCTAAAATGAGGCCGTCGAAATACCAATTAAAATTCATTAAGCTCACTTTAGAAATGGCTAGGAAATGCATAGCAATTACTTGGAAACATGATTCCCAACTAGGTTGAGCCTGCTGGAAGATAGAAATACACAATTGTGTTCCCCTAGAGAAGTTCACCTACAACCTCAGAAACAGTTAAGATGTAGCTTTAAGAATATGGAATTTATATCCAAGGTACATCGGGTAAATCTTTAACGATTCCCCCCCCCCCCCCACAACCGCCCACCACCCCCCCCCCCCCGCCCGGTGCTTGCAGCACCAAGGACTCTAAAAAAGTCCGGTTATTTGTCCCTTGATGGGAGTGGGGTTTATCCAAGGAGAAGCCTATCTTTTCTTTTTCTTCTTTCTTTTTTCTTGAGGGGTGGGTGGGCTCCTCTTATTTTGTTCTTCTTTCTCTCCATTACCTTTCTAGGATCTTTTTCTCCCTTTGGTTCAATGTGGGCATTGAAATTGCATTTTTGTAGTATTATTGTAATTTTTCTTTCTTTATTATTGAATCACATGTTGACTTTTTTCTCTCCTTAATACAGACATACAGATCGATATTTATATATTTCATTAATATTAGGGATTGTGATGTTTTACTTTTTGATTATTCTTTATTTTGACTGCATGTTGATTGAAAATTCTCAAAATAAAATATTCAAAGAAAAAAAGTGATCATAACATGATAGAATTTTATCTGAAGAGATTTTGGTCAATTTGAAGCCAAGGTTCATTCAGAGGATTGGGTAGTGGTGTGGGAAAGATATTGTACTATAAGAGGACATTAAAAATACTGAACAAATCCCCTTAAGTAGGAGATTTCAAAGAACTGTACAAAATTCTAACAGTCCAATAATAAGGGGTCAGCCATTCAGTTGTGAAATGAGAAGAATTTTGCTCACCCACCAAGTGGTGAATCTTTGGAATTCTATATCCAAAAGGGTTGTGGAACTTGGTCAGAATATTGGATAGGTTTTGCAAGTTATTGAATTCAAGCTATGTTTTACAGTAAAACGCCCGTTATCCGGAATTCAAGCAACCGGCAGGCTTGGGCAACCGTCAAAAAAATCGTGGAAATAGGTTAAAAATACAGAAATTTTAAATTGATGCTTGTCATCATTAGTTCGCCAATCACACAATCTCAAGCAACCAGAAAATTCACTCATCTGCCACCTACCAATCTCCATAGTGTAAGGTAAAACATCATGAGATGGGAATGTGTAAGGAGTTACCCTGTGCAGGGCTGTAACAAGAAGGGGAGGTGTCCTTGTACTCCTGTTAGGTAAAACATCATGAGATGGGAATGTGTAAGGAGTTACCCTGTGCAGGGCTGTAACAAGATGTGAATGCATCCTTGTACTTACAAGATAAGAGAGACATTGATGGATTGAGAGGCAGGAAGCTAGCAGGGAAAGGATAGCAACAGTTTTAGTCATTGGACAAGTAATGATATGATGATGTTCTAAGCACGTATCCAAGGGTATAAAAAATCACCATTTTGCTGATAACGGCAGAATGCATTCTCCGACTAACATTGTTAGTTGCAAGTGTTACAATCCGGTAATAAAAAACAAAGAACCCTGATTTCGACTCAGTCTGGTGTTTGTCTCACTCATTCATGAACAAAGCAGACCTAACAATAGGTGCCAGAGACCAAGGGTTTTACTGTATTAAGGAATATGAGTTTATTGCAACAAAGTCACATTTAAGCAAAACATCAGCACGATCTTATTGACCGGTACACAAAGCTCCAGAGAAATAGCTAACTCCTGCTTCTCTGCCTTACATTGTTTTGTATCCTAGATCATAATTATGCCGACTCACTCCACAGATGCTGCTTGATTTGCTCGGCAGTTTTCACATTTTGTTTCTATTTCAAGGCTAAGTAGAAATTCATGGAATGCTTCAGCACAGAGAACAGACCATTCAACCCCTCTAGTCTGTGCCAACCATCATCTCCCTTGCCCCCCTGACCTGCTACCATTCCATAACCCTCCAGGCCTCTCCCATCCACGGACCTATCCAATTAATTCTTAAAAACACACTTAAAATCCATTGAACCAAAAAAATAATTATACTGAAGGGGCCATGACAAAAATAGCCCAGTCCGCCCAAATTATCCAGTCTGCTCCCACCTCTTCATCCAGCTGTGATCAATGAAACTTCCCACTTCTTCATCAAAGTCATACCCTGTTCATTTCAAAATCTCCTGGCACAGCACATTCCACACTAATGATTGTGAGAAGGTGGTTTATCCTGAATCCCCTAATGGGCTTATTAGCTAGCTTCTTATATTTTTTATCTCAATTTATAATCTTCCCTGTATCTCCAGCAAATGGAAACATCTCCTTTCTACTGTCACCAGAAGGGTTCACAGGATGCATGAAGCGATGGCGGCTTTGTGAGAGGTTATAAGAGCACGAGCAGGGCATCCTTTATCTGTGTGAACAGAAGCCTCTTCTATCATTGTTCAAAAGATAGAATTTCTCATCCCTAATATCAATCTTGGCAGTACTTGCCATTTTAACTCACACTCAATAATTAGCCTCTTTGTTTTTTTGGTTTCTTTTAATAAAAAAATATGCAATGCTTCATGAATTTGCGTGTCATCCCTGCACAGGGGCCATGCTAATCTTCTCTGTATATGCCGAAACGAGCATGCCTCCTTGTTAATACTGCAGGATACCAATTGCCCACAGAGCTTTATATCACGCATTAGTCAAAATGACAAAATTGACTTGGAATAAAACATAGGAGACTAAATTAATGAAAAATATGAAAAGGGCTCTCATATCGAGAGCCCAGATTTACACTTGCAAACTTCCGAAATATCCACTAATCTGTTGTGCATTCTTGGTTTCTTTACACAAGTTTAGCACCTCAAAATTTTACCATTCCATGTGTTTCATTGCTATCTTGAACTTTACTGTTTCAAGCTCTCACCTCTACTCCTTCCCTCATTCTATCGTGTATTCTGAATCACAAAATATAGACATTAAAGGGCAAGTCAGGTCCTTTGGCCCTCGATGCTGTGCCAACCCATATATCCTCACCAAAAAAAATTAATCCCTTCCTACCTTGCAACCCTCTATTTTTCTTTTATCCGTATACCTGTCTAAGAGTATCTTAAATGCCACTATTGTTCCAGTCTTCATCACCATTCCTGGCAAGGCATTCCAGCAATCACAACTCTGGGTAAAAAAAAACTTCCCCTCATCTCTCCTCTAAACCTTCCTCCCTTCACTTTGTAAAGATTTCTCCTGGTGTATGCTATTCTTGTCTTCGGAGGGGGGGGGGAAGGAGTTTTGTAAAAATGTTCAACACAGACCGGCCCTGACTCCTTCAAGACAATGGTCTATTCATTTCATGACATCATTTCAATTAGCACCTACTTGTGAAATGTGCATAGCATTCCCCATAATTTCTGTAAAGTCACTGAATATGAATTCTTCAGTATTTCAAATAAGATCTGTTTTAAAGTGTGTGTGTATATGTCACCTACTCTAATTTTACCAATTTATCTCCAAAATACATCGACAAATATTACATCACAGCTCCAATTTAACACTTTCCCTTGGGCTTTTAAGGTCAGTCTGTCATGTGAAACCTTGTCAGACGCCTTTCTAATATCAAAGCAGAAGACATCAACAGCATCATCATCCCCAAATATTTTGAGTAAGTGACGAGGATGGTCCATCAAGCTCGTCAGGTGAGATACTAAAACAAAATGGTGAAAATACTCAGGTCAGGCAGCATTGGTAAACAAAAAATAAGGCAGACAAGGTCTTCCTTTAACAAATCCACACTGACTATGATTAAACTGGGACTTTCTAAATTCTGAATTAGAGCATCCCTCAGAATTCCTTCCAGTAATTTGCCCATCACTATGGCCTGTAGTTATTCAGTCTGCCTCTCTCCCACTTTTCAAAGAAAGGTTACATATTAGCACCCACTTTGCACCAGCATTGATCCAGGAAATAATTCCCCTGGTCCTCACCTTCCACCTCACCAGTTTCCACATTTAACAGATCATTGCCCACAATTTCCACCACGGTCGAAGAGATCCAAGCACATCTTCCCCCATAAACATTCTGGGAAAGGTAATTTTCTTAATGACTTCCCAGTCCACTCTTCAACTCCCACCCACCACCCCTTTTCTCACTTTCCCTTGCCACACAGGTATTATAACCCTTGTTCTTTCATATCTTCCCTTCCCACTACCCATGAGCCCAAACTTTCTTTTCAGGTGAAGCAGCCATTAACTTGCACATCTGGTGTGCTGCATTCGATGTTCACAGTTTGGTTGTTTCTGGGTTGGAGAAATGAAACACAGATTGGGTGATCTCTTTGTAGAGATCAACCCTGAGCTTCCCGTTTCCTGCCTCTTTCATCCCATTCTGATTAATTGGTCTCTGGTTCCTTCAATTTTAATGAACAGAACCTCATCTTCCGCAGGCAGGGTGCAGCCATCTGGACATAATATTGAATTCAATAATTTGACCATCTATCTGAAATATTTGCTCAATTTCTTGGTTTTTTTTTCTATTTTCCCCTTTTTAATTCTTTCTCTGGTGGTAGAAGGCATGGCTAGCCTAACCCGACAATGGAAGGCAGGGCTAGCCTAACCCGACAGTCGAAGGCAGGGCTAGCCTAACCCGACAGTCGAAGGCAGGGCTAGCCTAACCCGACAGTCGAAGGCAGGGCTAGCCTAACCCGACAGTCGAAGGCAGGGCTAGCCTAACCCGACAGTCGAAGGCAGGGCTAGCCTAACCCGACAGTCGAAGGCAGGGCTAGCCTAACCCGACAGTCGAAGGCAGGGCTAGCCTAACCCGACAGTCGAAGGCAGGGCTAGCCTAACCCGACAGTCGAAGGCAGGGCTAGCCTAACCCGACAGTCGAAGGCAGGGCTAGCCTAACCCGACAGTCGAAGGCAGGGCTAGCCTAACCCGACAGTCGAAGGCAGGGCTAGCCTAACCCGACAGTCGAAGGCAGGGCTAGCCTAACCCGACAGTCGAAGGCAGGGCTAGCCTAACCCGACAGTCGAAGGCAGGGCTAGCCTAACCCGACAGTCGAAGGCAGGGCTAGCCTAACCCGACAGTCGAAGGCAGGGCTAGCCTAACCCGACAGTCGAAGGCAGGACTAGCCTAACCCGACAGTCGAAGGCACGACTAGCCTAACCCGACAGTCGAAGGCACGACTAGCCTAACCCGACAGTCGAAGGCACGACTAGCCTAACCCGACAGTCGAAGGCACGACTAGCCTAACCCGACAGTCGAAGGCACGACTAGCCTAACCCGACAGTCGAAGGCACGACTAGCCTAACCCGACAGTCGAAGGCACGACTAGCCTAACCCGACAGTCGAAGGCACGACTAGCCTAACCCGACAGTCGAAGGCACGACTAGCCTAACCCGACAGTCGAAGGCACGACTAGCCTAACCCGACAGTCGAAGGCACGACTAGCCTAACCCGACAGTCGAAGGCACGACTAGCCTAACCCGACAGTCGAAGGCACGACTAGCCTAACCTGACAGTCGAAGGCATGACTAGCCTAACCCGACAGTCGAAGGCATGACTAGCCTAACCCGACAGTCGAAGGCATGACTAGCCTAACCCGACAGCAAGTCTCCCTTCTCTGAATTTCAAAGACCTTCATTATTTTGTCCATAGTCTCTCACTCCAACAGCTTTTGTTCACTCATCACTGTTTCATGTGGTTTACAACCTATTCCCATGGTCAGAATCTGAAGGATCAGAATAGATTTGTCATGAAATTCGTTGTTTTGCGGCAGCGTCACAGAGCAAACATTTCTACAAACCACATTTCAAAATAAATAAAAAATAGTCCAAATAAAAAGTAAAGCAGGATCTGTGGTTCATTCAGAAACCTGCTGGCTTTGTGCAGTTGAGTGCTAGTCCTCAGGATCCTGTACCTTTCTCCCGAGGGTAACAGAGTATGGCCTGGGTGGTGGGGGTCTTTGAGGGGAGGGACTGCTTTCTTCAGATACCATCTCTAGTACATGTCCTCGATGGAATGAAGACTGATGCCTGTGATCCATTTTACCTAATCAGAGACATCCGCCTCCCCAACCCTTCATGCAGTTTAACAAGTTTCTTTTGTCTCTGCCTGTTCTGAAGAACATTCTTCGACCTGGAATTAGCTATTCTTCTTCCCGCAGACCTCCCATGCTCGGTATTTCCAGCATTCTCCAGGTTTATTACCAGCAACAGAAGTTTTGTTGATTTCCTCTGCATGTTGTTTTAATGTTGAACACAATAGACCACAAGAGATAGCAGCAGAAATAGGCTATTCAGCCCATTGCATCAGCCCTACCATTTAATTGTGAGCTGATCCATTTTCCCCCACTCAGCCCCACTGGTTAATCAAGAACCTTTCAACAGCTGCCTTAAATAAACCCAATGACCTAGCCTCCAGAAGCAGCCTGTAGCATCAAATTCCACACATTTACCACCCTCTGGCTGAAGAAATTCCTCCATATCTCTGTTTGAAGCAGATGCCCTCCAATCCTGAAGTCCTGCTCTCTTGTCCTGGACTCTCCCACCATAGGAAATGATCTTTCAACATTCAAAATGTTTCAATGAAATTCCACCCCCCCACCCCCCAGTTCTCCTAATTTCCAACAAATACAGACCAAGAGCTGTCAAACACTCCTCATACTATATCCCTTTCATTCCCAGAATCATTCTTGTGAACCTCCTCTGAACCCTCTCCAACTTTAGCACACCCTTTCTTAAATGAGGAACCCAAAACTGCTCACCATGCACCAAGTAAGATGCCACCAGTGCCATATAAAGCCTGAACATCACATCCCTGTTCAAACATTATATTCCTCTTGAAATGAATGCCAGCATTGCATTTGTCTTCTTCACCACTAGATCAACCTGCAAGTTTACCTTCTGGCTATCCTGCACATTTTTCTTGGAGCTGTCTGAGGGCAAAGACCATGTCAGTAGTTCCTCTGTTTGCGCGAAAGCCGCACTGTGATTCTGGGAGAATATTCTCGGCGACACTAGGTATTATTCTATTTAGTAGAATCCTAGCGAAGATTTTGCCTGCAATGGAGAGCAACGTGATTCCCCTGTAGTTTGAGCAGTCTGATTTCTCGCCTTTGTTTTTGTACAGGGTGATGATGGTGGCATCACGAAGATCCTGAGGCAGTTTACCTTGGTCCCAACAAAGCTTGAAAAACTCATGCAGTTTGGCATGCAGAGTTTTGCCGCCAGCCTTCCAGACTTCTGGGGGGATTCCATCCATACCTGCTGCTTTGCCACTTTTCAGTTGTTCGATTGCCTTATATGTCTCATCCAGGGTGGAAACCTCATCCAGCTCTAGCCTTAGGGGCTGTTGAGGGAGCTGGAGCAGGGCGGAATCTTGGACTGAGCTGTTGGCACTGAAAAGAGATTGGAAGTGTTCTGACCATCGGTTGAGGATGGAGATCTTGTCGCTGAGGAGGACTTTGCCGTCTGAGCTGCGCAGCGGGCTTTGGACTTGGGGTGAGGGGCCGTACACAGCCTTTAGAGCCTCGTAGAAACCCCTGAAGTCGCCAATGTCCGCCAATGACCTCACCAAAGCCTTCGACACCGTGAGCAGGAAAGGGCTTTGGCAAATACTAGAGCGCATCGGATGTCCCCCAAAGTTCCTCAACATGATTATCCAACTGCACGAAAACCAACAAGGTCGGGTCAGATACAGCAATGAGCTCTCTGAACCCTTCTCCATTAACAATGGCGTGAAGCAAGGCTGTGTTCTGGCACCAACCCTCTTTTCAATCTTCTTCAGCATGATGCTGAACCAAGCCATGAAAGACCCCAACAATGAAGACGCTGTTTACATCCGGTACCGCACGGATGGCAGTCTCTTCAATCTGAGGCGCCTGCAAGCTCACACCAAGACACAAGAGAAACTTGTCCGTGAACTACTCTTTGCAGACGATGCCGCTTTAGTTGCCCATTCAGAGCCAGCTCTTCAGCGCTTGACGTCCTGCTTTGCGGAAACTGCCAAAATGTTTGGCCTGGAAGTCAGCCTGAAGAAAACTGAGGTCCTCCATCAGCCAGCTCCCCACCATGATTACCAGCCCCCCCACATCTCCATCGGGCACACAAAACTCAAAACGGTCAACCAGTTTACCTATCTCGGCTGCACCATTTCATCAGATGCAAGGATCGACAATGAGATAGACAACAGACTCGCCAAGGCAAATAGCGCCTTTGGAAGACTACACAAAAGAGTCTGGAAAAACAACCAACTGAAAAACCTCACAAAGATAAGCGTATACAGAGCCGTTGTCATACCCACACTCCTGTTCGGCTCCGAATCATGGGTCCTCTACCGGCACCACCTACGGCTCCTAGAACGCTTCCACCAGCGTTGTCTCCGCTCCATCCTCAACATCCATTGGAGCGCTTACATCCCTAACGTCGAAGTACTCGAGATGGCAGAGGTCGACAGCATCGAGTCCACGCTGCTGAAGATCCAGCTGTGCTGGATGGGTCACGTCTCCAGAATGGAGGACCATCGCCTTCCCAAGATCGTGTTATATGGCGAGCTCTCCACTGGCCACCGTGACAGAGGTGCACCAAAGAAAAGGTACAAGGACTGCCTAAAGAAATCTCTTGGTGCCTGCCACATTGACCACCGCCAGTGGGCTGATATCGCCTCAAACCGTGCATCTTGGCGCCTCACAGTTTGGCGGGCAGCAACCTCCTTTGAAGAAGACCGCAGAGCCTACCTCACTGACAAAAGGCAAAGGAGGAAAAACCCAACACCCAACCCCAACCAACCAATTTTCCCCTGCAACCGCTGCAATCGTGTCTGCCTGTCCCGCATCGGACTTGTCAGCCACAAACGAGCCTGCAGCTGACGTGGACTTTTTACCCCCTACATAAATCTTCGTCCGCGAAGCCAAGCCAAAGAAGAGATCCTGCACATTGACTCCCAGGTCCCTTTGTATCTGGATATTTTTAATTTTCACATTGAGAAAATACCCTGCACATTTATTTTTTTTCTACCCAAGCGCATGACTGTTAACTTTCCAACCTTGTATGTCATTTGCCACTTCCTCTGTCCATTCTCCTAGATTGTCTAAGGCCTTCTGCAGCCTTCCTGTTTCCTCAAAACTACCTGCTCCTCCACACTATCTGCAAACTTGGCTACAAAGCCATTAATTTCATAATTTAAATCATTTATACGCAACATGAAAAGAAGTAGCCCCAGCACCGACCCCTGTGGACACCACTAACAACTGGCAGCCAACCGAAATATGATCCCTGTATTCCCATTCTCTGCTTCCTGCCAATCAGTCAATGCTCTATCCAAGCTAGTACATTTCCTATTATACCACGGGCACTTATCTTGTTAAGTAGCCTCATGTGTCAAACCTTGTCAAAGGTCTTCTGAAAATCCAAACACACAACTTCTCCTTGTCTGCTTGTCACTTCAAAAAATTCCAATCGATTTATAGCAACATTTTCCCATATCTTGTCACATGCTTCCAAGTACTCCACAACTTTTGACAATCGACTCAAACATCTTTCCAACCACTGATATCAGACTAACAATTTTCCAGTCTTCTGAGACCATAGCAGAATTTATTGATTCCAGGAAGATCATTACCAATGCCTCCACAATTTCTACAATGACTGCTTTTGGAACCCAAAAGGTGCAAATCATCGGGTCCAGGAGACTTATCCACCCTTAGACCATTCAGCTCTCTGAGCACCTTCTCCCTTGAAATAGTAACTGCATTCGCTTCCCTTCCCTGATACTCTTTGACATCTGGAACATTGCTAATGTCTTTGTCAATGAAGAAGAATGCAAAATACTCATTTTGTTCCTCTGCCATCTCCTTGTCTTCCATTATTATTTCTCCAGGGTCATATGCCAACTCTCTTCTTTTTTTCAATTTTATTTTTGATTTTCCAAGACTCGCACAAATCCAAAACAATCTTTCTCAACAATTATATATTACATTCAGAGCCCCTTCTCCACACCCCCCCCCATCCATATCCCAACATCACAAGAAAAAGATTATTTAAGTTAAACAAACATATTAAAAAAATCTATAGAGTCACTGACCCTTGAAGGAACCAAATATTAACCCAAAGTAACAAAATAAAATGAAAAAGGCAAGAGCACATCATCTGCGCCCCGACCATTTCATTTACCTCAGTCATTTATTATTAGTACGGATTTTTACCTTTCTTTTGTTTGAAAAAGCTGTAACTATATCTGCCTACCTACATGTTGCAAGTAAGGCTGGCATACCCCAACGAATGTGTCATATTTCCTCCTGTATTCTCCAAAGGAATACAACTCCATATTCCATCAGGTAATATTTTGTTGGGAGTGGACTTCCACGTGACCACTATACATTTCCTGGCTACCGCCAACACAACCTTCACAAATTGAATTTGGTATTTGGACAGTTTAAAACCCACGTCCATAACATTTCCCAGAAGTTACAATCCCGTGAAAAATTTGCCTTTGTCCCCCAGGTTCTCCCAGGAGGTCTCGCCTTAATACATGGCCACATTGAATGGATAAAGGTTCCAATCTCCACACCACACCTCAAGCACATTACTCTTTATATTCTTGAAGATTTTTGTATGCTCTTTGACATTACTTGCTTGCCTGGTTTCATATTTGATCTTTTCCCTCCTTATGAGCTTTTACAAGTTACCTTCTGCAAGTTTTATTTTAAACTTTCCAAATCCTCCATTGTCCCAATAAGTTTTTCCATCCTTTATGTCCTCTCTTTTGCTTTTACTTTGGCTTTGATACTCATCAGCCACAGTTTGTGACATTTTTCCATTTGAATATTCCTCTTTTTTGGTATCTATTCATTCTGCACCTTCCTCATTTCTTGCAGACACTCCACCCATCGCTACTCTCCCATCTTCCCAACTAGGGCCCCCCTTCCAATCAACTTTAGCCAGTTCCTTTCTCATGCCACTGTCATTCCCTTTACTCCGCTGAAATGCCAACACATCTAATTTTAGTTTATCCTTGTTAAATCTCAGCTTCATTCAATCATATTGTGATCACTGCCTGTTGACTATTTTCCTTTACAGTAGTTTGCAAGAATTAGAATGTTGTTGTTGTCTATGACTCATTCCAAATAAATCGATAGTTGAGTTTTCCACGGCTTATTAAACATATCAGCCCCTACATTATTACAAGCCATTAAAAACTTTATTATACAGTACTAAAAATATGATTAAATGATGGTTAAACAATGCTTAAAACGGTCAATAAAAGTTATCAGACAAAACTAATTCCTTCCATTTTGTAGAACAAAAAAATCAAAAATGACCATTTATCTCAAACACACAGAGAGAACTTGCTAACCTTGAAGTGAGATGTTGCTTGGAGACAGCATGAAATATGTCAACATCAACTGGCTGCTTGTAGAATTAGTTCGCAAATTACAATTCAACCCTTAAACTGACCCATAATGTTTCCTTTACACTTCAGTTCTGTAATCACCTCTAGTGCATTACACAACACCCAATCCAGAATAGCCAATCCCCTGGTGAGCTCATCAATAAGCTGCACTCAAAAAAAAACACACATCTTGTAGGCTTTCTAAGAATTCTCTCGAGATCCAGTTCCAACCTGGTTTTCCCAATCTGCTTGCACGTTAAAACTCCTCATGAATACCATAACATTTCCCTTCTGACAAGCCTTTTCTGTTGCCGTTCTAATTTGTTACCCACATCCCAGTTATTGTAGGAGGTCAACCAACAGTATTTTTACCCTCGCCATTTCTTAACTCAACCCACAATTATTCTACATCTTCGGATCCTTTGTCACCTCTTTCTAATGATTTTTGTTGTTCTTTACCAAGAACACACCACACCACCCCCTCTGCTTAACTGTCTATCCTTTCGATACACTGGATCCTTGTACATTAAGCTCCTAATAACATCAATCCTTTAGTCACGACTCCACGATGGCCACATCGCACCTGCCAATGTGCAGCTGGTCCATTCAAATGGACAACCTTTCATTGTGACTTTTGACCATGACCCTGTTGCATTGCACCTCATCCCACTGGCTGTAATTTTGTCCTATCTGCCTGTCCTTCCACACAAATCCTCTACCAGCTGTCCTAAATTGTACACCAACACCTCTTCACTTTGGTTTCCACCCCCCTGTGAATCTAGTTTAAGTTCCATCCTCCCCCCCACAAAATTCGCCATGCCAGGTGCAACTTGTCCAACTTGAACAAGTCACCCTTTCCCCATAAAGGTTTCCAATGAACCAAGAACTTGAAATCCTGTCTCATCTCAACAGCCATTTGTCTGTGCTAGCTTCCTGTTTTAACCTTCCCTAGCTTGTGGCACTGGGAGTAATCCAGAGATTGCCACCTTGTAGATCCTTCTCTTCAGTCTCTCCAAACTCCCCAAACCTACTTTGCAGGATCTCTACCTCACTCCTGCCTCTCTCATTAGTACCAATATGTACCACGATCTCTGGCTGATCACCCTCCTCCTGAACAATATTCTGTATCGGCTCAGAGATATCCTGGACTCAAGCATCTAGAAGGCAACACACTATCCTGGAGTCTCTTTTGTGCCTGCAAAATAATCTAGAAGGCAACATACGATCCTGGAGTCTCTTTTGTGCCTGCAGAATTTCCTACCTGATTATTGAGTATCCTACGAGTATTGCTCCATCTGACCACCTTTCCCTTGTGAGGCTCAGAGCTGACAGTGGTGCTATTGGCCTGGCTGCTGGTCATCCCCCTCAGCATATCCTAAGAGGTATACTTGTTACTGAGGGAAATGGCCACAGGGGTAACTGGTGGTACCTGCCTGTTCCCCTTCCCTCTCCCTCGCCTGTCACCCAGCAACGGTCCTCCTGCCTCCTGGGTGCAGTTGCAATTCCTGACTATCATCCCCTCAGCCTCCTAAATGATCCAAAGTATGATGCTTGAAGCATGCTGGAAGCAGATTTAGTAATAACTTTCAAATGGGGGGAAAAAAACATATGAGAAAAGGTTATCAAGAGTGGGCAAGGCAGCTGAACTAAACATCCTTATTTGAAAACAATTCCATGTTTGCTGACCAACACTAGTTCCTGGTGAAGAAATCGCTCAACTTTAACAATCTGACATAAACTATCACATTTCTCCAGAGTTTGGCTCTATAATCCTAACCAGGCTATTATCTTCTGATGGTTCATTGACAAAACCACCAGAAGTACAGTAGAATGAATGGACCCCTTGTGTATCTTTGCACGTATTCTTCAGTGTGTGAGAAAGGAAAGTAAATGCACATATTTGGTCATTTAAACTTTTACGTCTTCAGAACAGCAAAAAAAAAAAAAATCCCATTACTGGCCAACATGGCAAAATGAAGTTCTATTCAGATCCCATCTTCACCCGAGGATGCAATTTACTCTCTTTTCCCCTGGAACTGAACATCTGCTATAGTTGCGTCAAATGTAAAATAAAAAGGCTCGGGTGTGGAGAATAAAAGTTTTCCATGTAGCCGTCTCTTACAAGATAATGGTGTTTCACAAGATGCTTTACTTTTCATAAGAAAAAAACTGATCTCTTGAGCTCCCTGGAATTGATTTGTTTCAAGTTCCCAAAATGCTGCTCAAATCTATATTTCAAATCCCAGCTTTGGGGAAGTATCGCTGCCGAGAATTTCTGCTTCTCCCATATGTTCACAGGAATAAAGTCGAAACAGTGGCATATGTAACAAGTATCCCATAAATAATGCAGTCGACTTCCGCTCCTGCAAAATTAAGTACAAATGACAGACTGCTTCTGAAGGGATAATGTTGCAGGAAAAGATGATCTCAACTATTTGATTTTAAATATAGTTATACAGCACGGTAACAGGCTCACGAGCCCGTGCCGCCCAATGGCACCCAATTGACTTCGATCCCCGGTACTTTTTGAAGAAGAGAGGAAACCGGAGCACCTAGAGGAAGCCCACGCAGACATGGGAAGAACAGACAAACTCTTTCCAGTCAGCGGCGGATTCGAACCCTGTTCACTGGCGCTGTAACACAAAATATCTCCTTCCCCCACCCTCTGCAGTCTATTATCCAAATCCTTTCCCCTTCCCCCAGCTTCATCACCTACTCACTACCTGCACACCTTTCCACTGTATCCATCTCACCACCTATCCCTCACATGGTTCTAATCTTCCTCCATCTGGCTCTTTCAGTCCCCTTCTTATCCCTCCAACCACTAGTCATCCTTCATCTCTCCTTGATCTGTCTATCACCCACTGACCCCCTCCCCTTTCTAATATTGCCTGTCCTCCCTCTCCTTTCTCAGTCCAGAAGCAGAGTTTTGACCGAAACATCAACAATCCATTTGTCGTCATGGATGTCACTTAACCGAATGGGTTCCTCCAGACTTTTGTTCTTCTCTTTAAGTAATACACGGGGCATTGTCAAACAATATTAGAAACTAAGCCACAGAAGTAGAACAAGGAGCCTAAAGTTAGGTTGATGAAATTGATTTTAAAGCTTTCTTCTTTGGCTTGGCTTCGCGGACGAAGATTTATGGAGGGGTAATGTCCACGTCAGCTGCAGGCTAGTTTGTGGCTGACAAGTCCGATGCGGGACAGGCAGACACGGTTGCAGCGGTTGCAAGGGAAAATTGGTTGGTTGGGGTTGGGTGTTGGGTATTTCCTCCTTTGTCTTTTGTCAGTGAGGTGGGCTCTGCGGTTTTCTTCAAAGGAGGTTGCTGCCCGCCGAACTGTGAGGCGCCAAGATGCACGGTTTGAGGCGATATCAGCCCACTGGTGGTGGTCAATGTGGCAGGCACCAAGAGATTTCTTTAGGCAGTCCTTGTACCTCTTCTTTGGTGCACCTCTGTCACGGTGGCCAGTGGAGAGCTTGCCATATAACACGACCTTGGGAAGGCGATGGTCCTCCATTCTGGAGACGTGACCTACCCAGCGCAGTTTGATCTTCAGCAGCGTGGATTCGATGCTGTCGGTCTCTGCCATCTCGAGTACTTCGATGTTAGGGATGAAGTCGCTCCAATGGATGTTGAGGATGGAGCGGAGACAACGTTGGTGGAAGCGTTCTAGGAGCCGTAGGTGATGCCGGTAGAGGACCCATGATTCGGAGCCGAGCAGGAATGTGGGTATGACAACGGCTCTGTATACGCTAATCTTTGTGCGGTTTTTCAGTTGGTTGTTTTTCCAGACTCTTTTGTGTAGTCTTCCAAAGGCGCTATTTGCCTTGGCGAGTCTGTTGTCTATCTCATTGTCGATCCTTGCATCCGATGAAATGGTGCAGCCGAGATAGGTAAACTGGTTGACCGTTTTGAGTTTTGTGTGCCCGATGGAGATCCAGTTCCTCAACATGGATTTTAAAGCTAAAGGGAGGGAAAAGAGGTATTCTTGACCTTTGGGACTTGGCAGCTGAAGACATGGACATCAAACCAAGGAGCTGAATCTTACCTTTAAGATGGGAAACCAGAGGTGATTATTAGGCCATAAGAGGAAGAGAGAGGGAGCAAAGTTAAGTTTTTTGGAGTCATTATTTCAAAGGATCTTTCCTGGACCTAACACACAAATGGCATCATGAAGAAAGCATATACCTAAAATGGATGAGGGGGGGGGGTGGGGGTGGCTTGGGAGGAGGGAGGGGGGGGGAGAAAAAGTCACTGTAAATGTGTGAAAAAGAAAAAGTGTATATCATGGCTATTGTGATTTATGGTGTGAAAAATAAAAAATTTTAAAAAAAAAGAAAGAAAGAAAGCATGTCAGTACCTCTACTTCCTCAGAAATTTCCATAAGTTGTTATTGACATCAGAAACCCTGGCAAATTTCAACGGATGTGTGGTGGAAAATGTGCTGACCGGCTACATCACAGTTTGCTTTCAGGACACCAATGCACCCAAGTGGAAAGCCATGCAAAATGCCCAGGACATCACAGGCAAAACCCTCCCCACCATCAAGAACATCGACAGGAAACATTGCTGTCAGAGAGCAGCAGCAATCATCAAGGATCCACGCCACTCAGTTCACACTGTGTTCTCGCTGCTACCATCGGGAAAGAGGTATGGGTGCCACAAGACTCACACCACCATGTTCAGGAACAGCTGCTACCCTTCCATCTCAACAACAAACTCAATCAGGGACTCATTTAAGGATTCTTATTTTAACTGTTTTTTCTCTTTGTATTGCAGTTTGTTTAAACTTCTTTATTTGTTTACCTGTGTTCTTTGAGTACAGTTTTTTTTGCACTAATGTGGGTGGCAAGATTAACAAAATACCTTTCCAAGTTTTTTTTTAAGAAATGAGTTTGTATGTTCTCCCCACGTCCACGTGGGTTTTCCCCGGGGCTCCTGTTTCTTCCCACTGCTTGAAACATAACAGGGCTGTAGGTAATTGGGTGTAAATTGGACTCTTGGGCCGAAATGGCCTGTTATCGTGCTGCAGGTTTAAATTTCAATTTAAAATTTATAATTTCTGCCTCGCCTGCAGGAAAAAGAATCTCAGAGTTGTACATGATGTATATACTCTTGACAATACATCTGAATCTGAATCAACATGGAATAGTTAAGTATCTTTCAAGTCATCCATGGAATTTTGAGGTCATTGGCATTCATTTAAAAAGAAGGCAGTTCTCCTGAATAAATGTCTCTAATTTAAAAACAGCAGACGATCTTGTGAGCAATATGGCTGCTAGCCTCATGCTACAACAGTGACTGTTTTTCAGTACTTTAGGGAATGTCCAGTGAAAGCTGTTACAGAAAACCAAGTGTTTCTTGTTAATATTTGAGCTTTTCTTTATTGAACCAATTCAGGGTTACTGTGGAGAATGCAGGGCCTAAATCAAAGACTGTGCGCTTTGCAGCATGGCCAATTCAACCTTTGACAACTCAATATATTTCTGCTTGAGATAATCAATCTCACTTGGCCTTTGAGGTTTGGAAAAAGACTATTCTTGGTAATGTTGGTTGATAACCTAGAATATTTAGGCCCGCTCATAGCAGATGCTTGAGATATTTATGGGAGCAAAAGCATTGGTCTTGCTTAAGAAAATAGGTTGACAAATGAGATGTGGGGATACTTCCACTGGCAGAATGTGCCTCATGGAGATGTTCCAAATTGTCCATATTGGGCCATCGCTATTCATAATATCTACTAATGGAGTCGAGGACAAAATACAGAACTGTGGTGGCGCACATCCTCATGGCGAACCAGCCCCGCTTGTATTGCCATGTGGCGGGGCAGCCATGGGGAAATTGTGTCGTCAGAGGTTTCTCTCCGACTCCACCGTCACTTCCAGCGCGCGACCTGGGCAGCGATTATGACGTCACAATGCATCAGGTGACTGAGCTCGTGCTTCCCTTAAAGAGGCGTGCTGAATTTGAATAAAAACAGACGTTAATGACCTTCGGTGTGGCAGCGCTGATTTACTTCAGCTCCGACAAGTGCCACAGAGTCATAGATCCAAGCTTAGCATAAAGCCTGCATAGATGAAAGTATATCAAGAAGAAAATAAAGGAAAAATAGGGCTGATAAAGTAAAGGAGACTCCACAAAGTCAGTGCAAATATATTAATAGCCAAAGGGTAACAAGGGAGAGAGTAGGTCTCCTTAAGAATCACTATGGAGCAATGGGAGATGGGAGAGACCTTAAATGAATACTTTTCATCTAGTTACCATTGAGAACATAAAACATTACACAGTACAGGCCTTTCAACCCACAATGTTGTACTGACCTATGGAACCCAACTACATAACAATTGAAACCTTCCCTACCTCGCACCCATACCCCTCTATTTTCCGACATCCACATGCCCGTCTCAGAGTCTTTTGAATGTCCCTATTGTACCAGCCTTCACCACCACCCCCAGAAATGCATTCCAAGCACCCACTACTCTCCAAGTAAAAGCTCTTGCCTCTGGCATCTCCCCTAAACTTCCCTCCACTCACCTTAAACAGATGTCCTCTGGCATTTGCTATCAACTCCCCCAAAAAAAAGGTGCAGAGTGTTCACCCTATCCAAGGCCCCCACAATTTTACAGGCCTCTCATCCTTGGACACTCCAAAAAGAAAACCCCTAGCTGTCAACCTTACTTCGTATGACATGTTTTCCAATCGAGGTAAATCTCCTCTGCTCCCTCTCCAACACAGCTATATCCTTCCTGTAATGAGGAGACCAGAACTGAACACAATATTCCAAGTGTAGTGTAACCAGAGTTTTATAGAGCTGTAACATTACTTCATGGCTGGTGAACTCAATCCCTCAACTAATAAAGCTCAGCACCCCAGACAGCTTCTTAACCACCCTATCAACTCGCACTAAGTTCAGTGATGAAAACAGTGAAATCCTTAAGCCTATCAAAATTACGCTAAAAGCTGGTGTTGGTGGTCTTGAAGCAAATAAAGTTGAGTCAATCCCTGGGGCCCTAGCAGAGATTTTGCTTATTTAATAACCATGGCTGAGACACCAAAAGACTGGAGGACAGCTAATGTACCTATCTAAGAATGACTGCAAGAATCAAGTCAGGGAACTGCAGGCCAAAGAGTGTCAGGAATGAAAGACTGAACATACAAGGAGCATTTGATGGCTCTGGACCTGTAATTGCTGAGGTTTAGACACAATTTGGAAGTTGTTCAGGTCAGAGGCCCTTCGTGAGCCTTGCTCACCATTAACACCATCACAAATCCCAGTCCAAATATCAGTTACAAACCACATCCCAGTCCCAATACCTATTAGAAAACCAAATCCAGTGAAGTAGTAGATGGCAAAACTTCTCTCCCAGAGGAACTCAACGCCTTCAATGCCTGATTTGATCACAGTAACAGCATATCACCACCCCTCTTCACCCCCACATCCCACTTTGTCCATATCAGAGGATGACATGTGTGCTGCCTTCAAGAGAGTGAATCCGAGGAAAGCATCCGACTTGGATGAAGTTCCTGGCCAAGTAATAAAGATCTGTGCTGACAAACTAAGGTATTCATAGATATTCTCAATATCTCACTGAAGTAGGGCATGGTACCCATCTGTTTCACGTAGGCATCAATTAGACCAGTGCCCAAGAAGAGTGCGGTAACCTGCCTTAGCGACTATCAACCAGTAGCACCTGCACAGCTGCAATGAAGTGTTTTGAAAGGCCAGTGATTAAGCATATCAGCTCCTGACTGAGCAGTGACATGGATACATTCCAGTTTGTCTATCGTAGAAATAGGTCTATGGCAGATCCCATCTCACTGGCTCTACTTGAAGCCCTGGAACACCTGGACGGTAAAAATGTATACATCAGGATGCTCTTTGTCGACTACAGTTCTGGTTTTAACACCATCATCCCCTCAAAACTAATCAGCAAACTCCAAAACCTGGAAGTTAACATTCCACTCTGCATTTGGATCATGGATTTCCTCACCTCCAGACCACAATCAGTAAAGATTAGTAAGAATATTTCCTCCACAATCTCCATCAGTACCAGAGCACCACAGGGCTGTGTTCTTAGCCCCCTGCTCTACTCACTTTACACCTCCGACTGTGTAGCTCAGTATGACTAACAGCATCTACAAATTTCCTGACAATACCATGATAGTCAGTTGTATAAGAAAGGGGGGTGAGTCAGCGTACAGGAAGGCAATTGAAAATTTGGCTGAATGGTGCACCAACAACAACCTTGCATTCAATGTCACAAAAACTAAGGAGTTGATTGTTGACTTCTGGAAAGCCAGAAACATTAAATCCAGTGATTGTTAAGGCATCAGAGGTGGAGAGGGTGAGCAAATTTAGGTTTATGGGAGTCACCATCTCACTATTTCCTGGACCCAACACACCAATGGCATAGTGAAGAAAGCATATCAGTACCTCTACTTCCTCAGGAGTTTGAGGAGGTCTGGTATGACACCAGAAACCCTGGCAAATTTCTACAGAGGTATAGAGGTAAGTATGCTGACTGGCTGCATCATGGTCTGGTATGGGGACACCAATACCCTTGAGTGTAAAGCCCTCCAAAAGGTAGCAGGCACAGCCCAGGACATCACAGACAAAACCCTTCCCATCATCAAGTCCATCTACAGAGAGCACTGCCGTGAGAGGGCAGCAGCCATCATCAAAGACCCCCACCACCCAGCCCACTCTCTGTTCTCGCTGGTACCATCAGGAAAGAGATGTAGGTGCCACAAGACTCGCAACACCAGGTTTAGGAATAGCTGCTACCCCTCCACCATCAGACTCCTCAATGACAAATTCAAATAGAATGCATTTAAGGGCTCTTATTTGCCCACTTTATTGATTTTCTTTTGTTCTCTCTGTTTTGCACAGTTTGCTTATATTCATTTACAATTCTTTTATTTGTTTACATGTTTATGCTGTGTACAATTTATTTTTTGCACTACCAATTAGTGGTAATTCTGCCGCATGCACAGGAAAAAGGAATCTCAGGATTGTATGTGATGTACTCTACACAATAAATCTGAAAATCTGGTTCCCACGAGCCAGGCTCCAGCATCCTGGTGTGAGCTATCAAGCCCCTTGCTGGCCTGATGTTGTAGTATCCTATCCTGCAGGGTCCTCTCCCCAGGCTTCCCCTTTTCAGATCATCAAGGAGGTGCTCTCTCGATTTGATGCCCTGTGGGGATCCTAACCATTATCAATCTGACAATGCAGTAATAATATGATGAGTAACTTTTCAGATGGCACCAAAATTGATGGTATTATGGGCAGTGAGGAAGAATATCCAAGCTTAGGGACATACGTCAGTTGGGAAGGTGTGCAAAGTTTGGCAAATGGAATTTAACTCTGACAAGTGAAAGGTATTGCATTTTGACAAGAGCAGGACTTGCCCAATAAATGGCAGTACCCTGGAGTGTTGTAGAAGCAAGAGACCCTGAGGGTATGGGTGGACAATTCCCTGAAAGTGGCAACTCAGGAGAATAGATTGGCGAATAAGGCATTTGGCACGTTTGTCTTCACTGGACAGAGCACCGAGTACAAAAGTTGGAACATCATAATACAACTGTACAAGTCAATGGTGGGACCACAATTGGAATACATGGTCATCCCACAATAGTAAGGATGTCATTAATTTGGAAAAAGCGCAGGAGAGATTTACCACGATGTTACTGGAACTTGAGGACTTGGGGTAAAGGCAAAGAATGGGCTTTATTCCCTAGAGCACAGGAGGCTGAGGAATTACCTTATTGAGGAATACAAAATCGTACTGATAAAGTGAATGTTTGCAAGCCAGATAATTGCAAAACTAAAGGGCATACATTTAAAATGAGGGGTTTTCACTCAGAGGGTGGTTTATATTCAGTGTGAGCCGCCACTGGAAATAATAGAAGCAGATACAATTTTGATGTTGAAGAGTCATCTAAGCAGATACATGGATAGATGGGATTTGGCAGAATATGGGCCAAGAGCAGGAAAATGTAACAAGTGCAGAATGTTAATTGATTAGCATGGACAAGTTGGGCTGAAGGTCTATTCCATGTTGTATGGCTCCATAATTCAAGGGGATCGTTTAAAGGTTAGTAATTGACTATTAGGGGTTAAGCACAGGAATACTTGT
The DNA here is from genome assembly GCF_036971445.1 of Narcine bancroftii. NCBI lineage: Eukaryota > Metazoa > Chordata > Chondrichthyes > Torpediniformes > Narcinidae > Narcine > Narcine bancroftii. Next base: position 18,519,708 of record NC_091472.1, read on the forward strand.
ACAAATACAATTTTTCCTATTTATAATGAAGACGCTCCTTTTGATCTTTAGACACAACTCCAGTAGCAGCCCATTAAGCTATTCAATTCATATTTACATGAAGATTTTCACATTCGGGGAGGAGTCACGTGATGGAGTAGTGGCCGGACGGTGAACTCCAGCCCTCTCCAGAAAAGTCGGGAAAAACAAAGGAAAACACAAAGGCACAGAAATAAAAGTTAAAGAAAAGTGAGTATAAAGGTGGAAAGAAGATGGCGACAAAAAAAGAAAAATCGAAAGCAACGGTAAGAAGAGAGGAAGAGAAGACAACGGAGGAAGAAGGTGAAGGCCTTACCTGTTCGAAGAGGCCCGCGGTGGAGAGAGAAACCCGCTCCCTCAGGTCGGTAGATAGTGGACTTCAAAAATGGCTCGCTGAGCCGAGTAAAAGTGCGCAACCGCGCATGAAAAAAAACACACTGACGGGAGGGGGGAACAGCTGGGAAGTCGATCTCCACAGCCGGCAACGACAGCTGCAGAACACCTGCAGCAAGAAGAGAACACAGAAGACAATGGAAACAAGAAAGAAGAGAAGAAAAGGGCAACAAAGAAACAACAGATGGCCAACCCAGAGGAAGAAGAGGAGGAAGAGGAAGAGTACAGTGAAATAGAAGAAGAAGAGAAAGGCAAGATAAAGGTTGTACTTTCTCTTATTAAAGGATACATGGAGTCATTTAAAGAATGGCAAACACAGGAATTTAATGATTTAAGAAAAAGAATAAACAACACAGAAGAGAAAATGAATAAAATAGATATGACCTTAACAGAAATGGGAAAGAAAATGGACGAGATGGAAGAGCGGGAAGCAGCAGTAGAAATGGAGGTAGAAGACTTAAAAAAGAAATTAGAGGAATCTAATAAAAAAGTTATAGAGACACAAGAACTGTTAGCTCAGAAAATAGATATAATGGAAAATTATAACAGAAGAAATAACAAAGATAGTGGGCCTTAAGGAAGATGAAGAAGGCAAGAATATGAGGGAGTTTATAAAAGATTGGATCCCTAAGACCCTAGGATGTCCAGAACTACAGCAAGAAATGGAAATAGAAAGGGCACATAGAGCATTGGCCTCTAAACCACAGCCACAACAAAAACCAAGATCTATTGTAGTAAAATTCCTAAGATATACTACAAGAGAAAAGGTACTGGAGAAGACAATGGAAAAAGTAAGAGAGGGCAACAAACCACTGGAGTATAAAGGGCAAAAAATCTTCATTTATCCAGATATAAGTTTTGAACTCCTAAAGAAGAGAAAGGAGTTCAATACAGCAAAGGCGATTTTATGGAAGAAAGGGTATAAATTTATACTAAAGCATCCAGCGGTATTGAAAATATTTATTCCAGGACAACGAAACAGACTATTCTCGGACCCAGAAGAAGCACGAAAATTTGCAGAACAATTACAAAAATAGACTGAAGGATGAAGACGGGTAATGAGAGTAAAAATGATCACGATTGATATGTATGTGGGTAAAGAGGTATAAGAGTGAATAGATACAATGTGCATACGTGAATGTATCTGTACTTGGAGGAAAATATAGATAGTATAGACAAGAATTAATAAGGGAAGGTAATGGAATAGAGAGAATAAGGAGGGAATTAAAAGAGTGACCTTTGTTACATATGAAAAGTGAAATCTTTTCTGGGGGGGGCTGGGTGGGGGGAAATAGCGGTCACTGCAAAATCAGTTGACGCTTGCGAGTGGATTCGCAAACCCAAATGGAAAGGGGAGATGTGGTTGTCTGACAAGGGATAAAGGAGTTATAAAGAGTTGAAAATAAGAAAACAGAAATGGAAAAGGAGGAAAGGTAATGATGGAAAAACAGAAAGAGAAGATAAACAAAGTATAAAATGGCTACGCTGAACTATATGACTTTAAATATTAATGGAATACATAACCAAATTAAAAGGAAGAAACTACTAAATTTACTGAAAAAGGAAAAAGTTGATATAGCATTTGTCCAAGAAACACACTTAACTGAATTTGAGCACAAGAAATTAAAGAGAGATTGGGTAGGACATGTAACAGCAGCATCGTATAATTCAAAAGCAAGAGGAGTGGCTATATTAATTAGTAAAAATGTGCCATTTAAAATAGAAGAGGAAATAATAGATCCAGCAGGGAGATATGTTATGATAAAATGTCAGATATATTCGGAGTTTTGGAATCTACTTAATGTATATTCACCTAACGAAGAAGATCAAAAGTTTATGCAAGATATCTTTTTGAAGGTAGCTAATACGCAAGGGAACATACTAATAGGAGGGGATTTCAACCTGAATTTGGATCCAAATATGGATAAAACGGGGAAAAAAATTAACAGAAAGAACAAAGTAACCAAATTTATAATTAAATCAATGCAAGAAATGAAACTTTTGGATATATGGAGGAAACAAAACCCAAAAGAAAAGGAATACTCATACTACTCGGCTACACATAAAACATACTCAAGAATAGACCTATTTTTGTTATCAGCTAGTATGCAGGATAGAGTAAGAAAAACAGAATATAAAGCGAGAATACTATCGGACCATTCACCCTTAATATTGACAGTAAAGCTAGAGGACATCCCTCCAAGAATGTATAGATGGAGATTAAACCCCATGCTACTTAAAAGACAGGATTTTAGAGAATTTATTGAAAAACAATTAAAAATGTATTTTGAAGTAAATACGGAATCAGTGGAAGATAAGTTTATACTATGGGACGCAATGAAAGCATTCATTAGAGGGCAAATAATAAGTTATGTAACCAAGATGAAGAAGGACTATAATCAGGAAACAGAGCAGTTGGAAAGGGAAATAGTAAACATAGAAAAAAAATTAGCAATGAAGGAAGATACAACTAAAAGAAGAGAATTGGCGGATAAAAATATAAAATATGAAACATTACAAACATATAAGGTAGAGAAGAATATAATGAAGACAAAACAGAAATATTATGAACTAGGTGAAAAAACGCACAAAATCCTAGCATGGCAGCTTAAGACAGAACAAGCTAAGAAAATGGTATTGGCATCAAGGAAAAAAGACAAACAAATTACATATAATCCAAAAGAAATTAAGGAAAACTTTAGAGAATTCTATGAACAATTCTACCGAACTGAAAATGAAGGGAAAGAAGGGAAAATAGATGAATTTTTGACTAAAATTGAACTACCAAAACTAGAAATAGAGGAACAAAATAAATTAACAGAACCATTTGGAACAGTAGAAATACAAGAGATAATTAAAAAATTACCAAATAATAAGACACCAGGAGAGGATGGATTTCCAATAGAATTCTACAAAACATTTAAAGACTTATTAATACCGCCCCTCCTGGATGTAATCAACCAGATTGATGAAACACAAAGCTTACCAGATTCATGTAAAACAGCAATAATTACAGTAATACTAAAACAAGGGAAAGATCCACTCTCACCAGCGTCATATAGACCAATATCTTTGCTAAACACAGATTATAAGATAATAGCTAAACTATTAGCAAACAGATTAGCAGAACAGGTACCGAAAATGGTAAATTTAGACCAAACTGGATTTATCAAAAAAAGACGCACAACAGACAATATTTGTAAATTTATTAACTTAATTCATGCAGTACAAGGAAATAAAGCACCTGCAGTAGCAGTTGCTTTAGACGCAGAGAAGGCCTTCGACAGAGTAGAATGGAATTATTTGTTCAAAGTATTGCAAAAATTCAGTTTACCGGAGAAGTATATTAATTGGATTAAAGCATTATATAAGGGACCGTTAGCGAAAGTGACAGTAAATGGACATGTATCAAAGCAATTTAACTTAAGCAGGTCAACGCGGCAGGGATGCCCACTACCACCTTTATTGTTTGCGTTAGCTATACAACCACTAGCAGAATTGATAAGAATAGATAATAATATAAAAGGAATAAAAATAAAAGACAGGGAATATAAAATCAGTCTATTTGCGGATGATGTTATAGTGTACTTAACAGAACCAGAACTATCAATAAAAGAATTATATAAGAAATTGAAGGAATATGGAGAAGTGTCGGGTTACAAGATAAACGTAAATAAAAGTGAAGCAATGCCATTGAATAATGCGGATTTCTCAAAATTTAAGAAGGGATCTCCATTCAGATGGCAAATGCAGGCAATAAGATACCTAGGTGTACAAATAAACAAAAATCTAGGCCAATTATATAAACTCAATTATAATCCACTAATGAAAAAATTACAGGACGATTTAGAGCATTGGAAAGATCTACCACTAACACTGATAGGAAGGATAAACTGTATTAAAATGAACATTTTTCCAAGGATATTATACTTATTTCAGGCATTGCCAATACAACTGACAGAAAAATTCTTCAAAGAGTTAAAGAAAATAATAAGGAAATTTTTATGGAGAGGGGGGAAACCGAGGATAGCACTAGATAAATTAACAGAATGGTATAAACAAGGAGGCTTACAATTGCCAAACTTTAAAAATTATTATAGAGCCGCACAATTAAGATACCTATCAGATTTTTATCAAACAAGGGAAAAACCAGATTGGACGAGATTAGAATTAGATAAAATAGGGGAAAAGATACCTGAACACATATTATATAAATGGGATGAAAAATTGGTACAACATAGAACTTCTCCAGTATTACATCATCTGCTCAATATTTGGAAGAAGATTCATGTAGAAAGAAATAAAATAAATTATCAATTACCAAAACTAATATTGACGCAAAACAAGTTACTCCCTTTTACAATAGATAACCTTTCATTTAGGGAATAGGAAAAAAAAGGGATTAAAAGAATAGAAAATTGTTTTTCAGGAAGTAGATTCTTATCCTTTGAACAAATGAGAGATAAGTACAATATAACTGGAGATACAGCACTGGCATATTACCAACTGAGATCCTACTTGAACGATAAATTAGGAAGCAATTTGAGTTTGCCAGAGGGAAGTAACCTTGAATATGTGACTACAGATACAATGTTAATCAAAAGATTTATAACAAATATGTATATTAAACTGCAAGAAAAGGAGAATGAGGAAACAAATGGTAAAACTAAACAAAAATGGGAACAAGATTTAAATATAAAGATAAAAAAGGAAACATGGGAGAAATTATGTTCTGGAACGATGAGAAATACAATAAATACGAGACTACGTATGATACAATATAATTGGTTACACAGACTATACATTACACCGCAAAAGTTAAATAAATGGGACCCAACAGTACCTGATAGATGTTTTCGATGTAAAAAAGAAATGGGAACAACAATTCATGCAATCTGGACATGTGAGAGTAGAAAAATTTTGGCATGATCTCAATCAGATATTAAATAAAATAACAGAAAACAATATACCAAAGAATCCAGAGATTTTTCTCCTAAGTAACATAAAAAACAAAGAATTTGGAATTGATTTGGAGGATGCACAAGAAAGATTTGTTAAGATAGCCCTAGCCGTAGCAAAAAAATGTATTATGTCAACCTGGAAATTGGAAGAGAATTTGAAAATACAACAATGGTATATAGAAATTAATAAATGTATTCCATTAGAAAAAATAACATATAGTTTAAGAAATAATATTGAAATATTCGAACAAATATGGGAGCCTTACATTAAATACAATAGCGAAAACCTACCGGGGACAAACATTACCTAAGTTGATGGAAGGAGAAGGAAAGAAAAGAATGGACTCAGTAGAATTTCTGGTGTATTTTTTGTTGAATGACAACATTGTCAGACTGGTTTAATGCAACCTAGATTGTATACCTAAAATGGATGAGAGGGGGTGGGGGTGGGGGGGGTGGCTTGGGAGGAGGGAGGTGGGGGGAGAAAAAGTACTGTATATGTGTGAAAAAGAAAAAGTGTATATCATGGCTAATGTGATTTATGGTGTGAAAAATAAAACATTTTAAAAAAAAAGATTTTCACATTCAGGCTTTTTCAAAGCATGTTACATTCAGTTAAGTTTTAGTTTGGGATTAAAATCATACATGCTCAGGAAAAAGAATGTTATTGCAGAAAAGTATTTACCCTGGATATGCAGTATTGTAAGGGAGGGAGATAAAATAGAATGGACCCATTTCTGGAACCTGGAATCGTAATCAAGTTTGAAAGCATCAGCGTCAGAAAACCCTGGATTTTTCTTTCCCAGCCCTTCGTTGAATGTTCTTGCTGATCATTTGGCACAATACAATGAAATGAATCAGTAAAAAAAAATCTACTTTCATTTATTTTTAAGTACAAAAATACACCCAGGTCAGTCAATACGAATATTTTAAATCCCTTCATTTCCAAGTCGCTTAATTCAAATAATCTGATAATTCAATTTTCTTAGCACCATATTCTGAAAAAAATGTTTTTGTTAGTTAGGTTTTATTTATGGTGCACAAAATAATCTAACGGACTGAATTCTCAGGAGCAGGCACCGTCCACTCCAACCACTGACTTGTTTCTCATCAGCCTCCTGAGACCACTGAAAACTCATTTCAATCTCCAGCCACATTGCTCATCAGATACAGAGCCAATCAACTCCGAAGAAATGGAGAGTGTCACAGCCTCTGGTCACTCAGTATTGAAAATACTGCAATTACTTCCTCTCCTTCCCCACTGCCCCCCCCCCCCACCCAAAGTAGATGATGGGCCTTGTAAGGATTAAGAAAAAAGTTCTAATTTGAGGAGAAAAATAATACACTTTGAGAGTGAAGGAGAGGGAAGGGATCCAAATGAAACCAATTTTCCAACTTGAAGGAAGAAATCATGTCCCAATACCTAAAGCAGTTAAGTTAAAATTAGACTGCAATAATTTTACAGAAATGGATATAATGTCTTCCATGAAATTCTAGCACGGGAAGTTGGACAGAGATGTGTTTTTCTCCCTTTCACCATCTTCCAAATCCGTCCATTGCATATTGTTGCTACTCATTTCATCAGCCACCGGTTAACCACGGGTTAACCACCACCCAAGCACAGCCCCAGATTCTGAACCCATATCACTCAGTTCCTCTTTTCCTGCACAGTTGCTTTGCAATTCTCACTCACTAAAGTACTGGCAAACAACAAAATAGATCATACAATTCAAACTGTGGCATTGGCCCTCAAGTACAGGACTGAGTCATTAAGTCCTGCTTGACCTAATCCATTATTAAAGTTATTCATGCCATTTAATAAGGTCATGCTTATTCTGTAACGCTCATCCTTACCAGTAACCTTGCATTGGGTCCTTTAGTTTTATCATAATTAATTAGAATTCTTTAGTATTAAAATACTTAATTGACCAACTAGCCCCAAGAAATGTGTTTGAAAAGCCTATCCCCTATTTTATGAATGACAGTAAAACCCCTGGCATTTGGCACCTAAAGGGATCAGTAGATGCCAGATAAGCAAGTTTTCTGGTTGCTTGAGACTTACTCTCACACTGTCTAACTAATGCACCAGCATTAAGAATAAGCAATAACAGACAAGAGTGGAAAATGTTAAGTAATTTGAAAAGAAAGTCAGTATTGTAGTCCTTAATTAGGTAAAGTTCACTTTAATCAGATCATTCCTGTAACTTATAAAATTTAAATTTGAACCCCAGTCGCTGGCAGACTAACAACACTCTGCTATGCTAACTGTGCCACAATCATAATTAACCCCATCCATCCCTCCCCCAACTAATATACTTAATAATATACCAACAAAGATAAGGTCTCTTACTAAATAAGGATAAGGTATCACTTTCAGAGAGTCACCCTAACAGCGAGCAGAATCCACCAGCTCTTCATCCTGAGCATCGCCATTTTATTCAAACAGCTGCTAAGAGCAAAACATGACCAAGACACTCTGCTGAATGAATATTTGCTTACGTCTTCAACAAAATTTTAGGCATCACTTAAGAGAACATTTATTTTTATTTAATTTTTTTATTTGTTCTATTTATTTTAGATTTATTTATTTTCCTCTTTTTTTTGCCAGTTGCCTGCATTCCGGATAACAGGGGTTTTACTGCATTTTGGGCATATCTCACCACAACCCCTGCCACACAATCGATTCAAACAATCTGTTCTCAGGATTTAAGAACAAAGATTAAAAATTGTAGCTGCTATTAAATCTGGAACAAAAAAAATGCTGCAGGTACTCACAGGTCAGGAGGCATTGGAAGCTATTTTTAATGACATAATTTAACCGATTGAGTCCTTGTGATTCAAAGTTGCATTCCCTCCTCTCCAAGGCCAATATGCATTTCCTGATGCATGGCTCAGAGCAGGGATTTTCCAAATGCAATTCACCCAAAATAAAATTCATGTCAAATACCATGGGATCGAAACATTTCAGCTTCAATATCACCTTGTTTTTTGAGTATTGTACATATTAGTTAAGGCACATAGCATCAAGCAAGTACAGTCCTCAAATAAAACAGCTTCATTGGTTCCAAACTGCCATCCCAGTGGTCAATGTCAATGTCAAGTAATTCCACTTAATTCTTTTTTGTTATTCTATTTACAACACGGGAACAGCTGATTCCAGCCATTTAAACCCATGCTGCCCAGTTACACCCAATCAACCTTGTATGTTTTGCAGGTGAGCGGAAACCAGAGCACCCGAGGTAAACCCACGCAGATCACGGGGAGAACGTACAAACTCTTTATAGACAACCCTGGATTTGAACCTGGGTTACTGATGCTCATTCCCTTTCTTTGGCTTGGCTTCACGGACGAAGATTTATGGAGGGGTAATGTCCACGTCAGCTGCAGGCTCATTTGTGGCTGACAAGTCCGATGCGGGACAGGCAGACACGGTTGCAGCGGTTGCAGGGGAAAATTGGTTGGTTGGGGTTGGGTTTTTCCTCCTTTGTCTTTTGTCAGTGAGGTGGGCTCTGCGGTCTTCTTCAAAGGAGGTTGCTGCCCGCCGAACTGTGAGGTGCCAAGATGCACGGTTTGAGTGGTCAATGTGGCAGGCACCAAGAGCTTTCTTTAGGCAGTCCTTGTACCTCTTCTTTGGTGCACCTCTGTCTCGGTGGCCAGTGGTGAGCTCGCCATAGAACACGATCTTGGGAAGGCGATGGTCCTCCATTCTGGAGACGTGACCTACCCAGCGCAGTTTGATCTTCAGCAGCGTGGATTCGATGCTGTCGGCCTCTGCCAACTCGAGGACTTCGACGTTGGAGATGAAGTCTCATTCTAACCACTACACAAATCATGCCACCTCGTATAACATTCCTACCATAGAACAAAGCATTCCTCAATAGGGGGAAGTATAGGAGTTGTGATGTTATGGTAAAGTAGTACAAGACATTGGTGAGGTCAAATTTGGAGTACAGTATTGTGAGGAGTTTTGATCACCTAACGACAGGAAATAGATGGGTAAGATTAAAAGAGTACAGATAAGATTTTCTCGGATGATGCTGGAACTTCTGGAGCAGTTACAGGGAAAGGTTAGAACTTAAATTATGGAAAAGGATAGGTCAGGTCTGAAGTTGAAGGTCTTCAAGTGGGGGAAGGCTAGATTTGAAGAAATGAGAAGGGATTTGCAGAAAATTGCATGGTCTGATCTTTTTTCTGGAAAGGATGTAGAGGAGATTTGGAGGGTATTTAAAGAAGAGATATTGAGAGTACAGGATATTTGCGTGCCAGTCAGATTGAAAGGCAAGGCCAAAAGTTTAAGGGAACTGTGGTTTTTCTGGAAAAGTTAGGAAGTTGGTTCGGGATAAGAGGGGGGCATTTAATAAATTTAAAAAGCAAAAATTGGATAAAATGTATGATTAGTACATAGATTGCAGAAAAAACCTTAAGGAAATTAGAAAGGCAAAAAGGTATGAGGTATCAATAACTGATAAGGTAAAAGTGAATCCTAAGGGTTTTTACAGACATGTGAATAGTAAAAGGAGGGTTAAGGATAGAATAGGACCACTGGAAAATGAGAGAGGTGAACTGTGCGAGGAATCGTATCAGATGGGAGAGATATTAAATTATTTTTTTCTCATCCGTGTTCACGAAGGAAAAGGACATTGGACTATGTGAGATAAGTGAGGCAAATGGCTTAGTTATGGAAAAGATAGGGATTAGTAAAGAGAGGGTTTTAGAGCTTCTAGGGTCAGTAAAAGTGGATAAGTCTCCTGGTCCTAATGGGATTTTTCCCAGGTTGTTAAGGGAGGTCAGGGAGCAAATCGCGGAGGCAATGTCAGTGATTTTTCAACGATCACTGGAGGAGGGCGTGGTGCCACAGGATTGGAGGGTTGCTAATGTAGTTTTGTTGTTTAAAAAAGGCATGAGGTGTCGGCAAATTAGTTATAGGCCTGTAAGCTGGACTTCGGTGGTAGGGAAAGTTATGGAGGCTATTAGAGATGGTGTGAAAAAATATCCAGATAAGCAGGGATTGATCAGGAGCACCCAGCATGGGTTTGTGAAGGGGAAGTCATGTTTGACGAACCTTGTTGAGTTTTTCAAAGAAGTGACACGAAAGGTGGATGAAGGTAGGGCAGTTGATGTAGTCTATCTGGATTTTAGCAAAGCTTTTGATAAGGTTCCACATGAATGGTTAGTAAGGAAGGTTCAGTCACTAGGGATTAATAGAGAAATAGTAAGATGGGTTCAGAGGTGGCTGGAGGATAGACAGCAGAGCGTCATGGTAGACCCTGTCAGGATGAAAGCCTGTGATGAGTGGCATGCCTCAAGGATTGGTGCTAGGTCCCCTATTGTTCATAATTTATATTAATGATTTGGATGATGGGGTGTTTAACTGAGTAAGTAAATACGCAGATAATACGAAAATAGGGGGAGTAGTGGAAAGCGAGGAGGGATTTGGTTTGGCTGTAAAATTGGGCTGAAAGATGGCAGATGGAATTTAATGTAGAGATGTGTGAGATGCTTCATTTCGGAAAAAATAATCAAAAATAATCAAAATAGGACACGTAGTAAATGGGAGGACGTTGGGGAATGCGCAAGAACAAAGAGATCTTGGAGTCATGGTGCAGCGTTCCTTGAAGGTGGATTTCCATGTTGACAGGGTGGTTAAGAAGGCATTTGGTATGTTAGCCTTCATAAATCATAGCATAGAGTATAGGAGCTGGGAAGTGATGCTGCGACTGTTTAAGGCATTGGTGAGGCCAGGTTAGGAGAATTATGTTCAGTTCTGGTCTCCAAATTATAGGAAGGATATAGATAAGGTGCAGTGAAGATTTACAAGGATGTGGCCTGGCTTAAAATACCTAGAGTACCGAGAAAGATTGAAGAGGTTAGGAACATTCCATTCATTGGAACATAAATGGCTGAGAGGGGATTTCATAGGTGTTTAAAATTATGAAGTGAATAGATAGACTAGATGAAAGTAGACTCTTCCCCCTGAGAGCAGGGGAGGTTGAAACAAGAGGACACAAGTTGAGGGTAAGGGGGCAAAATTTTAGGAGAAACATTAGAGGATGATTCTTCACTCATAGAGCGGTGGCTGAATGGAATAATCTTCCGGAGGAAATAGTTGAGGTAGAGTAAATTCTTTCATTTAAGATGAGGCTGGATATATACATGGATAGGAGGTGGTTGGTGGGTTATGGGTGGAGAATAGGCGGGGGGATCTAGCAGAGTTGTTTGAGTGAACTGCGTGGACTTGAAGGGCCGAGATGGCCAGTTTCGATGTCATAAACTGTTTTATGTTTATTCCCTGGAGTGTAAATGAATAAGGGGAGATTTGATGGAGGTATACAAAATGATAAGGGATATAGACAGAGTAAATGCAAGTACACTTTTTCCACTGAGGGTAGGCAAGATACAGACCAGAAGGCATGGGTTAAGGTGAAAGGGGAAAAGTTTGGAGGGAACTGCTACACACGGAGAGTAGTGGTAGTGTAGAACAAGCTGCCAGCTGAAATGGTACTCAATTTTTATATTTAAGAAAAATTTAGGCAAGTACATGGATTGGAAGGGTATGGAGGGTTACGGACTGGGTGCAGGTAAGTGGGACGAGGCAGAAAAACAGTTCTGCCCAGACTAGAAAGGCCCTTTTTCCTGTGCTGTAATGTTCTATGGTTCAATGCTTTAAAAAGGAATGAAAACACATTTGTTCACCACCTTACACATTTTTGGTAAGCACCATGCAAAATTCCCTCTATTTTTGCGTGGATTCATCCCAAGCTTGGAATGACATATTGAACTTCACAATTCCATGTCCCAATCTGGTGCCAACCTAATCCAAGTGTAGACCCATAATATAACATTTTCTTCAAGCCAAGGGAGACAGCCCACCCATCAGTTGTGCTTTAAGATTAATCTAGAATGTCATATGACAACTACTGCACCAATTCAGAAGAATTTCTCAACTTCAATTGCTGTTCTGGAAGACAAGGTGCCAAAATCCATTGCCAATTGGGATTTCAGCCTAATAATAGCAGATTTAGCACCTATTCAGCAGCAAAAAGATATACAAAATTAAGTCTGATACAAAATAGAGACTCCCTCTCAGTGGTTTTCAACCTTTTACCACTCACATACCACTTTAAGTATTCCCTCTGCCAAAGGTGCTCTGTGTAAGGGATTGCTTAAGGTAGTATGTGAGTGGAAAGAAAATATTTGAAAACCATTGTTTAATCGTACCTCATTGACTCGTTATGTGCATGGTTTCCTAACTCCAAAAGAAATGGGTCAATGACAATTTTATTCACGCAAAATATTTCCAATCTTCATTTCAGTTAAGGTCAGTGATTTTCAACCTTTTTCTTTCCACTCACATACCACCTTAAGCAATCCCTTACTAATGACAGAGCACCGATGGCAAAGGGATTACTTAAGGTGGTATGTGAGTGGAAAGAAAAAGGTTGAAAACCATTGTTTAATCATACCTCATTGACTCGTTATGTGCATGGTTTCCTAACTCCAAAAGAAATGGGCCAATGACAATTTTATTCTCGCAAAATATTTCCAATCTTCATTTCAGTTAAGGTCAGTGGTTTTCAACCTTTTTCTTTCCACTCACATACCACCTTAAGCAATCCCTTACTGATGACAGAGCACCGATAGCATAGGGATTACTTAAGGTGGTGTGTGAGTGGAAAGAAAAAGGTTGAAAACCACTGACCTTAACTGAAATGAAGATTGCCCTATTCATATTTTAATTTCCAATAATCATAAGGGAGTCCATTTCGATTTTGTCTCAACACCTAATGTCTGCTCTTATCAAAAGGTGTTTCCACTGGCAGTTTTCTACAATATAGATTCTGCTATTTTAAGCAACACAGCATGAAACTAATAATAATTCCCAACCCAAATTATATGCCAGCATCTTCTCCTGTCCAATTCCCAAGAGAGTAAATGTCAACTTGCAGGACATTTATATCCAGACTAAAACTCACTCACCCCAGTGGCAAATAAACCTGTCAATATATGGAAGCAGCAAGTTACAGATGTCTAGGAAAGAAGAGCGCAAGATTAAATTCCTCTGGGGTAGACTATTAATTAGGAAAGGTTCAGGGATGAAACCAATTGCAGTGTGACGCATGTACCTCTTTGATGCTATATGGCTGTCCACCGTCCACAGCCCAGTTGACAGCCACACCAAATTAACATAGCTGACCAGCTGCACCAGATGGTACATGCCAAGAGAAAAGCTTCAGGTCTTCAGTGTTGATATTTCTGCAAGAACATTACTTGGCTCACCTGACATTCAAGTTAATTTGTCGGTTTCTCTGATTAGCAAACTTGAAACACAGTCTATGCAAATAGTGAACGACAATCTAATTAACTGTGATGACAGCACCTACATCAAATGACACCCTCCCAAAGCCCAAGTCTGACACAAAAGGACATTTTTCTTTAGCTGTAGCCTGTTAAATGAAAACCCTTTACACGATTTTACAAGTCACTCACGAGACAGAAATATGCCAGTCACAATAGATACCCAAACTGCTCAAAGCTCTCCTATTGTGGACAATTTGGTAGAAAGAATTATCACTTCAAAAGAATTGAAATTTGCAAATAGAAGAGATTATAGTGTCCTCAATAATGTTTGGGACAAAGACACATACTTTTCCTTTATTTGCCCCTGCGCTGCACAGTTTTAAATTTGTAATCAAGCAACTCACATATGAATAAAGTGCACATTCCAGATTTTATTAAAGGTTATTTCTATACATTTTGGTTTGACCATGGAGAAATTACAACACTTTTTATACATAGCCCCTCATTTCAGGGCACCATAATATAGGAGACAGAGCAATGGTATGCGTATTAGACATGTTTGGTGTTTTGTTGTATACCTCTTGAGTGCAAATGACTGCTTGAAGTCTGTAATTCATAGACATCACCAGGTGCAGAGTATTGGTTCAGCAAGGCCTCTCCCGCAGCCATCTTCAGCCCCTGCTTGTTTTGGGGTTGTCCCCTTAAATTTTATCTTTAGCACATGGAAGGCATGCTCAATTGGATTTAGATCAGGTGACTAACTTGCTATTCAAAAATGTTCCAGTTTTTAGCTTTGAAAAACTCCTTTGTTCCTTTAGCAATATGTTTGGGATCATTGACTTGCTATAGGATAAAGCACCATCCAATGAGTTTGGAGGCATTTGCTGAAACTTGAGCAGACTAGAGGTTTCTCCTCAGAATTTTGCTACTGCCATCAGCAGTCATATCATCAACGAAAATAGTGCACCAGTACTTGTGGCGGTCGCACATGCCCAGGCCATAACACCCTCTCCACCATGTTTCACAAATGAGGTGGTATGCTTTGGGTCTTGGGCAGTTCCTTTACGCCTCCACACTTCGCTCTTGCTCTCTGATACAGGTTCATCTTGGTCTCATCTGTCCACAAGATCTTTTTTTGCAGGCTCGTTTAAATATTTCTTGGCAAACTGTAATCTGGCCATCCTGTCTCTGTGGCTCACCAGTGGTTTGCATCTTGCAGTGTAGCCTCTGTATTTTCGTTCATGAAGTCTTCAGTGGACAGTAGTTATTGACAGATCCATACCTGCCTCCTGAAGAGTGCTTCTGATCTGTCAATACAGGCGTTTGGGTATTTTTCTTCATATGGTGAGAATTCTTCAGTCATCAACAGTGGAAGTCTGTCTTCCTTGGCCAACCAGTCCCTTTGCGATTACTGAGCTCACCAGTACATTCTTTCTTCTTAATGAGGTTTCAAACCATTGATTTTGATAATCCCAAATTTGGGTAAGGGATATGCAACGAAGTCCTGAATATGACTACTTTAATAAACGTACCATTACGACATCTCAAAAATTATGGTGCCCTGAAATGAGGGGACTAGGTATAAATTATGCTGTAATTTCTACATGGCCAAACCAAAATGTGCACAAATACCCTTTAACTTATAAATAAAATTTAAAACCCCTTTATTAAAATCTGGAATATGCACTTTTAGTCACAAGTGAATTGTTTGATAGAAATGTAAAACTGTGGCACACAGGGGCAAATAAAAGAAAAAATGTGTTTTTGCCATCATGAAGAACACAAGTCTACTCAAAACATGGAAACTTTTCATAAATACTTAAAAGATATCAGCTACCACTTCAAACAGTTTTATAAGTTACATGTGTTCTATTTCTTTTTAAATAAGCTAACAGTTGTCAGAGCTTACAGATGTCAACGCTGTGCTGGGGGCTATGCAAAAGCACATTTTCCTTTGATTGAGCAAAAGATCCAATGCCAGGCTGGAATATTTAAATACATCAGAACCAAAAACACCATCTTCTCCACTGGAAAAACAAACATTTGTGAGTTTGAACACAGCCAAATATCAACAACTTTCACTGAATCTGCAATGACTGCATATTTCAGAGATGCTGGGGAAAAGAGGAAGGGGTGAAGTGGGTTGTAGATCACAAAGAATACAACAAAGGATACACAGTGTTATGTAAGTGCATTTATGCATCAACTTTGTGCATTGTAATACATAAATACCTACTATAACACGAGTCTGACAGATGTATTCAAAAGGAAAATTAAAAAATAATCCTATCACTATTTAAAAGTTTACTGGATAAATTAATTATATGACAACATAATTCATAATCTGAAACTTTATCTTAAGAAAAGTGAATTCATAGAAATTTTCAGGATTTGAAAGTTTCTTCAGCTCTTCCTCCTCGATTATCTGACACAACACTATTCAAACAAGTTCCAGCCAAAGGAGTAGCCGACAACACATTCATTCAACTGGCTTATGAAGTTCATTCCACTGAAACTCAAGTGAACTTATTGATTGAACTCAAGTGCCATCTAGCGGCATCTAACTTGCTCAAAAGCAACGCTAACCCTGAAAGCACAACATTGAGAGCTCACAGAACTGAATATACAATGGCCTTCATCAGCATTATGTAGTCTCGTCAGAAATGCTACATTGAGCCACAAAGGGAAAGGCTTAAAATGTCAACTCGATTGTCAAATTTTCCTTCAAATTACTTTATGTATTTTAACTATTCAGCTGTAAGGAAAAAAACATTCACTTAAAAATTAAATAAAACCTTCAAATTAACAGATGCCTCTAGGATAATGCTAGAGTCTTCAGTTTCTTGCCATCAAGAGGCACGCGGATTTGGTGGAATTTTCAATGAACTATTTTAATAAATAGTTGACAAAAGGCAAAGGAGGAAAAACCCAACACCCAACCCCAACCCACCAATTTTCCCCTGCAGCCGCTGCAACCGTGTCTGCCTGTCCCGCATCGGACTGGTCAGCCACAAACGAGCCTGCAGCTGACGTGGACTTTTACCCCCTCCATAAATCTTCGTCCGCGAAGCCAAGCCAAAGAAAAAGAATTTTAATAAATGCACAAATTTTTAAAATAGATTTTCTCAGCCAATCACTGGAGGTCTTCCCGCTCAGGAAGTCTTGAGTGACTTGCTTCCACTCCAGTTCTTTGGATTCTAAGTGTCTTCAAAGTTATTGTCAGAGTTCATACATGATATCACATACAATCCTGAGATTCTTTTTCCTAAAGGCCAGGCAGAATTTCTACTTATTGGTCCTGCAAACTGTACTCAAAAAAACATATATACAAAAGAGAAAGGTAAACAAAGAAAGAAATGTAAACAAACTGACTGCAAATACAGAAAAAAAACAATGTTTAGTCATAAATAATATGCATAGCTAGAGTCCTAAATGAGTCTCTGATTGGGTTTGTTCTTAATAAGTTTGATTGTGAAGCGATAGCAACTGTTCCTGATCCTAATGGTATGATTCTTTCCTGATGGCAGCTGTGAGAACAGAGCATGTCCTAGGTGGTGTGGATCCTTAATGATGTCAAGGTCTCTGATGTCATACCAAACCTCCACAAACTCCTAAGGAAGGAGAGGTGCTGATGTGCTTTCTTCACATTAGTATGCTCGGTCTGGGAAAGGTCCTCTAAGATAGTGACTCTCAGGAATTGTAATTTGCTCACTCCCTCCACCTCTGATTCCCCCCAATGATCACTGGATCATACACCTCTGATTTTCCCTTCAGAATGTCTCCAATCAGCTCTTGGGTTTTGATAATATGGAGTGAGAGGCTGTTGTTAGTTAGCCTCCTCTGAGGCCAACACAAGATTCACAGACCCTGCCTCAGGTGGGATTGGGAGATAAGTGGCAGATACATTGGAAAGTGTATTTCCAGTGCTGTTTATACTGGGCTTCTGTCTGCTCTTGCAGATGGACTCGGTTCTAAATGCCATCCTGAAAAACCTTTCCCTATTCTCAGCAGTCAATACCAATGAATTTCCATGCTTGTTGGACACTATACTTTAATTTGTAACACCAAATTAAAATCCATCCACCACTTTTCGGCTCACTTACCCATTTGATCTAGATCCTTTTATAATCTTGTACCTCTTTTACAGAGTGATCCCGTTTAATTGGCATGTGATAGACCAGTGTTGAAAGCCAGCTTGGGTCATTCACATTCAACCAAGAAAAGCCCGGTCAGAGCGACATTTTACAAAGGAACTTGGCATCCCAGTGCAAAAGGATGAGAGTCATTTACAAAGGAGCCAATGCAAAATGCATTGGCTCTGATACTCCTACCTTGCCAAGTAAATACCTGGATAAAAACAACCCCATCCCATGTTCGTCACGCTCACACAAGTTAAGTGAAGCAGTTAAAAGATGGTTAATTACCATCTTTTAAGTGCAGTGTAAAAGGGGATAACCTCCTTCACTGCCCACTAATAAGTCCAATTTTAGTGTTACTCACAACTTCCAAACCACGTCACCTACATTTTTATCCAAATGTTAATGTCGATGACAAACAACCATCAACTCCACACCAATTCCTATGGCACGCCACAAGCCTTCAACTGGAGGAAGAACTCACCACTACCACCCCTCTGATCTCTACCACCAAGCTAATTCTGCATCCAGTTGACCATCTCATCCAAGATCCCATCTAATCTGGCCTCCCAGACCATCTTATTTATGCATGACTTTATCGAAATCCTGCCTGGTCCATGTATACATCATCTACTTCCCTGCACTCAATCATCTTGATCATCTCTTCCAAAAAAAAATCAAATTTATGAGATATTATTTTCCCACGGTCAAAAACCAATCAGATTTTCCCTAATCAATCTTTGCCTCTCTTCAAATGCAAAAAGAACACGTTCTCTCTCAAAATTCCAGACTATGTTTTGTCTAAAAGATGATTACAAGACCTCATGGCAACAAACTCCACTCAGGTACCTGTCAGATAATGTAATAGCCCAAACAAAAGGCCACTAGTTCTCAGACAAGCAACCTGTTGAAACCCTATCAACAGTTGCCACAGTCCATGACTCAGGACTGTGTTGTCAATAAAACAATTTTTGGGTTGGTTCAATGTGAATGTCCAAAAAGACTGAGCTCAAATTCATGGTTCTTTGGCAGGAAGCTCCACCATGCTTCAAAGAAAACTTTTCCATTAACGATGAGAACCAGATCCATACATAGAATAAATATTTTAAAAAGTACAGGGGGCAAAAATAAAAGCAGAAAATGCTGGAAATATTCATCATATCCCCAACATAGATGCAGAGACTGGAGGGATTAAGTTACAAGGATGGGCTAGTATTTTTTTTTTCCCTGGAGCACAAGAGACTGAGGACGACTCAATAGAGGATACAAAATGATCAAAGGCAAAGACAAGGTGAATGGAATTTTCTCCAAGAGTAGGAGAATCTAATAAGGGCAGAGACCTCGAGTGAGTCAACAGATTTAAAAGGAACCTGAGGGTCAATATTTTTACACAGAGGATGGCAGTTGTGTGGAATGAGTTGCTAGAGGAAGTGGTACAGAAGGGTTAGAATAATAATGTCAAAAAGACATTTAAACAGGTTCACAGATAGAAATAGGTTCAGAGGGTTAGGCCAGATGCAGGCAAATGGGACGAGCTGAAGTGGACAACTTGATTGGAATGCATGAGTTGGGTTGAATGCATGAGTTGACCATACTTTGACAATACTTCAGGTTGAAATCCTTCCATCTGAATAGAGAAAAGTTAGACAAATTACGTCAATCAAGTTGGAGAGAAGGGGAAGTGTAGACTGAAGAGTGAGGATGTCACCCAAGCTAGGATGGTGATGGTTTGTTAATTAACATTGGTCAATCTGCATAGTATGCAAAGACAAGAGATGAATGAGGACAAAGGAGAAGAAAAAGGGTTTAAAAAAAGAACAAGGATTAAACCATCTGATACAGAACCCTTTAGGTGCTTGAAATCAAAAGTAAAATCCACAAGTAGCCAAAAGGTCAGGCAGCATCTGTGGAGACAGAAACATTGTTAACACCACCTTTCGCCAGAAGTGACCATATGAAAAGCCAGTCATCTCAAAATGGTTCAATCCTGTATCGTGAAGAATATAACATGTCTAATCAAATGCGAGATGCTCAAATCCTTGGCCACGCTTGGAATATTGTATTTTGTTCTGGTCACCTCATTACAGGAAGAATGTGGAGGGTGCAGAGAAGATTTACCAGGATTGGAAAATAGGAGTCACGGTTACCAGAGCTAGGGCTTTTCTCATATCCTAATGCCTGCCTGATCTCCTTAACGCAATAGTGCTAACTGACTACTACCTGTACGATCTAAAGACTGAAATAAGCGTCCAGCACCACTCAGTCTCTGAATGGCATTTCTGCTTTGAAGTGTTGGCCAACATTGTCAACTTCAAGAATTTAAGATTACTATGAAACTAGCAATTTATATGAGTAAATTGGAAACCAGAAATCAGGCAGGCAGAGAATAGATACTGGTATGTTCTGTGAGCAATCCTTCCAGAATTCTGTTGATTTTTTGTATACCAGAAGGATGTTCTTAATTATAACTGGCACATGAGATTAAATGACCAACAACAAATCATTTCCCTCTATTAAGAGGATACGCAAAATGTAAAACACAAACTGTAGCAATACCTTCAAAGAAATGTTATCCAATTTGTATGCGGGGAAAATGCCTTAAATATTGTACCTTGTGACTGTGTTCTTTGAATGAGGCCAGTCTTAGTGAGGTGACCTTGTCTACCCACCATCACAGACTGCTCATTCCCGCTAGTGCTATTCAAATAAAGTCTGTTTGAATTGTACTGTGTGGCTTGGTTGTACTTCTTGTATCTTGACAGGAGCTCAACTTTAACAGTTGGGGTCCAAAAAAAATTGGATCGCGGAAAATGCGGGGTCGTGCTAAATCAGGGTCATGAAAACAGCACTTTCAAGAAAATAAAGAACACATGTACAATACCAGTATTTGCCATCATCTTATTTTATTTCTTACAATCATCATTTTATTTCTTAAAAAAAAAAACGATCGAGTGTTTGTTGCGTGAACACAGCAGGTCGAGCAAAATCCAAAATGCCTCCGAGTTGGAGGATTTTTACATGTTCACATCCTGGGTCTCGAGCCAACGTACGCTGGCCTTGAGGTACTCAATGGCTTCAGAAACTTTCGGGGGTGGGGGTGAAGTCTCCTCATTGTCATCCTCCGGGGGTTTGGGAACCAAAGCCATAGTAACGTTACGGACGATCTCAGAGTGCGTCAGATGCTCATATGTCAGGCATTCATCATCGACAGAGTACCACTGGTGAAAATCCTCTGTTAATTTGAAGCAGCCTCGCGCCTCACCCACCTCTTCATCCGTGAAGCTGTGGAAATCTTGCTCATCATCTTCTTTGGTGGATTTGCATGATGAAAAGGCTGGACCCAGACCCTTCTCCCAGCATTTTCCCTACACACAAGGAGCTGACTGCTGCCCAGCCCTTCTCACCTGAGTGGAAAACTCCTTTAACATTCATGGTTTTCAGATGGTCTTCTAATGTTGTTGATTCACCTACAATTCTACGAATTAATTCATGCCTGTAATTCTGCTAAAACACTGATATGATTCCCTGATCTAGGGCCTGGATCTTAGATGTAGTGTTCTTTGGGAGGTAAGAAACTTAGATCTTTCCGTCTCGGCTTAATAGGTTGGTAGCTGGCAGGTGGGCGAGACAGTTGTCAAGCAAAAGAAGAGCTTTGAATTCTAGCTTTTGCTTACACAAATGAGCGCGGACAGTTGGGACAAAAATTATGTAAAACCAATCCTCAAAGATGACACTGGTCATCCAAGAATTGCTGCTATGCGTGTACATGAACAGTAACAACTTCACCTTGACATGGTGGAAACAGCGGAGCGAGCAAAATTTGCCATTCATGAGTGGTTTTAACTTGTGTTCCAGTCTCGTTAACACAAAGCAATAATGTCGCACGATCTTTGCATTGTTTGAACCCCTCACGTCGATGGGCATCATCTTTGCTAATGTGCGGTCTGAGATCATCTTGTAGCAGAGGCCTGTTTCATCACAGTTGTACACTTGTTCTTTGACATAGTCACCTTCTTCTAAGAGAGTTTTTAGTTCTGCCGGGTATTCGCTGGCAGCGGCACTGTCAGCTGAGCAAATTTCTCCAGACACCAACACATAAGAAATCCTGTGATGGTGTTTAAACGCGTCTAGCCATCCATTACTAGCTTTGAACTATGAGGTTTCTCTGTTGATCAGCTGGTCAAACTTCTCAGCTTGGGCTTTGAGAATAGGCCCGGAAATTGGAAGGCCTTCTGAGCGAGCTTGAACGAACCACTCGTACAGGGAGTCAGAGGCTGACATCTTTGGCCTTTAGACCCGCCTCTTCCTCAACTTTCCAAAGTGAAGCACATAACTTAATTTCTTGAGATTTCCAGCGATGAAGTGTTGATTCACGTATGCCAAGGTAATGTGCAACTTTGGTTCAACTTTTATTCTTGATCGCATCAAGTGCAGGAAGCTTATCTTTCACTGAGAAAGATTTGTCTTCTCATGATGCGTTCCATTGAATTTGAAAACAATTTCAATTCCAGAAAAGGGGGGGTGAGGGGGAAAAAAAAGGGGTCCACTGGCTGATCGTGTTATATCCAGGTTGCGTTAAATTGGGGTTCCACTGTATATACGGAGGGTTGTGGGTGCCTGGAATGCATTGCCGGGGTGCGGAGGCTGGACCAATAGGGGTATTTAAGAGACTCTTAGACAGGCACATAATGAAAGAAAAATAGTTAGTTGAGATGCAAACCAGAGGACTTGGCTTAAGGGTGAAAGGGGAAAGGTATGAGGAACTTCTTCACACAGAGTGTGGAATGAGCTGCTGGCTGAAGTGGTGAATGAGGGCTCAAATTTCATATTTAAGAAGAATTTGGACAGGTACATGGATGGGAGGAGTATGGAGGGCTGTGGACTGGGTGCAGATCAGTGCAACAAGGCAGAACAATAGTTCAGCACAGACTAGAAGTGCCCGTTTTCAATGCTGTAATGTTTTATGCTTCTATCTGTTCTCCTAAATATCCCTTAAATTGCATTGTAGCACTGGTTTGTGATGTAATAGAAAAAAGGCCCAAAGCTCTTGAAATGCATCCTCTGACATTTCTAATGCTCGACCTCTGATTTTAGACATTCACTGCTTCGATCAATCCTTTGGTCATCCACCCTTGCATATTCTATAGTGGCTCAAGATCAATTGATTTGCTTCTCAACCCTCCCATATAGGGATATTTCAGCTTCTTTCAAAAGGAGCTAAATAAATGAAGGTTGTGGTTTACTGTCCACATCCATTGCTTCACTCAAAGCCACAGGCCCAGTTATGCATTTTGTGAGTATATCGCTTTCTTTGGGAACACAAAATCTTCAACAATGATTTTTGAGCTGAATGAAATTCAACGAGGGTTTGTTAGTTTGTCTGCAATAATTTACCAAAGCAAATTCTAGTGAGAAGTACTCCCAAAAGAGATAGCACTTGTAATTACCAAAATATATGAAACATTAAGGCTTGAGAAGTCATTTGCACACGTTTTGCTAAGTAGTATAATCACTCACCTGTATTTGAAGTACCAACAACAATAATTAGTTAAGTCCTCAAAGCCATATTATTTTTTTAAACCAAAAGAATATTACAGCAGTAATTATAACAGCCAACGTATGAATAATATAATTGCAGGATCTTCCATTCCCCCTCTGGAGGGAGCAACTCTTGAATTTGAGAATTCTGATTTAATCAGTCGATGGACAATGTTAACTTCAATACAATTACATTCATTGACAGTCACACACATTTTTCCACTTGAGGTTTTGAGAAAATTTGACATTTCCAAAGAAGCGAATCCAGTGTATTTTTCAGTCTAGTTAATTTGTGCAGCAGGAAATGGCACTTAACATCCTGACAGTTTACCAGGTGGAGGCACAAAACAATTGGTAGTGATCTTTCGAGAATCACTCGAGACAAGAATGGGCAGAAAATGGCAAAGATCATTCCACTCTTGAAGGCGAGAGAGAAGCAAAAGACAGGAATCACAGGCACAAATTGTGTTCCATTGTCGGAGTCCAGTTCTATTGTGAAAATACTCCTTAGTCTCTCAATTGTTTTTTTCTGCTGTTATTGTCTGCATTTAAGACACTATAGGGCAGTTCGAGTGTGCATCCACCACAATCAGAAAGTTTTCTCCCATAAATGGACCATTTCCAGGAGTTCACTTCAGCTTGGGGTGCTTCAAGTTGCATTTCTGGCAAAAGTGACATCTTTCGATGGTCTGTTCAACGTCCATGTCCATTGATACGTGCATGCACGCTAGGGACTTCCTTCGGACCATCCCTGGATGATTATGGTGGAGCTTGGCTCACATGGTTGCTTGCCAATCCTTTGGAATGATTGTTCTTGTTCCCCACAATAAACAACCCTCTTCAATCAATATCTCGTTGCATCGCATACAAGGTTTTAATTCAGGCCTCATCCTCTCAGCTTCAGGCCATCCATTTAACATGAAGTCACCTCATTTTATACCTCTTTACTGATTGACATTTGCCAATTACAGCAAAAACTAAGTTGCTCTTGCAATGGATTGTGTTATATTTTATATTGTATATAGATATGTTTTAAAGGAGATAAATTGTGGCAGGTTTTTTTTTTAAGTGCAAGTCACATACAAACACTTCAAAACAGGTCTCATTGAAAATGCCAGAACTCTGCTCAAACTCCGGGTGCCTTTGCAAAAACTTTGAAGAATGCCTATAAGGACTTCACAAGTAGGTGTTAATTGGGCATGTTGTGGAGTAATGCATTATTGTTTTAGAAAGCAAGAGATGAACCAACTCAGAAGATTAGGTCTGTCTGAGTGCAGTTGGCTGTTCTAAGAGGGTCATGTGATTTTCTCAGACAGAGAGAGATCAGTTCTACAGTAGCAGCTGGAACTGGAACATGACAAGCTGGCAAGCTTGTGGAAAACCCCCATTGTGAGATCTTAGTTCAGCCTGGTCAAAGACCTTGTGGTCCATACAAGAGGACTGGCTGCATAATTTTTCACTTGAAATAAGAGAAACAAAAAGGAATTCTGTGGTGACCTGAAAGAAAGAGGTTATCATCTGGAAAATCCTGTTGGGGTAAGTTTCTTCAGCAAGACACTGAAGTGGCTGATTGAAAGGGATCAGTTGTGGGGGTTCAACAAGCAACAAATCTCTCTCTGAAAACTGAGCTGTAACCATTTAACTTTCAAGCACCAAAGCCTGGTACAGATTCATAAATGTTAAATTCTGTGCACAGTATAAGAATTATCTGCAACCAATGAACTTGGAGGAGTGAGAAATGAGATTGGACTGTGAATCAAAGAACTTTTCTAAACTTACCTACACATTACATTGTTGTGTATGCACTCACACAATTAAGACTTGGAGACATGATGCTTTCTCATCCTTTACTTCTATTCGACTAACATGGCATCTGCTGTCAAGTTGATTGATCCTTCTATATATTCTGTCTCTGGTGGAGGTAGGTTCAACAAAGCATCTGCATGGCAGTTATCCTTCCCCGGACTATGTTTTAAATCAATCGTATGCTACAATATGCATTGCCCATCTTTGAATTCTTGTGGCTGCTAGTACCAAAATGCCTTTCTTCGGGTCCAAGATTAAACTCAGCGGCTTGTTGACTGTCACTAAGGTAAACTTTCTACCACATAGGTATTGATGAAATCTTTTGACACCAAAAATTATGGCCAATTCTTCCTTTCCCAGTGCAGTGAACTGGGATACACTAGTAGTATGTTGTGGTGATGGTTGGCCGCGCCTCCTGGCTCCGGCCCCATCTGCTCACTTATAACCCTGCTTTCCCACCTAAACCCAGAACCCTTCTGAAGGCTACTGTGAAACCCTACCCATAAGCTAATAAAAGCATTTGTTCTCCCTCCAGTCGTGAGAGCTTTTATTCGCACTACAATTTTATTAGCTCATTCCCTACTGATGGAAGCACTACTCAAGCCTGGTATGCTACTGATGGACCCTCTGTCCCCCAACATGGCTGAGGAATTTACATACTGGCTAGACTGCTTCTAGGCCTACCTGAGATGTCTTCCATACCGATGAACTCAGGAGGTCCACACTCGATTCGAGGGTAGGAACGAAAGGGTATGCAGTCATCAGGGACTCCTCTATATATGACACTGCTATCAAGGCATTGAAGGCTTGGTACCTGAAGTCACAGAACAAGGTCTTAGCGAGGTGCCGACTCGCTCTATGTTGCCAGCGGCCAGGAGAGACCACCGATAAGTACCTGCTGGATCTGTGGACACTTGCCAAGAAGTGCAGGTACGAAGCATCTATGGGCTGCGTTTGTGAGGACACTCTAGTCATAGGTACATGAGGCAGCGACTGCTCAAGTCGTGTAAAAAGGACCTGGCTACCCACTTCAAGCTGGCCAAATCACTGGAACAGACCAAGTTCAAGAAGAATGACCTCAAAGCCAGCGAGCTTGCCCACGCAGGTGAGCCCTTCCAAGGACTAGCTGCTACTCCTGCCCTAATGGCTACCACTTTCCGTGCTAGGGAGCGCTTTTTCTGCGGCAAGAGGCAACATCCTCAACCTCATTGCCCAGCAAAAGACTCAAGTGTTTTCCAGCTGTGGCAAGAAAGGGCATTGGGCGAAGGTATGCCACGTGAGGGAAAACCCAGGTAAGTCCACGGCCTGCACCAAGCCCCAAGCCACCTGCCCTGAATTCATCTGAACCCATTACTGCACGATACGCCAACAGAGGGTGGCGGTGAGGAAATGGGGCAGATGGTGGCCATCTTGCCGCAGCCCAAATTCAAACTTGGCACCATCATCGTTAGAGAAAGAAGGGCAGCCATCTTGCCATACCATGAGGTCGATGGCATCTTACCCACGCAGAGCAACCCAGAATGGTGGGGGCCACTTGAGAGAGGAGCATGGAGTCACCGGGGACCAAGCCTCAATGGTCCTAGATCAGGGCAGACCTCACCAGCTCAGCAACTCCATAAAGACTGTGAAGGTAAAAGGACATTCCACTAATTGACACAAGCTCTACTGAAAGTTTCATAGACTCACGGGCTACACAAAAATACAAACTGGAAATATATCCTTCTAATTACCGCATATTTCTCGCATCTCATTCGCATTCTATGCGTGTTCAACAACAATGTATAGTACACCTGCCATTTGATGGGGGGGGGGGTGTGTGGGGAAATTCTCTAAATTTCACTTGTATATACTTGATGAATTGTGTGCTCCAGTGTTGTTGGGCCTGGCCTTCCTGTGTCACCTTAAAAGCATGACCTTGTATTCTGGTCCCCTCCCCCTGTAACAGTTCAGAATTGAGGGCCCTGAAAATTAGAACCTACGTGCAGCCTCTCCATACTGAATATCGATCCTCCCCCCCTCCTCTCTTCCCAAAAATGTCCTCAGACTGCAAACCCATTGCTACCAAGAGCAAGAGGTCCAGCACAGCAGACCGAGATTTTATAAAGTCTGAGACACACGTCTGCTTGTCGAAGGTATCATTGAACCTAGCACCAGCCCATGGAGAGCATAAGTGGTAGTGGTGTTATGAGCCCAGAGGACCCCAAAACCCAGCTGCAATAGATATTCATCAAGACAAATGGTTACTTAAACAAAAGTTTCTTTTAATTATCTTTAAACATGAAAATAGAATCACACTTTAACATCACTATTAATTTACCTAACCTAACTTAGCCCCCTTCTAATTCTAAGCACACATGTATGTAATGTGCAGGTAAGTTCAGAAAAGTTCTTTGATTCACAGTCCAATCTCACTTTTCACTCCTCCAAGTTCACCAGTATCAGGTAATTCTTATACTGTGCACAGAATTTAACATTTATGAATTTTCACCAGGCTCTGGTGTTTAAAGTTAAATGGTTACCACTCAGGAAGGTTCTTGTTGGTTTCAGAGAGATATTTTTTGCTCATTGGACACAACCTGATTTCCTTTGATCAGCCACTTCAGTGGCTTGCCGAAGAAACTTCACCCATCATGGGTTTTCCAAATGATAACCTTCTTCCAGGGTTCCTCTTGTTTCCCTTATTTCAGAAGAAACACTCTAGCCAGCCATTTCCTCTTGTAAGGAAAAGGGTTTTGAACAGGCTAAACTCAAAACTCACAACCAGTCTTCAAAATGGTTTTTTTTTTCCCCACAAGCTTACCAGTTTGCTGCTGACTGTAAAAATGCAGAACTGATTCCACCCCCCCCTCTGCTTGCAAAAACCACATGACCCTCTTAGAACAGCAAGCAGCACTCCCAGACAGCCTGTAGCTCTGAACCTAATCCTCCGAGTTCTTTCATCGGTTGCTTTTCAAAACAACAATCCATTAGTGAAGTCTATTTGGGCACTCTTCAAAGCTTTTGCAAAGGCTCTTGGAGCCAGCCTGTCTAGCTTGAGCAGAGCTCCAGTATTTTAAATGAGATCTGTCTTGATGTGTTTGTATGTGACCTACACAAAAAATCCTGCCCCAATTTATTTCCCAAAAATATACCTATAATCTGTCACAGTGGTAAAGGGGAAAACAATTGACTAAAGCCAAACTATTAACTGGTACACACACCTGGATGCATACCCCCCCCCTCTAATTTCAGTCATGGTGAATGATATTGAGCTGCCAATCCATTTCGAGGATCATATATATATATATATATATATATATATACGGCATTTGAGGCTAACGGGCACCTCTTTTAATTCTGGAGGATCCCTTTCAGTATTACTGATGGGGTTTCTATATTCTAGAGGCAGATGGACAGAATGGTGGACGAGTATGGGTTGAAGGCTACCTTTCCCTACCTTGATAATGTCACCATCTGTGACCACACCTTGGAAGACCATGACGCCACCTCCAGAGTTTTCTCCATGCGGCGAAAGCCCTGAACCTCACTTATAACTCTGACAAGTGCATGTTCAGGACTAAATGTCTGGCTTTCCTTGGCTACGTGGTGGAGAATGACATCATTGGCCTCGATCCCGATAGGATGCACCCCTGTTAGAATTCCCCATCCCCAGGAGGTGCCTGGGGTTTTTCTCATATTACACCCAGTGGATCCCTCAATACACTAACAAGGTTCATCCTCTCTTAAAAGTCACTAATTTCCCTCTCTCGACTGAACCCCAAACGGCTTTTAACTACCTCCAGAACCACAATGCGAAAGCCGCCATGCATGCAGTGGACAAGAACGTGCCATTCCAAGTGGAAACTGATGCTTTGGACACAGCTCTGGCCACAACCCTCAACCAGGAGGGCACGTCGGATGCATTTCTTTTTTTGCAGACATTGCAAACCCATCAGTGGAAAAGGAGGCTCCAGCCATTGTAGAAGCTGTAAGGCACTGAAGACACTACCTGGCTGGTACAAGATTTACACTCTTCACTAACCAGCCCTCGGTCGCACCGAACTCTCCACTTACAATAATGACATTGCCCATCAGCCACAAGCCCTTAATGACCCTCCAGATGCCTCCAGAAGAAGCGGTGCCTCTGCACACACTGGCCAACTGCATAATGAGCTCTCCCATCCAGGGGTTACCCACATGGCTTTTTGTCAAGGCCTGTAAACTGCTCTACTCCATGGAAGTCGTCAGGGAAATGACCAGGTCTTGCCAGGTCCGCGTGGAGTGCAAGCCACACTTCTACCACCCCGCAAAGGTGCACCTGATCAAGTCATCCAGGCCTTTCGAAGGGCTCAGTGTCAATTTTAAGGGACCTCTCCCCTCCAAGAACAGGATCCCTTTCTTCCTCTCAATCATTAACGAAAACTCCAGTTTCCCATTCCCCATTCCATGACCAGACATGTCCACTTTGTCAGTCATAAATTTCCCTAGATTCATTTTCACCCTGTTTGGGTATCCAAGCTATATTCATAGCAGCAGGGGCTTATCTTTTATGAGTGACGAACTGCATCGGTACCTGCTGGTGAGGGGCATCACGTCCAGCAGAACTACTAGCTACATCCCCCAGGGGAACGAGCAGATTGAAAAGGGGGAACGCCTTGGTCTGGAAGGCTGCCAAACTGGCCCTGAAGTCAAAAGGTCTTTCAGACTCACACTAGCAGGAAGTCCTTCTTATGGCGCTCCATTCCATCTGGTCGCTATTAAGTACCGCAACCAACGCTACTCCTCATGAACTCCTATTTAATTTCAAGAGAAGCCCAGCATCGGGAACTACACTCCCAATCTGGCTCACCACTCCTGGTCCAGTCCTTCTCAGGAAGCACGTGAGGAGAAGGAAGACCGACCCCCCTGATGGAAAGGGTGAAACTACTCCAATGCCAACCCTACGTGCACCTATGTGGAGTATCCAGATGGCAGAGAGGACACCGTCTCCATCAGGGACCTGGCACCCACCGGAACATAGGAGCCCTGCGAGCCATGGAGCTCATTCTTGCCACCCCCAGTCAGCGCCTCGGGAGATACAGTACAGGAGGAAAGTGCATCCCCCTTTGAGCTGGAGACCCAGCCCGCCTCTCCTCCCTCACAATGAGACCCAAGGAGTCCAAGCCACTCAGTGCTAAGGCACTCAGGATCTCCATCAGGATCTCCAAAGGCCCAGACTGCTTAAATCTGTAAATTTGTAAATAACTATATTTTTTGACCATTTTTTTCCAAACGCGTGTTCTCTGTCTTCATTCACAAACCCTAAATACTGGGATTCATTGGTCGTGCGTTGGCTGATGGCTGGCTCCTCCTCCTGGCTCTGCGCCCACCTGCTCACATACAACCCTGGTGTCCCATCTAAACCCAGAACCCTTCTGAAGACTACTGTTGAACCCGACACTTAGTTAGAAGTTAATATAAGCATTTATTCTCCCTCCATTTGTGGAAGTTTTTATTCACACTACATCCAGTTGTGCACAATTCCATTCACAGAATGTTAAAGAGCGAAAAGCGTAAGCTATAGGTTGTTCTCCTATTCTTGTGACTTGTGACAATATTGCTCCTAAACCCACTGGTGATGCAGCAACTGCCAGGGTCACTTCTTTGCCTGGGTCATAGACAATGGGAATATCATCTTTAAAGGTCAGCATTTTCTTGAACAGCTTGAAAGCTTTCTCTCTTTCTGTAGTCCAACACCATTGTTGATCCTTCTTTAGTAGTTGGTTAAGTGGGTTGCACACTGTGGACATGTTGGGGATGCAATTTCCAAACCTAAGAATGACTGTAATTGCACTCAATTTGTTGGGCAAGGTGCCCTGTGGACAGCTTTGATACCTGCTGTGTTCATCTGTCTCCTTCACTGTCGATCGTGAAAGAATCCGGGTGAACACAGCAGGTACAGAAGCCAAAGATGTTACTGATAACTAGAAACACACATTTGTCTTGATATAGTCTGGCTTTGTCTTCCTACACACACACACACACACACACACACACACACACACACTAAATACTCGAATCACAGAGTCACTTTTAGCATCATTCAGCAGCCCCTCTGCCTGTAGGAAGAAGCCATTCCTCACCCTGGTGGTTCTGGCTTTAGTACTTCTGCATCTCTTTCCCAACAGCAGTAGCTGGAAGATGCTTCAAGTGGATGAGGTTCCAGGGTACTTAAAAACTTGATAAAATAGGCCAAAGACAGTATGGTTTCCTTCAAGAAAGATCTTGACTATCAACGCAAATAAAAGTGAAGAGATGCCAATGAATAATGTGGATTTCACAAAGTTTAAGAAAGAATCACCATTTAAATGGCAAACACAAGCAATCCAATACCTAGGTATTCAACTAGACAATAATCTAGGCCATCTATACAAATTAAATTATCAGCCATTAATGAAGAAATTACAAGATGACTTAGAACATTGGAAAGATTTACCACTAACACTGATAGAAAGGGTAAATGGCATTAAAATGAATATCTTCCCAAGGATACAATACCTATTCCAATCATTGCCAATTCACCTAACAGAGAAATTCTTCAAGGAGCTAAAGAAAATAATAAGGAAATTCTTATGGAAAGGGGGGAAACCGAGGATAGCACTAGATAAATTAACAGAATGGTACAAACAAGGGGGCTTACAGCTGCCAAACTTTAAGAATTATTATAGAGCAGCACAATTAAGATACCTATCAGATTTTTATCAAACAAGCGAAAAACCAGATTGGACCAGATTAGAGCTAGATAAAATAAGGGAGAAGGTACCTGAACATATACTATTTAAGTGGGATGAAAAGCTGGTGCAACATGGGAATTCACCAGTACTGCACCATCTGCCCAACATTTGGAAGAAGATTCACATAGAAAGGAAAAAAAACAAATCATCAACTACCAAAATTAATATTGACGCAAAATCAACTAATCCCTTTCACAATCGATAACCTTTCCTTTAGGGAATGGGAGAGAAAAGGGATCAAAAGAATAGAAAATTGTTTTTCGGGAAATAAATTATTATCTTTTGAACAAATGAAGTACAAATATGGTATAACTCACGGTACAATGTTTGCATACCACCAACTGAAAACCTACTTGAAGGACAAATTGGGAAGCAGGCTGAGATTACCAGAAGGAAGCAATTTTGAATATGTGATTACAAACACAATGATAACAAACATTTATAACAAACATGGACATCAAACTGCAAGAGAAAGAGAACGAGGAAACAAGCTGTAAACCCAAACAAAAATGGGAACAAGATCTAAACATAAAGATAAAGAATGAAACATGGGAAGAGCTATGCTCCGGAACTATGAGAAATACAATCAACACGAGGTTACGCATGATACGATATAATTGGTTACACAGGCTATACACCACGCCACAAAAGTTAAATAAATGGGACCCAACAGTATCAGACAGATGTTTTCACTGTAAGAAGGAAACGGGAACAACAGTACATGCAATTTGGGCATGTGAGAAAGTGGAAAAGTTTTGGGAAGATCTAAACCAGGTATTAAATAAAATCACAAAAAGCAACATACCAAAAAATCCAGAGATCTTTCTTCCAAGTAATATAAGAAGTAAAGAACTTGGACTCGATTTGGATGGAGCACAAAAAAGATTTATTATGATAGCCTTAGCTGTAGCAAAAAAATGTATCATGTTAACCTGGAAATCAGAAGATAGTCTGGGAATTCAGCAATGGTACATAGAAATGAATAAATGTATTCCATTGGAAAAAAATAACATATAATTTAAGAAATAACATCACAGTATTCAAACAAATTTGGGAACCGTACATGGAACACAACAGAGACCTCCACCACCTAAAATGACAGAAGGAGAAGAAGACGAAATGAACTGACCCAGTATGTAAAAGTAGATGACACAATTTTCTTGTTTATTTTCATTGTGTGATGACATAGTTTAATGGGTTTTATGTATCATATATGTTGAATGTTTAGTGGGTGGGGAGCAGGGGGTGAAGGAGGGAGGGAAGGGAAGGGGAAAAAGGGAGAACATGACACTGTGTATATTCAAGAGGGAAATGTTTGTGTGTATTTTGTTTGGCCTGGAAGTCAGCCTGAAGAAAACTGAGGTCCTCCATCAGCCAGCTCCCCACCATGACTACCAGCCCCCCCACATCTCCATCGGGCACACAAAACTCAAAACGGTCAACCAGTTTACCTATCTCAGCTGCACCATTTCATCGGATGTAAGGATCGACAACGAGATAGACAACAGACTCACCAAGGCAAATAGCGCCTTTGGAAGACTACACAAGAGATCTGGATAAACAACCAACTGAAAAACCTCACAATGATTAGCGTATACAGAGCCGTTGTCATACCCACACTCCTGTTCGGCTCTGAATCATGGGTCCTCTACCGGCATCACCTACGGCTCCTCAAACGCTTCCACCAGCGTTGTCTCCGCTCCATCCTCAACATTCATTGGAGCGACTTCATCTCCAACATCGAAGTACTCAAGACGGCAGAGGCCGACAGCATCGAATCCACGCTGCTGAAGATCCAACTGCGCTGGGTAGGTCACGTCTCCAGAATGGAGGACCATCGCCTTCCCAAGATCGTGTTATATGGCGAGCTCTCCACTGGCCACCGAGACAGAGGTGCACCAAAGAAGAGGTACAAGGACTGCCTAAAGAAATATCTTGGTGCCTGCCCCATTGACCACCGCCAGTGGGCTGATATCGCCTCAAACCGTGAATCTTGGCGCCTCACAGTTCGGCGGGCAGCAACCTCCTTTGAAGAAGACTGCAGAGCCCACCTCACTGACAAAAGACAAAGGAGGGAAAACCCAACACCCAACCCCAACCCACCAATTTTCCCTTGCAACCGTGTCTGCCTGTCCCGCATCGGACTTGTCAGCCACAAACGAGCCTGCACCTGACGTGGACATTACCCCTCCAAAAATCTTCGTCCACGAAGCCAAGCCAAAGAAGATGATTTTGGTCAGTATGGTTCAGTGTGAAAAAAATTTTTTTTTAAAAATAATTTTTAAGAAAGATGTTGACTGATAGAGTTATTTGACCAAGTAATGAGCAGGAAAGACAAAGGAGAGTTGGTGGATGTTATTTACTTGGATTTTCAGAAGCACATGAGGCTGCTGACCAAGAACATATGGGATTATGGGATAGAAGAGTGGCTGACTGGAAGAAGGTCAAGAGTACAAACAAAGGAGGCCTTTTCTGGTTGGCTGATGATCGTGATGCTCCACAGGAGACCATATTGGGGCCATTACTTTTCACATTTTCATGTTAATGATCTGGATGACAGAATTGATGGCCAATTGATACAAAGATAGGTGAAGGAGCAGAAAGGGTTGAGGAAGGAGGGAGCCTGCAGAGGACTTGAACAAGTATATGGCTATGCACTTTGGTAGAAGGAATAAAGGTGTAAATATTTTTTTCTAAATAGGGAGAGAATTCAGAAATCAGAGGTAGAGCTGCCTCACAAATCAGATTCCTGGCTTGTAATTTCTCATGAAAACTGACTTATTCTGCACTGGTGACATCTTTGTCTGGTAACTGATGGCAATAATGATTATTAAATCAGCTAGTATATTGTGGGTAAAACACAGGATTCTGTTGACACTGTGGTGAAGTGAAAAATCACAAATGCTGGAGAAACTCAGCAGGCCAAACAGTGCCTTAAATGTTTCAGCCTGCCGTCTGCATCAAATACCGTGTAAATGCGATCGTTGTTTCTAATGGGCAGTTGATGGTATGCTGCCTTCAGGTCTATGGTGGAGAACACCTTATACTGCGCAATGTTGTTGATCATCTCTGCTATGCGTGGCAGGGGGTAGGCATCTCGTCGTGCAAGCTGGTCAAACAGGTAAAAATACATAACCAATGTTTCGGGCTTGAGGCTTTCATCAAAGTATAGAAAAATATTGGCAGGCATCCGAGCAAAAAAGTAGGGGGGGGAAGAAGGTGTCGCAAAGGCATGAGGTGATAGGTGGAGAAGAGAGGGAGGGGACAGCAGCAAGCAAGGGGAGAAAGGATAGCAAGGTGAAGGGAGGGGGAAAACTGGATAGGGGGAGGGGGAAAACTGGATAGGGGGAGGGGGAAAACTGGATAGGGGAGGGGGAAAACTGGATAGGGGAAAGGGGAAAAGAGAAGAGCAGGTTAGGAGAAATCAGAAAAGTCACCTTCCCCTCTACTCTTTTGTTCAGACACGTGCCGACATTTTTCATCCCTTGTTGAAACGTCGGTTATGTATTTTTACCTTTGCTATAAGGGCACTATTTGACCAGCTGAGTTTCTCCACCATTTGTATGTTTTTACTTCAAACACAGTGTCGACAGATTTTCATGTTTTACAACTGAAAATCTTAGCTTTGCATGTTGTCAAAACATTGCAAAAAATTGCCACTGTACTGTGCTATTTTAGTTTTAAAAATTAATACATTAGCACCATCAAAACCTTCAGCATTTCAAAGGGTTTTTGGTCACGTTTGCAATGTCTAAGCTACCATCTAACCTTAAACAGAGAGGAAAAAAATAGGAATCATTTAAAGCTGCTCATCTCGCAGCAAATTTGGAAAGTGGCTGTCGATTGTGATATAGGTTACTGCGTAGCGACAGCAGATGGATTGTAATGGAATTATCTAATTGCTGCTGTTTAGCCACAGCGAAGTCCCGAACGTATCACCACCGATCACAATGAGCAGAGCCAGAGGGGAATGAAGCCCCCAAAACATCACAAGGACCGTGAGCTGCATTGCAGGAAAGCTCCTTAAAAAGAGCTGCATTTCTCTCATAGTAACGAGTCCCAAATTCCCAGCATTTTGAATTGTCATCATGTCTGTAGGAAATTTGCAGCCAATTTCCATGCTGCAAGTTCCCACAAGATGCAATATGACAATAACCAGTCCAATTTTTACTCAGGGAAAAATACTGGATGAGATTCCAAGGGTAGACGCAATACTTCCAAAAAGTACCACAATATTCTTTTGCCTCAAGAGTACAGACTGGGTCTGCAGTTCACTCTCAACAGAAAGATGGCACCTACTGCAATCCCTTAGTACTGCACTAGATTACCAACCTAAATTTTGTACTTACTGATACTGGACATCAAAATTTTCTGAATCAGTTAGATTGCAACTGATAGAGTTACAGTTAACTCGGAGCCAATCAAAATGCAGTCAGAGCTGATGATACACTTAATAGGGTTGATGAGGAGGAGGTGGAAGGTGACTTACCATCAAACTCAACTTTTCTGCCTCTGGTACCTGGAAAAATATGGCTGAACTACTTTGGCTTGTCAAACAAGTGTGATGACCAGCACTGGGTTACAAGCCTGGTTTCATTGACAATTTCACTATTTCTTCACATTCCTCAGTAGATGCACCACTGACGTGTCTAAGAATTGCTGCCTTCCTGCTGGTGTTCAGCTACAGCAGCACTTGCAATTGCAGCTAATTTGTCCATTCATTCGGATGCCAATTTTCCTTCAGCTTGAATGGAATGCCCTTTTTCAGAATGAAATCCCAACTCATTTAAAGTTTATCAAAGATAGCAGAGCTAATAAGGCAGATTGATCAGGTAAACTTGCAAAGTAATAAAATCCCCACCAAATATTTTCAACCATTCAGCCGTGTTCCTTTTCAAGAAATAGTTCCTTTTTTTGAATATTTTCAAAAATCATACATAGTAACATTTTAAATATACAATATCTTAAACTTTTTCTCACCAACACATCAAGCAAAACGGTCTCTCCCTCCCTCCTCCCCTTCCATACATACAGATCCATCCACAGTCAGAGCTTACATATATTTTAAGTTCATAAAGTATAGTTGGGGAAACTGTTTTTCCATCTCTCTCTCTATTTATTTGTTACTTTTAAACCTTTTTTTATTCTTCTTTATTACTGTATCTGTGATCCAGGTTTGGCGGCCAGATCTTTACAAAAGTGTCATATTTATTCTTTAAGTTGTATGTGATTTTTTTTCTAAAGACATACAGCTGTTCATTTCCGCTGTCCATTGTGCTAATAAATAGAGGGGAGTCAGACTTCCAAGTGATCGTGGTACATTTTTCCCACTCCTGCCAGTGCTATTTTTATAAATGAGATTTGAAATTAAGAAATCATTCCTGTCTGTACTAACTGTTGGAAGTTGCACGAACAGTGCCAAGACAGACAAATGTGGCTTTTGGGACTTAAAGTTGTCACGTGATCTTGTTTAAATTGATTTGATTTGCAATATTGGCATGCCTGAAAAAAATGAGCTTCAGCTAAAGCAAGAATCACCTCCGGTGGTTCAGTGAGTAATTTCTGCTCATTCTTTTATTTACCATCCCATAAACTCAAAAACAAACAAGCCAGCTGGCAGATGAAAATAATCCAGCATTTTCCCTGCAGTAAAACAATCTTTCATAAATATTTAACATTACCTAGAATTTTGTTAATTGCGCTCCATTCTGTTTGTTGCCATCTGTTCCTGCAACTTCAACATCAGTTGTGAACATTTGTGCTGAAGTTCAATTCATCATTGAATGATATTTGCATGTTTTTTTGGAGATCAACAGCAGAGAAGTTACAAGTTCTGGCCTTGGAGTCGTACTCTGCAGCATGTCTTAATGGACCGTCACCAAATGGGACCCTAGATGTGTTTCCCTCTGACCAAACACCAATCAACCCAGCCATAACTCAGGTGAGGAGCTGTTGTACAGTTACAGATGTCACTCTTTGCAGTTGTGAAACTATGGCTCAGTTCAGTTAAGTAAAAATTTAAAAAGCCATAATGAAGACAAATAAGTTCTGAATAATCACAAAGGATGGCAACTTGCACAAAGAGATGGAGAGAGACAGACCTTGGTAATAAATCTGAACTGAAGATAAAGGCAGGAGACAAGATTAGACCTAATTTGCATTAGAAGTGTTCCAGAACTAGCATGAACCTCAAAACAGGCAAGCCATAATTATACTGGATCTATAGCTGCACTGTGGTATCCTTACTTTGCACTGACATCTCCTTGGATATCTATTTTCTATCATACCAGTACATTCATTACTACAACACAGAACAACCCCTTTGGCCCTTGATGTTGTGCCAACCTATATTTTTCTCAAAAAACACTAAACTGTCCCTACCCCATAACTCCCTATTTATCTTCCATCTATGTGCCTGTCTAAGAGTCTCTTAAATGCCCCTAATGTTTCAGCCTCCATCACCACCCCTGGCAATCTCTGCATTAAAAATAATTGTGCCTAAATGATTTCCCTAAACTTCCCTCCCTTCACTTTGCAAACATGTCCTCTGGTGTTTGCTATTCCTACCCTGGGATAAAGGCATTGGCTGCCCACCCTATGTCTCTCAATCTTGTAGACTTCGATCAAGTTTCCTCTCATCCTTCTATACTCCAAAGAGAAAAGTCCCAACTCAGCTAACCTTGCCTCATAAGTCTTATTTTCCAATACTGGCAACATCCTGGTAAATTTCCTCTACATATGGCTTCCAAATCCTTCCTGTAATGAGGTGATCAAAACTGAACACACCACTCTATTATGCTTCAGAGATAGCAATCCAAGCTTGTCCAACCTCTCCTCACAGCCAATATTCTCATCTGGACTACATCCTGGTGAATCTCTATTGCATCTTCTCCAAAGTGCCAACATCCTTCTTGTAAAGCAGAGCCAGAACTGCACACAGTACTCCAATGTGGCCAAATTAAATGTTCAGATAGATGAAACATGACTCCCCAACTTTTATAGTGACCACCATCACTGATGAAGACTTCTTCATTACTACATCAGCTGCAGGTGTGCCCCTGACAGGGTGCTACGAACTTGTATCTCAAGATCCCTCTGTCGATCAATGCTTATGTTCACTTTTTACTCTTATTCAACAGAAGTCAGTAAAGCAAAATTCTCCACCTGCTTCCTTTTAATTCATACAATGGAAACCCCATTTTGTTTTGCCTGAAAATCAACAGCCTTAAGTAGTTAAGGGTACACACGAAAGTGATGTTCCTGAGAAATTTGTTCCCGTACAGAAAGATTACCAGTACTGACACGAGGAAATCAACAACGTGGAGAGCAATCAAAGCCACTTTTCGCTGGCGTGATATGTATTGAAAAACCTAGAGCTTGTTTAAATTACTGATGTGACAGCTCGTCGTTAAATCCACCAGCACCTGAATGCTGGTGTTCAGCAACTTGTTTTTCATCAAAACATTACGCGACAAATGCCACAGACAGAGGGGCACATGATCCATCAGCTTGGGAGGCATTGAACCATTCACCGTGCCCAATCTCAAGTCTCTGAAATGCAATGCAAGACCAATGGGCAGGAACCCACGTTACATCTAAATAACTTCAGGAAACCCACACAAACACAAAAGTTCCAGGTTTACTGGCTGGACTCTGCAAGCGGGTTCCCGTTTGTGCTCTGACACTAGAATCCAGAGGTGAAGCACGAAATTGCTGAGTTCACACCGCTAATGCTGAGCAAACTGCCCCTGGACTGGTGCCAGTTTAGAACCTTTCAAGCTCATCATTTGGATGAGGAACTGCTTGTAAGGAAGAACAAAAGTGTTAGTTTTTTTTTAATTGTTTAATTTCAATGAGATTGATTATCCAAAACTGCATTTAAATGTAATTTTATTACTGTTTTTAATTTTAGTTTTCAAATACCTAATAATAATGTAATAGAAGAAGCAGAACGCAGGACACCCCTCTGAATCTGCTCTGCTATTCAATATCATGGCTGACCTGACCTTGAACTCAGATCCATTTTCCTGCCCAATCATCCGGAGGTTCAACTCCCCTGCAGACTGACATTCTGTACATCTAAACTTCAAATACATAAAACATAGAATCTACAGCACAGCACAGTACAGGCCCTTCAGTCCACTGTGTGGACTAACCCACTTGAACAAATGCTGAGAATTTCCCTGCAGAATAACCCTGCACTTTTCCATGTACCTTCCTAATACCATCTTAAAATAACCTGTTGTACCTGCCTCCACCACCATTGCCAGCAGCGCATCCCATGCACCCACCACTGGTAAATGACCCCTGCAGATCCACAAGTGTTGCTTCGCTTAGGGCCGTGAATGGTGAAGGAGGAAGTGTAGGCACAAGTGTAGCACTTCTATCGTTCGTTGCTCCCGATGTGGCCTCCTCTCTACCAGTGAGATGAGATACAAACTGGGAGATTGCTTTGTTAAGCACCTTGTCCGCTGCAACAGTGAGGGGCTCCCAGGGGCCAACCATTTCAATTCCACCAACCATTCCCACACTTGCATGTCTGTCATTAGCCTCGTGCACTGCCAAACTGAGGCTGCCCGCAAATTGGAGGAACAACGCCCAATTGTATTCCGTCTGGTCACTCTCCAACCAGACGACATTTGTATAAACTTCTCCAATTTCCATCAACTCTCCCTCTCTCTCTCCCCCTTTAAACCAGCTCCCTACCACCTTCTCTCTTATGAAAGCTACTTTCTCCCCCATCACCTCAGTTTTTTTTCTCTTCTCCCACCCCACCAGTATTCAGCGATGACCTCAAGTGTTGGCCTCCCCCCCCGCCCCCCCCGCCCCCGCCCCCCCCGCCCCCACCCCCCCCCTCCCCCGCCCCCCCCTCCCCCGCCCCCCCCTCCCCCGCCCCCCCCTCCCC
Organism: Narcine bancroftii; assembly: GCF_036971445.1. NCBI lineage: Eukaryota > Metazoa > Chordata > Chondrichthyes > Torpediniformes > Narcinidae > Narcine > Narcine bancroftii. The sequence goes on from NC_091472.1 coordinate 18,560,515, forward strand.
CGCCCCCCCTCCCCCGCCCCCCCGCCCCCCCGCCCACCCCCCCGCCGCCCCAGTTCACACATGGCTGAGCATAGCAAAAATAAATCTTGTTGACAAGGGAACTGCTACCAATTTATGTTAGATGAACTCCACAGTGCATCAATGGATTCATCAAATAAGAATTCTTACTGCAACCACCAGCTCTTTCTGTGATCAGTGTCGAATCCATATGCCGTTGCAGCAACAACCAGAAAGGGCATTTTCTGAACGTACAAGCCAACTTCTCCTCCCACTTACTCAAAGATTTCAAAGCACAATATTCCAGAAATTCTACGCTGAAAATCCCAGTCCAATCTAAGCATAAGGGTTTTTTTTTTAATTAGTTTTGTTGAATGCAGAACTGAAAATGCTTCCACACTGCCAAGTGGAAAATTAAATTAATTTTGGACTGGCTTCAGTCTGTCTGAACAAGCGTGCATACTGAATAAACCACAGGATCACAGATGCAGTATGACCTAGTTCCAGAATCAGTACTCATATAGCACGAGTGTGGGAAAAGTCATGCGACACTGGAGTATGAAAAAGGGGGAGGAGAGAAAAATTAAAAGTACTGGAGCTTATTCAAACAAAATATTTTTGAATGAGATCTGGAACAGAGAAGTTTTAATTAAACAGGGAAAACTGAATTGGACAAGCTCTATTTTTGAAAAAGGTCGACTTCAAGGAAGTCTAAAAATTATAAAACATAGATAACACAGCCACAGAAATTTGAGTAATTGTCCAAACCTATGGATCAAAGTAGAAAATATTCAAATAATATGGCAATACAGAGTTTAGGAGAAACATCCATCAGATATTGATAAATAAAATAGGGTGGAAGATTTATGTGGCACATTAACACATCATTACTGCTTGAGATGAATGACCTGACTGTGTGCCATGTATTGCACAGATACTGCATTTTCTCTTGCATGTCAATTATACTTAGGTAAATTGTTGTAAGTACCGAGGAAACTACAGCAAGGAAGACTCTCAATTCAACTGTAGATTGTACTGATTTACAGGTCGAGTACTCCATGTCTGAAAACCGAAAAAATCCAAAAATGAACCGTCAGCAAGGTAGTTAGCTCAACACCTTTACAGCGCCAGCGATCGGGTCCGGACCAGGGTTCGAATCCCATGCTGTCTGTAAGGAGTTTGTACGTTCTCCCTGTGCCTCCATGGGTTTTCTCCGGGGGCTCCGGTTTCCTCCCACCGTCCAAAATATACCGAGGGTGTAGGTTAATGGGGTGTAAATTGGGTGGCATGGACCAGTGGGCCAAATGGCCTCTTACTATGGTGTATGTCTAAATTTAAATTAAAAAATTTATTAAATTTTTTTTTAAATTTTCAAAGACCAACAAGACGTCACAAGTTGAAAAATAATTCGCCACCTGTCTTGCCCATGTGGGGCTCTGACACTGTTGGTACCAGTTTAGTCCAATCAAAGAAGGTCTTGACAATGGGATAACAATGATTGCAGATCAAAAGACCGAGAGGGATGAGGGGGAAAAAATTATTTGAACTATATTATTAATGTAGTACCACAATGTAGTACCACAGTCGCCTCGGGCTCCCGCGCAGGATCGGGGACCTCAGGCTTCCGGACAGGTCTGGGACTAGCAGAGATGATGGGGAAGTGTCGGAACCAGCAACACTGGAGGGAACATTTGGAAAAATCCAGAATTTCTAGTTTTCAGTGCTGCATTTATCTTCTTTTTGGCAATTATTAAACATTATTTCTTGTGAATTGTGGCATCTCATCGGAGCTCAAAAAGCTTGCGTTGTTTGTTGCTTAACCACGGATACATCTTTCTGCTAATGCTACTATCCTGCTTCGTCTCATTGTCCAAAATCCAGAAAAAACCCAAAATCAAAAAACATCTGGTCCTAAGCGTTTCAGATAGTGGTGTACTGTATCCGACAAGAAACCATTCAGTCAGTAACTAGTCTTCTCCCTCTGTTGTAATTCCCGATACAGTAAAATCCTCATTATCCGACATTCAATCAACCAGAATCCCAAACAGTTGGCAAAAAATACCCCCCAAAAAATGATTCAATAAATAAATAACTAAATAGATTTTTATTTTGAAAAATAAATCAATCTTAACTAAAAATTTTATGAAAAAGTTTAAAATTGTAAATGTTCTCTGAAGCATCACACCACCCCTTGGGAGGAAACATTCAGCGGAGTGCCCCAGTCGTGTCCTGCCTGCAGCTCATAAAGTTGTGCTTTTTTGAATAAAATGGCGTGCCCAGGATAAAGAGCCAATAGGAAAGGGTGAGATTTTAAATGAACATTCTCATCTGGATTTATTTTTGTTAAATTTTAGACATGCAGCGCAGTAACAGCCCCACAACCTCGTGCTACCCAAATACCCCAATTTTACCTACAACCTAATACGTTTGTGGAGGGTGGGAGGAAACTGGAGCACCCAGAGGAAACACACCCAGGCACAAGGAAAACATACAAACTCCTTGCAGATGGCACCAGATTCGAACTAGAGTTACAGGCGCTGTGATGGCATTGTGCTAACCACTACCTTAACCATGGAGGTCTATCATGGAAAACAACATGAAAGTTTGCGAGTTCATGGGGATGGAACGGATATCCTGGAGCACAAGAATACAAGAAAGGAGGGCATGTTGGAAGTCTTGAAAAGCTTAAAAGGTGGATAAATCCCCAGAGCCTGACCATGTGGCGTAGGAACCAAGAGAGGAGATGTTTTGTATTTTCATTGGGCCACTGCTGAGATACCAGAAGATTGGAAGATGGCTCATGCTCTGCCTTTATTTCTGAAGGGCTGTAAATGACAAATTAGAGCTGGTGAGGTTTCCATCAGTGGTGGGAAAGTTACTGAAAGGGATTCTTAGGTAGAGGATTTATTTGCATTTGGAAAGACAAGAACTGATTGGGGACAGTTAGCTCGGCTTTGATACATTTTTTTGGAAAAAAAAAAGGGGATCAAGAGGATTGGCAAAGGGAGGGCAGTAGACATGAACTTTAGCAAAGGTCTTTCTACTGTTCTATATGGTAGACTGGTCTGGAAGGTTAGAATGTCTTGGATCCAAGTTAGGCTAGCAAACTGGGTATAAAATTGGAATGGTGGCAAGAGGCATAGAGTAGACGGTTGTTCCTTGTGCTGCTGAGTGCTCATCTTCAGGCTCCTGTATCTTCCCCCCCCCCCCCCAACGGTAGCATAGGGAAGAGGAGGGGGTCCTTGAAGATAGAGGCTACTTTCTTAAGACACCACCTCTTGTACATGTACTCAATGGAGTGAAGACTGGTGCCCATGATGTCGCAAGCTGAGTTAGCGTCCCTGTGGAGTTTTTTCTTGTCCTGAGTGTTGGCACCTTTATACCAAACAGTGATGCAACCAGTCAGAATGCTCTGACTGGAATCTCATCATCTTGTATTCCACTAAGCCCAATGGTAGGTACATTGACTTTTCCAGTTTCTGATAACCCGCATCTCCTGTGTTCCTTTCCCATTCCAACCAAGACATTTAGGTTCTCTCACACTTTGTACACCTTTCCCATTTTCATCTGCCCATAACCCACATGCCACCCACCGGGGTTTATTCTCCCCTGGCCCACCCTTACAATCACCTTTCCATTTTCCCACCACTCTTTCTTTATCCAGTTTCACATGAAGGTTTTGGAGGGAATACGAGACAAATGGAATGAGCTCGGGATGGCACCTTAATTAACGTGTACACTTGGGCTGAATGACCTGCTGCCATGCTGTTTATCTCTACAGTTATATAATTCAAAAGAGATACACCAAAGAATCAAAGATTTGTCCAGAAACAGGTCTACAACAGCTCAGCTTAAATCATGTGCTATTTAGTTTTATGGCTTCAAGTCAAGAGGATAAATGCTTTTTGCCTACAGAGTACATTTACACAAATTACTCAACCAATTTGTAATGCAAAATGTTGACTGCTTAAATCTGAAACCAACTATGACCATATTCATTGCCAGTTCTATAGTAAATTGCCTTGTGCAAAAAGAAATTACATTATGCGAGAACTTGTACACCGACATCTGTAAAAGTTTATCAACAAACAGTATTTATTGGAGGACCATAAGGTCCTCGTGGTGGCATAAGTCATCATTACTGAGAAAGATGATGAATTGCAAGAACACTTCAATAGCCCATCAATGGATTGCCATGAGATCATTTCAACATAACAGGCTCAAGTCATTACCGACCCATCTGATACACATCAACACCAGATAAAATATCTCAGCAAGGAAATGAAAGTAGCCTTTAAATTTATATCGGGAGAAAAGCCAAGTTATAAATCAAGGCTCCTCGTGGACCATTTATGTTGGTACAAACGTCCCACCAGCTTCAAGTCTCAAAGCCAAACTGTCAAAACAAAGTTTGCAGTTCAAAACCAAGACTGAAAGTTAGAATTTGTCTTCTTGATTTCCTAGACATCTGCTCTCACTGCCTCTCCTCCCAGCCCAAACAAGGATAGGGTCTTACATCCACCCCACCAGCCTCCACACTCAAATAGCTATCCTCTAAATTCCACACTTCAATGGTTCCAACATTAGACCACCATCCTCCTCTCCCTTTTCAGTGCTCCAAATGCACTGTTCTGTGCACGAGTCCCTAATCCACTCTTTTATCCCCAACAACTACTCCCTTTCCACTGACATTTTGCCATGCGACTGTGAAAGAAACAATATCTGCCCTCCTACCTCCTGTCCCAACATCCAGAGACTCAAACCATACCTCCAACTAAACGCCAATTAATTTGCACTTGTACTTTGTGGAGTGCATTTGCTGCTCATCTCCTCCAGATTGAAGAAACAAAGCAGAGAGAATGACTGTTTTGCAGTACTCCATTCATCCCACAAGAATGCCCCCAGCTTCCAATTGCAAGTCACTTTAATTCTCCATCCCACTCCTACAATGTACTACCTTTGGCCTCCTACACTGTTCTAACAAGCCCCACTTTAAGTTCAAGGAATAGTATCCCACTTTGTAGCTAAACATGTACCAGCCCTCAGCAAACATTACAGTGCAATATCGGACTGCTGCTCTTTCCGATTTGTGTGGAGCTTATCGACATTGAAGGAAGATCATATCCCTATTGTCAGTTCTTCTCCCTCCACAGATACTGCATTTACACTATTCTCTTCCCTCATATTCCCAGAAATGCTGCTCTCTTCATATGACAGATCTAAAATATTATTTTATTTTGTTCACTAATAGCATTAGATCTAATCGTTACCTTGATCTCCACCTTATCTCAGAAACAGTCTCCTTTCTTTTCACCCTTCTCTCTCCCTCTGCAACTTAAAGTATGCTTGCTTTCTCACTTCTGACCGGAAACATACACTCAGGTTTGCTTTCGACAGATGCTGCCCAACCTGTGATTTCCAACATTTTCTTTTGTGCCTGCTCAAGTTGAGACCACAAGGAGGTACATTGTCAACTAGATGGTCTATATTTGTTTGACAGTGCCAAGTTCCATATTCCATTGCATCCAAATCCTTCGATGACAAAACATCTATTACCTTCCTTTCAGTGACAAAACTTACAAAAGCATGACTACAATTGGAAAAGTTCTACCTGTCCTCTGAGAAAGAGTCCTTCTCTGTACAAATATCTCATAGGTACAAAACAACATTTATGTCGATGAAATACTTGTTCTGCACACATGTATTGTGTGTCTGGTTGTGTCTGTGTGTTTTGCTCCAAGGACCAGAGAACGCTGTCTCTTCAGGTTATACTTGTACAATAAACATGACTGGAGTTGAAACCTGGCTTAACTATCATAGGAAAACAACCTGAAGTTCGGAAGTGATGTCAGGAAATGTTTGTCATGCAATGATAATCTTGACGAGGTCAAATTTCAATAGAATAATTCATAAAGAAGATAGATGGATTTTTGTAACTAAGAGTAGTTATTTTTGTCCGTTCACAGAATATGAAAATCACTGGCAACACAAACCATGTTGAATCTGGAGTCACAGAGGCCAAACCAACTATTCATTCCACAAATTAACTTCATGGTCACTATTACAATACCAGCATTTTATTCCAGATCTTGTTTAATAAACCTGAATACAAATACTCCAGCTACCATGTTTCGTGTCCGCAAATCAGAAGTTGCAACCTCTGAAGACTGGTCAAATAACTTAACCTCTAAGTTATTAACTAACATAAAACCAAAGAAGTAAGGTAGAATTCATATACAGAACAGTCATGATCTCATAGAAACATAGAAGATAGGAGCAGGAGTAGGTCATTCGACCCTTCGAGCCTGCTCCGCCATTCAACGAGATCATGGCTGATCTTAAAGTTCAGTACCCTGTCCCCGCCTTCTCTCCGTAACCTTTAATACCCTTATACTGAAGAAATGAATCTAATTCCCTCTTAAATATATTTAATGAACCTGCCTCTACTGCCCTCTGTGGCAATGAATTCCACAGATTCACCACCCTCTGGGTCAAGAAATTCCTCCTCATCTCGGTCATAAATGGTTTGCCTATTATCCTCAAACCATGGCCCCGGGTTCTGGATTTTCATCCCATTTTATGGGATGAAAAAGATCAAGGGATTGAATACTTTCCTCCGATGTTGAGCAAGCCACAACTAAATTAAACCAAGAAATGCCCCCAACCGTAATGTTCTCTCTTGAATGAGGATAAAGGAAGTTCTCAAATAGTTCAACTTTTCCAGCAGTAACAGAAATAAAATTGTGCAGCATTTGTAAGGAAAAAGATAGGAATTTTTTTTAAAGAGTGTTCATTTACAATTTTTATTCAGATATCAAGATATGGTGTCACCATCTAGTTCAACCACAAATCAATAGCATTTTAAGAGTCAACTCTTTTACTACAGTTTCAAAGTCAACCAGAAGATCAGATTTCATTCCCTGAAGGCCTGTGCTTTTTTTTAATTAAACAATAGTCAAGTAGTTTTGTTGTCTTCTTAATGAAGGGTTGAACTTTATTCAAAATTCTACATTTTGTGTCTTCATTATTAGTCCAGACGTCTGGATTACCAACCTAGCAATTTAATCACAGTACAAGAGAGACTGGAGGTTCATAGATCTTAAGAAAGTAAGAAAATTAGGGAAAGAGGCAGGGATGACAAAGACTGGAGAGCTGTGAAAACAGGGATTTTTTTTTCCTCCCCAAATAGATGCTGCTTTAATGAGGAGCCAGCACTCGTAGGCATGATGGGCTAACAGGGCTTGGTGAGAGCTGGGAAACTGGCAAGTGCTTCATGTGATCTCAGATTAATGGAGAATGAATGGATCAAGAAAGGCCAGTCTGAAATGCACTGGAAAATCTATGGCCAAACAGAGGTGGCATTCACACTTCACTGAAGAGTACATATCAAAAATTCAAAAATATCAATAGTGGCAATTCCAAGGGATTAGACCACTTTAGACAACCAAAATAGTGAAACTTATTCTTAAATTATAAATAAGATGAGATTCAAATAATTCCATCATTTTAAGTCAAACCAAACTGTTCCCTCCATCAGATTGCATTAAAAGCAATTGAATGAGGAGAATAACAAATTACTAATAATTTTAATAATAGACTAAGAAAGGCTCTAAAGTTTCTCATAGACGAAGGGTGGTAGTGGGGACGAGCTCCCACTGCTACATAAATGCTCTTCATGGCGAGCGTCTCAAACAGCCTCTGACAACCAAGTCCAACTACTGGCCTTCTCCTGTGGCATGGTTCATGTGCATCGGCAGAGCTGTTCTCACTGACAGGAGAAGGGGCAAAGGTGGCCCACTGACATCTTGAAACCAGTTGCTCTAGATAGATGGGGCTCATTAACCACGGATGGTAATTCACCTAGGAGAGGGAAAACTCCAATTTCAAACCTCCACTGCCTTACGGCTATACCCGCTCACGGGAAAGGCTTTGAGAGTAAACCCAGAGGAAAAATCGAGAGTCGGAGTCCTGAGGGTAGCCAACTGCTGTACCCAGCAACTCCTGTGATGCTGCTGGCACCCAACTGTTATTGACTTTCATCATTCCTTAACATGGGGGGGGGGGGGGGGGGGTCCCATTGCATGGGCAACAGATAGATCTCCGCATTAACTCTACCCTAGAGAGGCCACTTCCAACTTGGCTTGTAAAAATGGCAGTCCTGCCGCTGGTGCAGACCAAGGAAGTCCTATAACCAATGGCCACATACATGTAGGCTTTAAACAGCCAACTAAAGGGCCTGATTGGTTTTTTAAAAACTATCTTCAAACTAAGGTCATGCTGGTCATCAAATCATAAGGTGCGATTCCAGGGGGATCAACAGACCAGTGCAGGGCACCAAAGGGGGAAAAAATTCCCCCTGCTGCAAATGTTGGGAGATGACCTAACAGGGAAGGAGACCAAGGCAGCAGACCAACAAGGGGCTCAGCAGCTGAAGGACCCATACAGGCTATGGCCGATTAGTGGCTGAATGATTCAAACTGAAGTCCAAGCTGCTGGAGACTGGCTGGTGAGAACCAGGTATTAGGACTGGGATTCAAGAGGGTGCTGAGGCCAAGGAGAACTCCCAGGGGGGCCTCGGGTGTTCAAAGCTTCCTAATTATATTGGAGTTGCAGAACTGGGGGCTAGGCCCCAACGTACTTACTGCATCGTGAAGACAGCACATCAGTGCATCTATTTCCTCAGGAGTTTGTGGAGGTTTGTTATGACTTCGGAAACCCTGGCAAATAGGTGGTGGAATGATATGGGGACACCAATACCAGAGGGTAAAGCCCTGAAAAAGGCTGCGGACACAGCCCTAGACATCACAGGCAAAACCCTCCCCACTGTTAATTACATGTACAGGGAAGCACTGCCATCAGAGGAGAGCAGCAATCATCAAGGATCCACACCACCCAGCACACGCTCTGTTCTCGCTGCTGCCATTGGGAAAGTACCACCGTCAGATTCAGGAATAGCAGATATTCTTCCACCACCAGACTCCTCAACAACAATCTCAACCAGGGACTCATTTAAGAACTCTTAGTTAGCACTTTATTGATTTTTTTTCTCTATATTGCAAGTTTGTTGACATTTCTTTATTTGTTTACATCTGTACGTTGGTAAAGTTTTTTTTTGCACGAACAATAAGTGGTAATTCTGCCTTGCCCACAGGAAAAAGAATCTCAGGGCAATATGTGATGTCATGTATGTAGACTGATGATAAATCTGAAATCCAGGGTTTGCCAATGGATCGAACAGGAAACGATAAGAGTGTTGGAAGTAAATCCACAGAAACTTAATGTCTCTGAAGGGACTTTCCTTTGCATCTCTCTCATCTGGTAAGTCTATTCTGTATCCTTTCTAAAACCTCATCATCCATCCTGTATTGGGGTATCAGAATTGCACACAACACTCCAAGGTTTAACCAAAGTTTCATATTAATTATTACTTTGTTACTTTTATACTCAATGTCCTATTCAATGAAGGAAAGCAAATGTATCATGAAGGGCTCAGGCCCGAAACTAGATATTTATTCTTGCTACATGAAGAGCGCTGCATGACGTGCTAAGTTTCTCCAGCATCTTTGTGTATTGAATGACAATCACAGTATCTGCAAATTTTCTTGTTTAACAGGCAAACAACATGAGTTATTTACCACTTTCGAAGGGCTCAGGCCCAAAACATTGGCAATATATCTTTGTCTCCTATGGATGCTGAAAGACCAGCACTTCTGTGTTTTTACATTTTTAACACTATCTACTTATGGGGACATTTTCAAAGATTTATGGAACTGGACCTCCTTTGCACATCAATATTTTGAGTCCCGCCATTAAATATACACTTCCCCCTTACATTTTACCTCCCAAAGACCAACATCTCCCGCTTATCAAGATTAAATTCCACATGCCATTTCTCTGCCCAGATTTGTAGTGTTAATCAAATTAAAAATAACGACCCAAATCTCATTGGACAATGAAAGATTCAAATCCTCGGGGATTCCAGGAAAATAAGGGATCTGAGATTGAACAAAGTGTCGAATTTGTAAATATCTAAAAAAAATTACTCTTGGACAAATTAAATTTTACCACCAGTTGTTCAACAAATGCAAAATTGTTACTAATGAAAAGGTCTTTGAAATATTTAATACTCAATCTGTGCCAGTCATTGAAAGTAGAGCCTTGTAAAGAAGGTAAAAAAAAAAAGATGATTGGATATAAGAGAAAAACTCAAATCCAGAGAAAAATACAGCAATCCAAAAAAAACCTAATAAATTGTGCCCATATTTTCAATCTTTGTTTAATTTTTGGGTTATCAGTTAATTCATATAAAGAAGACCCTAGAATTGCCAACAAGGAAGTGTTCTTAGCAAAATTTAGTTCCATTTTTACCCATGTGGGGAAGTCAACACAATTATCAAATTGTGAATCAAGTTACACATATTGACCACCTAATAATAAAATCTAAAATTAGAAAATGCCAAACCACAGTTCTTTTTAGCTTTTTGAAGATGAACTTTATTTAAGCAGGGGTGTTTTCCTGCCATATACAAGATATGAGCAATTCAAGTGAATCTAAAAAAAATTAGGAATGAAAAATGGTAGATACAAAAATTTAGGTAAAATTTTCATTTTAATAAATTGATAAAACCAATCATGGAAATGGATAAAGGTGACCATCTCAATAAAAATGATTTAACATGATTCAATAAAATAAAAAAATGTTCCTGAAAAAGATGTTTATCACTCCTAGTAATTGTAACACCAAGATAAACACATTGATCCTTCACAATCTTAAAAGGAAAATTAAAACACTTCAGTCGAGGACCATTTAGAGGTAAAAGTTCCTCATGCAGATTCAACTTATACCCTGAAAACTGGCTAAACTGAGATAAGAGATGCTGCTAAAGAAGCATCTAGATTAGATACAAAAAGCAAAAGATCATCTGCATATGAGGAAACTTGATGTTCAATGCCCTCCCTGCAAAATCTCTGCATTCACAAAGGGCAATTGCTAATGGTTCGAATACCAAATCAAAAGGTAATTGGCTTAAAGAACAAGTACCGTGTCGAAGATAAAAAAAAAGTTTTGATTGCTGTAGATTAGTAAGAATTGAAGTAGTAGGACATAAATTTAATAAATTATTCAATAAAGGATGGTCCATAATTAAATTTTTATAGGGTTGCAAATAAATAACCCCACTGTATTGGATCAAAAACTTTCTCTGCATCTACAGAAAGAACATTTAGGGACACGTGTACAGTTAAATATAAAATGTTCAATAAACAATGTATATTAAAATAAGAATAACAATTTTTAATAAAGCCAGTTTGATCATCAGAAATGACTGATGGTAAAATATTCTCCAATCTGTGGGCCAATACTTTAGCCAAAATTTCATATCAACACCAAGTAAGGAAATAGGCCTATAAGAAGCATGATCAAGTGGATCCTTCCACTTTTTCACAAAAACAGAGATACAAGTTTCATTAAACTATGGTGGAAGATTGCCTTGTTAAAATGAGTCATTAAGCACAGAACTTAATTGGGGCACAAGCAGTTTAGAAAAGGTGCTATGGGCCCAGAGGACCCAAAAACCAAGCAGCAATAAAATTCACCAAGACAAATGGTAACTTAAACAAAAGTTACTTTTAATTTTCTTTAAGCATGATAACAGGATCAAACTTTAACTTATACAAACACTTTAAAACAGATCTTATTTAAAATACTAAAGCTCTGGTAATGCTAGACATGTCGGTGCCTCAGAGCCAAAAGTTTTGGAGAGTGCCCAAGAGACTTCACTAATGGATTTCTGTTTACCAAAAGGCAATAGATGAAAGAACTTGTTGGAGCCGCACAGTCTGGAGAGGAACTTGCTGTTCTAAGAGGTTTTGCAAGCAGGGAGAGTCAAACAGGCTTTTTCTCTGTGTGTGTGTGAGAGAGAGACATACACAGAGAGATCAGTTCTTGTGTGTTACAGTCAGGAGTAGCAACTGGAACTGGAACAGGACAAGCTGGCAAGCTTTTGGAAAACCCCATTTGGAAGACGGGTTGTGACTGCTTAGTTCAGCCTGGTCAAAGCCCTTGTGATCCATACAAAAGGAGAGGACTGGCTGTCTAATGTTTCACTTGAAATAGGAGAAACAAAAAGGCACTCTGTGGTGACCTGAAAGAAAGCGGTTATCATCTGGAGCAAGTTTTATCAGCAAGATACTGAAGTGGCTGATGGAAGTATATCAGTTATGGATGTCCTAGAACAACAAATCTCTCTCTGAAACCCGACAAGAACCTTCTTGAGCGGTAACCATTTACCTTTCAAGCAACAAAGCCTGGTGAACTTTATAAATGTTAAATTCTGTACACAGTATAAGAATTGCCTGCAACCAGTGAACCTGGAAGATTGAGAATTGAGATTGGACTGTGAACCAAAGAACATTTCTGAACTGACACACACATTAAATACACGTGCACTTAGAATTATAAGGGGGTTAAGTTAGGTTAGTTACGTCAATAGTGATAAGTTAAAGTGTGATTCTGTTTTCATCTTTAAAGATAATTAAAACAACTTTTGTTTAAGTAACCATTTCTCTTGGTGAATATCTATTGCTACTGGGTTTTGGGGTCCTCTGGGCTCGTAACAACAGTCCAATCTCACTTCTCACTCCTCCAAATTTACCAGTATCAGGCAATCCTTATACTGTGCACAGAATTTAACATTTATGAATTTCACCAGGCTTTGGTGCTTGAAAGGTAAATGGTTACTGCTCAGGAAGGTTCTTGTCAGTTTTGGACAGAAATTGATTCTTTCCAATCAGCCACTTCAGTGTCTTGCCAAAGAAACTTGCCCCACCTTAACCTTAAGTAGTATGTGAGTGGAAAGAAAAACAACTGTTCTGAAGATGGTTTACTTGGTAATAATGAAACCAGAGGATTACCGAACATGAGCAATGCCAAGATCCAATGTGTTCTGTCAAGCTTGGGCTTAGTAGAAAAGAACTCCCTTCCAAAATTCTCCATTAGTAGATTAGTTGGTCAGCTGGCCATTTTCCTTGTCCTCATATAAGCCCAAGATCCGTATATTTTGATGCCTGCTTCTACTCTCTCCAAATCAACCACTTTAAAATCTAACTTGAGGATGTTAGCAGACACTTCAGAACAAAGAGTTTCTATATTGTCAACATGTTCATTAACTGACTCCAAACCAACCTCCACAGCTCCCAAGCAATCATCAATTGCTGATATCGACTGTAAAATATTTTCAAGTGCATATTTTGATTACCCATGGAGTTTCTTTTACCATTGTGGTGGTTTCCTGTATATATTTGTTCAACATGTTAGAAATGGAGTCTGCAGTCAAGGTGGTTGTCTCTTTCTCCTTTTTGTTGTTTTACCACTTCTTGTAGTAGCTATTTTGAAATTAATTAATGAAGGGGCAAAGTACAAAATACTCTGGTTTAAAATTAAAGGTGCATGAATGGGAAAAGTTTCAAAATGAACAGAAGCACCTAACTACTGTGTTATGCCATGCAGCAACCAGGCAGAAGTCCACATTTGTCTTTTGAAGTCCAGCCTGACAATGTACCAAAAAATTCTGCTGTTCCAATAACTCAACATAGGGAATGCTATGCCGTACATGGTCATTCTTTGAAACTTTGCATTTACAGCTCATGGAGATTCTGATTAGACAATTTTTCCATTGTGGAAGACCATTTGTCGATGCAATTTCTTCCCGAACATCATCTGCCCTTGGGAATGTGTCCACTTTACTAAACTCCAAGGCTGCTATGACTTCTTTCCTGATTGTTCTAATATTGTTCAGTGCCTTGCTAGTTATTTCCTCCAATTGCTTGGCTGCCAGGAATTCCTCCATGGTAAAGATTGATGAGAGGTATTCATGAAAAATCCTATCCATCCTATAGCTCCATGTAAAGACGGCCTTTTTGATCTTTAATTGGACCAATTCTCTCCCGAGCCACTCTCTTACTCTTAATAATACCAGAAGTATCTCCTGGAATTCTACTTTATCCAGCCTACCACCTCCATCTCATATCTTCCATCTGCCCTTCCCTCTCAAGCATACTCACTTCCTCTACTCATCAAGGAACATGTTGGTGCTGGACTTCTTTCATCTCACATAAACTTATTCCATTTTCCTGACCAGAGCTTCAATAGCTCTCATCAACCAGGGCTCCTTAAACTTACCAGCCTTGCCTTTCACCCAAATCGGAACAAAGTGTTGCTGCAGCTTTAACCTTCCCATTTCCCCGCCTTCACCTTACTTGCAAATATCCTATACCAATTTGCTCAAAGTATAGATAAGAGAAAGAAAGCAATGTCTTAGAAATAAAAAGGTTCAATAAAAATAACAGGCCATTTTCCCAATGTACTTCAACAGCATATCGAGAGCTGACCTTCAGAAATATTAGTTCATAGAACATTACAGCACAGTTCAGGCCCTTCAGCCCACAGTGTGCTAACCTATATATACCTACTATAATGGATTTATGCTAATCTTATGTTAAAATATATTTCTCATATACAAAATATCTTAGTAAATTATAGAGTTAAAATATTGTATTTGGATTCTTAGTAGTTCATTTGGGTGGTTAATGGAGCACAAAGACAACACATTAGCATTTTAAACACACATGGTTCTTTGAGATAAAGGACAACCCAGTTTGAAATGAAAAAGGATTTATGACGGTTCTCAAGATTTTAGAAACAATAGGTGTTAGTTCAGAAGCACCTGTATAAACACAGCCATTTCAGTTGAAGGAAAGTAGAATTCCCACATTCATGTCAAAACACCTTGAGCTTCAAAGACAGAAATGATATCACATACCATGTGACATGAGAAATGGGAGAAATATAGTGTTGAAATGAGAAAGTATTCAGTTCAGTTTGGAGTTGACAGAATTCAAAACCCTGTGATACACAAGGGTTGAAATCTTGTGAAAGACAGGGTTGAGTTACAGTAACCAGAATTGGTGCTGCTCCTGGGAAAAGGGGAACACAGAATAAGTGGCTTTTGAAACAAGGAAGACTAAAATTGGAAAAGAGTACTGATTTCTACTAGGTCTATTTTTGTATGGCCACTTCATTTAACCCTTGTCTAGTTTGTGATATCCTCATGTAAATATGCAGACGATACTAAGATAGGTGGAATAGTGGATAATGAAGAAGGTTTTCAAGGACTGCAGAGGGATTTGGGCTGCTTAGAAAAGTGGGCTGAAAAATGGCAGATGGAATTTAATGCTGATAAGTGTGAGGTGCTTCATTTTGGCAAGAAGAATCAGAATAGGACATACGTGGTAAATGGGAGAGCATTGAGGAATACAGAAGAGCAGAAAGATTTAGGAGTAACGGTACATTGTTCCCTGAAGGTAGAAACTCACGTGAATAGGGTGGTGAAGAAGGCTTTTAGTATGCTGGCCTTTATCAATCATTGCATGGAATATAGGAGTTGGGAGGTGATGTTCAGATTGTATAAGATGTTGGTGCGGCCTAATTTGGAGTTCTGTGTGCAGTTCTGGTTGCCTAATTATAGGAAGGATATAAACAGAGTGGAGAGAGTGCAGAGAAGGTTTACCAGAATGTTACCTGGGTTTAAGCATCTAGAGTATGGGGAGAGATTGGACAGATTAGGTCTTTATTCTTTGGAGCGTAGAAGGTTGAGAGGGGATTTGATAGAAGTATTTAAGATTATGAAAGGGATAGACAGAGTGGATGTGGATAGACTATTTCCGTTAAGAGGAGGAAAGATTAAAACAAGAGGACATGAGTTAAGAATTAAGGGGCAGAGGTTTAGAGGTAACATGAGAGGGAACTTCTTTACTCAGAGAGTGGTAGCCGTGTGGAATGAGCTTCCGGGAGAAATAGTGGCGGCGGAGTCAATTGTATTATTTAAGAAAAGGTTGGACAGGTATATGGATGAGAAGAAGATGGAGGGTTATGATCATTGTGCAGGGAGGTGGGTCTAGAAAGGGGTGTTTGGTTCGGTGCAGACTAGAAGGGCCTAATGGCCTGTTTCCGTGCTGTAATTGTTATGTTATGTTAAGATAACCACATTTATTTAACCCTTGTCTGGGTTTGTGAATTCATTGTGGAAGAAAATAGCCACATTGTGAGTACAGAGACCTGAAGATATGATGTTTAAAACCGCTTTATAATAATAATTTCTGAACTGAGAATTTAAGATCTTCAACCAAGACCAAAATGATGCTGAACTTTTAAAGATTGATTTTTCAGAGTGGGACTTTAATTATACACACACATACATTTACACTTGTGTGGAGTGTGGTTAAATTTAGAGTTAATTATGTTTAGAGATAGGTAAGAAATGGTATTCTGTTAATAGTTTAATTAAAAACTGTTATTTTGAATTTACCGTTGTCTAGTGAATTTTCTACTGCTGTTCCTGTGTTACTGCTGTTACAGAATGGGTTAATCAAATTATGATAAAATACATCTTTAAAAGGGTATAGATTGTGAAGGTTTAGTTTAGGTACACTTCACAAACAGACATCTCAGTAACATTTCACAAAAGACATTTCATTTGGAATGCAAGATCTATGCCTAAGCAGAGAGAATCCACGTCTACAGTGATTTTGGTGAATGCTTATGAAGACTTCACAAGTAGGTGTTAATTGGACTGATGCTGTGGAATCGAAATGGACATCATCTTAAAAGGAACAGATATCCTGACTCAGAAACTGATTAATTTTTTTGCCAGTACCAGTGATCCAAGTCTGGTTAAAGTGTGCTGTTCTAAAAGGGCTCATGTGGTTTTACAGAGAGACAGAAAAAAAAACATGCCATTCTCTTTAGAGTGAGTTTCAGTTTACAGCAGGAAAAGATGTTGGGAACTGCAAGTTTTGTAGACCTACTATAAGACCCCATTTGAATACAGGTTGAGTTCGGAATTCAGCCTATTCTAAACTTTTGCAGTCAATTACTAGAGGATGTGGCTGGTCAATGTGTTTCTCCTGAAATAGGGGAAAAAGAACTCTCTCTGGTAACCTGGAAGAAGTCATCATCTTTTGGAAAACCCATGAGGAGGCAAGTTTCTTCAGCAAGACCCTGAAGTAGCTGATTGAAGGAGATCAGTGTGTGTGCACGCGCGTGCGTGTGCGCGCCATAAGGGTTAAATTCTGTGCACAGTGTGGAAAATTGCCTGATACCAGTGAACTTGGAGAAGTGAAGAGAGAATGACTGGATAGTGAAACAAAGAACTTTTCTGAACACATACACGCGCTTAGAATTAGAAGGGAGTTAATAGTAATAAAAGTTAAATCTTGACATTATTATGTTGAAGAAAATTTCAAACATTTTTATTTAAGTTATCATCTTGGTGAAGTTTTGTTGCTGGTTGTTTTTGGAGTCCTCTGGGCTCATAGCAATAGAATGTTGCAGCACAGAAAAACAGGCCATTCAACCTTTCTGGTCTGTGCCGACCAATAAAATTAGCTAGTCCCACTGACCTGTTCTCATTCCATTCCCCTCCAGTCCTCTCCATTCATGTATTTATCCAATTTATTTTTAAAACTCAAGATCTGTATTCACTACATCAGATGGCAGCCCATTCCACTCCTACCACTCTGAGTGAGAAACTTTCCCCTCATGTTCCCCTTACACCTCTCCCCTTTCAGCCTAAAGCTGTGACCTCTCATATTTATCTTCCCCAATATGAGTGGAAACATCCTGCTCACATCAACTCTGTCTATACCCCTCATAATCTTATAAACCTCTATCAAGTCTCCCCTCATTCTTCTTTGTTCCAAGGAGTTTAGTCCTAACCTGTTTAATCTTTCCCGGTAACTCAACTCCTGAAGACCTGGCAACATCTTAGTAAATCTCTACACTCTTTCAATGTTATTGATATCCTTCCTGCTGCTGGGCGACGAGAACTACACCCAATATTAACTAAACCTTTCTTACCTCATAACGCTCTATTTTATCTTTCATTCATGTGCCTGTGAGTCTTTTAAATGCCCATATTGTTCCAGACTCCACCACCACCCTTGGCAATACATTTCAGGCACCACAATTCTCCATGTAAAAAAAAACTTACTCCTGATATTTGCCATGAACTTTCCTCCCTCCACTTTGTGCAGACGTCTTCTGGTATTTGCTACTCCTGCCCTTGGTAAAAAAGGGTGCTGACTGTCTACCTCTCAAATTCCTTGTCAGTCCACTGGCATCACACAATCAGCACTGGAGTTGTACCTCAGCAGGTCTCTGTGGTGGACAATCACTTCACCATTGCTGTAATGATGTCTTTTCCTGCATCAGCTTTGCTTCAGATGGCTGTGCGGTTCAAAAACCTCAGGACATGTTGCCCAGATTAGGCAATGCGTGCATGAAAGAAAGAAAGCCAAATGACAACTGGAATTTATTTAGTACTTTTAAGAGGGGAGAGTATCCCAAGGCCCTTCACAAGAACGCCATTAAACAAATGACATAAGCTGCTTTCAGATGGCCTCAATACCTGACTGTAGAGCCACACATTATACTCCTGTGCAGCTGTCGGGTGGCCATTTGAAACCGGAAAAGCCGGCCAGGAGGTCTCTACTCACCCAACCCTTCTCCAGGAGGTATAATATCCTGCTTGGAGTATCGTCTGTTGCAGCTGAAAGCAGCTGGGCTGCCAGGAGGGTGGGCTGATGACGTCATAGTGACGTCGTCAGCCATCAACTCCTGGTTCGAATGGTGAGTCGGGCGAGTGAGAGGGGGGAGACACCGGCGGCAGGAGTCGGGCGACCGAGGGAGGAAGACACCGGCGGCGGGAGTCGGGCGAGCGAGGGGGGAAGACACCGGCGGCGGGAGTCGGGCGAGCGAGGGGGGAAGACACCGGCGGCGGGAGTCGGGCGAGCGAGGGGGGAGACACCGGCGGCGGGAGTCGGGCGAGCGAGGGGGGAGACACCGGCGGCGGGAGTCGGGCGAGCGAGGGGGAGACACCGGCGGCGGGAGTCGGGCGAGCAAGGGGGGGAGACACCGGCAGCGGGAGTCGGGCGAGCGAGGGGGGGAAAGAGATCGGCGGTGGGAGTCGGGCAAGCGAGGGAGGAGACACCGGCGGCGGGAGTCGGGCAAGCGAGGGGGGGGGAGAGACTGGCGGCGGGAGTCGGGCAAGCGAGGGGGGGGGGAAGAGACCGGCGGCGGGAGTCGGGCGAGCGAGGGGGGAAGACACCGGCGGCAGGAGTCGGGCGAGCGAGAGGGGGGAGACACCGGCGGCAGGAGTCGGGCGAGCGAGAGGGGGGAGACACCGGCGGCAGGAGTCGAGCGAGCGAGAGGGGGGAGACACCGGCGGCAGGAGTCGGGCGAGCGAGAGGGGGGAGACACCGGCAGCAGGAGTCGGGCGAGCGAGAGGGGGGAGACACCGGCGGCAGGAGTCGGGCGAGCGAGAGGGGGGAGACACCGGCGGCAGGAGTCGGGCGAGCGAGAGGGGGGAGACACCGGCGGCAGGAGTCGGGCGAGCGAGGGGGGAGACACCAGCGGCAGGAGTCGGGTGAACGAGGGGGGAGACACCGGCGGCAGGAGTCGGGTGAGCGAGGGGGGAGACACCAGCGGCGGGAGTCGGGTGAGCGAGGGGGGAAGAGACCGGCAGCGAAATTCAAGTCATGCCCGAGTTGTTTGTCAGGCATGCCTTGACACGCTGTAAATAACATCAAGGCAGTGTGGGCAGGACTGTCCCAAGTAGCTAGCTTTCACTGCTTGACAGCCAGCAGTCAGCTGCCACGTTTAAGAGCTGAAAGCCATCCATTCCGTGGTCACCTAAGCGTGCCAGCTGAACTCTGCTAGCTGCACCTGGAGGCGTGTAATCTTCCTCGAAACTCGTAAAAGCGGCTAAAGTTGCACAAGGCTATTTGGTGCACACCTTTCTCAAATCCAAGTGTTTCAGGAAGGATTAGAAAAACAAAAAAAAAAGACTTATGAAAAAGTTGGAGACCCAGATAAAGGCAGATAGAAGGAACAAGAATACTGAGAGCTTGATTCTGGCAATTCAAAGATCATGCCTTCCTTCACCCAACCTGACTGAAAGTTGGGAAGCTTCCAGAAGCTCCAACAAAGCCACTGTCCAGTCTCAACCACTCAAGTGATGCATTTCACAGGAGTAAATTTCTCCTCCACCAACAATGCTGATATGACTCCATTTTTGCATTGTGTGGTCTGATGCTCATGGTCTTGTGTAAATCAACTTAAAATTAAAAAAGGACAAATCTTTAAGAGCCTGTCCGAAAAGACTTGGGCAACCTCCCACCAATAACAATAACTTTTCTATGCAAACTTTGTGGGGGTATGGATCTATAGTTTGAGGGAGAGGTGGAGAGGAATATTTCAAAGAATCCAGGAGGAAAACAAAGCTGTCAAACCTCACAACGACAAAGAATTTCACTTCAGCTTTTGAACTAGAACTGAAGACACCGGCGGCAGGAGTCGGGCAACACATTAAAAACACCAAAGATTGAAATGACATTTCACAATAAATCAGTGTCACTAGTTTTTATTCAATTATCGCTCACAGGGAATGCCTCCAACTCACCCCTTATTTCTAGGTATCTTCTTATCAACGTTCAGAGTTAGTAACTGAACTCTTACTGATTTTTTTTGTACTGTTATCCCAAAGAGAAACTGAAAATTTTATAGTTTTCATGAAAATCAAACTCCAATGGTATTTTTCCCAGGTAATTTCATTTTTTTTGATATGACTTGTGTAGTCCTTTGAGCTACATTCTGTAAAATAGCTTTTAGATCCAATTCTAACAAAAATGAAGCCCTGGAGAATGGCAGCCTCACAAAATAACTCCACAATGAACTGTGTTTTGCTCTGTTCTGATAAAATCCTATTAGTGTTTCTATCAGGCATTGCAAAGCCAATGAATGGATGTTCTCCTTGTTTCCCTTCTTAAAGGCTGAAGGTACTTGAAAATAAGGCAATACAAGGGTGGGGAAGGATTGTTTTACACCACAGCAACCAACATTTTTGACATCTACTTCGCTCCACCCCACTCCTTCATCCTCCGTGATGACCCAATCATCCTTCATGTCTACAACTCTCATACCATCAAGCTGTTCATCCTACCATACCTATCAACTCACACCCATCGTGCGATTGAACATCACTCGAAGATTGCTAGTTTTATCTTTAGTCTCTCACCTATATTCAAACACAACTACCAGATTTCCTATTAACGGAGAACAGCGCAGGTATAGGCCTTCTCCAAACATGATGCCCAATTTAAACTAAAACTTTTACTGTTTGCACCTAATCTGTGTCCCTTGCGTATTCATGTGTCTAGCTAGAAGCCTCTTAAATACGACTATTGTATCTGCTTTTACCACTACTCCTTGCAGCCCATTCTAGGGCTTGCCATTCTCCATGTGGATAAACTTGCACTGCTTGAAACTCCTGCTCTACCCCGACCTCTCCCCACCCAAACCTTAAATGCAAGTCCTCGAGTATGGGATATTTTTACTTTGTGGAAAAAGAGCTGTTTGTCCATCCTAGCACTGATTCTTATAAAATTATTCCAGATCACCCCCTCAACTTCGGATGCGCCAGAGTAAACAACCCAAAGTTTGTCCAAGCTCTCCTTATAGCTCATTCCCTCTAGTCCAGGCAACATCCTGGCAAGCCTCTTCTGTACCCTTTCCAAAGCCTCCACAGCCTTCCTTTAAAGGGATTATCATGTCCATTTCTGGCTGTCCAAGTATGGCATAACTAAAGTTTTATTTAGCTGCATCAGGACTTGCTTACTTTTTGCTCAATGACCTGACCAATAAAAGCAAGCAAACCATTCGCCGCCAGTGGCCTGATATCACCTCCAACCGTGCATCTTGGCACCTCACAGTTCGGCGGGGCAGCAACCTCCTTTGAAGAAAACAAGAAAAAGACAAAGGAGGAAAAACCCAACACCCAACCCACCAATTTTCCTTTGCAACCACTGCAACCGTGCCTGCCTGTCCCGCATCGGACTTGTCAGTCACCAATGAGCCTGCAGCAGACGTGGACATACCCCTCCATAAATCTTGGTACGCGAAGCCAAGCCAAAGAAGACCATTCACCTTCATTACCACCCACCTGTAAATGGTCAATTTGAAGAATTGATGGACCAATACCCTAAGATCCCTCTGCCCATCAATGCTTTTTAGACTCTTGTCATTAATTGTATACTTTATCTCCACACATTTGACCTTCCAAAATGCAACTCTTGTCCACATTAACTTTTGGGCAGTAGCGGTTAGTGCAACGCCTTTACAGCGCCAGCAATCGGGACCGGACCGGGGTTAGAATCCGGCGCTGTCTGTTAGGAGTTTGTATGTTCTTCCCATGTCTCCGAATTCCTCCCACACTTCAAAAAGTAGTGGGGTGTGGGTTAATGAGGTGTAAATTGGGTGGCATGGACCAAATTGGCCTGTTACCGTACCGGATGTCTACATTTTTTTTTAAATTTTTTTTATTTAATCTAAGTATCTGAGCATAACACTTTGCCAACTTCTGGTTTTCCCAAAGAGCCTTACAATCATTAAGCATTTTTTCTCCGGTGCAGACACCGCCATGATGAAGAACATGCAGAAGCTGCTTTGTACCCAGCACACACCAGTATAACTATGACTGGATTACCTACTGTAGTCGAGCTGATTGTGGGGTTAACATTGGCAGGACATAGGAGAATTCTATTCAAAGTAGGCAAAAAAATCATTGCTGTCCACTTCAAAAGGAAGATTAAATTGCTCGCCCAAAAGGAAACATCTCACATAGAGCAGTGCTTGATCTGAATTTCTTTGGAACAACTGCCTAGATTTATTGTCCACTAATCTCTGGCGTGAGACTTGAGACTGCAACCTTCTAACTTCAAGCCAAAGCCTCTTTTCCACTGGCATCCCAATTAATTGGCCGTGTAGTGTCCCAGGATAGGAGGCCTTTTGTACCGTTCCATCAGGCCACCCTTAACTGGGACATTAATTGCTTTTTCACTGAACACACTCATCCCCGGGGATTGGAGTGTTCTACCTTCAACTGGAAACGGGTGACTTTCTGCTGTCCCTTTTCCACTGGTTTTATCAGCATGCACCAAGGATATGAGTTGGGGTCGAGGTGGTTAATCCCCTGTATAAAATGCCATCATTTGACACCGGCGTTCGAACACTGTTGTTTTTGCACTGGACCCTGTCCCAGTAAATTCCCAGTTAATTCCTGGTACAGGGTGCCAGTGGAAAAGGGGCTGAAGAATGCTACTTTCTGAGATAAAACCGATTAGAAGGGAAACAATGACAAGATGAACAGACAAAAATTGCTGGAAGCACTCGTGACAGGCAGCAGGTGTGGAGCGAAGAAAAATATTTCACATTAATGATGGCATCAGCATCTTGTTAAAGGAACACAACCACAGCACAAGGTTCAGCCATACTAATACCACACTTAAAAGAAATGTTCATTTCCTGGAAGTAACTGAAATTGAACAGCCCTCCATGTGACAGCAGTCATTCTCATTGAAATCCGCCCTCAGAGAATTCACATATTACCAAAAAAATTGAGATTCAGAATAATAATTTGTTCTTATAGAATTTACCGAGGGCAGTAATGGCAGACTGCTGGTTCACAACAGCAAGCCGATTGAGGGATTTGCGTTGAAAACTGGCAAGGCAAACTGCTTAATTGGCATTTGTACTTTATCAATGTGACATTTATTTCTAGTTGAATAAAACAACAGCCCCTTCTCTTCTATCACCAATACAATCAGATTTCCTTGCCTTTCAGCCACATACCGACAGAGGCATTTTGATCAAGAGAATCCCATGTGAATGCATTACCACATATAACATAGGATTCAATTGGGGGGAAAAAAAGGGTTCTCGGTACACAAAATGGCTTTCGATAAACACAGCTCCTCCGTAACACTGGGATACCAATGGCTCAGCAAACATGCATTCTTCAACGTAAACAGCTGTTTTGTTAAATTCCTTTCTGAAAGTAACCATTACCCTCCGCAGAAAATATTTTATCCTCTTAAAGGAACAAGAGGATATAGGAGCAGAAATAGGCCTTTCAACCCAATGAGTCCACTTTGCCATTCCATCATGAGCTTATCTATTCTCCACTCAGCCCCACTCCCTTGCCTTCTCCCCATAACCTGACTATTTAGATACCTATCTATCTCTACCTTAAATACTTCCAACAACTTGGCATCCACTGCTGCCTGTGGAAGCAAATTCTAGATTCACCCCTCTCTGGTAAAGAAATTTCTCCACATCTATGTTTTAAATGGGCACCTGTAAATTCTAAAGTTGTGCCCTAGAGTCCTGGACTCCCCTACCAAGAGAAACAAATTGGTCATATCTACTCTGTTCAGGACCGCGGGGTCTGCACCCAAGACAGCAGCGCCGATTATTCAGCAGCAGGCCGCGAGGGGCTGCAGACTCCAGGGAAGCGGAGGACTGGAGCAGGGCACCAGACCACGGGAAGACCAACCCCCATCCAAGAAGGAGAAGCTGAAGAGACGATTCACGGAGGTGGACCAGTGAGGGGGCTCTGCAGCGGGCTGCTGGCGACTCAAGGCGAGGAAACCATGGAAGTTGCTGGAGTCTGCTGTAGGAAGACTCGCGCCAGGCTGCAAACTGCTGGAGACTGGCTTGAACTGGCTGGAGGGGTACCATGTATCGGAACCAGGATGCAAGGAGGTGCCGAGGACACCAAAGGGTCTCTGACCGCGTCGGAGGTTCGGAGCTGGAGTTGCCAATGGTATGGACTGGACTCTGGGTGGCTGCAGAAGCGTTGAAGGCGAATCTACGGACACTCACTGTTTTGGGGGTGGGGAGGGAGACTCTCTTTTGCTTCTCTTTCTCTGACTGTAAATGTAAGAGGCACCTAGGCAACTTCTGCTGGTGACGAATCTGTCTACCTTACAGCAGGCAAAAGAGAATTTCATGTAATGGGACACCGTTTTATTACTATGACAATAAATTGAATCTTGACTTTCAACATTTGAAATGCTTAAATGAGAGATCCCCCCCTCATTCTTCTGAACTCCAAGGAGTACAGTCGAAGAGGCATCAAGTGTTCCTCATGTGCTAACCCCTTCATTCTAGGGATCATTCTTGTGAATCTTCTCTGAATCCTCTACGTCGCTAGCACATCCTTTCTTAATTAAGGAGCCCAGAACTGTATCCCGTACTCCAAGTGAGGCCTCACCCGTACCTGATGAACATCACATCACAGATCTTGTATACTATTCCTCTTGTAATGAATGACAACACTGCATTCTCCTTCTTCATTAGTCATTCAGCCTGGAGGGTAACCTTTAGGGTATCGTGCACGAGGACTCCTAAATCCCTTTGCTTCACCAAATGTTGAATTTTCTCCCTTCCAAATAATAGTCTGCCATTTTACTCCTTCTAACAAAGGGTACACTTTCCAACATAGTATTTCATTTTCCACTTCTTTGCCCATTCTCCTAATCCATCGGTCTCTCTGCAGCCCATTTCCTCCTTACTACCTGCCCCTCCACCTATCTTTGCATCATCTGCACACCAAGCCACAAAACCATTTATTCCACAATCTTAACTATTAATGTACAACGTCAAAATAAGTGGCCCCCTACAGAACACCACTGGTCACCGGAAGCCAACCAGAATAGATCCCTTTATTCCTACTGTTTCCAACTGATCAGTCAATGCTCTATCCATGCTGGTATCTTTCCTTTAATTCTATGGGCTCGCATCTTGTTACGCGGCCTCTTGTGCAGCACCTTGTCAAAGGCCTTTTGAAAATCTAAATGTACAACATCCACTGCATCTTCTTTGTCTCGCCTGCCTGTGGTTTCCTCAGAAAATTGAAGGAGGTTTGTCAGACAAGATTTTCCCTAAAGGAAACCATGCCGACTTTGGTCTATCTTGTCATGCACCTCCAAGTACTGTGTGACCTTGTCCTTGAGAGTCGACTCCAACAATTTCCCAAATTTCCTTTCAGCTGCCTCCTTCCTTTTTAAATAGTGGAGTAATCTTTCCAGTTTTCCAGCCCTCCAGAACCATGCCAGAATTTATCAATTCTAGGAAGCTCATTACCAATGCCTCCACAATCACTATAGCTCTTTCTTTCAGGACACAAGGGTGCAGTCCATCTGCCCAGGGGACCGGTCTACCCTTGGACCATTCAGCTTCCCAAACACCTTCTCTCTGGTGATTGTGACTGCATTCAACTCTCTTCCCAGGCACCTTTGAAAGTCAGGAAAACTGCTAATGTCTTCACACACCGAAGACTGATTTGTCTCCCATTATAATTTCTCCAGTGTAATTTTCTATCACTCCAATATAACGCCAACTCTCACCTCTTTTTTCACGCTTAATACACCTTTTTCTTTTAAATTGGTATCCTTTCTGATACTATTTGCTGGCTTCGTTTCAAAGTTCATCTTTTCCTTCCTTATGACCTTCTGAGTTTCCTGTAAGCTTTCAAAAGCTTTCTTGTCCTCCATCTTCCCACTAATTTTTGCTTTTTTGTATGCCCTCTTTTGCTTTTACTTTGTCTTTGACCTCACTTGTCAGCCACAGTTGGGTCATTTTTCCATTCAAGTATTTCTTTTTTGGACTATACTGGTCCTGCAGCTTCCTTATTTCTTGCAAAATCTCCAGCCTTTGCTGCTCTTCCATCCTCCCTGCTGGTGTGCCTTTCCAATCCCACTTTGGCCAGTTCCTCGCTTATCCACATATATTTCGTTCCTAGCTGTGGTCATCTTTCAGCCATGATTCAGTGGTGGCCACAATGTCATACCTGCCAACTTACAACCTAATTTCTTGTGCTGAAGGCATTGAAACACAAGACCTTCAGCAATGTATTATTACCCTTTTCGATTCTGTTTCCTAAGTAAACAAACTTAAATGCTAAACCTTATGTTTGCAATTATATCCATTGACAGCCTATCCTTTCCTCACCATCTCACAACACAATGATCGACTTGTGTATCTTCTGCCTGATTCACTGCCCTCTCATTCTGTTTCCCATCCCCCTGCCAAACCGGTCCAGCAAACCTACCCATCTGGAGATTAGTCCCCCTCTTATTCAGGTGCACCCATCCTTTTTGTGCAGGTCAGACCTTCCCCAGGAGAGATCCCAAAGAATCACAAGTCTAAATACCTTCTCCCCCCCACCCCCCCCCCCCACCAGTTCTTCAACCACAAACTTTCTATGCCACAACTTTCTATTCCTGCTTTTAATGGAGTCTTCACAGGAAGTCATCCTGAGATTACCCCCCCCTCCCCCAACTGAAGTCCTGCATTTTAGCTTCCTTCTTCACTATTTTCCCTCTTCAGGACCTCACATCCCTTTTCCTCTTGATGCCATTGGTGCAATGTGGACCACCATATCTGGCTGGTCGTGCTCCTGTTTGAGCACTCAGTGGACTCGATCAGAGAGATTCCCCACACTGGCTTCTGGAAGGCAACATACTATCCATGAGTCTCCATCTCATTCATAGAAACCTCCCATCTGTTTCCCCAACTTAACTTTTTTTTTAATTTTATTTGCGGCAGGATAAAAGCAGAATCTTGGCCATTTAAACATCCACTGTCCAATTACACCCAAATTAACCTACAACTCTCATATTTTCTGAAGGAGCACCCAGGGAATATCCAAGCAGACACAGGGAGAACATGCAAACTCCTTATAGACAGCACTAGATTTGAACTTGTGTCACTGGCGCTGTAATAGCGTTGTGCTAACTGCTAAACTAACCACATCACATCTCCAATCATAGAACATAGAGTAATAGAACACTATTACTTGATGTTGTGCTCACCCATATATTCCTTTTTTTAAAAAAAGGAAACATTCCCTACCCCAGAACCCTCTATTTTTTTTTCCATCCATGTGCCTGTCTCAAATGCCCCTAATGTTTCAGGCACCCACAACTCTGCGTTTTTTTTTTAAAAAAACATACCCCGATCTCTCCCCTAAACTTCCCTCCCTTCACTTTGTACACATGTCCTCTGGTGTTTGCTATTCTTGCCTTGGGAAACAGGAGCTGCGGTCCATCCTATCTATGTCTTTCATAATCTTATAGGCCATCTTGTAGAATTACTGTGGCTCTCCTCTTCTCCCCCCCTTCCCTTCTGAACCAAAAGGCCAGACTCTGTACCAGAGACGTGACCACTACAACGTGTACCTGGTGGATCGTTTCCCCCCCCCCCCTCAACAATATCCAAAGCAGTATACTTGTTGTTGAGAGGATCAGCTACAGGGGTGCACTACACTGACTCCCCATTCTTTTCCCTCTCCTAGCAGTCACCCGCCCTTGGTTTCTTGGGTGTGCCTCCAACTCGCCGCTCACACAAGGGCCGCTCACACAAGGGCCGCTCACACAAGGGCCGCTCACACAAGGGCCGCTCACACAAGGGCCGCTCACACAAGGGCCGCTCACACAAGGGCCGCTCACACAAGGGCCGCTCACACAAGGGCCGCTCACACAAGGGCCGCTCACACAAGGGCCGCTCACACAAGGGCCGCTCACACAAGGGCCGCTCACACAAGGGCCGCTCACACAAGGGCCGCTCACACAAGGGCCGCTCACACAAGGGCCGCTCACACAAGGGCCGCTCACACAAGGGCCGCTCACACAAGGGCCGCTCACACAAGGGCCGCTCACACAAGGGCCGCTCACACAAGGGCCGCTCACACAAGGGCCGCTCACACAAGGGCCGCTCACACAAGGGCCGCTCACACAAGGGCCGCTCACACAAGGGCCGCTCACACAAGGGCCGCTCACACAAGGGCCGCTCACACAAGGGCCGCTCACACAAGGGCCGCTCACACAAGGGCCGCTCACACAAGGGCCGCTCACACAAGGGCCGCTCACACAAGGGCCGCTCACACAAGGGCCGCTCACACAAGGGCCGCTCACACAAGGGCCGCTCACACAAGGGCCGCTCACACAAGGGCCGCTCACACAAGGGCCGCTCACACAAGGGCCGCTCACACAAGGGCCGCTCACACAAGGGCCGCTCACACAAGGGCCGCTCACACAAGGGCCGCTCACACAAGGGCCGCTCACACAAGGGCCGCTCACACAAGGGCCGCTCACACAAGGGCCGCTCACACAAGGGCCGCTCACACAAGGGCCGCTCACACAAGGGCCGCTCACACAAGGGCCGCTCACACAAGGGCCGCTCACACAAGGGCCGCTCACACAAGGGCCGCTCACACAAGGGCCGCTCACACAAGGGCCGCTCACACAAGGGCCGCTCACACAAGGGCCGCTCACACAAGGGCCGCTCACACAAGGGCCGCTCACACAAGGGCCGCTCACACAAGGGCCGCTCACACAAGGGCCGCTCACACAAGGGCCGCTCACACAAGGGCCGCTCACACAAGGGCCGCTCACACAAGGGCCGCTCACACAAGGGCCGCTCACACAAGGGCCGCTCACACAAGGGCCGCTCACACAAGGGCCGCTCACACAAGGGCCGCTCACACAAGGGCCGCTCACACAAGGGCCGCTCACACAAGGGCCGCTCACACAAGGGCCGCTCACACAAGGGCCGCTCACACAAGGGCCGCTCACACAAGGGCCGCTCACACAAGGGCCGCTCACACAAGGGCCGCTCACACAAGGGCCGCTCACACAAGGGCCGCTCACACAAGGGCCGCTCACACAAGGGCCGCTCACACAAGGGCCGCTCACACAAGGGCCGCTCACACAAGGGCCGCTCACACAAGGGCCGCTCACACAAGGGCCGCTCACACAAGGGCCGCTCACACAAGGGCCGCTCACACAAGGGCCGCTCACACAAGGGCCGCTCACACAAGGGCCGCTCACACAAGGGCCGCTCACACAAGGGCCGCTCACACAAGGGCCGCTCACACAAGGGCCGCTCACACAAGGGCCGCTCACACAAGGGCCGCTCACACAAGGGCCGCTCACACAAGGGCCGCTCACACAAGGGCCGCTCACACAAGGGCCGCTCACACAAGGGCCGCTCACACAAGGGCCGCTCACACAAGGGCCGCTCACACAAGGGCCGCTCACACAAGGGCCGCTCACACAAGGGCCGCTCACACAAGGGCCGCTCACACAAGGGCCGCTCACACAAGGGCCGCTCACACAAGGGCCGCTCACACAAGGGCCGCTCACACAAGGGCCGCTCACACAAGGGCCGCTCACACAAGGGCCGCTCACACAAGGGCCGCTCACACAAGGGCCGCTCACACAAGGGCCGCTCACACAAGGGCCGCTCACACAAGGGCCGCTCACACAAGGGCCGCTCACACAAGGGCCGCTCACACAAGGGCCGCTCACACAAGGGCCGCTCACACAAGGGCCGCTCACACAAGGGCCGCTCACACAAGGGCCGCTCACACAAGGGCCGCTCACACAAGGGCCGCTCACACAAGGGCCGCTCACACAAGGGCCGCTCACACAAGGGCCGCTCACACAAGGGCCGCTCACACAAGGGCCGCTCACACAAGGGCCGCTCACACAAGGGCCGCTCACACAAGGGCCGCTCACACAAGGGCCGCTCACACAAGGGCCGCTCACACAAGGGCCGCTCACACAAGGGCCGCTCACACAAGGGCCGCTCACACAAGGGCCGCTCACACAAGGGCCGCTCACACAAGGGCCGCTCACACAAGGGCCGCTCACACAAGGGCCGCTCACACAAGGGCCGCTCACACAAGGGCCGCTCACACAAGGGCCGCTCACACAAGGGCCGCTCACACAAGGGCCGCTCACACAAGGGCCGCTCACACAAGGGCCGCTCACACAAGGGCCGCTCACACAAGGGCCGCTCACACAAGGGCCGCTCACACAAGGGCCGCTCACACAAGGGCCGCTCACACAAGGGCCGCTCACACAAGGGCCGCTCACACAAGGGCCGCTCACACAAGGGCCGCTCACACAAGGGCCGCTCACACAAGGGCCGCTCACACAAGGGCCGCTCACACAAGGGCCGCTCACACAAGGGCCGCTCACACAAGGGCCGCTCACACAAGGGCCGCTCACACAAGGGCCGCTCACACAAGGGCCGCTCACACAAGGGCCGCTCACACAAGGGCCGCTCACACAAGGGCCGCTCACACAAGGGCCGCTCACACAAGGGCCGCTCACACAAGGGCCGCTCACACAAGGGCCGCTCACACAAGGGCCGCTCACACAAGGGCCGCTCACACAAGGGCCGCTCACACAAGGGCCGCTCACACAAGGGCCGCTCACACAAGGGCCGCTCACACAAGGGCCGCTCACACAAGGGCCGCTCACACAAGGGCCGCTCACACAAGGGCCGCTCACACAAGGGCCGCTCACACAAGGGCCGCTCACACAAGGGCCGCTCACACAAGGGCCGCTCACACAAGGGCCGCTCACACAAGGGCCGCTCACACAAGGGCCGCTCACACAAGGGCCGCTCACACAAGGGCCGCTCACACAAGGGCCGCTCACACAAGGGCCGCTCACACAAGGGCCGCTCACACAAGGGCCGCTCACACAAGGGCCGCTCACACAAGGGCCGCTCACACAAGGGCCGCTCACACAAGGGCCGCTCACACAAGGGCCGCTCACACAAGGGCCGCTCACACAAGGGCCGCTCACACAAGGGCCGCTCACACAAGGGCCGCTCACACAAGGGCCGCTCACACAAGGGCCGCTCACACAAGGGCCGCTCACACAAGGGCCGCTCACACAAGGGCCGCTCACACAAGGGCCGCTCACACAAGGGCCGCTCACACAAGGGCCGCTCACACAAGGGCCGCTCACACAAGGGCCGCTCACACAAGGGCCGCTCACACAAGGGCCGCTCACACAAGGGCCGCTCACACAAGGGCCGCTCACACAAGGGCCGCTCACACAAGGGCCGCTCACACAAGGGCCGCTCACACAAGGGCCGCTCACACAAGGGCCGCTCACACAAGGGCCGCTCACACAAGGGCCGCTCACACAAGGGCCGCTCACACAAGGGCCGCTCACACAAGGGCCGCTCACACAAGGGCCGCTCACACAAGGGCCGCTCACACAAGGGCCGCTCACACAAGGGCCGCTCACACAAGGGCCGCTCACACAAGGGCCGCTCACACAAGGGCCGCTCACACAAGGGCCGCTCACACAAGGGCCGCTCACACAAGGGCCGCTCACACAAGGGCCGCTCACACAAGGGCCGCTCACACAAGGGCCGCTCACACAAGGGCCGCTCACACAAGGGCCGCTCACACAAGGGCCGCTCACACAAGGGCCGCTCACACAAGGGCCGCTCACACAAGGGCCGCTCACACAAGGGCCGCTCACACAAGGGCCGCTCACACAAGGGCCGCTCACACAAGGGCCGCTCACACAAGGGCCGCTCACACAAGGGCCGCTCACACAAGGGCCGCTCACACAAGGGCCGCTCACACAAGGGCCGCTCACACAAGGGCCGCTCACACAAGGGCCGCTCACACAAGGGCCGCTCACACAAGGGCCGCTCACACAAGGGCCGCTCACACAAGGGCCGCTCACACAAGGGCCGCTCACACAAGGGCCGCTCACACAAGGGCCGCTCACACAAGGGCCGCTCACACAAGGGCCGCTCACACAAGGGCCGCTCACACAAGGGCCGCTCACACAAGGGCCGCTCACACAAGGGCCGCTCACACAAGGGCCGCTCACACAAGGGCCGCTCACACAAGGGCCGCTCACACAAGGGCCGCTCACACAAGGGCCGCTCACACAAGGGCCGCTCACACAAGGGCCGCTCACACAAGGGCCGCTCACACAAGGGCCGCTCACACAAGGGCCGCTCACACAAGGGCCGCTCACACAAGGGCCGCTCACACAAGGGCCGCTCACACAAGGGCCGCTCACACAAGGGCCGCTCACACAAGGGCCGCTCACACAAGGGCCGCTCACACAAGGGCCGCTCACACAAGGGCCGCTCACACAAGGGCCGCTCACACAAGGGCCGCTCACACAAGGGCCGCTCACACAAGGGCCGCTCACACAAGGGCCGCTCACACAAGGGCCGCTCACACAAGGGCCGCTCACACAAGGGCCGCTCACACAAGGGCCGCTCACACAAGGGCCGCTCACACAAGGGCCGCTCACACAAGGGCCGCTCACACAAGGGCCGCTCACACAAGGGCCGCTCACACAAGGGCCGCTCACACAAGGGCCGCTCACACAAGGGCCGCTCACACAAGGGCCGCTCACACAAGGGCCGCTCACACAAGGGCCGCTCACACAAGGGCCGCTCACACAAGGGCCGCTCACACAAGGGCCGCTCACACAAGGGCCGCTCACACAAGGGCCACTCCATTTGTGCCCACTTTACTTTCAGTTGTTCCTACTATCGAATCCCAATTGGATTGTTGCGCTATAGCACCGACCCCCCCCCCCCCCACCCACAACAAATGCTCCTTGTTAAAACTCTTCTCCCCAACCCGGGCATAACGCTTTCTCTCCATGCAATTTGTTTGGTCATTAAATCCCGAAAAGTTAAGCATGCGAGACCCACTACCACGGGCTCTGCTGTCTTTTCTCACACACAAATTAAGATCCATTGAGTGTTTCTCTTCCATAAACTGCTTCTTTTTCCAATGCGATTGGAAAGGCAGTTTCCAATCAAGGCGTGAGTAACATTTCCAGTCCGATAGGACATCATGATTTAGATCAGATGCAATGGCTCAGTGGCAGAGCAGACTCAAGGATCTTATGGCCCATTACGGCACCTTTTTACAGTCTTATTCAACACCAGCAGTCATTGTGCATTGGAGATGCCCTTGGTCATCAGTATCACTCAACAAATCTATCGACTACTTAGGCAGCTCTGAAACAACTACTTCAGGAGAAAGGCAATGACCAAATTATCCCAAAACTTCAAAAAGGCACAGATTCTCTGACTAGCACAGTCCTTATAGAGGTGGATGAAAGATTCCCACGAAATATGAAACTAGTAAACAGCCAAATAGGTCCATAGAACATTACAACACAGGACCTTCAGCCCACAATGTTGCACCAATCTTTATACACCTACTCAACAAAGTAAGCGTTCCCAACTGCACACCCATAACCCTCTATATTTCTTGCATCCATATGCCTCTCTTGGAGTCTTTTCAACGGTCCTATTGTACCAGTCTCCTCCACCATGCATTCCAGGCACCAACTATTACGCGTCACAAAAAAAAATAACCTAGCCCTGTCGTCTCCCCAAAAAGTTCCTCCCCTTGTCCATCCTACCACTGTACTAATGTATCATTCTGTTCCATTCTCATGTGTTCAGCTTGCTTCCTTTAAAATCAGGAGTAAACAACTTTTTTGGAGACATGGTGAAGTACAGAGGGAAGAAGATTCACGTTGACATGAACCATTTTTTTTAATCTCAACCACAAGTTAATTTATTACATTATACCTAGTGTGGCAAAAGGGGTTCTTCTGTGAGCATTCCAACAGGCTACCTCCAACATTCAAAAGGCTGTTCAGATACAGAGGGCAGAGTAACAGTGAAAAGAATATACAAAATGTTGGAGAGCAGATCAGTTATATCAGAGGATCTGCTAGGGAGTTCATCACATTTTGCCATGCTTTGCCAGCTCCATCTTTTCAACAGAAACAAATGCTGTTATTCACATACCCAAAGGCAAACACAAGAACTAATTAACAACTTTGATACAGGCTGTAACCAAACACCAAAATAGTCTTGAACAAGAACATCAGCAGATGCTGGGGACAAGTGCAGTAATACACAACCGTACTGAAGTAACGCAGCATCCATGGGAAGTAAAAGGTAACCATTTCAGACCTGATAGTCTTCTCATTTGAAATGTATGCATTTAGGAGTTGCGGATTCAAGTGTTTGACAAGAAAGTTTGAGAAATCTCTTTGGGACTTAATTAGACATGGAAATTTAATGACAGTCTAGATCTAAATTCCAACAGTATAGCATAATTAATTTTGAATTTCCACTGCTTTATAAATTAAACTTAACTCATTAAAAGAATGCAAAATAATCTCTGCCTCCCAATACCATCGTCGCACTTCATTTTCTTTAGCTTTTTTGACCATTCAGTTCTATGATCACAAGCAAAAACTCCACC
Organism: Narcine bancroftii; assembly: GCF_036971445.1. Classification (NCBI taxonomy): domain Eukaryota; kingdom Metazoa; phylum Chordata; class Chondrichthyes; order Torpediniformes; family Narcinidae; genus Narcine; species Narcine bancroftii. The sequence goes on from NC_091472.1 coordinate 18,595,539, forward strand.
TCCTTTAATCATTTCCAAATGAAACTCATGAAAAGTCTGAACATTCAGAATTTATATTTGTCCAAATGCTGTCAATATTTCCTATTCGAAAAGCAAAAATGATGTGAACAGCATCCTGTCAACTCGCACATTACGTTTCCCGTACTTAATCCAGCCAGCTGATAAACAGGACCACCAAGTATGCACAGCACAGCTGTTAGTGCAACTACCTAAAATCAAACACCTTGACCACACTAGTGAACTTGCAGCTCCAAACTGACAGGTTAGGGCATTCATATTACAAACCAGATCTGGAATTTAAGAAGACTCCTTCCTGGACAAACCATACAAATTGCACTTTATAGACACAGCATTATCCAAACAAAGCACTTTCCCCACCCATCACAACTCATCTTCAACCCCACAGAAATTCTCAATAACTGTTAAGGTGCCAGGTCCCAGAACAACATAACAGGCAGGGTTCCCTCACGCTAAGCATGGATTAAATAGAGAGATTATGGGAAGGGAGACTGAAGAGACCATTTTCTCCGTTTCAATCTACAACTTTCTTCAAGTGTTCTCAGATTTACAATTTTCTACCAACCACTCCATCCACTGAGACAGCAACCAGTGCTAGAGACACATAAATAACATTCAGATATCTTCCAATTCTTGCAAGTAGACTCAAGACTTCCATCCTTGCCACTTTAGAAATAGGCTGTATGCTGACTGGTCCTTCGATATTACATTATTTACTGGGACAAAATGCTGGACAGCAAACGTAGTTAGAGAAACAAAGGTCTGCAGATATTGTGATTATAGTAAAAACACAGAAATGCTGGAGGAACTCAGCTGGTCTTGAGGATGTAAAGATACATTACGGGGCCTGAGCTCTTCTTCAAGGAAGAAGCAAAGACAGGAAGAGACAAGAATAACGAAATTGAAGACTGGCCAGGGAGGAGACCAGACCAACAAAAGGTGTTAATTGGGTATAAGAGGATCAGCACCTCATCTTCCATCTAGACACCCTTCAACCAGATGGCATTAACATCAACTTCTCTGGTTTCTGTTAAACCACGCCCCCCTTCCCCTTGTTGCCTTTTCCCCCAGCTGACTCCCTTTTCCCTCTGCCTCTCCTTTCACAGACCCAAAATCAATCCTCACCTCTCCTCATATCTGATTAGCACCTTTTGTTGGTCTGGTCTCCTCCCCCCAGCCAGTCTTCAGCCTTTATTCTTACACCTTCCTGCTCTTTGCTTAATCCTTGAAGAGCTCAGACCCAAAACGTCGGTGATATAGCTTTACCTCCTATGGACACTGCAAGACCGTCTGAGTTCCTCCCCCAGCAATACAGTTATCAGCATTCAATTCTTTCTGCTGATTCAGGGTAATCTATTGAAGCAAGATCACCGAATCAGGGGTTTTCAAACCATTTCCCACTCACACACCACTAAGCAATCTCTATGCCATAGGTCTCTGTGATTAGTAAGGGCTTGCTTAGGATGGTATGTGAGCGGAAAGAAAAAGTTTGAAAACCACTGTTTTAATCGTACCCAATTGACTCATTATGTGCAGGGTTTTGTACCTCCAAAAGAAATGGGCCAATGACAATTTTTCTCAATCAAAATATTTCAGTAACAATTAGGTCTCAAGCAGTGATTCTCATCCTTCCCTTCCCACTCACATACCACCTTAAGCAATCCCTTACTAATCACAGTGCACCAATGACTGTATTGTAATGGGTCATGGCTGTCACGTGGCAACACTGCCCACTACCAGTCAGAAGGTGCACCAAGGTTTGGCTCCGCCCCACCCATTAGTACACACAATGCCATTGGCTAATTTAAATACCTTTGTACTTGCCCTTGGGCCTTTGTAATCAACTTAACATTGCTGGCATTGAACCATTAAATTACCTGGGCTAGACCCTCCAGCACTATAAAGGGTGCCACATGTGCTCGGTTCTTTCTCTTTGCCATCTTCGAGGGACCACCCTGCTTCACTCCAAGTCGAGTACAGTGCAATTTTCCCACACTCGTCTATAAATTATGGACATGTGTTATTCCTGTTATCGTTTCCCCATGCTCAACCTTTGTAAATAAAATCATTTACTACTAGACTGCATTCAGAGTCCTTGCTTTTAAAACCCATTGAATCTCACTCAGAACACTGGCATCTGATTATTTCAGGTGGTACGTAATTGGAACCACTGACCTAATCAAATCATGGACAGTTGAAAACCCAAACAATCCGCAAAAGATCTTAGCATTTCAAACTGCTACTGCAAGCAAGTGGTTGGCTGCAGAATTGTCAAATATCCTCGAGGAGGTGCATCTTTGGTGAAAGCTGACCTTGGAGTTTTAAAAGAGAGACGTTGCATGGAAGGAAGACGAGACCATCAGGACCTCTCAACAACTTAGCCTTCACACTGTCTTCCCTATTCTTAGGTTCTGGGCCAGGCAAGAAATAATGACCAGATGTAATCCTCATGCTGAACTTTGCACCACTGATTTAAATACATGCTCTTCATCACCAATACTTCACATAATACTGAGTTAAACACCTTTTATTGGTCTGGATTCCTTCCCCCAGCCAGTATTGTCTGTATTCTGATATTTCCTGTTTTTTTTTTCCCCTCATTCAGCTTATTCTTTGAAAAAGACCTCAGGCCCGAAACATCGGCAATATATCTTGTCTCCTATGGACGCTGACAATCCACTTGAGTTCCTCCAGCATTTCAGTGTTTTTGCTGACTACTCCTTGGATTAAGATTCTCCTTGAAACCCCTTGTGTTTTTACTCGTGAATAAACAATGGTCACATCAACGCATGGTGATCTTCCCCATCAACTCCACAATTTCTGCTCAAATACCCCAATATATTCTGCCCCTCACTTCCATCTTTCTCCCTTCCCTCAGGCCTCCACCACAGCCTCCTCTGCACTGCAATCTAATCAGGTCCTGCGTAACATTAGCAGTCAAAGGTCTACATCTCATCGGTTCACAGAATAGATCCCCACGAACATTATTTATTAACTCACTCTGCATAAAGCCATTTTATTAAAGTTTAATGCCCCAAGCCATTCGAGAAAGTGGAGATTTAAAAATTCTGCTTCTTCTCCCTCTCAAGCTCAGGTGATCCTTGATTCAGATACCAGATCTCACAAGACAGGCAGCTGACCTGTTCTCAGGACTTTGCCTACAGTGAATCAAAGCAAGCATCAACATTAAAATCAGGCCACTAGTGGCCACTGAAACAAGGTCAATGATAGGGGAAATGCAAATATTCGACCCGTTTCATGATTTAAAGGAAACTGGGCAAGAATAGGATTAAAAGAGTTAGATCCTCTCATGACAGCTAGCATTAACCAGTTGAACTTGCTGTTTGCTCTACAGTTCATAACCCCTGGAATTTTAGCCTCAATTTCTCTTTTCTACCAATACATCAGATTTACTGGGGATCAAATGCCAAGGTCTATAATAGTAATATAACTCATTTGCACATCTTTTCACCATTACACTGCTCAATTACAAATAAATCTCCCAGACACAAAACAAGAGTTAAAGTGGTTATAGCAGGACCTCTGCTCTCCTACCCTTGTAACGCATGACAATACTGCCACCTGACGGCTGGAAGAGACAGTTCTGTTCATCCTGCAGATGACCTTTCTTTCTTCCAACAATCCAAAGTACAAAAGCAAAGACAAAAGTGAGCATTCGTACCCGACACAAACTCAGGACTCCCAATGGCAATGAAATACATGTTATCTTTCAAAGTACAACCTCTGTTGAAATTTAGACGGCCAGAGCTGCATAGAGTCCTCCAAATGCAGCCTCACCAGTACCTCCTAAACCTCCGAAACCAATGGCAACATTCCATTTGCCTTCCTGATAGCCCGCGGCCCCTGCAAACTCACCTTTTGTGATTCACGCACCAGCACCCCCAAGTCCTTCTGCACAGCACCATGCTGCATTTGGTTGCCCTTGAAGTACAGGAATAGTCTGATCTTCCATATTTCCTTCCAATGTGAAGGACCTCACATTTACCAACATTGTACTCCATTCCCCAGACCTTAACCCATCTATATCTCTGCATATTCAACAAAAAATATAACCATATACAGCACAGAACAGGCCAGTTTGGCCCTACTAGTCCATGGCGGAACAAATCCCCAACCTCCTAGTCCCACTGACCAGCACCTGGTCCAGACCCCTCCAATTCTTTCCCCTCCATGTAATTATCCAGTCTTTCCTTAAATGTAAATAATGTCCCTGCTTCAACCACCTCTGCCGGAAGCTTATTCCACATCCCAACCACCCTTTGCGTGAAGAAATATATCAAACAGAGATTATGGGAGCTAAAATAAAATGAAAAACATGATCTAAATGGTGAGAGATGACAGAGCTCGGAGGTGCAGAATGATCAGCATGAGCCAGTGCAATGATGCACAAAAAGCAGGTATCACAGCTAATTAGCAAAGTTATTATATTTTGACAGAGGACTCCAATACAACAAGAGGGTGCCTTTGCTTCAGTTATAAAGGGCATTGTTGAGACTACATCTGGAGGGCAGCGCTGGTCTCCATATTAGGAAAGAAAATGTTAACTCTGTGGAAACAATGTAGAGAATTACAAAACTAATAGTTGGAATTAATGGGTTGTCCTACGAGGAAGAGTTGAATAGAATAGAGTTCCACTTGTGGGAAAAGCTGTCTAAAAATAAGGAGTTACCCTATTTCACATAGGAGAAGTGAAACTTTTTGCCCTGCAAGTTTTAAGAGACTGAGGAGTTTCCTTATAGAAGTCCATATCCATAAAACTTGGGATGTTTATAATGTAAATAGCTATTGTCTTGGGCATAGATTGAAGATGAGAAGGGTGTTACGAGCCCAGAGGATTTCAAAACCCAGCAGCAATAGAAATTCATCAAGACAATGTTACTTAAACAAAATTTGCTTTTAATTTTCTTTAAACATAATAACAAGATCAAACTTTAACATTACTATTAACTTAACACCCTCCTAATTCTAAACGCACGTGTATGCTATGTGCATATGGTCAGGAAAGTTCTTTGATTCACAGTCCAATCTCACTCCTCCTCCAAGTTCACTGGTATCAAGCAATTCTCATACTGTGCAGAGAATTTAATATTTAGGAATCTCCACCAGGCTCTGCTGCTTAAAGTTAAATGGTTACCACTCAAGAAGATTCTTGCTGATTTCAGAGAGAGATTTGTTGCTCGTTGGACACACACAAACTGATTTCCTCCAATCAGTCACTTCAATGTCTTGTCAAAGAAACTTGCCCCATCATGGGTTTTCCAAATGATAACCTCTTCTTCCAGCTCACCACAGGGTTCCTCTTGTTTCCCTTATTTCAAGAGAAACAATCTGGCCAGCCATTTCCTCTTGTAAGGACTACAAAGGTTTGAACAGGCGGAACTCACAACCCATCTTCAAAATGGGGTTTTCAACAAGCTGCCAGCTTGCCATGCTGCAGACTCAACTGTTACTGTACAACTGAAGAATCCTGTGTTTTTTTTCCCCTCTCTTTGCTTGTAAGAACCGAAACCTCTCCCAAGGCTCCAAGTCCCATCTTTGAAAGATCTTATCAGCACTTCGGCCTGGAATTTTCCATTCGCACCTGCTTTTGAAACTCTTTCCAAAGCAGTTTCATTGTCTTTTGCAAAGCCAACCAGAACCTTGTAATTTAAATGAAGTGCCTTTTGTGAAGTGACCTGCACTAAACTCCCATAATCTCTTTTAAACACACACACACACACACACACACACACACACACACACACACACACACACACACACACACACACACACACACACACACACACACACACACACACACACACACACACATACATATATAAAACCTGTAACAGGGGAAGAGTTGAAATGGAACTGAGGGCCACCTTCTTCACAGATGGGCATACGGAACAACCTGCCAGGCAAAATGGTAGAGGCAGGGATAATTACAATGCTTAAAAGACATATACACGGGTTCAAGGATAGGCATGCTTAAGAGAGATATAGGCCAAATATAGCTAACATTGACAACTTGATCACAAGGACGAGTTAAGCTGAGAGTCTGTATCTGTTCTGCAAATCTGATTGAGTGCCCTTCAAATTCTCTTCCTCAGAAGTCAGTAAAGTAAGATACAGATATTTTAAGGTATTTAGATACATAACGTAGAACAGTACATGCAGCACAAGAAATAGGGCCTTCAGACCACGAGGCCTATGCTGACCACGCTGCTTGCACATGATACATATCTCTACCATTCTTCCCATATTCTTGTGTCTATCTCGCAGCCTCTTCAATGTGACTATTTTATCTGTTTACACCAAGCTTAAGGTTATCATCGACTGATTGTACAAGTACAACCTAACAAAGCAGCATTCTCTGGTCCTCAGTGTGAAAGCATGCATGCACAAGATAACATATGCAGTACATATAGGCATGCAGAAAAAGAAATAAATATTGTTTAATTAATAGTGAAGTCTCAGAGGGTTTGGATGAGTAGTTCATTCAATCGTTCAGCATTCTCACTAACCATGGGGAGAAGCTGTTCCTCAGCCTGGTGGTGCTGGTTCTGATCCTCCTGTATCTCTTTCCCAACGGCAGTAACCAAAAGATGCTGTGTGCAGGGCGACAGGGATCCTCAACAATTTTATACGCCCTCTTCAAACAATGATCCTGATCGATCACATTGATGGGTTGCGGAGGGGTAAGATGTTCACCCCCGTGATCCTCTCTGCTGCTCTTATGATCTTGTGGATTGACCTGCAATCCACTGCTTGCCAGCAACTATACCACACTGTGATGCATCTGGACAGGATGCTCTCAATAGAACTCCTGTAGAAAGATAACAGAACGGAGGCCAGTAATCTTGCCCGCGTCAGTCTTCTCATTAAGTGCAGCCACTCGTGCGTCTTATGACAAGTGATGAGATGTTGTGCGTCCAGGATAGGCCACTTCTTAAGTGGGCACCAAAGAATTTGGTGCACACTACTATGAGAATTAATGTGTAGTGGAGGGTGGTAACTGCTGTTCCTCCTGAAGTCCGTGATCATGTCTTATCCACGTTGACTCAGGTTGTTCTTCTCACACCACATCATGAGATTTTCCATCTCTTCTCTGTTGTGCAACTCATTGATGTTGCACGAGGCCAACTTCTGTTGCATCATCTGCTAATTTGAGGACTCTGTTGAAGCTAGATTTGGCAATATAGTCATGGGTAAGTAGCATGAACAGTAGCAGACTGAGCTTACAGCCCCATGGTGCGCCAGTGCTCAATGTGATGGTGCTGGACATTCTGCTACCAATCCAGATGGATGTGGTCTTTCCGTTAGGAAGTCCAGAATTCAGTTACAGAGAGGAGTGTTGAGTCCCAGCGAGGACAGCTTCTCCACCGGCCTCTGGTGAGTGATTGTGTTAAATGCTGAGCTGAAGTCAATGAATAGCAACAGTGCACCCGAGGCATCAGGACAGAGTGACGGGACAAGGCATCATCAGTGGAGCAATTTAGTCCATCAGCGAATTGAAATGCGTCCAGTGTCTCTGGGAGATGTGCTTTGATGCATTCCATCATCAGTCTCCTCTTGGCAGCCCATTCCAGGGGCTGACCACCTTCTGTATAAAAAGCCTGCCCTGCAAATCTCCTTTAACCTTCCACACCTTAAACACATGGATCCTTTCTAATCAGTTCTCCATCACTAATGCAAAGCTCACTGTGAAACAATTTCTTGGATTATTATTCTTTACCATCATGAACAAAGAAACAATATCTAGCCTCCAGTCCTCTCGCACCTCATTGTGGCAAGTGATGATACAAAGATCTTCGTCAACCTCTGCAATCTATTCACATCTCTTTCAACGGTATGGGATATATCCCGGCAGGCCCCAGGGGCTTATCCACTTTCATAAGACCCAGCACCATCTCTTTATTGATCTCAAAATGCCCCATCGCATTAGTATTCCCCACATTATACGCTCTCTCACTGTCCTCCATGCCCTTCTTCTCCCTGTGAAGACTGATGTAAAGTACTCATTTAGTACCTCATCGACTTCCTTGGCCTCCAACTATAAATTTCATTTGTCAAGTAATCCCATCTTTTCCATCGTCGTAATCATTCGCCTAGTCTTTCCTTTCAGACTTGCTGGTCAGCTCAGCTGCCATCTGTTCTTGCTGCCACCATAGGAAGGAGGTAAAGGTGCCACAGGGCTCCTACCTCAAGGTTCAAGAATAGTTGCTGCCCCCTCAGGCTCATTCAGAGACTCATTCAAGGATAAAAACCTTTGCTCTTGATTTTTCTGAATATTTATATTTCTGTATTTGCAGTTTGTTTGCATTTCTTTCTTTATATACATTTTTCTTTGAATACAGTTACTAGATTTCAGATTTATTGTCAGAGTACATCACATACATCCCTGAGATTCCTTTTTCCTGTGGGCACAGCAGAATTACTACTAATTGGTAGTACAAAAAAAAAACTGTACATTGTGTAAAACATGTAAACAAAGAATTGTAAACAGCAAACAAATTCAAACAAACTGACTGCAATACAGAGAGAAAAGAAAATCAATGAAGTGCATAAGTAAGTCCTTAAACGAGTCCCTGATTGAGTTTGTTGTTGAGGAGTCTGATGGTGAAGGGGTAGCAGGTGTTCCAGAACCTGGTGGTGTGAGTCTTGTGGTACCTATACCTCTTTCCCGATGGCAGCAGCGAGAACAGAGCATGGGCTGGGTGGTGTGGGTCTTTGATGTTTGCTGCTGCTCTCTGATGGCAGCATCCCCTGTAGATCTAATCAGCAGTGGGAAGGGTTTTGCCTCTAATGTCCTGGGCTGTGTCCAATATCTTTTAGAGGGCTTTACACTCAGGAGGATTGGTGTTTTCATACCAGACTAAGATGCACAGACCAGTCAAGCACACGTTCCACATCAGGGTTTCTGGTGTCATCCTAAGCCTTCGAAAACTCCTGAGGAAGTAGAGGCGCTGACGTGCTTTTTATTTTTATTTAAACTGCACATTATCCAAATTTTATTTGTATAACAGTACAGGATTCAAATTGGATGTCTTTATTGACAGGTAGCACGTGTTGCAGATTTATTTAGGAATACTCTTGAAAGCTTCTTGGATGAATTTCTCCAGCATACAGATACCTTCAACACTGTCTACTCAAATAGCAATAGCTGGCTTGCAACATCCAGATTGTATCAGCAGTGTTTACTCATGGATTGTAATCTCATCAGTAGAATGTTGTTCTCAGCAATATTCCCTTTGCTTCCACCTTGAGCTGAAAGCACCAATCTTCTCGAGCAAGCTGCTTCATCCTGAAACACGGTTTTCAGTTACACCCTGCCATTCAAGAGACTAACAGGCTTAAATCTGGACACTGCCACACAACTGAGGATGGTGCTTCACAGCACAAATCTTTTCAACCATAGTGTGATTTGGCTGTTCTCCTCATCGGCGGCAGGAAAAAGAGCTCTGACATGCTTTCTTCATGATGCCATTCATATGTTGGGTCCGGAAAAGATCCTCTGAGATAGTGACTTCCAAGAACTTAAATTTGCTCACGCTCTCCACCTCTGATCCCCCGATGATTACTGGATTTTGTTTCTTGAAGTCAACAATCAGCTCCCTAGTTTTGGTGACATTGAGTACGAGGTTGTTGTTGGACCATCCTGCCAAGTTTTCAATCTCCATCCTATGTGCTGACTCATCCCTTCCTTGAAACAACCCACTACCGTGGTATTATCAGAAGATTTATAGATGGTGTTATGGTCATATGGAGCTATACAGTTGTAGGTGTCAAGTGAGTAGAGGCTAAGAATGCAGTACTGATGCTCCATTACTGATGGAGATTGTGGAGAAGATGTTCTTATTAACCTTCACTGATAGAGGTCTGGAGATGATGAAATCCATGATCCAATTACACAGTGGGGTGTGAACTCCCACATCTTGCAGTTTGTTGATCAGTTTTGAGGGGTTGATGGTGTTAAATGCCAAACTGTAGTCATTACAAATTCTGCTTGGCCCGCAGGAAAAAGAATCTCATGAGTGTAGTTGATGTTCAGTATGTACTCTTGACAAGGAATTAGAATTTATTGTCATGAACACGTGCCACAAAACTCATTTTGTGGCAGCAATTAATGTGTATTACATGGACAAAATTGCTATAGATTACACTTCCAAATACACTATTTTCAATAAATAAACTACTGCAAAAATGGGGGGGGGGGGGGGGGGTTGGGAATGAGTTGGTGTCTGTGGTTCACTGTCCATTCAGAAAACTGATGACAGAGAGGAAGAAGCTGTTTTTGTACCTTAGTGGATGTTCATCCTTCCTGATGGCAGCAGAGTAAAGAGGGCATGACGTGGGTGGTGAGAACCCTTGATGATAGAGTCTGGTTTCTCAAGGCATTTATTCTTTTTTTTTCAAAACTTTATTTATTAATTTTAACATATGAAGAAAGTAAGTAATTCACGTGCAGAAAAAATACAAAATAAAGTAATACCAGTACAAAGTAACATAGTTAATACAATACCAATCTCGGCATCTCCCCCTAACAACTAAAAACTAAGACTAAAAAAAAACTATTTTTAACCCCTAAACCCCCTTCCCCACCCCCACAATAAAGAGTGAAGAATTAATACTATTAGTATAATAAAAATATATATATATCTTTAAAAGATCAATATATATAAAAAAAACAAAAAATATTAATTAAGTATTAATTATTAATCAAAAAAATTTTTATTATATAATATATGAAAAAACAAAAACAAAAAGAACTTAAATGAAAAAAACCAGCTAATAATTTTAAAAAACTAAAAAAGAAAAAACATATATATAGAAAAAATATAATTTAAAAAAGTTTTTTTTTAAAGAAAAAAAATGATTAATTCAAACTTATTTAAATTGTATATAATCAATAAATGGGGTCGACTTTAACTCGTAAAAAGACATCTTATCTTGTGTAGAAAAAGATATTCTTTCCATAACCAAACAAAACTTCATCTCTGAATACCACCTATCTAAAGACAATACATTCCTATTCTTCCAAGTAATCGCTATACATTTCTTGGCCACTGCCAGCGCTAAGTAAATAAAAGAGATCTGGTAATTATCTAATTCTAAATCAATCAACGGTTGCATATTCCCTAATAAAAATATATCAGGGTCTAATACAATATGAAGATTATATAGATTATTAAATACAGATTGAATACCTTTCCAAAATTGTTGTAACCGATCACACAACCAAACAGCATGTAAAAAAGTACCAGAAACCTGATCACAACGAAAACAAAGATCTGACTTACTAAAACCAAATTTTTTTAATTTTTCAGGTGTTAAATATAATTGATGTACAAAACTATAATTAATCATCGCCAATCTAGCATTAATCAATTTTCGAACACTATTACGGCAGATTTCAGACCAATCAAGGCACTTATTCTTGTGTATGTCCTAATGGAGTGAAAACTGATGCCTGTGATGGCGCTGGCCAAGTTCCCAACTCTGTCCTCTCCCTGTCCTGTGAATTTCCACCTCCATACCAAAGTGATGCAACCAATCAGCATGCTCTCCAGGATACACCTGTAGAAATTTGCAAGTCCATTCAGAAAACTGATGGCAGAGAGGAAGAAGCTGTTGGTGACATACCAAATCTTCTCAAACTCCTCACCAAGTACAGCGGCTGGCGAGCCTTCAACATGATTGATCAGCATGAAGATTTTTAGGATTGATCTGCAGAGGTGTTCACACCCAGGAATGAATGGGGCACAATGCACATGTGTGAACTGGGGAGCAGCCCGTTCGTAAGTACGGGTTGCTCGCAACCTGACTATAAGGGGCACTGGGCAATTTCTGCTGATTGCGAATTTTTGTCTGCTTTGCAGTAGACTAAAGGAAATTTCATGCAACATCGTATATCCTGAAAATAAAAAAAAGTCTTGAATCTTGAAGAATTTAACCTGGATCACTGGCACTGCAAGGCAACAACCTTATCAGATATACCACACTACTCAACTTTCAGTGCAGAGAAACAAGTGCTAATTTCACAAGACCATTTGGGATTCAAATCCAGTTCCAAAAATCTGTTATAACAATGAACATGTTAGATTACAGTATTTGCTAATCCCTCATACAAGAAGAAAGCCAGTTTCTATTTCATTCTGTTCTCACATCAACACAATCAATATTCCACAAGCCACTGAAATTCTCACATCGTGAAGGGCAAGTGGGATTTTGTGATGAGATTTAGTTTTACCAGAGATAGGCACATTATAAATTAGTTTTTTTTTTAATTAAAAAGAAAGCAAATTAATTTGAACAAGTATTCACTAAAACATTTTTGAGGATGCATACATGATCATTTTACACAAGGCAACATAATGAAATTCACAAGTGGGACAGGGTAAGGGGAACAAGCATGATTGTATTCATTAAAAATTTAAAGATAGACATGTGTATACATTGTGAGCATTTAATCTAACCCTCTCAAAAGAATCAAATTAAAATCAAGAGAAATAGGAAAAGAAAATAAATTCTACCCAAACATAGTTATGGGCATTTAGGGTTTTCTTCTACAGAAAGTATGCAATAGTTACATATTCATCGTGGGTTTACAGGATGCTGCCAGGGATGTAAAATAATGGTATATTATACGAGGCTGCACGAGCATTTTTGTGGTCCCAGAGCTCATTTCATGCAGGTTTTTGCAGCAATGAAGTGTTTCAATTAAATTAATTTAAAAGGGACTACAATACCGATACACTATCAATAATTACCAAAAGGCTGGAGCTGCTGGCTTTTAATACCATAACACTTGGACCATGCTCCTGGCCTGATCCCAGGACTCGTACTGAGGGAGGGATTTGGCTTAACTGCCTTTATTAGGGGATTCCAGAGGGTGGAGTCACTGAGGGAAGGCGGGCCAGTAACCAAGTAAAAGTAAACAGTGTTGCATCACCTCAAGTACTTCCTTTGGTTGTGGTGTCAGTGAAAAAGAGACCATCAGTTTAAAATTATCACAAAATGAATGAGGAGCTGTAGAAATTGGTGGTCTCCTTTTGCAGAGTTGTTAGAGAAAAGGGCAGGAAAAAAAATTCACAAACACTGATACTGGAAGTTCTTGAAGGTGGGAATAATTCAATTAAATGATAATGGTCATGTCTTTCTCTTGGCCAAACAGCTTGATGCTGATCAGAATTGGATTGGAGTTTGAATCCTGTGCTGTCTGTAAGGAGCTTGTATGTTCTCTCGGTGTCTGAGTGGGTTTCCTCCCACCGTTAAAAAAGGTGCCGGGGGTGTAGGTTCATTGGGGGGTAAATTGGGCAGCATGGACTCGGGTGCTGAAATGGCCTGTTGTTGTGCTATATGTCTAAATAAAATGACACCAAAGACTCTAGAAAGCTTCTACAGGTGTACTGTGGAAAGGATTCTGTAAAAACTATAATTCCATGAATGCATTTAAGATTGTTCAAGCGCACTTCTATAACTTCAAGCCACTTGATTTCCATCTGTATTCGTTATCCATCCACGACATTGGCTCATCTTGTTTGTCATTTAATTTCTACTTTTTTTTAAATATATAATTTTCCTTGGGACTGGAGGCCACACCCAGTCTGACCTGCTGGACATGCCTTCCTGCTCTCCATTTCTCAACTTGTAATGCAACTAATTGAACCCAGAGACTTGCAAGGCGGGAAAACCAGGGTTTATATTGGGATAGGTGAGGGTAGAGCCGGCCCTCTGAACAATACATAGACAGCAAATTCCAGTTCACTGCACAACTCTTGCATTTTTTTTTTGTCCGTGTTCTTACTCTCCTATCCACTAATTCTCTGGATAATCTTGCCCCTGCAGTTATGAGTTTCACCGGAGGCCTCCCCATTCCCTGAAATCAAAGAAGCTTTTGTTCCAGTTCTGATAAACATATTTTTGACCTTTCTCCTCCCCAAATACAAGTCTAACCTGCTGAGCACTTTTCCTCCAGTGTTTTCTTTAGATTTAAGATTTCTAGCTTGTGTTTATTAACTTTATTGAAGAGGCAACACTCAACCTCCTTTTGGAAAAAATTGGACAGAGGTGGGATACATACTTCACATGCTCTCAATCACTTCAACAACTTCCAGTTCCCTGGCTAACCATGACATGGGATCAACTATTACTCAAGTATATATGGTACACGGAAGTGTATGCAGGTAAAACACATCGACTCTTCCTCCATGACTTTGGTGCAGCCTCCTGCACCCCCGTGATAAAGTTTGTCAACTTTACCCACTTTGCTGCTGACTTCCACCCTGACATCATCATATTCACTTGGTTCATCTATGGCAACACTCCTTTCTTCATCTCATTTTCCATCTCAGGAGACAAACCATCCAGATACATTTTTTTTTTATAAACCCATCAACTCCCACAGTAATCTTGCCAACACCTCTTCCCACCCTTTTCCCTGTCAGAATTCTATTTCTTTCTCTCAATTCCCAGGATGAGGTCTTCCATTCTAGAACATCTGAGATGAGTCAGCATCCAGGAGGGAGATTGGAAACTTGGCTGAATGGTGCAACAACAACAACAACCTCGCACTCAATTTCACCAAACCAAGGAGCTGTTGATGGACTTCAGGAGGGAAAAACCAGAGGTGTACGATCCAGATGTTAGCCCTTCTACTTTCTCAGGTATTTGCGAAGGTCTGGTAGGACATCAAAAACCTTGGCAACTTCTACAGATGTGTGTGGAAGCATACCCAACAGCCTGGTATGGAGACAGCTTAGTATGTCACAGGTAAAAACCATTAAGAAATCTACATGGAATGCTGCTGTCAAGGATCCACACCACCAGGACATGCTTTGTTCTCGCTGCTGCCATCAAAAAAGAGGTATAGGTGCAGCAAGACTCGCATCACCAGGGTTCTTGAGTAGTTTTTTTTTCCCCACTACAATTAGTGAAAATTCAGATCCACCAGGAAAATAATCTCAGGGTTTTACGTGATGTCATGTCCTCTGACAATCATTCTAAACTTTGATGAACTCCTTCAGAAAACGTGGCTTCCCATCATCTGCCAAAAACTCAATCCTCACCAACATCTGCTCTATTTCCCGCACATCTGCCCTGGCCCCTTCCGCCCCGAGATGCAACACAATTCCCCTTGACCTCACTTCCCATCTATCGACACATTAACCGCCACCTACAACAGGATCCCACCAACAGACACACACTCTTCTCCCACCTGCATTCTGTTCAGATTGCTCCCTCCACGACTCCATGGACCACTCATCCTTTCCCACATCACCATCTTGGCCTTGTGACCACATGGAATTATGCATTTGCACCAACAGCCCTTCGAAGTGAAGCAACTCTACTTTTGAATCGACAGGGATCATTTACTGCAGTCCATGCTGTCTCTTGTACATCGGGAAGATTGGGAGATCGTTTCGTTGAGCACCTTCGCTCTGTCCACTGTAATAGCAACGGTCAATCATTTCAATGCCACACACCTTCGCCAGACCAACATTGTTATGTAAATACATCTGTGTACATATTACATCATGCCCTGGGTGCTGACATTGTCACTCATACATTGTGCGCTGGGGGAACCATCTTCAACTTGTATTAAACCATGACTCCATATGTTACCACAAATACATAACAAACATGGCCTGGTATACTGCCGAACCAAGGCCACCCACAAATTAGAGGACTATCAGCATGCAGAGAGGAGCGCAACAGGCTGAGATTGTAGTAAAAACACCAAAATGCTGGAGGAACTCAGCTGGTCAACAACACCATGAACAACATCATGCATTCCATCTGAGCAGTCCCCAACCACACAGCATCAACATCTCCAATTTACATTCAAGTGTATGTACATGTAAGATAAACCCCTTCTCTTTTCCCATCCCTTCTCCTCTTCCCTTCGGCTGCCCACCCACTTCCCACCCTTCTCCTATCAAGAGAGTCCCCCCATCTCAGGTTTTTTCTCCCACTTCCTTATCGGTTAACCTGTGTCTCCCCCCACCCCACCTTTTATTCAGGGCTCCTTGTTTCCTTATTCTGACGAAGGGCTCAGACCCGAAACGTTAGTTTCCTTTTACTCTATAAGGCTGCTGAGTTTCCCCAGCACATGAGTGAGTTGCAAACTACAAGTCTGAGATCGTATATTTCAGACCATGGTACTTCTTGCGCAGCGAGGTGAACCAAAGCAGGCGCACGTTAGCATCACGACCGAGAGTGTGACCGGTCCATGGCAAGCCTCGTCCATGTGCAACACCCCGCGAGTGAGACAGCCACAGTACCTGGAAAAGCAGTGTTCGCAAACGGACCCTCTGGCTCTCTTGGAGGGAATGCAAGCATAGGGCAGCGCGGAATAGAGGAGCTGCCCGGGTGCGAGAGCTGCGGTCACCCTCAGACCTTCTCCCCGGTGTCCACAGCTACTCCGCTGCAAGTAACGCGCCATCCTGCCCCACGGGCAGCTGATTTGGAATCCGGAGACAGCCGCGTTCCGTACGTCACCGCGTTCCTCTCCCCGCCCCCGACGTCGGAGTTGAAGGTCACATGGTGAGCAGCCCTGTCACATGATTTAAAAAAAAAGATACTGTTACCTGGACTGGTCAGACTGGGTATTGCTACTGAATCAGAATTTATCGTCACGAAATTCGTTGTCTTGAGGCAGTATCACAGTGTAAACATTTATATAAACCACATTTCAAGATAAATAAGTCAAAGTCAAAGTGAGGCAGGGTCTGTGATTTAGGAATCTGATGGGTCCTGCTGAGAACTCGTCAACTGGCTCCTGTCCCTTGATTCCCCGAGTGAAGAGGGCATAGCCTGGGTGGGGGGTCCTTGAGGATAGAGGCTGCTTTCTACAGATGCCACCTCTCGTGGTGAAGACGAGTGCCCGTGATGGCGGTGACAGAGTTCTGGAAGTTTCCTTGTCCGGACGGTTGGCACCTCTGTGCCAGACAGCGATGCAACGAGACAGAATCCTTTCCACAGTACTCCTGTAGAAGCTTCCGAGAGTCTTTGGTGTCATTTTATTTAGACATACAGCACAATAACAGGCCATTTCAGCACCTGAGTCCGTGCTGCCCAATTTACCCCCAAAGAACCTACACCCCCGGCACCTTTTTTAACAGTGGGAGGAAACCAAACCCCCTGGAGGAAACCCACTCAGACACCGGGAGAACCTACAAGCTCCTTACAGACAGCACAGGATTCAAACTCCAGTCCAATTCTGATCGCTGGTGCTGCAAAGGCATTGCGCTAACAGCTATACCAACCAAATCTCAAACTCCTCACAAAGTATAGACCCTGGCGAGCCTTCTTTGTGATTGCATCGACAAAGAGGCTCCAGGACAGATCCTCAGAGATGTTGGAATTTGAAGTTTTTGAGCCTCTCTCCAATGCTGACCCCTCGATGAGGACTGGGTCGTGTTCTCCTAACTTACTCCTGAAGTCCACAATCATCTCCTTGGTTTTGCTAACACTGAGTGCAAGGTTGTTGTTGTGACACCATTCAACTCACTGATCTATCTCTCGCCAGTACGCTTCCTCATTGTCGATCCTCAACCCATCCAATTACACCCCACAGTTATTTATAAAAAAAGGCATGGTAAAGAAATAAACTGTAAAATGATGGAAGCAGTCAGTATATTTTTGTTTTTACAAGGTCGACTTATACGTTGAATCAGCTTTTCAGGGTGGACATACAGCAAATCAACATGGATTGGAGCTGAATTTAAGGTTTCAAAAGTATATCAGGTGTATCAGTTGACCCCCATTTTTTGAGAATGAGATAGGATCAGAATGAGGGCCTTCAATGTTCACCAGAGACTGAGACTTTAGTCTATGTGAGGTCAGTATAGAATATGCTTATGCACTGGTTCATAAGAAAGAGGAAGTGCTGGATCTTTTTAGGAAAAGAAGAAAATGGTAGTGCTGCCAGAGCTGCTGTTATGCCAATGCTGCCACTGGTGTGGACACACGGAGAGCAGGAACTGGAGACACAGCACTTCCCCGCACGGTCCAACCACCCAGTTTTACTGCCATCAGCTCTGTTCAGCCTGTTAAAGGAGCTCATGGTGGTTTTATTTAAAATCCTGCGATCAATGGGTCCGGATCCAAGATGGTGGTGCCTATGATTGGCAGCAGCTATAAGGGATTGCAGACTCCAGGGAAGCAGAGGACTGGCGAAGGGCACCAAAAAATGGAGAGAACACTCCCTGTTTCCTTGAAAACACCCCATTTTCCTTGAGAAGAAGCAGAGGAGATGACCCATGGCACGGGTGATCACAGCAGCAGACCAGCGAGGAGCTCTGCGGCTGAGGAACCCACTCTGGCTGCGGGCTGCTGGAGACTGCAGTCAAAGGATTCACACCAAGCTGCTGACTGTTGGAGACTGGCTCAAGACTAGCTGAAGGGGTACCAGGTATCAGAACCGTGATGCAAGAGGGTGCTGAAGGGTTCCTAATCATGTCAGAGGTTTTGATCTGGAGCTCAGGGTCCCGATGGTTTGGACCGGAGTCTGTATGGCTGTGGAGGCTGCAAGAACACTGGAGACAAATCCATGAATATTTGGTGACTCTTGGGGGGACTTTGCTTCTCTTTCTCTGACTGTAAGTGGCACCAGGCAATTTCTGCTAAAGGTGAATCTGTCTGCCTTACAGCTGACAAAAGGCAATTTTATGTAATATCACATTTTTCATTACATGACAATAAAGGAATCTTGAAAACATTAGGATTGATAGGTCCCCTGGTCCAGACAAGATAATAACCCAGGTTAAAACAGAGGCGAGGGAAGGGATTGCTGGGGAGGTACTGGAGGATTGGAGAATGGCAAATCTGGTCCCCTTGTTTAAAAAGGTAATAGGTCAATCCTGGAATTATAGACCAGTGAATCTTGTATCAGTGGTGGACAAACCGTTCGAGAGGGTTCTTCGGGACTGGATTTACATGCATTTAGAGAAGTATAGTCTTTTCACGGAGACTCAGCGTGATTTTGAGTAGGTTGCGCATCTTGAGCCTTAATGAGTTTTTTGAGAAAGTTTTTTTTGTGGTAGATATGATGCACATGGATTTTAGTAAGGCATTTGAAAAGATCCCCCATGGTAAACTCATTTAGAAAGTCTTGAGGCATGGGATCCATGAAACTATGGCTGTGTAGATTCAGAATTGGCTTACTTGCAGAAACCAAAAGGTAGTATAGTTGATGGAGCGTATTCTGCCTGAAGATTGGTGACTAGTGGAATTCCACCGGGATTATTTCTGCATTCCCTGCTCTTCGTAATTTTTTTAAATTACTTGGTTGAAGAAGTAGAGGGATGGGTTAGTAAGTTTGCAGATGACAATGGTTGAAGGTGTTGTGGATAGTAAGGTTGTCGTAGGATAGAGACAGCATGCAGAGTTGAGTGGAAAAGTGGCAGGTGGAGTTCAATCAGGATAGGTAATGGATTTTGGAAGGTCAAACTTGAAGGCAGAGTACATGGTTTTTTTTGGTTTTTTTTTTATTTTTTATTTTTCACACCATAAACCACATTAACCATGATACACACTTTTTCCTTTTCAAACATATACAGTGCCATTTTCTACCCCCCCCCCCCCCTCCTCCCATCCCACCATCCCTACCTCCCCCCTGCCGTCCATTTAAAGTACAAGATCTAGGATACATTAAACCAGTCATACAATGTTGTCATTCAATAAAAATAAACAAGAAATTCCACTGAGTCAATTCTTTTCATTTCCTTCTCCTTTCGTTAATTTAGGTAGTGAATGTCCCCGGTAGGTTTTCGCTATTGTGTTTCATGTAAGGCTCCCATATTTGTTCAAATATTTCAATATTATTTCTTAAACTATATGTTATTTTTTCTAATGGAATACATTTATTCATTTCTATATACCATTGTTGTATTTTCAAATTATCTTCCAATTTCCAGGTTGACATAATACATTTTTTTGCTACGGCTCGAGCTATCTTAACAAATCTTTTTTGTGCATCTTCCAAATCAATTCCAAATTCTTTGTTTTTTATGTTACTTAGGAGGAAGATCTCTGGATTCTTTGGTATATTGTTTTCTGTAATTTTATTTAATATCTGGTTTAGATCTTCCCAAAATTTTTCTACTTTCACACATGTCCAGATTGCATGAATTGTTGCTCCCATTTCTTTTTTACATCGAAAACATCTATCAGATACTGTTGGGTCCCATTTATTTAACTTTTGAGGTGTAATGTATAGCCTGTGTATCCAGTTATATTGTATCATACGTAACCTCATATTTATTGTATTTCTCATCGTTCCAGAACATAACTTCTCCCATGTTTCCTTTTTTATCTTTATATTTAAATCTTGTTCCCATTTTTGTTTAGTTTTACCATTTGTTTCCTCATTCTCCTTTTCTTGCAGTTTAATATACATATTTGTTATAAATCTTTTGATTATCATTGTATCTGTAATCACATATTCAAAGTTACTTCCCTCTGGTATACTCAGACTGCTTCCTAATTTGTCCTTCAAGTAGTATCTCAAGTGGTAATATGCCAGCGCTGTATCTTGAGTTATATTGTATTTATCTTTCATTTGTTCAAAGGATAATAATCTATTTCCTGAAAAACAATTTTCTATTCTTTTAATCCCTTTTTTCTCCCATTCTCTAAAGGAAAGGTTATCTATTGTAAAAGGGAGTAACTTGTTTTGCGTCAATATTAGTTTTGGTAATTGATAATTTGTTTTATTTCTTTCTACATGAATCTTCTTCCAAATATTGAGTAGATGATGTAATACTGGAGAACTTCTATATTGTACCAATTTTTCATCCCATTTATATAATATGTATTCAGGTATCTTTTCCCGTTTTATCTAATTCTAATCTGGTCCAATCTGGCTTTTCCCTTGTTTGATAAAAATCTGATAGGTATCTTAATTGTGCGGCTCTATAATAATTTTTAAAGTTTGGCAGTTGTAAGCCTCCTTGTTTATACCATTCTGTTAATTTCTCTAGTGCTATCCTCGGTTTCCCCCCTTTCCATAAAAATTTCCTTATTATTTTCTTTAACTCCTTGAAGAATTTCTCTGTCAGGTGTATTGGCAATGCCTGAAATAGGTATAATATCCTTGGAAAAATGTTCATTTTAATACAGTTTATCCTTCCTATTAGTGTTAGTGGTAAATCTTTCCAATGCTCTAAATCATCCTGTAATTTTTTCATTAGTGGATAATAATTGAGTTTATATAGTTGGCCGAGATTTTTATTTATTTGTACACCTAGGTATCTTATTGCTTGCATTTGCCATCTGAATGGTGATTCCTTCTTAAATTTTGAGAAATCCGCATTATTCATAGGGATTGCTTCACTTTTATTTACGTTGATCTTGTAACCCGACACTTCTCCATATTCCTTCAATTTCTTATATAATTCTTTTATTGATAGTTCTGGTTCTGTTAAGTATACTATAACATCATCCGCAAATAAACTGATTTTATATTCCTTGTCTTTTATTTTTATCCCTTTTATATTATTTTCTGTTCTTATCAATTCTGCTAGTGGTTCTATAGCTAACGCGAACAATAAAGGTAATAGTGGGCATCCCTGCCGTGTTGACCTGCATAAGTTAAATTGCTTTGATACATATCCATTTACTGTCACTTTCGCCAATGGTCCCTTATATAATGCTTTAATCCAATTAATATACTTCTCTGGTAAACTGAATTTTTGCAATACTTTGAACAAATAATTCCATTCTACTCTGTCAAAGGCCTTCTCTGCGTCTAAAGCAACTGCTACTGTTGGCGCTTTACTCCCTTCTACTGCATGAATTAAGTTAATAAATTTACAAATATTGTCTGTTGTGCGTCTTTTTTTAATAAATCCAGTTTGGTCTAGATTTACCATTTTCGGTACATACTCTGCTAATCTGTTTGCTAATAGTTTAGCTATTATCTTATAATCTGTGTTAAGTAAAGATATTGGTCTATATGACGCTGGTGCGCGTGGATCTTTCCCTTGCTTTAGTATTACTGTAATTATTGCTGTTTTACATGAATCTGGTAAGCTTTGTGTTTTATCAATCTGGTTGATTACTTCCAGGAGGGGCAGAATTAATAAATCTTTAAATGTTTTATAGAATTCTATTGGGAATCCATCCTCTCCTGGTGTCTTATTATTTGGTAATTTTTTTATTATCTCTTGTATTTCTACTATTCCAAATGGCTCTGTTAATTTATTTTGTTCCTCTATTTGTAGTTTTGGTAGTTCAATTTTAGTTAGAAATTCATCTATTTTCCCTTCTTTCCCTTCGTTTTCAGTTTGGTATAATTGTTCATAGAATTCTCTAAAGTTTTCCTTGATCTCCTTTGGATTATATGTGATTTGTTTGTCTTTTTTCCTTGATGCCAATACCATTTTCTTAGCTTGTTCTGTCTTAAGCTGCCATGCTAGAATTTTGTGCGTTTTTTCACCTAGTTCATAATATTTCTGTTTTGTCTTCATTATATTCTTCTCCACCTTATATGTTTGTAGTGTTTCATATTTTATTTTTTTATCTGCCAATTCTCTTCTTTTAGTTGTATCTTCCTTCATTGCTAATTCTTTTTCTATATTTACTATTTCCCTTTCCAACTGCTCTGTTTCCTGATTATAGTCCTTTTTCATCTTGGTTACATAACTTATTATTTGCCCTCTAATGAATGCTTTCATTGCGTCCCATAGTATAAACTTATCTTTCACTGATTTCGTATTTATTTCAAAATACATTTTAATTTGTCTTTCAATAAATTCTCTAAAATCCTGCCTTTTGAGTAACATGGGGTTTAATCTCCATCTATACATTCTTGGAGGGATGTCCTCTAACTTTATTGTCAATATTAAGGGTGAATGGTCCGATAATATTCTAGCTTTATATTCTGTTTTTCTTACTCTATCTTGCATACGAGCTGATAACAAAAATAGGTCTATTCTTGAGTATGTTTTATGTCTAGCCGAGTAATATGAATATTCCTTTTCCTTTGGGTGTTGTTTCCTCCATATATCCAAAAGTTGCATTTCTTCCATCGATTTAATTATAAATTTGGTTACTTTGTTCTTTCTGTTAATTTTTTTCCCAGTTTTGTCCATATTTGAGTCCAAATTCAGGTTGAAATCCCCTCCTATTAATATGTTCCCTTGCGTATCTGCTATCTTCAAAAAAATATCTTGCATAAACTTTTAATCTTCTTCGTTAGGTGAATATACATTGAGTAGATTCCAAAACTCCAAATATATCTGACATTTTATCATTACATATCTCCCTGCTGGATCTATTATTTCCTCTTCTATTTTAAATGGCACAATTTTACTAATTAATATAGCTACTCCTCTTGCTTTTGAATTATACGATGCTGCTGTTACGTGTCCTACCCAATCTCTTTAATTTCTTGTGCTCCAATTCAGTTAAATGTGTTTCTTGCACAAATGCTATATCATTTTTTTCTTTTTTCAGTAAATTTAGCAGTTTCTTCCTTTTAATTTGGTTATGTACTCCGTTAATATTTAAAGTCATATAGTTCAGCGTAGCCATTTTATACTTTGTTTATCTTCCCTTTCCGTTTCTCCATCATTACCTTTCCTTATCCATTTTTGCTTTCTTGTTTTGAACACTTTATAAGACAACATTTCTAAAACATCAAACATTTTCCCTATTCTCCTATTTAAAACTTCTTTAACCCCAATCTCCCCTTCCCCTCCTGAGTTGTCCTTTATCCCTTGTCGGACAACCACATCTCCCCTCTCCATTTGGATTTGCGAATTCACTCGCAAACGCAGCTGATT
Organism: Narcine bancroftii; assembly: GCF_036971445.1. NCBI lineage: Eukaryota > Metazoa > Chordata > Chondrichthyes > Torpediniformes > Narcinidae > Narcine > Narcine bancroftii. The sequence continues at coordinate 18,619,349 of NC_091472.1, forward strand.
TTGCAGTGACCGTAACTCCTCCCCACCCAGCCCTCCCCAGAAAAGATTTCAATTTTCATATGTTACAAAGGTCACTCTTTTAATTCCCTCCTTATTCCCTCTATTCTATTTCCCTCCCTTATTAATTCTTGTCTATTACTCTATATATTTTCCTCTAAATACGGATACATTCATGTATGCATACTATATATATACACACATATACCCCTTTACACACATACATATAGATCGTGGTCATTTTTACTCTTATTACATGTCTTCATCTCTCTGCTTGTTCTGTAGTTGTTCTGCAAATTTCCTTGCTTCCTCTGGATCCGAGAATAGTCTTTTTCCATAAGATCGTTTTCGCTGTATTGAACTCCTTCCTCTTCTTCAGGAGTTCAAAACTTATGTGTCTTTTGTACTCTCGTTACACGTCTTCATCTCTCAGTCTATTTTGTAATTGTTCTGCAAATTTTCGTGCTTCCTCTGGATCTGAGAATAGTCTGTTTTGCTGTTCTGGAATAAATATTTTCAATACCGCTGGATGCTTTAGTATAAATTTATACCCTTTCTTCCATAAAATCGCCTTTGCTGTATTGAACTCCTTTCTCTTCTTCAGGAGTTCAAAACTTATATCTGGATAAATAAAGATTTTTCGCCCTTTGTACTCCAGTGGTTTGTTGTCCTCTCTTACTTTCTCCATTGTTTTCTCCAGTACCTTTTCTCTTGTAGTATATCTTAGGAATTTTACTAAAATAGATCTTGGCTTTTGTTGTGGTTGTGGTTTAAAGGCTAATGCTCTATGTGCCCTTTCTATTTCCATTTCTTGCTGTAGTTCTGGACATCCTAAGATCCTGGGGATCCAATCTTTTATAAACTCTCTCATATTCTTGCCTTCTTCATCTTCCTTAAGGCCCACTATCTTTATGTTATTTCTTCTGTTATAATTTTCCATTATATCTATTTTCTGAGCTAACAGCTCTTGTGTCTCTTTAACTTTTTTATTAGATTCCTCTAATTTCTTTTTTAAGTCCTCTACCTCCATTTCTACTGCTGCTTCTCGTTCTTCCACCTTGTCCATTCTTTTCCCTATTTCTTATATGGTCATATCTATTTTATTCACTTTCTCTTCTGTACTGTTTATTCTTCTTCTTAAATCACTAAATTCTTGTGCTTGCCATTCTTTAAATGAATCCATGTATTCTTTAATAAGAGAAAGTATTTCCATTGTCTTGCCTTTCCCTTCTTCTTCCATTTCACTGTACTCTTCCTCTTCCTCTGGGTTGGCCATCTGTTGTTTCTTTGTTGTCTTTTTCTTCTCTTCTTTCTTGTTTTCGTTGTCTTCTATGTTCTCCTCTTGCTGTTGCTGTTCTGCAGCTGTCATTGCCGGCTGTGGAGATCGACTCCCCAGCTGGTTGCCCCTCCCGTCGGTGTGTTTTTTTGCATGCACATCGCGCATGCGCGACTCCTCGCGCATGCGCGGTTGCGCACATTTACTCGGCTCAGCGAGCCATTTTTGTAGTCCATTTTCTACCGACCTGAAGGAGCGGGTTTCTCTCTCCACCGCGGGCCTCTTCGAACAGGTAAGGCCTTCTCCTTCTTCTTCCGTTGTCTTCTCTTCCTCTCTTCTTACCATTGGTTTCGATTTTTCTTTTTTCGTCGCCATCTTCTTTCCACTTTCATATTCACTTTACTTTAATTTTTATTTTTGTGCCTTTGTGCTTTCCTTTATTTTTTCGACTTTTCTGGAGAGGGCTGGAGTTCACCGTCCGGCCACTACTCCATCACGTGACTCCTCCCCGAGTATATGGTTAATGGTAGGATAATTAACAGCATGAAAAAACTGAGGTCCAAATCCACAGATTGTGTCATGAGGTAATGCGCAGCTCTATAAAAACTCTGGTCGGACCACACTTGAAATATTGTGTTCATTTCTGGTCACCTTATTAGAACTTCTTCCCATGGGCTGTGAAAATGCTGAACAACCAAAGGAATTGCTCACACTAACCATCTGAGACTCTCATATTCAGGAAACAATATTTATTTATTTGTCTATATGAAATCTGGTCCTGCATATGTATTGTTTGTCTGTATTACATGTGGTTGTTCATGTGCCTGCCCACATTTTTTCATTCCATAATGAAGGGCTCAAGCATAAAACGTTAGTTATGTATCTTTATCTTTGCTATTTATTTATCTTTGCTATGTAAAGTTTGGCCGGCTGAATTTCTCCAGAATTGTCTTTTTACTTCGACCATGGTGTCTGGAGACTTCCATATTTTATTTCTGGCAATAAACTTGACTTTAGATGAGAGGGAATAAATTACAAGGGGTACAGGGAAATAAATAGTGATGGGGGAAGGAAATGGGCCATATGAGAGACTGTAGATGCTGGAATCCAGAGAAAACAAAAACAACTGGAGAAAGCTGAAGTAGGCTCAATTTTAACATTTAAGAAGAATTTGGAAAGGTACATGGATGGGAGGGGCATGGAGGGATAAGGACTGGGTGCGTCAGTGGGACTAGGCAGAAAAAAATGATTTGGCACAGACTAGAAGGGCCAAAGGGGCCTGTTTCTGTGCTGTAAAGATCTATGATTCTATATGATTCTATGAAAGCGGCACTGCTGGTGCAACGCAATTAGCGCCAGCAACCCAGGTTCGAATATGCTGCTGTCCATAAGGAATTTGTATGTACGCCCGATGACAGCATGGATTTCCTCTGGAGGCTCTGATTTCCTCCCATGTTCCAAAGTCATACGGGTTTGGTAAGTTGATTGATCACATGGCGTATTTGGGCGGAGCAGACTCATGGGCCCAGAAGAGCCTGTTACTGATAGAAAAAGAGAAAATCAAAAACGGCAGATGTTAGAATTTTGAGCAATGAGAAGCTAGAGGAACACAGCTGGTTGGCAACGTCTATGGAGAGAAATGGACAGTCAGTTTTTTACACTTTCTGGAGGGAACTCAGTGGATCACACAGTATCCATGAAGGAAAATGGTTAGAAAATAAAATATTGACTGTCCATTTTCCTCCACAGATGCTTCCTGACTCATTGTTTTTTTTAAACTTTCCGCATTGGACTGAATCATCTTCCTTCTGCCTCATATTATCCTTAAGTCAACAACAGATTTACCAACTCGACGAAGGGTTTCGGTCTGAAAGGTTGACAATTCATTTTCTCCCACTGATGGTGTTTGACCTAATGAGTTCCTCCAGTGGAGTATATTTCCTAGCAATAAAATCATGAAATATCCAAACATTATGCAATTGATATGAATTCCCTTTCTCCTTTCACTGATGTTGCCTAACCTATTGAACATTTTCCTTATAAGCTCAGACTTCCATCAGAAACAATATTTGCAGTGGAGATTGAAGACGGCAGCACTACTGCTGGTATAGACTCAGGAGTGGGGAGCAGTGAGATATCTTTTAGCTCTTCTTCACGGGGTCCCACTGGTTTTTCATCCCACGTCACGACCCATTCAAGTTTAAAATGCCTGTAGAATTGGGCCAGCGATGGTTTTCTACATCAAAGACCACAGAGGTCCATGACCAAGATGGCGGTAACCATATAGAGCAGCTCAGACCACAAGGTTTGTGGGCTCTGGGGGAGTGGTGGACCAGGCTGAATACCTCCTTGGAGCAGCAGAGACACCTCCTCCAATTGAGAAGAATGGGGGAGCACAGGCCAGCAAAGTGGGGGGGAGGGTGCTGCCACTGCTGGGGGCCCGAGGTCCACTGCTGCCAGCTCCGAGAGCCTGACGTCCCAGGTCTGTTTGGCCTCGAAAAAAGTTTGGATAAATGAGGATTTCTGATATCCTTGCTTGTTCAAAACAAGAATCCAATTTCAGACAATCGGAGTTGTACTTTATTATTCATACCATAACTCTTCTTACTTAACTCTAAACTTAACCCCACTCTGTGCAAATATGTGTGTATGTGTATATTAAAATCCAAACGATTACAATTTAAGCTTGATTCTGAAGAGATCATTTGAAAGTTGAGTCTCAGAAACCTTTTGTGTTGAAACTCAAAGTCTTTACTGCATTTTCAAAAGCAATTATGGAGTGTGAGGGATCAGATTTCTTTAAATTGTTGCTCAAAAGCAATAATGAAGTATTTTGAACTATCAAGTCATTAGACCTCTTTAAAACTCACAAATATCTTTTGTGGAGTTGTCTTCAGAACAATGTTTCTTCATACAAACAATTTTTTCTCTCTCTTGCACGGAGATTTTGGAATCTGTGTTCCACACGATAAATCTAGCCTCTTTTCCAGAGACAGTGAAATGGCTAAATTCTTCAAAAAAAGACTTTTCTAGTCTTCCTCCTTTTCATATGGAGAACATAAGCAGCCTTTTGTTATTGTAGTTCAATCCTGTTTTTCTTACAAAGGGCTGTCAAGCAACTGCTTCAATCCTGTGTTACGCACAGAATGGCCAACTGCTTCAATCCTGTGTTACGCACAGAATGGCCAACTGCTTCAATCCTGTGTTACGCACAGAATGGCCAACTGCTTCAATCCTGTGTTACGCACAGAATGGCCAACCGCTTCAATCCTGTGTTACGCACAGAATGGCCAACCGCTTCAATCCTGTGTTACGCACAGAATGGCCAACCGCTTCAATCCTGTGTTACACACAGAATGGCTAACCGCTTCAATCCTGTGTTACACACAGAATGGCCAGCCATCTTCTTCTGGTTTCAAAAGGCCTCTTGTTCAGTAATAGGTTTCTCCTAAATGTCCCAGCACATGACATCATTTTTATCTTTGAAGTTCATAATCCCTTCTTCAAAAGTATGAATCATGAGCTCAACCAGCAAATGGTTTGCTTGCGTACGCAGCTGTTTCTCCAGAAAAACCGATCAAGTTCTTAATGGAGAACAGTCGTGAGACTTTTACGACCGCTTGCAGCTTTTTAGTTAGCAGTCCCCCCGGTCTTTGAAGTGAACAAGCTTCCTGTGGAACAATGGCTTCAGACTTTTCATCTTCCCAAATGCCCTCTCAAAGAATTGTGTGTCCAAACCCATATTTCCTGAGAAATATATTTTATGACTGAAACCAGGTAGAAGTGCTGATGGGCAAGCAGGGCTCCCAAAGGGCCTCGGGCATTGACAGCCTGCTGATTGCTTTCAGGATTCGCCACCAGGGCCCGAAGATGCCTGGAGCTCCAGCCACTCCCGAGGTTTCAGGAGTGCAGGAGGAGGGGGCGCCTTCCAGTGGATCGTTTCTTCCCCTCGTTTCCAACCTGAAGGGGCACTGGCCTCCTCGTCACACCTCTTTCTGCGCCTGCGCAGGGCCATCAGCTTATTATTGTGCCGATGACAATAAAGGAATTTGGATCCCTGACCACATGACAGCGTCCGGGCCGCGGGCTTCGTTTCTGCGCATGCGCACTCGGCCGTTGAGCTGAGGGCCTGCATGCTCGCTGGGCGGTAATGACGAGCGAGCGGATCGGTCCGCTTTTCGATTTAAAAAAATAATTTTGGGCAGTCACGCACGCCGTCCTTTTACAACAAGAGGAAGGAATCAAAGTATTTCCCCTCCCCCGCCCAGTGCAATGCGAACATTTATTCTCGTCGATCATTCCCCGAGTGGGCGCCAGGTCAGCGGCCGCCTTGCGCCTTACGGGACGTGACGCCATCGCGTATCTGACGTCGCCACCTTATTGGATGTGACGCCATAACGTAGTCGACCACGTGTGTTCGGTCCAGGGTCGCAATGGCGACGGTCTGCAGGATGGAGTGGGGCTTGTAAGTTTCTGGAGGAGTCACCAAGTCGGGAGATTTGGTAACGAACGCGTTTGCTTTTACCTTCCTTCGTCATGTGGATGTTATTCATCTATTCTAAGATGTGGGTTTTCACGTGGCATTTCGTAATGTTACCAGAGATATTGCACGCACGTTGTGTGTCGGTCTTCGGCAGTGAAGTTCCGTTCCTCTCAGACCATTAAGAAGTAAGATATTCTGGCTTTTAAATTATGGATTCTTGCATCCAAGTCAACTTTATTTTCTATGAATAGTTAACCGTCTCACTGTTTCATTCGACCACCAGCCGACTGCAGGGGTGGCAAACTCTGAACCTGCAGGAAGACCACCTAAAGGGGCTCACTCTACCTGGCTGGCTGTCGATCAGCCGACCTGAATATAAACCTGAGCCAGTCTCAAGGGGAGCCACCGAGGCATGAACTGGCTGGTGTTCAGACTTTTACTGGAATCAAGCCTCTTGCTGCAGTCTTCTGAGTTTGCTGCAGTCTTCTGAGTTTGCTGCAGTCTTCTGAGTTTGCTGCAGTCTTCTGAGTTTGCTGCAGTCTTCTGAGTTTGCTGCAGTCTTCTGAGTTTGCTGCAGTCTTCTGAGTTTGCTGCTCCCTCAGCGCCCCACACCCACCACAGCAGAAAATGGACCAAATGTGAAATGTGAGGTGCCGAGCATGCAGAGTCATGGACCGGGCCACAAAATAGCTGACGAAGGTGGCAACTGCGTGGATCTGAGGGTGACGCCGGCTGTCTTCCCAGGGGACCTCCACACGTTGGGAATTGGCGAACTTTGGTGGGAACGCCAGCTAATCGTCCAGTGACACGGGGCCCTGACGTCACTGACCGGGGCTCGTGTGAGCGTGTTGGCCAGAAGAATAATGCAGTCTCGTTTTCCAAGGCTTTGTGTGCGTGTCGGTCTTCTCCTTGCTCGCATTAGAGTGAGCGCTACATTGGTTACCCCGACAGGTCCAACCGGCAGTTGGATCAAGCAGAGCCAAGGTTTCTCCTTGGCTTCCAATGTTTCGGGTGTGAAGCCGTGGCTCAGTTCCAGCGTCGCCACATCACTGACGACGACACCCGCCACTTCTACGTCGTGAGGGCCTTCAATCAGGACACAGCACCAAGGGTCTTGGATTTCCTATGGTAGCCTCCGCAGCAAGGCAAATACATGGCCCTCAAAGAGTTACTAACCCGCACTTTCGGGCTTTCTTGATTTGAGCACGCTTCCCAATTGCTGCATATGGATGGATTGGGGGACAGTGTCTTAAGTTCCTAATGAGTGAGATGCTCACTCTAACTGAGAGCCACAAGCAGATCTTTCTGGGGCAGCTGCCCGAGGATATCTGAGTCTTGCTCACCAACGAGGACTTGAGCAACTCTTGGAGGGTCGCAGCCTGGGAGGACACGCTCTGAAGAGCGAAGAAGGACATCCACAACCTGGTGCACTTTGCAATCTGCCCCATGTTCAAACAGGTCAACCAGTGGGCCAAGACCTGCACGAATTGTCAATCCTTCAAAGTGCAGGTTCACACAAGAGAAACTACACAGACTTTTGAGCTGGCACGGCACATATTCAGCCATGAACACATCGATGTGTTGCGGCCATTTTCGGTTTCCCATGGGGTGAGATATCTCTTGGCAATGATTGACTGCTCCACAAGATGGCCTGAGGCAGTCCCGCTGGCTGATACCCCGATTCAGGGTCGCAGAGCACCTAACCTCAGACAAGGGGGCACAATTCACCTCTCTGGGCAGTGCTGACTAACTTTCTAGGGACACTGCTCCACCACACCATGGTGCATTACCCTCAGGCCAATGGGTTGGTGGAGCTCTTCCACAGGCATCTTAAGGCAGCCTTGATGGCCCGGCTCAAATGTCCCAACTGGGTGAATGAACTGCCTTGGGTCCTGTTGGGAATTTGTACCGTGCCAGAGGGAAACTTCAATGCTTCAGCAGCAGGTATACAGCATGCCTTTGATCATCCTTGGGGAGTTCCTGGCCCCCAGTAAATGCTTGGAAGGCCCTGTGGTGACACTTTAGAACTTGTGGCGAGAACTTGGTCCCACTGCATCACCCACCATAAAGCCAGCCCAAGCCTAGCGTCCCAAAGGATCTAAAGACTTATCAGTGCGTATCCATGAGAAGGGGCGCACATAGGCTACCCTTGCAATGACCCTATGAGGGGCCCTACAAGGTTGTCAGGGACAATGGTTCCACCTTTATCCTTGAATTCAGTGGTAAGGAGGAGACTTTTATCATCGACAGTCTGAAACTGGCATATTTGGTCTAATAAGCCGGACTCCACTCCTCTCTCATGATGCAGGGGCAGGCCGCCTAAGGCTACGGACAATGACCCGTTTTCCAGTTCTGGGGGGTTGTGTAACAGCCCGCGCATGGAGACACGGACAAACCCACAAAATGGCTGACAAACGTGACAACCACGCAGACCTGGGGGGTTACACCAGCAGTCGTCCCAGGTGACCCACATGGTGGGAAGATGGGGAACTCTGGTGGGAACACTAGCCAATTCTAGGCTGGCGCTCTGATGACACAAGGCCCTGACATCAGCGCCAAGAGCCTGTAAAAGTGCATTGGCCAGAGCAATAAAGCAGTCTTGTTTTTCTAAGGTTTTGTTGTGTTTGTGTAGTTCTCCATTCTTGCGTAGCGCGAATGCTACAACAGTTGACATTTTTTTGATCAAAGATCTGAAATTTTTAATTATTAAGGAATCACCAAGAAATTCAGTTTTTACATATTTTTACCTTTGTAAGTGCCAGGCACATATACAAATTGATTATGGCAATTTCTTCATTCTAGCTATATTTTGCAAATAAAAATTGAAAATACTGGAAATACACGACAGGTTATCTAGTGTCTGAAGTAAAATGAATGAAGTTCAGCCTTCATCAGAACTTACTCTCTTGCCAATAATGCTTCCTGATCAAAGTATTTTCAATTTTTTCTGTTTTTATTTCAGACTTCCAGCATCTACTGTTTGACATTCATGCACAATGGTTTAAGCACTTGTGGAATTAATTTTTAACATGTATAAAAATCAAGGAGTCAATTGAGAACTGAAATCTTAATTGTGGAATGATATGATTAAAGCAATGTAATAGAAGCTTGTTTTATTGTGTGGCCTCTGTCGGTCTCATCAGCCATAGATATAAGCGAAGGTAGAAATGGTCTCTCAAGGGCATAAGCCATGTCACAGTTGATATAGAGATCAGTTTGATGAAATTGTTGGGTCCTAGCCCCCATTTCTGAAACTCCGAAACAATCGGGAAGCTTTGAGCACCTGAAGCCCCCTTGGATTCCAGTCCCAATAAATACCTGGTTCTCACAAGCCAGTCTCCAGCAGCTTGTACTCCAGTTTTAATCGTTTGACCACCAATCGGCAACAGGCTGTGTAGGTCCTTCAACTGTCTGCTTCTGTGGTCTCCTTCCCTGTTGAGTCGTCTCCCAACTTTTGGAGCGGGGGAATTTCTTCCCCCTTTGGTGCCCTGCACTGGTCTGCTGATCCCCTGGAGTTCACACTTTATGAATTACTGCCAAGCATGATCTCAGTGGTTTGAAGATGTTTTTTTTAAATAAGCCATTGGGGCCTTTAGCAGGCTGTTTAAAACTTGTATGTATGGGACCATTGGGTGGAGGACCATCTGGGTCTGCACCAGTGGCAATGCTGCGATTTAAAATTTTTTAAGATGGGTGTTTAAAGGATATGAGGGAATTTTTTTTCTAAAGTGGTAGATGACTGTAACAGGCTTCCAGGAGTAGTGGTGGAAGCATATGATGGTACTGTTTAAGATCCTTCGAGATGAACGCATGAATGTGGAGGGAGTAGAGGGATGTGTATCAAATGCAAGCGGAAGTTTTGGTTTCATTTGGGTATTGTGTTCACCATAGACGTGGGCTGAAGGGGTTGTTCCTGAGCTGAACAATTCTATGTTTAGTAGCATTTATTTTCTTAAAAATGTAGTCATATCCAATGTTTGTGCTGAATGGAACATAGAAGATTATAGGGCAGGTATGTGCTGGAAATCGTTATGAAAAATACTGGTACAGTAAAACCTCTGGTATCCAGCACCTATAGAGATTGGTTAATGCTGGGTAAGTGTATTTTCCGGTTGCTTGAGACTTGCTCTTACAATGCCTAACTAATGCACCTGTGTTAAGAATAAACAGTTGAAAAGACAAAAATAATTTCCTATATTTAGACTGAACAAACTTCACACGCATGAATGTATAAACCTTCAAACATTTTACTTTATTTTCATTCTCATTCTTTGAAAATATTTAACCATCGTGGTATATGCAGGTTCCTCCCCCTTCACAGAGGCATCCAAAAGATGAACAATAGCATTGTAGATAATTAATCTCTTTTTTCCCCCGCCCCACCCCCCCAAGTTTACAGACAAAGGCTCTGACCAGGATGACTCCTAGGGGTTACGGAGAGAAGGCGGGGACGGGGTACTGAACTTTAAGATCAGCCATGATCTCATTGAATGGCGGAGCAGGCTCGAAGGGCCGAATGACCTACTCCTGCTCCTACCTTCTATGTTTCTAAGCAGAGATAAGGAGACACTAAGAGAGTCACCCAATGGCTAGCGGCATCAACCAACTTTTCATCCTGGGCAACGCCATTGCTATTTCACTCAACTTTATTCAAACAGCTGCTAAGAGCAAAACACTCTGCTGGCTGAATATTTGCTCCCATCTTCACCAAAGATTTATATGATACTTCAGAGAATATTTACAATTTTAATCTTGTATATTTTTTTTACCAATTATTTTATTCTTTTTTTCTTAATTTTTAAAAGTATTTTCCTCAATTTGTTTTGCTGGTTGCTTGAATTCCAGATACCAGGATTTTTACTGGACTACTCAGCAGGTCAAAAGCAGCATCTGTGCAAGTTGGTAACTCATTCTGGTGAAAAATATTTCCAGCATTTTCTGCAATGCAGAAGGTTGCTGTTTTGGTTGTTTACCTTTTTTAAAGAAAACTTTAGACTTTCTGCTCATGATGCCCTTTTAGAAGGAGATGGCCAACCAAGCTGCTCTGGTTCCAAAACCGACATCTTAATTATTAATTAATTTTATTAATTTTGTATACTTTAAAATCAAACTATCAAGCTGATCATTGTTGAATGTATTTGTTGTATTTTAACAATTTGGTCTTTTTTTCAATATCCAATCTGATGTTGTTCATTATACTTACAACATAGTATTTTTTTAAGCTCTTCACCTCATTAGAGCAGAGTAGGTGAGGGCCATTTCTTGCAGACCACTCTATCTTGCAGGAAAGCATAGCAGTGAAACAGAGGATGTCATGAGTGGATGTGAAACGTGCCCAGGTCCTTGAGGCACAAGAGACTGTTGATCATGGAATCTGCAGCAAAAATAAATTGTTGGTGGAACCCATAAGGTCAGGCAACGTCTCTGGAGGTAGAAGGAAGGGTCATTTTTCGGGTCAAGACCCTGCATCAGATGCTGCATGACCCACTGAGTTTCTACAGCAGTTTGTTCTTTTTTAATAACAGCCCTCCATTTTGTAAGCCAACAAAGATCCTTCCAATATTTAATGGTGGTTCATCATTTTTTTCAAATAAAGGTGCACAATTTTTCATTCCCTTACATAACAGACTATTTTCAACATTATTGACTATTAATCTGACTTTATCACCTTGACACCAGCCCCTCAAAAATAAGATTGTATTCTTAATCCAGGATGGTTGTAGACTAATGCAAATTGTTATGAGCCCTAAGGACCCCAAAACCCAGCAGCAATAGACATTCACAAAGAGAAGTGGCTTTCAAAACAAAAGTTATTTTTAATCAACTTCAAATATGAAAATAGAATCAAACATTAATTTAACTCTCTACTCTATACTAACCCAAATGAACTCGCTTCTAATTCTAAGCACACATGGATTCAATGTGTGTGTAAATTCAATAAAAGTTCTTTGGTTCACAGTTCAATCTCACTTTTCCTTCTTCCAAGTTCTCTGGTTGCAGGCAATCACCATACTGTGCACAGTATTTAACATGTATAAAGTTCACCAGGCTTGGTGCTCGAAGGCTAAATGTTTACCGCTCAGGAAGGTTCTTGTAGGGTTTACAGAGAGAGATATTGCTTCAGGATTTCCACAACTGAGGTACCACCACTAGTCACCTCGGGGTCTCACTGATTAAACTTGCCCCTAGATGGTAACCTCTTTCTTCAAGCTACCACAGAATTCCATTCCTTCCTCTATTTCAAGAGAAACATCAGACAGGTAGCACTTCCAGCCATCTACTGCTCTGGAACTTGCTTTCATCAGTTTCAGACAGATTTCCCTGGATTGCACTTTTCAGTTACTTGCGAGTGTCCCACACACTGACTGAGCTGTTAACTCAACTCTCTTCCAACTGAAACTCCAAAGAGAGCTTGTGACTCGTGTCTTGCAAAACCCCCACCTTCTCCATCAAACAACAGGAGTTCTTTTTTTCTTCTCAAGTTATCTTGGGTAAACAATCCAGAATTGACCTTTCTGTGAGCACTTTGCAGAAAGGGTACTGATAGACAGCATGACTCCAGCAAGCCGATGGTCAAGCTTTTTATGATGTCAGTTCATTTAACTCCTACTTGTGAAAGGTGCTTACACATTCTCCAGAGATCTTGCAATGTAAATTCTTCAGTCTTTCAAATAAGATCTGTTCCAAAATGTGTGTATGTATGTGACCTACTCTAAATCTTATAAATTCTCCCCAAATATTAATATTGTTACAAAATCTATACATGGTCATTTGGTTTGAGAATCAGAAGCTATTGCTGTACGTGCAAGTACTGTTCTTTTAACCATCAACAGCAATGGTGATAGTGAATGAAATTCTTTATATTAGCAGTGTAATTGCAGTAGAGGATTTTCATGTCACCTGTTTGAAGTGTAATATCTTTTTATTTCAGATAAATACCATTATGTTAAGCTGCAATATGCTACTTTGCACACTAAAGACTGTGACCTGCAGAGCCTGCGTTTGTTGGCAACTCCACCGGTCAATTTCACGTCACATCAGGTTTCCAGGCAATGTCCCACTGCAACCTCCATTTTTACACCAGGTGAAGGAATATTCGACCTACTGTGACAGAACACAGAGATATCTGTCAGCACTCGCTCGTTCATTACTCAAGAAAGAGCAGAGGCCGTTGTCAAGGATTGACTTTCTAGACATGGAGGAGGTTGAAGAAATAATAAACAATGCAGAAAAGAGACAATGGATAAGGAGATTTATTACCAATCCTGATTTGGCAAATCTAATTGTGGAATGCATTGACAGCGATCTCCCTGAAACTAACGTGGTGATTTTTGAGTGCAATCCAGGTGTGTACACTGTAATGAGCGAGGCGTCTCTGTGCATTTATTTAGTAATTCTTTACCTTCATGATGATTTTGTTGTTTGCTTCGTCTGTAGGGCCTGGTGTTCTAACACGTGCATTACTGAATGGTGGAGCCCAGAGGATTGTGGCTCTGGAGAGTGACAAGCAGTTTATACCAGCTTTACAGGTACTTCTGCAGTTCACTTTTTATTCATCGAAGTTCATTTTAACGTGAAGAATTTGAGCACATTTCAGTGTGAGTGAGATATGTGACATAAATGGGTTTAAATGATCCACCAACAATTGAGAATCATTGTATCTAAATGTAGTATTTAGAATTTATAGCTGTGTGATTGTTCACACATCCTTATTTAACTAATATCTACTTGGATATTAGTTGTTGGGCTTAAAAAAAAATTTGGATTATATTATCAGACTTAAATCAAAATGTTAACATGTTCTGGTACCCAAGTGAACAGTTTCACTTGTGATACAGTAGTTGGAATGATCAAGTTAGGCTTATTACTTGATGTTATATACTGAATTATCTTGAGTGGAACATAAGTTCCAATTCACTGCAACTGCTCGGTATTTTTCTGTACCTGTCACCGGTACTGCTTAAAATGTAAACATTTTGCAAGTACAATTTTATAGTTAGAAGATGGGAGTAGGCCATTCAGCCCATCGAGCATGCTCTGCCTTCAACACTGGACACAATAAATGGTTCTGGTTTAAAATAAGCTATCATAAACTTGATTAAACTATCTGAATAAAAATTTAGTCCCTAGAAAGACATTTGAATGGACAGTTGGAAGTGGTGCACTGTGACTTCTTCAAGCTGGATCCAATAGGCCATGGTATGATGAAACCTCCCGCTATGTTTTCTGAGAAACTCTTCAATGATCTGGGAATATCAGATGTTGCTTGGACAGCAGGTGACAATTTATTTTATCAATTTGTTTTGATTAAGTCAGTTCAACAATTATTTTGAATTCCTGAATTTGTTTCTTAAATTTTGCATGAAAACTAGTTGTAATGTAATTAAAATGTCACTAGATGGTGTGGAGTAGCAATAATTGTTTAAATATAGATGAAGACATTTGGTCCTCTTTGCTTGGCTTCGCGGACGAAGATTTATGGAGGGGGTAAAAAGTTTGGTCCACAGAAATGGTAAATGGGGGTGATATCCTGACAGTAGGTATCAGAGTGGCTTCATAAGACATAAGAGCAGAAATAGGATATTCAGCCCATTGAGACTGCCCTGTGCTGATGAGCTGATCCATTTTCCACTTAGCCCACTGTTCGGCCTTCTCCCCATCACCTTTGGTGCCCTGTCTCAGCAGGAAAAGAACTCTAGCATCAAGTCGTGACACTTTAAATCTCACTCTGGAACTTAAATATTTGGGCTTCAGTGTTGAATTATTTGAGATGTTAGTTTTCTGATGAGGAGGTGTAGCGAACTCTCAGTTTCCCCTTTAAAAGTGAGTAACAAATTCCAAGATATTATTTAAAAATGAGTTTGAGAGTTGTTTTCTGTTTATTGCCAAGAGTTCACGATCTTTATTGCTGTTTCCAAATTAGCTGCTTTTCCTAGACTGGAACAACGAGTGGAAGGTATTGATGTTTTAGGGTTACAATACCATCGAATGGAATATCCAGCTATTAGAATCATAGAGTTATATATCACAGAGACAGGTTTTTCATGCTAACCTTAGCTAGTCCCATTGCCTAACCCTAACATTTCCTATCCAATATTAGTATCATCTGTAAACTTGCTAATCCAAATCCCAAACATTTATTACATAAAATGAAACACTGATTTCTGCGACACCACTGGTCCTGGACCTCCAGTGTGAAAAGTAACCTTCCACTGTAACCTCTAACTTCTCCCATCGAATTTTATATCCAGTTGGCCAGTTCACTCCAGTTCCCACGAGAACTGACCATAACAGTGTCTGCAGTTATGTCCATTTCAATATTCTTGTTCAAAAAATCTGATTCAAATTTTGTGGGACACATTTTTTCACATACAAAGCTATACTGAGGATCCCAAATTAATCCGTGCCTTTCTAAATGCAGCTATGTCCTGTCCCTCAGAATCCCTTACAGTAATGTTCCCACTGTTGATAATAGGCTCAACTGCCTGTCCCTGTAAAAAAAAAAAAAAAAAAAAAAAAAAAAAAAAAAAAAAATTGCATATGACAGACATCAGTGATTTTGAAAATTTGTGAATAGTATTTTATAATCTGCATACAATTTATGCATCCTCCGGAGCTCTGACTTCATCAGGTAAGCCTTGTACTTTAGTTAACGAGGCCTTGAAATATAAGTGATTCTTCAATAACTGTGCTTGACGTGTGCCCCTGAGCAAGTAAAATTCAAGTCTGCGTTTGTTTTGCATGTACATAAAAAGCAAAGGGTAACTTGGGGCAGAGTAGAGCCCGCTAGGGACTGAGAAAGTGGGGTAGAGGATGCAAATCCTGCTCTTCGTCAATGTTTTACAATTGTCTTCACAAAAACATGGAATGCCTGCGGAATTGATAAAACATGGAAGGTGCCATTTGAGTTGAGTCGTCCAACACTGGCTGAATGAGCAGTGTTAGGTCTGCTTTGTTCATGAATGAGTGAGACAAACACCAGGCTGAGTCGAAATCAGGGTTCTTTGTTCTTTATTACCGGATTGTAACACTTGCGACCAACCAGGTTAGTCGGAGAATGCATTCTGCCGTTATCAGCAAAATGGTGATTTTTTATACCCTTGGATACATGCTTAGAACATCATCATATCATTACTTGTCCAATGACTAAAACTGTTGCTATCCTTTCCCTGCTAGCTTCCTGCCTCTCAATCCATCAATGTCTCTCTTATCTTGTAAGTACAAGGATGCATTCACATCTTGTTACAGCCCTGTACATTCTCATCTCATGATGTTTTACCTAACAGGAGTACAAGGACACCTCCCCTTCTTGTTACTGCCCTGTACAGGGTAACTCCCTACACATTCCCATCTCATGATGTTTTACCTTACAGCAGCTCACATCGTTCTCTACCTTTTTCCTAATCCGACATGCATTTTATTATGTGTTTGTGTAATGTGTTACGTTAATGTGGATCTGAGTCATTTCTCAAGAATTTTGCCAATAATGCAAAAATTGCCCATGTGACTGATAGTGAGGCTGTTGGAAGGTCTGGTCAATTCGACAGAAAAATGACTTCAAACCAGATGAGGATCAATGGAACACCTTGATTGAGGAAATGGGGTGTTTAAAATATTTGGGTAACATACTAAATGGGCAGGCATTGGGCAGAATGTGGCGGTACACCTCCTCATGCAGGAACATTTAATTACAGTATTTTTCTGATTATCCAAAATGCTTGGGACCATATGTATTATGGTTAATACTTTTCTTTGGATAACTGAGAAATGGGTTCAACAGCCCAGTAGCATCAGCAGAATATTTGTATTAGCTGTCGCCGATCCCCGACACCTCCCCACCGCTCTTTCCGATCTTGCCCGGAAGTCTGAGCTCCCCAATCCTGTTGCCGGTCCCCGACACCTCCCCACCGCTGTTGCCGATCTTGCCCGAAAGTCTGAGCTCCCCAATTCTGTCGCCAGTCCCCGACACCTCCCCACCACCGTTTTCAATCTGCAACACGTCCCCACGCTGTTGCTGATCCTGACCGAGAGCATGAGGTCCCCGCTTCTGTTGTCGATCCCTGACACCTCCCCACTGCCGTAGTCAAACCTGCCCGGGAGCCCAAGGTGCCCGGGAGGCCACTCTCCTTGATGATGCCAGGTCAGCGGAGTACCAAGTTCAGTGGAGAGTAAAGAAGAAATAAAAAGAGAGAAGGGAGGGAGTTACCTGAAATGAGGACAATCTCCCCCGTGCTGCCTGATGCACTGACTTCCTCCAGTTGCTCACTGATGGCTCAAGATTCCAGTCTGCTTCTCTGAGTCAGCATCCAGCCATTCAGTGTCTGTCTTCCCGGCTGGTCTGAGCTCTGTTGTTAGGAAACTGGCGCTAACAGCACGCCAGAGCCCCACATGGACACATTGGGTGAATTTTTTTCAACTCATGACATGTCACCAAAAAATATTTTGGAAAACAGATTTTTGGTCAAGTGGTTTTTGAATAATTGGAAGCGTACTGTTCTGTAGATGGGCATGGACTTTGTGGGCAAAGAGCCATTTCTGTGCTGCGCAACTCGATAAATCTGCAACTTTACGTGTGAGATGTAGGCAGCCATGCGTTTCGGCTTTTCCAGTAACAGAAATTCATCCTTGCAAAATATGCAAATCCATACTGAAGAATGTTGAGGTGGGGGTGGGAACAGATAAATATTTTTTCAACTCTGGTTTTTATTTTGTTGCATTGCAGATGTAGCTTTGCATCGTGGAAATTGCAGTGTGGGCCATTTTCGACAAACGCAAATCCCCATAATGTGGGGGTTGCCAGTAATGCATTTGGGGCGGGTGATAGGAGCGTGATGCAGTTATGTGGAGGAACAGGAACATTGCAGTGTTATATACACCGATCTTTAAAAGGGAGCAGAGCAGTTCAGTTTGGTGGCTGAAAGGGCAATTTGAATTCTTGTTCTACAAGTGCAGGTTTGTTCTGTTGTAACTTGTACACAATATTGTTTCGGAGCATTTTTGAGATCAAGGTTGAATATTCAATATTGCCAGCATGAGTTAACTTGGTTGGATGAGCTGGGGCTCTTCTTTGGAACAGAAGAGGATGAAGGGACACCTAATTGAGCTGTGTAAAATTGAAGGGCCTAATTGGAGTCCGTAGGAAAGATCTGTTCTCCGTATTAAAAACCGGGACATAGATTTAAGTTTAGCAGAATGGAATTTGGTGTTTGGTTGACTGTAAGTTAGCTATCAAATGCATACAGTGCCCTCTATAAGATTTGGGACAAAGTCACTTTTTTTCCCTTATCCCTCTGTGCTCGTCAGTTTCAAATTTGTACTCAAACAATTCACATGTAATTAAAGTGCACCTTCCCGATTTTAATCAAGGTTATTTGATGACCTTTTGGTTCGACCATGTAGAAATTATAGCACTTTTTCTACCTGGTTCCCTCATTTCAGGGCACCATAATGTTTGGGGGATTTGGTTTCACAGGTGATGGTGAGAATTTAGGTATGTTTAATTGCTTTATTGGTGCAGTTTTAAAAGAGCTTGGCTTAAGCTTTTGTTCAACTTTGCCATTTTTCAACTGTGCCAGGGAAAGTCAAAGAAGCCATTACGAAGCTAAAAAAAACAAGAATTAAACAGTAAGAGCTATTACCCAAACTTTAGGATTCCAGTTGGGAACATTATTAAGGAGAAAGGGTATACTGGTGAGCTCAGTATTCCAAGGAAAACCTCCACTGCTGATGTCGAAGAATTCTCATCCTAATGAAGATAAATCACCAAAAGGTTTACAGGAGGCAGGCATGGATATGTCAAAGATTACTGTCGAAAGAAGACTTTTTTTTTTTAAATTTTTTATTTTTCACACCATAAATCACAATAGCCATGATATACACTTTTTCTTTTCCACACATTTACAGTGACTTTTTCTCCCTCCCTCCTCCCAAGCCACCCCCCCATCCCCCCCCCCTCATCCATTTTAGTTATACAATCTAGGTTGCATTAATTCAGTTAGACAATGTTGTCATTCAACAAAAATACACCAGAAATTCTACTGAGTCCATTCTTTTCTTTTCTTCTCCTTCCATCAACTTAGGTAATGTTTGTTCCCGGTAGGTTTTCGCTATTGTATTTAATGTAAGGATCCCATACTTGTTCGAATATTTCAATATTATTTCTTAAACTATATGTTATTTTTTCTAATGGAATACATTTATTCATTTCTATATACCATTGTTGTATTTTCAAATTATCTTCCAATTTCCAGGTTGACATAATACATTTTTTTGCTACAGCTAGGGCTATCTTAACAAATCTTTTTTGTGCATCCTCCAAGTCAATTCCAAATTCTTTATTTTTTATGTTACTTAGGAGAAAGATCTCTGGATTCTTTGGTATATTGTTTTCTGTTATTTTATTTAATATCTGATTGAGATCATCCCAAAATTTTTCTACTCTCTCACATGTCCAGATTGCATGAATTGTTGTTCCCCTTTCTTTTTTACATCGAAAACATCTATCAGATACTGTTGGGTCCCATTTATTTAACTTTTGCGGTGTAATGTATAGTCTGTGTAACCAATTATATTGTATCATACGCAGCCTCGTATTTATTGTATTTCTCATCGTTCCAGAGCATAACTTCTCCCATGTTTCCTTTTTTATCTTTATATTTAAATCTTGTTCCCATTTTTGTTTAGTTTTACCATTTGTTTCCTCATTTTCCTTTTCTTGCAGTTTAATATACATATTTTTTATAAATCTTTTGATTAACATTGTATCTGTAATCACATATTCAAGGTTACTTCCCTCTGGTAAACTCAAGTTGCTTCCTAATTTATCTTTCAAGTAGGATCTCAGTTGGTAATATGCCAGCGCTGTATCTCCCGTTATATTGTACTTATCTCTCATTTGTTCAAAGGATAAGAATCTACTTCCTGAAAAACAATTTTCTATTCTTTTAATCCCTTTTTTTTCCCATTTTCTAAAGGCAAGGTTGTCTATTGTAAAAGGGAGTAGCTTATTTTGCGTCAATATTAGTTTTGGTATTTGGTAATTTATTTTATTTCTTTCTACATGAATCTTCTTCCATATATTGAGGAGATGGTGTAATACTGGAGAAGTTCTATGTTGTACCAATTTTTCGTCCCATTTATATAATATGTGTTCAGGTATCTTTTCCCCTATTTTATCTAATTCTAGTCTCGTCCAGTCTGGTTTTTCCCTTGTTTGATAAAATTCTGATAGGTACCTTAATTGTGCGGCTCTATAATAATTTTTGAAGTTTGGCAATTGTAAGCCTCCTTGTTTATACCATTCTGTTAATTTGTCTAGTGCTATCCTCGGTTTCCCCCCTCTCCATAAAAATCTCCTTATTATTTTCTTTAACTCTTTGAAGAATTTTTCTGTCAGTTGTATTGGCAATGCCTGAAATAAGTATAGTATCCTTGGAAAAATGTTCATTTTAATACAGTTTATCCTTCCTATCAGTGTTAGTGGTAGCTCTTTCCAATGCTCTAAATCGTCCTGTAATTTTTTCATTAGTGGATTGTAATTGAGTTTATATAATTGGCCTAGATTTTTGTTTATTTGCACACCTAGGTATCTTATTGCCTGCGTTTGCCATCTGAATGGGGATTCCTCCTTAAATTTTGAGAAATCCGCATTATTCAATGGCACTGCTTCACTTTTATTTACGTTTATCTTGTATCCCGACACTTCTCCATATTCCTTCAATTTCTTATATAGTTCTTTTATTGATAGTTCTGGTTCTGTTAAGTACACTATCACATCATCCGCAAACAGACTGATTTTATATTCCCTGTCTTTTATTTTTATTCCTTTTATATTATTATCTCTTCTTATCGATTCTGCTAGTGGTTCTATAGCTAGCGCAAACAATAATGGTGATAGTGGGCATCCCTGCCGCATTGACCTGCTTAAGTTAAATTGCTTTGATACATGTCCATTTACTGTCACTTTCGCTAACGGTCCCTTATATAATGCTTTAATCCAATTAATATACTTCTCCGGTAAACTGAATTTTTGCAATACTTTGAACAAGTAATTCCATTCTACTCTGTCGAAGGCCTTCTCTGCGTCTAAAGCAACTGCTACTGCCGGTGCTTTCTTTCCTTCTACTGCATGAATTAAGTTAATAAATTTACAAATATTGTCTGTTGTGCGTCTTTTTTTGATAAATCCAGTTTGGTCTAAATTTACCATTTTCGGTACCTGTTCTGCTAATCTGTTCGCTAATAGTTTAGCTATTATCTTATAATCTGTGTTTAGCAGAGATATTGGTCTATATGACGCTGGTGAGAGTGGATCTTTCCCTTGTTTTAGTATCACTGTAATTATTGCTGTTTTACATGAATCTGGTAAGTTTTGTGTCTCATCAATTTGGTTGATTACATCCAGGAGGGGCGGTATTATTAGGTCTTTAAATGTTTTGTAGAATTCTATTGGGAGTCCATCCTCTCCTGGTGTCTTATTATTTGGTAAATTTTTTATTATCTCTTGTATTTCTACTGTTCCAAATGGTTCTGTTAATTTATTTTGTTCCTCTATTTGTAGTTTTGGTAGTTCAATTTTAGTCAGAAATTCATCTATTTTCCCTTCTTTCCCTTCGTTTTCGGTTCGGTATAATTGTTCATAGAATTCTCTGAAGTTTTCCTTAATTTCTTTTGGATTATATGTAATTTGTTTGTCTTTTTTCCTTGTTGCCAATACCATTTTCTTAGTTTGCTCTGTCTTAAGCTGCCATGCTAGGATTTTGTGTGTTTTTTCCCCTAGTTCATAATATTTCTGTTTTGTCTTCATTATATTCTTCTCCACCTTATATGTTTGTAATGTTTCATATTTTATTTTTTTATCCGCCAATTCTCTTCTTTTGGTTGTATCTTCCTTTATTGCTAATTTTTTTTCTATGTTTATTATTTCCCTTTCCAACTGCTCTGTTTCCTGATTATAGTCCTTCTTCATCTTGGTTGCATAACTTATTATTTGCCCTCTAATGAATGCTTTCATTGCGTCCCATAGTATAAACTTATCTTCCACTGATTCCGTATTTACTTCAAAGTACATTTTTAATTGTTTTTCAATAAATTCTCTAAAATCCTGTCTTTTAAGTAGCATGGGGTTTAATCTCCATCTATACATTCTTGGAGGGATGTCTTCTAGCTCTATTGCCAATAACAGGGGTGAGTGGTCCGATAATAGTCTAGCTTTATATTCCGTTTTCCTAACTCTCCCTTGTATGTGGGCTGATAACAGGAATAGGTCTATCCTTGAGTATGTTTTATGTCTAGTCGAGTAGTATGAGTATTCCTTTTCTTTTGGGTTTTGTTTCCTCCATATGTCCACAAGTTTCATTTCTTGCATTGATTTAATTATAAATTTGGTTACTTTGTTCTTCCTGTTAATTTTTTTCCCCGTTTTATCCATATTTGGATCCAAATTCAGATTGAAATCCCCTCCTATTAGTATGTTCCCTTGCGTATTAGCTACCTTCAAAAAGATATCTTGTATAAACTTTTGATCTTCTTCGTTAGGTGAATATATATTAAGTAGATTCCAAAGCTCTGAATATATCTGACATTTTATCATAACATATCTCCCTGCTGGATCTATTATTTCCTCTTCTATTTTAAATGGCACATTTTTGCTAATTAATATAGCCACTCCTCTTGCTTTTGAATTATACGATGCTGCTGTTACATGTCCTACCCAATCTCTCTTTAATTTCTTGTGCTCCAATTCAGTTAAATGTGTTTCTTGGACAAATGCTATATCTATTTTTTCCTTTTTCAGTAAATTTAGTAGTTTCTTCCTTTTAATTTGGTTATGTATTCCATTAATATTTAGAGTCATATAGTTCAGCGTAGCCATTTTATATTTTGTTTATCTTCTCTTTCCGTTTTTCCATCATTACCTTTCCTCCTTTTCCATTTGTTTTCTTATTTTCAACTCTTTACCAGACAACATTCCTACAACATCCAACATTTTCCTTATTCTCCTATTTCTATCTTCTTTATCCCCAATCTCCCCTTCCCCTCCTGAGTTGCCCTTTATCCCTTGTCGGACAACCACATCTCCCCTCTCCATTTGGATTTGCGAATCCACTCGCAAGCGTCAACTGATTTTGCAGTGACCGCTCTTTTCCCCCCACCCAGCCCCCCCCAGAAAAGATTTTGTTTTTTATATGTCACAAAGGTCACTCTTTTAGTTCCCTCCTTATTCTCTCTATTCCATTACCTTCCCTTATTAATTCTTGTCTATACTCTCTATGTTTTCCTCTAATTACAGATACTTTCACATATGCCCATTGTCTCTATTCACTCTTATACCTCTTTACCCGCATACATATCAATCGTGGTCATTTTTACCCTCCTTACCCGTCTTCATCCCTCAGTCTATTTTTGTCTTTACCCACATACATATCAATCGTGATAATTTTTGCTCTCATTACCCGTCTTCATCCCTCAGTCTATTTTTGTAATTGTTCTGCAAATTTTCGTGCTTCTTCTGGATCCGAGAATAGTCTGTTTTGTTGTCCTGGAATAAATATTTTCAATACCGCAGGATGCTTCAGTGTAAATTTATATCCTTTCTTCCATAAAATCGCTTTTGCTGCATTGAACTCTTTTCTCTTCTTTAGGAGTTCAAAGCTTATATCTGGATAAATGAAGATTTTTTGCCCTTTATACTCCAGTGGTTTGTTGCCCTCTCTTACTTTTTCCATTGTCTTCTCCAGTACCTTTTCTCTTGTAGTATATCTTAGGAATTTTACTACAATAGATCTTGGTTTTTGTTGTGGTTGTGGTTTAGGGGCCAATGCTCTATGTGCCCTTTCTATTTCCATTTCTTGCTGTAGTTCTGGACATCCTAGGGCCTTAGGGATCCATTCTTTTATAAACTCCCTCATATTCTTGCCTTCTACATCTTCCTTAAGGCCCACTATCTTTATGTTATTTCTTCTGTTATAATTTTCCATTATATCTATTTTTTGGGCTAGTAATTCTTGTGTCTCTTTAGTTTTTTTATTAGATTCCTCCAATTTCTTTTTTAAGTCTTCTACCTCCATTTCTGCTGCTATTGCCCGTTCTTCCATCTTGTCCATTTTTTTCCCCATTTCTGTTAAGGTCATATCCATTTTATTTATTTTCTTTTCTGTGTTGTTTATTCTTCTTCTTAAATCATTGAATTCCTGTGTTTGCCATTCTTTAAATGACTCCATGTATCCTCTAACAAGAGCAAGTACCTCCTTTACCTTGCCTTTCTTTTCTTCTTCTATTTCCCTGTACTCTTCCTCTTCCTCTTCTTCTTCCTCCAGGTTGACCATCTGTTGTTTCTTTGCTGCCCTTTCCTCCTCTTCTTTCTTGTTTCCATTGTCTTCTGTGGTCTCTTCTTGCTGCAGGTGTTCTGCAGCTGTCGTTGCCGGCTGTGGAGATCGACTCCCCAGCTGGTCCCCCCTCCCGTCGGTGTGTTTTTTTTCATGCGCATCCGCGCATGCGCGACTCCTCGCGCATGCGCGGTTGCGCACTTTTACTCGGCTCTGTGAGCCATTGTTGTAGTTCTCTTTCTACCGACCTGAGGTAGTGGGGTCTTCTCTCCACAGCGGGCCTCTTCGGACATGTAAGGCCTTCACCTTTTTCCTCCGTTGTCTTCTCTTCCTCTCTTCTTTCCGTTGATTTTGATTTTTCTCCTTTTGTCTCCATCTTCTTTCCACCTTTATATTCACTTTTCTTTAACTTGTATTTCTGTGCCTTTGTATTTTCTCTTGTTTTTCCCGACTTTTCTGGAGAGGGCTGGAGTTCACCGTCCGGCCACTACTCCATCACGTGACTCCTCCTGAAAGAAGACTTTATGAAAAGAAATACCAAGGCAACATGGCAAGATGCAAGCCACAGAAACATGATGGCCATATTATAATTTGCCAAGTTAAAAGAACCTACAAAATTCTGGAAAAAAAGGCCTTGTGACCAAGATTTTTTTTTAAACTTTATTTAAAATTTTATGACATGAATAAAATAAAAATTACTTTTAAAGAAATAATAAAAAATAAGATAATAAAAATTAGAATCTTTGGCTTGGCTTCGCGGACGAAGATTTATGGAGGGGGTAAAAAGTCCACATCAGCTGCAGGCTCGTTTGTGGCTGACAAGTCCGATGCGGGACAAGCAGACACGGTTGCAGCGGAAAATTGGTTGGTTGGGGTTGGGTGTTGGGTTTTTCCTCCTTTGCCTTTTGTCAGTGAGGTGGGCTCTGCGGTCTTCTTCAAAGGAGGTTGCTGCCCGCCAAACTGTGAGGCGCCAAGATGCACGGTTTGAGGCGTTATCAGCCCACTGGCGGTGGTCAATGTGGCAGGCACCAAGAGATTTCTTTAGGCAGTCCTTGTACCTTTTCTTTGGTGCACCTCTGTCACGGTGGCCAGTGGAGAGCTCGCCATTAAATACTACATCATTAAACTACACAAATTAACCCCCCCAATAATTATAACACAACATTAATAATCTAATTTAAAATTAATCCAACCCTCCCCCCAAAATAAAGAGTGAAGAATTAATTAACAATGTTGTAAATAAAATAGAAAAAACCCCACTTACAAAAAAAGGATAAAACTTAACAACAACAAAAATTACTAACAATAAAAAAAATATCAATACTAAAATAATACCCTTAAACATATATTTAAATCAAACATAATTCATGTATTTAACAAATGAAATCCACTTTAAAACTAAATTCAAATATTAAAATCATATATCAACCACATATCTGTTATACAAAAAATCATAATTAATAATACATAAATACAGAATTTACATTAATACCAAGCTTCCTTTATAATTAATCGAGAGAACAAAAACATCCCTTAGAAAAACAATCAGATAAACTTTTTATTCCCTTCCCCTCTTATATAAAAAAAGAAAAAAAAATTCAAACTCTTATAAAATTCTCCATATTCTTCATTTATAACATCTTCAAAATTCTCTCAAAATTAACTTAATTTTATTAAACTCTTCTCCCTCAATGTATTTGTACTTAATTTTCTTCTTCTTATCACCTTTCCCCTCATCTTCCTCTTCATCTAATTCAACATCCTCAATTTTTGACTTATCTTCTGTGACATCATCCTCTTAAAAAAGAAAAAAAAAAGAAAAAAAACACCTCCCAATTCCCTCGCAATTACAATAAAAACAGAGTTTTTAAAAAAATTATTTATTTTAAAAAAATAATTAAAAAAAAAACCTTCACTTCTTAACCCAAAAATTAAAAAGAAAAAAAAACAGGTCAGAGATCACAACTACCTCCTCCTGTTTAAACCGCCCAAAGCGGTAACTCCCCCAAAATATTGGGTGTGAGATAACTCACAGGTAGCTGATGACTTCTGGAAACTAGTGCCCAACCAGTTCCCTCTCCCAACTCCCATTTCATTAAACTATCATCATTATTTAAACTCTTTTCAAAAAAAAAGATAAAAGATTTATTTTTAAATCAACGTTACCACTTCGATCACCATTGCTTCCATTTCTTTTAAAAATCTGGATACCACCTTACATCTCTACTCTCTTTGGAGACCTTGAAGGACTACATTGTTCCTGAAACTGCATGATTGGTAGAGACTGAGCAAAGTCCATAACCTCTTTAGGATTGTCAAAGAATTTTGGCTAATTTCCATCCTAAAAAATCTTCAGTACCGCAGAATACCTGAATGTTGCCCTATGTCTTTTTTTCCACAACCGTTCTTTCACAGAATTAAATTCGCGTAATTCAACATCTCATACTATTTATAAACTTTTTTTAAAAAGTTTTAACGGGCACTTAAAGACAAAACAATAAGTTAGAGTCAGGAGAGGACTGGAAGGCACGTCTGTTCCTTGCGCCATCTGGCAACGCCCTCCCCTTGTGACCAAGATTAACCTATATCAGAGTGATGGCAAGAGGAAAGTGTAGAGGCGTAAAGGAACTGGTCAAGATCCAAAGCCTACTGCCTTTGCCATTGTTTGCATCTTGCCGTGTAGCCTCTATATTTCTTTTCATAAAGTCTTCTGCGGACAGTAGTCATTCACACATCCATATCTGCCTCCTGAAAGTGTTTCTGATCTTTCAGACATGCATTTGGGGATTTTTCTTCATTAGGATGAGAATTCTTCCGTCATCAGCAGTGGAGATCTTCCTTGGAAGACCAATCCCTTTGTGATTACTGCGCTCATCAGTATACTGTTTATTCTTAATGATGTTCCAAACTGTTGGTTTTAGTAATCAAAAGATGCCTACTGTCACCATCCCCTCGGGCAGCACATATCAGATTTCAACCACTTTCTGGGTGAAAAATACACGGATTAGAACAGTAGAACACAGGAACATGATGTCAAAAGTATCTTTTTTTATTTTTAATTTAGACGTAGAGCACGGGAACAGGCCATTTTGGCCCACAAGTCCGTGCAGCCCAATTTATTCCCAATTAACTTGCATCCCTTGTAAGTTTCGAACTTAATGGGGTGGAAATGGGAAGGGAAGGTTGGGAATCACGGCTCGAGACCCAATGTTACTGAAATATTTTGCTTGAGAAAATTTTTTTGGCCCATGTGCATGAAGCCATGCACATAACGAGTCAATTAGGTATGATTAAAACAATGGCTTTCAAACTTTTTCTTTCCACCCACATGCCACCTTAAGCAATCTTTTACTAATCACAGAGCACCTATGGCATAGGGAATACTTAAAGTGGTATGTGAATGGAAAGAAAAAGGTTAAGAACCACTGGCCTAAACAGTGTTTTTTATAATTGTGCCAAAAACCACTTAACCATATAACCACTTACAGCACAGAACAGGCCAGTTCGGCCCTACTAGTCCATGCCGTAACAAATCCCCACCCTCCTAGTCCCACTGACCAGCACCCAGTCCATACCCCTCCAGTCCTCTCCTATCCATGTAACTATCTAGTCTTTCCTTAAATGTAACCAATGATCCCACCTCGACCACGTCTGTCGGAAGCTCATTCCACATCCCCACCACCCTTTGCGTAATAAAGAAATTTCCCCTCATGTTCCCCTTATAATTTTCCCCCTTCAATCTTAAACCATGCCCTCTAGTTTGAATCCCCCCCACTCTTAATTGAAAAAGCCTATCCACATTTACTCTGTCTGTCCCTTTTAAAATCTTAAGCACCTCTATCAAGTCCCCTCTCAATCTTCTACGCTCCAGAGAAAAAAGCCCCAGTCTGCACAACCTTTCCCTGTAACTCAAACCTTGAAATCCTGTCAACATTCTCGTGAACCTTCTCTGCACTCTCTCTATTTTGTTTATATCTTTCCTATAATTTGGTGACCAAAACTGTACACAGTTCTCCAAATTTGGCCTCACCAATGCCTTGTACAATTTCATCATAACCTCCCTACTCATGAATTCAATACTCCGATTTATGAAGGCCAACATTCCAAATGTCTTCTTCACCACACCATCTACCTGAGTATCAGCCTTGAGGGTACTATTTACCACAACTCCTAAATCCCTTTGTTGCTCTGCACATCTCAATAGCCTACCATTTAATGCATACGACCTATTCATATTTGCCTTTCCAAAATGTAACACCTCACACTTATCTGTATTAAATTCCATCAGCCATTTCTCAGCCCACACCTCCAGCCTTCCTAAGTCACCTTTTAATCTACGATAATCTTCTTCACTGTCCACAACACCACCAATCTTTGTATCATCCGCAAACTTGCTTATCCAATTTTCCACCCCTACTTCCAGATTGTTAATATATATAACAAACAATAGTGGACCCAGGATCGATCCCTGAGGAACTCCACTAGTCACCGGCCTCCAATTGGACAAACAATTTTCTACCACTACTCTCTGACACCTCCCATCCAACCATTGCTGAATCCATTTCACTACCTCCTCATTTATACCTAATGCCTCCACCTTTTTTCCTAACCTCCTGTGGGGAACTTTGTCAAAAGCTTTACTAAAGTCTAAATAGACAACATCCACAGCTTTCCCTTCATCAACCTTTTTTGTAACCCCCTGAAAAACTCAATCAGGTTTGTCAAGCATGATCTACCCCTGACAAAACCATGCTGATTACTCCCTAGCAATCCCTGTACCTCCAAATATTTGTAAATACCATCCCTCAGAACACTTTCCATCAACTTGCCCACCACAGGCGTCAGACTCACGGGCCTACAATTCCCAGGTTTACATTTAGACCCTTTCTTAAACAGCTGATCCACATGCGCCACCCTCCAATCCTTTGGCACTACCCCCGTGACCAGTGACATTCTAAATATCTCTGTTAATGGCCCCACTATCTGTCCACTAGCCTCCCTGAGTGTCCTTGGGAATATTTTGTCCGGTCCTGGAGATTTATCCACCTTTATCTTTTTCAACACAGCCATCACTACCTCCTCGGTTATCCTTATATGCTTCATGACCTCCCCACTATTTTTCTTTACTTCAACTGGTTCAACATTTTTTTCCCTAGTGAATACCGAGGCAAAGAAATCATTCAAAATTTCCCCCATTTCCTCAGACTTCTCACTCAGCCTACCCTCACTATCTACAAGGGGTCCAATTTTATCCCTCACTAATCTTTTACTTTTAATGTACTTATAGAAACCCTTTAGATTTATTTTTACTCTGTCTGCCAAAGCCTCTTTGTGCCTTTTTTTGGCCTTTCTAATTTCTTTCTTAAGATTCCTTCTACACTCCTTGTAGTCCTCCTTCAAATTGTCAGCTCTCTATTCTTTATACCTCTTGTACACCTTCCTTTTTCTCCTAACCAAATTTCCAATGTTCCTCAAAAACCAAGCCTCCCTATGACTTCCAGCCTTTTCTTTGATCCTCACTGGGACATAACTACTCTGTACCCTCAAAATTTCTTTTTTGAATATCCTCCATTTTTCATTAACATCCTTACCTGAAAATATCCTGTCCCACTCAATACTCCCCAAATCCCTTCTTATTCCTTCGAAATTTGCTCTTCTCCAATCCAGGACCTCAACTTTAGGCCCCTCCTTGCTCTTCCCTAAAACTACCTTAAAACTAACAGAATTATGATCACTAGACCCAATTGGATCTCCAACATTAATGTCTGATACCTGACCTAGCTCGTTCCATAACAGGAGATCCAGTATTACACTGTCCCGAGTCTGTTCTTCTACTAATTGATTCAGAAAACAATCTTGAACACATTTAATGAACTCTAGCCCATCCAGCCCTCTAACTGTATGGGTATCCCAATCAATGTGAGGGAAGATAAAATCTCCCATGATCACTACCTTATGATTCTCACACATATACGTTATCTCTTTACACATTTGTTCCTTTAGTTTCCTTGACCCATTTGGTGGTCTGTAATACACCCTATTAGCACCCTCATGTCTCCTTCACCCCTCAATTCTACCCAAACAGCCTCACTGGACGATCCCTCCAGACCATCTTGCCACCTCACGGCAGTAATGTCCTCCTTAACAAGCAGAGCAACTCCTCCCCCTTTTTTTTACCCCCTGATCTTTCACATCTAAAATAAATGTATCCTGGAAGGTTAAGTTGCCAGTCTTGCCCCTCCTTTAGCCAGGTCTCACTAATTGCCACAATATCGTGACCCCAAGTATCTGTCCATGCTCTAAGCTCGTCTACCTTGTTCACCATGCTTCTTGCATTAAAATATATGCATTTCAGAGAATGACCTCGCCTATATTCTCTTTTCTACCTTCTACCCTAATCTCCATCCTACCTTTGTCATCGTTTTTATTCTTATCTAGGTGGCCAAGCTCCCTTGACTCTGCTCTCACCCTCTGTTCCCCACCCCCCTGCCAAACTAGTTTAAACCTTCCCCCACAGCTCTAGCAAATCTGCTTGTCAGCACATTGGTCCCCCTCCAGTTCAAGTGGAGTCCGTCCCTTTTGTACAGGTCCGACGACCTTCCCCAGAAGAGATCCCAATGATCCAGAAATCTTATCCCTTGCCCCCTGCACCATCTCTTTAGCCACGCATTCATCCTCCACATCCTCCTATTTCTACCCTCACTAGCGCGTGGCACCGGCAGCAAATCAGAGATTACTACCTTGGAGGACCTGTTTTTTAACTTCCTACCTAATTCCATATAATCCTGTTTCAGGATCTCATCCCCACATCTAGCTAAGTCATTGGTCCCCACATGGACCACGACTTCTGGCTGTTCTCCTTCCCCTTGCAGAATGCTATGTACTCGATCAGAGATATCCCTGACCCTGGCACCAGGGAGGCAACATACCAACCTGGATCCCCGATCTCGTCCCACAAACCTTCTCTTTGTCCCTCTGACTAACGAGTCCCCAACTACAAGTATCCTGTTCTTATCCCTCCTTCCCTTCTGAACCTCAGGGGCAGCCCCCGTGCCAGATACCTGACCCCCACGACTCGTCCCTGATAGGCTGTTCCCCCCAGCAGTATCCAATGCAGAATACATATTGCTGAGTGGCACTTCCACATGGGTAGTCTGCACTGGCACACTCCCTCCTTTCCTCACAGTCACCCAATTCCCTGACTCCTGTCTTCTAGGGATGACTGTCTCTTTGTAACTCCTCTCTATCGCTGCCTCTGCTTCCCTTATGATCCTCAGTTCATCCAACTGCAGCTCAAGCTCCTTAACACGGTCACTCATTATATGCAATTGGATGCACCTTTTGCAGGTGTAGTCGTGAGGAACAGCTGTGGTGTCTCCGACTTCCCACATCCCACAACTGGAGCACTTAACTACCCCAACTGACTCCATTTCCTCCTTTCTTAATATAAATACCCTTCCCACACAAGTAGCTCCTTCTCGCTGAAGTCCCTCAAGCCAAAGTCCTAAGACCCCACTTCTTCACTGGGCCACTCACTCGCTGGCCACTCCCTCCCTTTCTACTCCTTTTATTGGCCCTTACCAATTAACCCCAATTAACACTTGTTCATAAATTCAATGCTATCTAAATCACTTTGTCGACATGTGCTGCTATCTTCATGGATCTTTGGTCATGTTCACCAGTTATCTTCTATAAATATAGTTAAATGTCCTTTTTAAATGATTGCTGATCTAAGAAATTATTTTCTTTCCTAGATATTCCAGTTAAAGTAGTTGGAATCATCCCTCAAAGAAACGAGCGGAACATGCTTTGGAAGCTAATTTATGCTTTGTTCGAAAGGATTTCAATCTTTCAGTATGGGAGAATAGAAATCAACTTGTTCATAAGTGAGAAAGAATACCTGGTATGCTGAGAGATCTTTTGGATGTTAATCTACGTCTTGTACTTCATATTCTGTCGTTTAAAATTGTATATTTTGTTACTTCACCTATAGAAACTGATGGCAGAACCTGGTAACATGAAACACTATCAGGCATTTTCGGCACTATGGCAAATGGCTTGTGAAATAGAGTTGTTACACAAGGTCAGAATTTTTATTTTTTCATGATCGTAAGTATATTAGGCCAGAAAACAGAAAGGGGGCTACATTGTTAGTCGAGTAGTTAACACAATGCTATTACTACACCAGCGACCCAGGTTTAAATCCAGAGCTGTTTGTAAGGAGTTTGTAAGTTCTCTGTGTCTGGCTGTGGTTCCTCCAGGTGCTCCGGTTTCCTCCCAAATTCCAAACATGTATAGAGTTAGAAGGTTAATTGGCCACATGGGTATATTTGGATGGCGCAGGCTAATGGGCTGGAAGGTCCTGTAACTGTGCTTATCTTTAAAAAAAATTTTAAAATTAATATGCTGACTTTCATTTAAATGTATTTAGTTCTGAAATTGCCTTGTGTGAATGTGTTTTTGCCTTGTTTCCAGTGGTTGATTATTGAGGAGTGTGTTTACGAATACAGCTGTGATGTTTGCTACTTTGATACAACTTCTAAATGAATATTTCTACCTTTAGGAACCATGGTCATCTTTTGCAACATATTCTAAAAATGGTGGACGTGCAAAACCACAAGGCATGGTAAGCTTTTAGTATACAGTATCTTGTTTTTTTTTTAAATTTTTTATTTTTCACACCATAAATCACATTAGCCATGATATACACTTTTTCTTTTTCACACATATACAGTGACTTTTTCTCCCCCCCCCTCCCTCCTCCCAAGCCATCCCCCCACCCCCCCCCTCATCCATTTTAGGTATACAATCTAGGTTGCATTAAGCCAGTCAGACAATGTTGTCATTCAACAAAAATACACCAGAAATTCTACTGAGTCCATTCTTTTCTTTCCTTCTCCTTCCATCAACTTCGGTAATGTTTGTCCCCGGTAGGTTTTCGCTATTGTATTTAATGTAAGGCTCCCATACTTGTTCGAATATTTCAATATTATTTCTTAAACTATATGTTATTTTTTCTAATGGAATACATTTATTCATTTCTATATACCATAGTTGTATTTTCAAATTATCTTCCAATTTCCAGGTTGACATAATACATTTTTTTGCTACGGCTAGGGCTATCTTAACAAATCTTTTTTGTGCATCCTCCAAATCAATTCCAAATTCTTTGTTTTTTATGTTACTTAGGAGAAAGATCTCTGGATTCTTTGGTATATTGTTTTCTGTTATTTTATTTAATATCTGACTGAGATCATCCCAAAATTTTTCTACTCTCTCACATGTCCAGATTGCATGAATTGTTGTTCCCATTTCTTTTTTACATCGAAAACATCTATCAGATACTGTTGGGTCCCATTTATTTAACTTTTGCGGTGTAATGTATAGTCTGTGTAACCAATTATATTGTATCATACGTAGTCTCGTATTTATTGTATTTCTCATCGTTCCAGAACATAATTTCTCCCATGTTTCCTTTTTTATCTTTATATTTAAATCTTGTTCCCATTTTTGTTTAGTTTTACCATTTGTTTCCTCATTCTCCTTTTCTTGCAGTTTAATATACATATTTGTTATAAATCTTTTGATTAACATTGTATCTGTAATCACATATTCAAGGTTACTTCCCTCTGGTAAATTCAAATTGCTTCCTAATTTATCTTTCAAGTAGGATCTCAGTTGGTAATATGCCAGCGCTGTATCTCCAGTTATATTGTACTTATCTCTCATTTGTTCAAAGGATAAGAATCTACTTCCTGAAAAACAATTTTCTATTCTTTTAATCCCTTTTTTTCCCATTTTCTAAAGGAAAGGTTGTCTATTGTAAAAGGGAGTAGCTTATTTTGCGTCAATATTAGTTTTGGTAATTGATAATTTATTTTATTTCTTTCTACATGAATCTTCTTCCAAATATTGAGGAGATGATGTAATACTGGAGAAGTTCTATGTTGTACCAATTTTTCGTCCCATTTATATAATATGTGTTCAGGTATCTTTTCCCCTATTTTATCTAATTCTAATCTCGTCCAGTCTGGTTTTTCCCTTGTTTGATAAAAATCTGATAGGTATCTTAATTGTGCGGCTCTATAATAATTTTTGAAGTTTGGCAATTGTAAGCCTACTTGTTTATACCATTCTGTTAATTTATCTAGTGCTATCCTCGGTTTCCCCCCTCTCCATAAAAATTTCCTTATTATTTTCTTTAACTCTTTGAAGAATTTTTCTGTCAGTTGTATTGGCAATGCCTGAAATAAGTATAGTATCCTTGGAAAAATGTTCATTTTAATACAGTTTATCCTTCCTATCAGTGTTAGTGGTAGATCTTTCCAATGCTCTAAATCGTCCTGTAATTTTTTCATTAGTGGATTGTAATTGAGTTTATATAATTGGCCTAGATTTTTGTTTATTTGTACACCTAGGTATCTTATTGCCTGCATTTGCCATCTGAATGGAGATACCTTCTGAAATTTTGAGAAATCCGCATTATTCATCGGCATTGCTTCACTTTTATTTACGTTTATCTTGTAACCCGCCACTTCTCCATATTCCTTCAATTTCTTATATAATTCTTTTATTGATAGTTCTGGTTCTGTTAAGTACACTATAACATCATCCGCAAATAGACTGATTTTATATTCCCTGTCTTTTATTTTTATTCCTTTTATATTATTATCTATTCTTATCAATTCTGCTAGTGGTTCTCTAGCTAGCGCAAACAATAAAGGTGATAGTGGGCATCCCTGCCGCGTTGACCTGCTTAAGTTAAATTGCTTTGATACATGTCCATTTACTGTCACTTTCGCTAACGGTCCCTTATATAATGCTTTAATCCAATTAATATACTTCTCCGGTAAACTGAATTTTTGCAATACTTTGAACAAATAATTCCATTCTACTCTGTCGAAGGCCTTCTCTGCGTCTAAAGCAACTGCTACTGTAGGTGCTTTATTCCCTTCTACTGCATGAATTAAGTTAATAAATTTACAAATATTGTCTGTTGTGCATCTTTTTTTGATAAATCCAGTTTGGTCTAAATTTACCATTTTCGGTACCTGTTCTGCTAATCTGTTTGCTAATAGTTTAGCTATTATCTTATAATCTGTGTTTAGCAAAGATATTGGTCTATATGACGCTGGTGAGAGTGGATCTTTCCCTTGTTTTAGTATTACTGTAATTATTGCTGTTTTACATGAATCTGTTAAGTTTTGTGTCTCATCAATCTGGTTGATTACATCCAGGAGGGGCGGTATTAATAAGTCTTTAAATGTTTTGTAGAATTCTATTGGAAATCCATCCTCTCCTGGTGTCTTATTATTTGGTAATTTTTTTATTATCTCTTGTATTTCTACTGTTCCAAATGGTTCTGTTAATTTATTTTGTTCCTCTATTTCTAGTTTTGGTAGTTCAATTTTAGTCAAAAATTCATCTATTTTCCCTTCTTTCCCTTCATTTTCAGTTCGGTAGAATTGTTCATAGAATTCTCTAAAGTTTTCCTTAATTTCTTTTGGATTATATGTAATTTGTTTGTCTTTTTTCCTTGATGCCAATACCATTTTCTTAGCTTGCTCTGTCTTAAGCTGCCATGCTAGGATTTTGTGCGTTTTTTCACCTAGTTCATAATATTTCTGTTTTGTCTTCATTATATTCTTCTCTACCTTATATGTTTGTAATGTTTCATATTTTATTTTTTTATCCGCCAATTCTCTTTTAGTTGTATCTTCCTTCATTGCTAATTTTTTTTCTATGTTTACTATTTCCCTTTCCAACTGCTCTGTTTCCTGATTATAGTCCTTCTTCATCTTGGTTACATAACTTATTATTTGCCCTCTAATGAATGCTTTCATTGCACCCCATAGTATAAACTTATCTTCCACTGATTCCGTATTTACTTCAAAATACATTTTTAATTGTTTTTCAATAAATTCTCTAAAATCCTGTCTTTTAAGTAGCATGGAGTTTAATCTCCATCTATACATTCTTGGAGGGATGTCCTCTAGCATTACTGTCAATATTAAGGGTGAATGGTCCGATAGCATTCTCGCTTTATATTCTGTTTTTCTTACTCTATTCTGCATACTAGCTGATAACAAAAATAGGTCTATTCTTGAGTATGTTTTATGTCTAGCCGAGTAGTATGAGTATTCCTTTTCTTTTGGTTTTTGTTTCCTCCTTATATCCAAAAGTTTCATTTCTTGCATTGATTTAATTATAAATTTGGTTACTTTGTTCTTCCTGTTAATTTTTTTCCCCGTTTTATCCATATTTGGATCCAAATTCAGGTTGAAATCCCCTCCTATTAGTATGTTCCCTTGCGTATTAGCTAACTTCAAAAAGATATCTTGCATAATCTTTTGATCTTCTTCGTTAGGTGAATATATATTAAGTAGATTCCAAAACTCCGAATATATCTGACATTTTATCATAACATATCTCCCTGCTGGATCTATTATTTCCTCTTCTATTTTAAATGGCACCTTTTTACTAATTAATATAGCCACTCCTCTTGCTTTTGAATTATACGATGCTGCTGTTACATGTCCTACCCAATCTCTCTTTAATTTCTTGTGCTCCAATTTAGTTAAGTGTGTTTCTTGGACAAATGCTATATCAATTTTTTCCTTTTTCAGTAATTTAGTAGTTTCTTCCTTTTAATTTGGTTATGTATTCCATTAATATTTAAAGTCATATAGTTCAGCGTAGCCATTTTATACTTTGTTTATCTTCTCCTTCCGTTTTTCCATCATTACCTTTCCTCCTTATCAATTTCTGTTTTCTTATTTTCAACTCTTTATAAGACAACATTCCTACAACATCCAACATTTTCCTTATTCTCCTATTTCTATCTTCTTTATCCCCAATCTCCCCTTCCCCTCCTAAGTTGTCCTTTATCCCTTGTCGGACAACCACATCTCCCCTCTCCATTTGGATTTGCGAATCCACTCGCAAGCGTCAACTGATTTTGCAGTGACCGCTATTTCCCCCCACCCAGCCCCCCCCCAGAAAAGATTTCACTTTTCATATGTCACAAAGGTCACTCTTTTAATTCCCTCCTTATTCTCTCTATTCCATTACCTTCCCTTATTAATTCTTGTCTATACTATCTATATTTTCCTCTAAGTACAGATACATTCACGTATGCACATTGTCTCTATTCACTCTTATACCTCTTTACCCGCATACATATCAATCGTGATCATTTTTACTCTCATTACCCGTCTTCATCCCTCAGTCTATTTTTGTCTTTACCCACATACATATCAATCGTGATCATTTTTACTCTCATTACCCGTCTTCATCCCTCAGTCTATTTTTGTAATTGTTCTGCAAATTTTCGTGCTTCTCCTGGATCCGAGAATAGTCTGTTTTGTTGTCCTGGAATAAATATTTTCAATACCGCTGGATGCTTTAGTATAAATTTATACCCTTTCTTCCATAAAATCGCCTTTGCTGTATTGAACTCTTTTCTCTTCTTTAGGAGTTCAAAACTTATATCTGGATAAATGAAGATTTTTTGCCCTTTATACTCCAGTGGTTTGTTGCCCTCTCTTACTTTTTCCATTGTCTTCTCCAGTACCTTTTCTCTTGTAGTATATCTTAGGAATTTTACTACAATAGATCTTGGTTTTTGTTGTGGTTGTGGTTTAGAGGCCAATGCTCTATGTGCCCTTTCTATTTCCATTTCTTGCTGTAGTTCTGGACATCCTAGGGTCTTAGGGATCCACTCTTTTATAAACTCCCTCATATTCTTGCCTTCTTCATCTTCCTTAAGGCCCACTATCTTTATGTTATTTCTTCTGTTATAATTTTCCATTATATCTATTTTTTGAGCTAGTAGTTCTTGTGTCTCTTTAGTTTTTTTATTAGATTCCTCCAATTTCTTTTTTAAGTCTTCTACCTCCATTTCTGCTGCTACTGCCCGCTCTTCCATCTTGTCCATTTTCTTTCCCATTTCTGTTAAGGTCATATCTATTTTATTCACTTTCTCTTCTGTGTTGTTTATTCTTCTTCTTAAATCATTAAATTCCTGTGTTTGCCATTCTTTAAATGACTCCATGTATCCTCAAACAAGAGAAAGTATATCCTTTACCATGCCTTTCCCTTCTTCTTCTAATTCACTGTACTCTTCCTCTTCTTCTTCCTCTGGGTTGGCCATCTGTTGTTTCTTTGTTGCCCTTTTCTTCTCTTCTTTCTTGTTTCCATTGTCTTCTGTGGTCTCTTCTTGCTGCAGGTGTTCTGCAGCTGTCGTTGCCGGCTGTGGAGATCGACTCCCCAGCTGGTCCCCCCTCCCGTCGGTGTGTTTTTTTTCATGCGCGGTTGCGCACTTTTACTCGGCTCTGCGAGCCATTTTTGTAGTCCTATTTCTACCGACCTGAGGAAGCGGGCTTCTCTCTCCACATCGGGCCTCTTCGGACAGGTAAGGCCTTCTCTTTCTTCCTCCGTTGTCTTCTCTTCCTCTCTTCTTACCGTTGATTTTGATTTTTCTTTTTTTGTCGCCATCTTCTTTCCACCTTTATACTCACTTTTCTTTAACTTTTATTTCTGTGCCTTTGTATTTTCTCTTGTTTTTCCCGACTTTTCTGGAGAGGGCTGGAGTTCACCGTCCAGCCACTACTCCATCACGTGACTCCTCCAGTATCTTGTTATGATGTGAATTATTTGAATTGCTTCTATATTTTCATTGCTCAAAAGTGTTGGAAGGGTCAAAAGTGTATGTCAACCGAAACAGAGCCTGATCATAATCTACTCTTCTCAGAGACTGGCACCCATTGATTATATGGAAGGTTTTTGGATTCTAAAGAGCTGTTGGTATGGAGTTAGTTCAGCCTTGGAAGAACAGGCAGGAAGAAACCTTGTTGTTTATTTCTATTTCTTAACTTGTTAACTCTTATCATTTTTAAAATCAGTTAGAAGAAATGGCCCTGCATATTTTTTCATTTTATATATATATATAAAAATAAATGGCCAACAGTGTTTTAATTGCCATTTCTCACCCTGTTGTGTGGTCCAGGTGCCTAATCCTTTTATCCAGGATTGTCGGGACCAGACCCCTGCCATTGTTCAGATCTTCCAGATTTCAGAATAATTTCTAAATGCTGTCCCATTTAGCAAATACAATGTTTCATAATCGCACAAAATGGGAGTGCAAGGTATTAAATGAATTTAGATAAATTAAGGCCATAAAAGACCATAATATCACAAGCATGTGTTTTTTTTTTTTGAAGCAAAACTTCAAAATAAAATTGGCTCAGACCCCTGATCCCACACCCATGGGCGCTCTCTCTCATCTTTGGTGGAAAGTGACTCTCTGCCTCGAGCCCAGAGTTCACTCGCGGCGGTATGGTGGCTGGCAGCTGGCACCGTAGCAGTTCTAGCTGCATGGGGGATTATGGGTAAGGAAAACAGCAATTGCTCCCACATTGAGCCACCGCCACGAGTGAACCCAGGGCGCGGCAGCACTGCACCCTTGCTGCTATGTCAGGAGTTAGATTGGGGGGGGGGGAGGTGACGGATGGCCGGGGAGGCAACCAACTGAAAGGCGGGGGACGGAAGATGGGGGCTAGGAATGAGACAGTCGGGCATTTTCATTACTGAAAATAGTGCCAGTTTGGAGGTTGCCGGTGTTCAGAATCCGGGATAAAAGATTAGGCACCTGTATTGCATCCCCTTCCCATATCCCATATACTGACTTTTGATTGTGTGCTCAGGGAAGAAAATTACTTAGAGAATCAGAATTTATTGTCATGAACATGTCATGAAATTCATTGTTTAACAGCAGTGTCACACAGTGCAAACATTTATACGAACTACCTTACAAAAATAAACTGATAATAGTACAAGGTCAAAGTAAGGCAGTGTTCATTGATCATTCAGGAATCTGATGGCAGAGGGAAAGAAGTTGTCCTTGTGCCACTGAGTGCTCGTCTTCAGGCTTGTACTTGTTTCTCAATGGTAGCAGAGTGGTTAAAAATATTTAGGATTTAGAATTCCCCCCCCCCCCAACTATTTATGTCACTTCCCTTTCCTTATGAAAAAGGAGGCCATAATGGGACTTAGCCATCTTTTGGAGGGCAGAATGGTTATTGTAGCAATTAGCCAACGTTTTTACAGCTGCAGTGACCCAGGTTCGAATTCAGTGCTTTCTGTCAGGGTTTGTACATTCTCTGGCATGACAGTATTGGTTTCCTCTGGGTGTTCTGAGTTCCTCACGTGGTCCAAAGATGTACAAGGTTGCTAGGTAGATTGGTCACATGGGGATATTTGGACATCACGGGCTGGTTGGGCCTGTTGCCGTGCTGTATTTTTTTTTTTAAATCCATCCATGTAGGCAGTTCTCCTTTGTTACTTACTGATTCTCTTACCGTCGTCTAATCTACAGTGGCCAATTTCGTAGCACCTAGAGAAGTCCATGTGATCATTGGAAGAATGTGAGGGTTCCACAGTCATTGCTAAAATCTGGATCACACCTTGGTCCCTGGAGTGATGCAACAGCACTAATTGCTGCATCACTGTACCACCGTTTTCATTTACATTTGTATGTCTCGATTTACCTCGTTTCAGATTAAATCCTCAGCTGACTGTTCAAAGGATTATGCAGTACCTCTGTTATTTTATTTTAATTTTATATGACTTTATCTTTGTATTTGTACATTAAAAATGGGACGTTGAGCAGATTGCAATTCTTTCTCATTTTATAATTCAAATTTTATATATAAAAATGCTTGCAAAATTACCTATATCTCTTTGCAGATGACAAATGACCATTTGTGTCTCGTGCGATTGACACCACGCAGAGATTTGTTCAATCAGACTTTCACACCTGCCAATTCAGCTACACTGGTATTGATGTTGAAGCAGTGCCTTGCAAAAAGAAGAGCAAAGCTGGTTGACAAACTGGAGTAAGCATATAATTTGAATTTGATATGCTATGCACAAAAAGTGCTAGATTGAGTTCACTCTGAAATTTTAAAAAGGAGGCTCCAGTCCGATGTGTCGCTATTTCAGTGGAGTAAGGAAAATTACAGTCACATGAGAGAGGAGCTGGCCAAAGTCCATTGAAAAGTACACTAATGAGGAAGACAGCAGATCAGAAATGGCTGGAGTTTCTGCAGGAAATGAGGAAAGTGCAGGAGAGGTACATACCAGAAAGAAAGAAAGTTGTGAAAGGGGGGAAAAAAATGAGATGATCGTGGCTGACAAGGGAAGTTAAAACCAAAGTAAAGGCAAAAGAGAAGGCAGACAAGGAATCAAAAATGAGTGGGAAGATCGAGGACTGGGAAACCTTTAAAACTTAGAGAAGACAACTAAGAAGGTGATTAAGAAGAAAAAGGAATTATGAAAGGAGGCGAGCAAGTAATATCAAAGAGGATGCTTGAAAACGTTTTTAAATATCTAAAGAGTAAAAGAGTGACCAAAGTAGACGTAGGACTGAAAAACAAACAATGCTTATATAATTAATGGGAGACCAGGAGAACACGATGATTATTTTGGATCAGTCTTCACTGTGGAAGACACAAGTCGCACACTGGACTCTCATGGCTCTCTCGTTAGAGAAGTGAGTGCATTCAAGATCACGAGAGAGGGTACTTGGGAAGCTAAATGGTCTCAGGGTAACTTTGACTGCCAGACTGGATGAAGCTTTCTGGAGGACGTAGCTGTAAATATTGTGGAGGCATTGGTAATGATCTTCCAGGAATCAACGGAGTCTGACATGGTTCTGGTGCACAGGAGGATTGTAAATGTCGGTCCGCTCTTCAGGAAGTAGGGTGGGAGCAGAAATGAAATTATAGAGCCTGACGTTGGTGGTTGGGAAGCTGTCAGAGTATATTGTCAAGAATGAGGTTACGGAATACGTGGAAAGATAGCCCAAGGAAAATCATGCCTGAGAAACCTATTGCACTTGCAAATTTTTTTTAAAGAGATCACAAGTAGAATAGACGGGATTGGGGGGTGGGGGGAGGCAGATTAGTGGTGAAATGCAGTGGATGCTGTATATTTGGTTGTGAGTCTGTGTGGAACTTGTTGCCACAAGCAGCTGCGAAAGTGCAATTGATGGGTGTATTTAAGGCAGTGATGGACAGGTGTTTGATTAGTCAGGGCATCAAAAGTTATGGGGAGAAAACTGGGGAGTGGGGCTGAGTGGGTGGATGGATCTGGTCATGATTAGAATGACAGGCAGACTCTATTGGCCCATGGGCCTACTTCTGCTCCTATATCTGGTGAGGAATTCAGCAGGTTACACAACATCAAAAGGAAGTGAAAGATAACCAGCATTTCAGGCCTGGGCCCTTCCAGGTATGAACAAAAAGCAGGCAGGATGAGGGCAGGAGGGAGGAAGTGGGGAGAACCACAAGCAAATGGGTAAAATTGTAGATAGATATTGTGAGAGGATAGAAGATTTTTTTTTAAAGCTGAGAAATGATTGGGGAGGGGTATCTCTCTGAATGGAGAGGGAAGGGAAAAGGGTGGGAAGCTGGAGGAAAAGAGAATGAGGGATAGGGAAAGAGAGAAACTTTGGGGAAGAGTTTAAAAGAAACTGGAGAAGTCGGTGTTAATGCAATCTGGTGGACATTGCCCAGACAGAATATTAGGCGTTCCTCCAATTTGGTGGTAACCTCAATTTGGCAGGGTATGAGGCAACGGACAGACAAGTTGGCGTGGGAATGGTGTGTGGGATTAAAATGGTTGGCCACAGGTAGGGTCCCTGTCATTGCAGCGGACAGAGCGAAAGTGCTCAACAAAGTGACATTCTTGTCTGCATCCGATCTCTTATGTAGAGGGGCCCACAATGGGAGCAGCAGATGCAGTGGATGACTCCTCCAGAAGTATTGCTTTACCTGGATAGACTGTTTCTGAATGGTGGTGAGGGAGGAGTGTTGGGGCAAGTGTAAGATTTCTTGCAGACACAACGGTTGGTACCGAGGGGGGTGATTAATGCAAAGGGATGAGTGTAAGAGGGACCACCAGAGGGAGTGGGGAAGGCAGGGAAGGAGAGGGGAAGTTATGTCTGGTGGTGGGAATCGCATAGGTGCAGAAATTGCAGAGGCTGGTGGGGTTGTCGGTGAGAACAAGGGGAATCCTGTCCTTGTTGCATCACAGGGTGGAGGGGACCAGGGTAGATGTGTTAATCAGAAGCCTGTCAGCTTTCTGCTCATACCTTGATGAAGGGCTTGGGCCTGAAACTTTGGTCACCATTTACTTTCTATAGATGCTGCACACCGGCTGAGTTTCTCCAACAGTTTTACATATTGCATACAATTCATGCCTCTGCAAACTTTCCTGTTTAATTCTATTTGAAATTTATCTTTTGTAAAAGATAGGTTAACTGGTGGAGGTGAAAAATGGGGTCAGTAATTCAACCTGACACTGATTTGATTGAGTTATAAATTTTACTTCTACCACAAAGTTGATAAAGAACC
Organism: Narcine bancroftii; assembly: GCF_036971445.1. Classification (NCBI taxonomy): domain Eukaryota; kingdom Metazoa; phylum Chordata; class Chondrichthyes; order Torpediniformes; family Narcinidae; genus Narcine; species Narcine bancroftii. The sequence goes on from NC_091472.1 coordinate 18,662,846, forward strand.
AGTTATCCACACAGTAGATCTGGGACATACCACCAAAGCAACTGATGGAAAGAGTAAGCAATGTGTATTAGGGTTTGTACATGGAGCATGACTAGGTCTCACTTCCCCATTTTACATCAGACTAAAAAGGATTCAAACCCCCATCCTAATTGATCTCTCTTGAAATGTCATCTTAGATTTCAAATACCAAGAAGAAAAATCGAATGTGAAAAATATGAATCTTCTGCTTGGGTGATCCTGATCATTCTCAAGTTCATTTGCTTCAATACTGCCATTAACATTCTATTTATGAAACTTTCCAGTGTGCAGGTTGCCATGATTTCTCAGATTGCCTTCACTCTCATTGCAGGCATCCTTGTTGTGTAGGTGTTTCATTTAATTTCAGGTGTCCTTGTGTAGGCATTTCATTTAATTGAATTCTGAGCCTTTTTACCCAGTGTGACTATCAACCCTTTCTTCCTACAATTAAAATGCATGTCTTTACTTGTCCCAACATAATAAAATAATGAGTTCTTTAAAAAGTTTCCTTAAATCAGTGTGAAAGTGATGTCATAACCAAACAAAACATAAACTTATCCATAAAATGGAAACAAACATGGAAGCAAAAAAAATTAATATAATAATCTTGTGTCTATTTAGTCCTCTAATAACAGAAAAAAAACTGTCCCTATATATTCTTAATGCAGAACATGACCAAGTTGGGTGCATCTTGTGCAAGGTCAGAAAGGATGTTGCCACTTTTCTACCATTGTCTCATCGTAGACAATATAATGACATTTATTCAATTTATTTAATGTGTTAATTGTCCTTTGTCAGCTTCCTTGAATATTTTTTTTAATCGTTGACAGGTCTTGGTGCCCTGGATCTGGAGGGAAATTAATGATGCAATTAGATTTACCAGAGAATATATTGACAGGACATGTATTTCCAGAGGAATATAAAAAACTTTTTGAAGCAATGGAGCGGTCTCAGGATTTCAGACAAAGTTGGTTATTTGAAGAGGTCTTGGAGAACCTGAATTGAACAATGTGACATGTCTGAATGTACAATTTCAAGGAGAGAAAAATGCCCTGCCTCATGCAACTGCTCATTGGTAATCACATCCAAGACACTGGACATCTTCAAGAGCTTTTACGTATTGGTGAAAGTACAGTGTAACTCTACTTCATTGTACCTGTTAGTGAAATCTTTGTGATGGTTTCACTCCATGTCAAAAGCTGGTAAACCATATTAATCAATGTTTCCAAATTTGTGTTGGAAGTAAACTGTTCACCTCAGGAAGATTTATGGTGAGAATTTGGTTGAGATGCAGTTGAACCTTACAGCAGAATTTGGGTACAAGAAGTAAAATTTCAGTGATATGTTCAAATGTGCAAAAATTATTTTATTCAAATTATTTTTTTAATTGCTATAATGTTTATCATGCTTAATATAACTTTTATCTGAATTATTAGGATCACCACTGAATTTAAATTATATCTGATAAAAACAAAAATTTGGTCTGTGCGGCATGTTGTTGATGAGCTGAAAGGTCAAATGTCTCAGGAGCAAAAAAAACTTAACAGTTTCTAGATTATTTAGGCATTAGGAATGATCTTCAAAAGGCACAAGAACCATCAATTAGGTGGTGTCACATTGGTTACTGAAAGAGTTGGTTTGCAAGTACCATTTCATTTCTAGATAGTTTTCTGTAATGGCAACAACTAGTTGGTGTAATACCGAGTTTAAAAAATGTGAAAATTTCAAGTTGTCTCTGTTTAAGTTATGGTTTTCATTCTCATTTTGGCTTTTGTTCTTCCAGAACGTTTGATTTTTGTCAAATGTTGGTTATAACACAAGAACATGGGAAATAGGAGCAGGTCATACTATCTCTTGAGTCGACTCTGCCATTCAACCTGATCATGGCTGACCCATGTCAAATTGTCCATGCCCTTTCCCTGCATCCCTCAATTCTTTAAGTATCCAGGAATTAATCCATCAGTTTCAAATGTAATCAAGGGCTGAGTTTCCACAGACGTTCAAGGTAGAGATGCTGGTGATTCACCCTGCTCTTGAGTAAAGAAATTTCTCCTCATTTCAGTCCCAAGTGGCTTACTGCTTGAGACTGTGACAGTTAGTTCTTGACTCCTCAGCTGAGAGAAGATTGTCCCTGAATTGACTGTTGATTGAGCCTCCTCAGAATTTGAAGTTTCAATGAAGACATCCCTCATTCTCCACTGAAAAGAATCAAGCCTACTTGATCTTTCAATGTATTCCTGTCACCCCAGGAACCAGTCTGATGAATTGGACTCCTTGTACAGTTTTATATGTGGAGACCAGAACTGCATTATTGGGTGGTGTCTCACTCAAGGTACTGTATAAATTATACCTGTCTCCTCTTGCAATAAAGATCAAGCATACATCAGCCTTCCTAAATGTCTAACTAGTTTTCAGTGACATGTTCAAGGGCACCCAAGTCCCTTTGAACATCTGATGTTGTGAGCCAGGGTAATCAATGTGGCTCTTTGTATTGGAATGAGACTGTCAACCTTAAAATTTGTTTTTTTTTAAAGGAGTAATTTCATATGTGTGCTTCAATTGATATAAGAATGAGCAAAACAAGAGAGAGTACATGGAGACACAAGACTGCAAATGCTAGAAACTGGAGCAAAATAAATAGAGCATCTCAGTGGATCCGGTCATGTGGAGGGAAAGGAATTGTCAAGATATCAGATAGAGACCCTGCAACAGAACTGGGGGACCTCGACTTGAAATATCACCAATTGCTTTCTCCACCTGCTGAGATCCTCCAAGTGTTCGGTGTTTTTTAATATCTTGAGTGAACAGTGCATGTCCACAAAAACACAGATGCTCTTAAACATGTATGAACTGTGGTTCGTTTTTTTAATAGTGGATGCCCATAATTTTCTGCTGAAATCTTGGGCTAAAGGTGAAGTTTTCAAATTTTGACTGAGGTTAATGTGATGGGTTCATGGTTATTGATAAACACTGCTTCTGTTAAACATCAGTGTTTTTTCTCATCACCTTGTTTAGCATATAACAATGACAGTTTAGTTCTAGTCCATTGCCACTTTTTAAAAAAACTCGGGAGTGTTATGAGAATTATTGCATGCTTTGAGCAACATGAATAAATCAGTAATTTTTTTTAAAAACGTGTGTTTGTAGTAGTTGATGTGCTTCCACATCTCATTATCCAGTGATGTGTAGCTGAGGTCCCTTTCCTGCAATTGTTAAAAATATTACAAGAGATTATTTAATTTAATACTGGATTGCCTGGGGAGCAAATAAACAGGGATTTCCAAGTCCTCTTATAGAAACAAGTTCTTCATTTTATCTTAACAAAAAAAAGCACACGATTCTTGTAGTACATTTTGGTGAACTCTTAATGCTGTAAACACGACTGATGAATGTATTAATAGATTTCTATTTGGATTTTCCATGACAGTTTGTGCATTGCTTTTGAAATGTTGCAGCTCTAGAACTCTGGAAAGATGACCCTAGGAATATTGTGTTCAGTTTTGGTCTCATTACAGGAAGGATGTGAGGGGAGACAGCTTATGTCCTTTGAGCAGTTAAAGGGTGACCTTGCACTGTTTCCTCCAATTAACATCATTTCTAAGGGATAGGAGGGGCCCTACAATGACTCCACCTACACCTAGTGACTTTGAAGGGTTGCTTTGACGCATGCAAATTTATATCCAGAATGTACTCAGTACTCCAAGGTGAAAGCCCCAAAAAGGGGCCACACAGATCAAGAGAGAGATTGGAGTCAGACCTGGGCATCACAATTAACGAGATGCTGGTCGGATTGGTGTAGAGACAGTAAGACCACAGTTATTAATTCTAGATACAGACTGGTTCAATACCAATTTCTGCACCAGCTCTACCTCACATCACAAAAGATTAACAAAGAAAAAACCAGAGGTGCTGGAGACATGCTTAAGGTGTGGGATGCAGCAGGGAGCATTCTTCAATGCAACCTGGTCCTGTGCAAAGGTAGCCACATTTTGCAGGATTTGGCCTATATACTAATCAGAATAACGAAGGTAACCTTCCCACTGGATCCAACGTGGTATCTGCTGGGGAACCTTATGGACATAAGCTACAAATTAACCAAATTCAATTCATACTTATTTCTTTGTTCATAGCAACAAAAAAAATGCATAGCGATGACTTGGAAGTCTGACTCTCCTCTTCTTATCAGTAAGTGGATTACTGAAGTGCATAACTATTCGCAAGAAAAAAAAATTGTGTATAAACTTAGAAACCAACACAGCATCTTTGTTAAAATATGGCAGCCATACATTTGTCGCCACACCCCGATGAAAAGAATTACTGGGTGCTAGTGGTACAAAAAAAATAATTCTTGGGCCAGTGGCTAAAAGCATAAATTTTGCAAGTTTCAATATCAATGGCCTGAATGGAATGATCAAAAGAAAGAGTCTTGGCACAAATTAAGAAAATGGGAGTGTACCTGGCCTTCCTCCAAGAAACCCATTTATCAGAGCAAGAGCACCAAAAGTTTTAAAAAAGAGGATGGGTGGGCCAGGTATTAGCCTCCTTGTTTGGTTCGAATACAAGGTGGGGGGGGGGGGGGGGTGGCAATTCTGATCAGGAAAAGTGTTCCAGTGAGAGTGCAGGATGTGACTACAGACAAAGCAGTTAGATTTATAATGTTGCACTGTCAAATATACTTGAAATCCTGGACCTTAATGAATTTATACGCTCCTAATATAAATGATGAAAAATTTATTCAGGACATTTTCCTGAGATTGGCGGAAGGAAAAGAGAATATTCTAATTGGGGTGTGAAAGTGCTGAATTTGATAGACATATGGAGGCAGAAGCATCCGAGGGAGAGGGACTATTCCTTCTACTCAAGGCAGCGTGACTTTTGCTCCAGAATAGATTTTTTTTCTTGGCTTCAGCCCATATAGAGGGGAGGATCATGGAGGATGAATACATAAGGAGACTTCTTTCAGATCATTTGCCCCTGGTGGGTAAGGTTGAGGTGCCGGATAAGCAGGAGATGGCATACAGATGTCATCTTAATGTATTGCTGTTAAAGAAGCTGGAGTTTTGTAGTTTCATAAGAACAAAGATAGAAATGTTTTGTAAGGCCAACTGTGCCTCTTCAGAAAAATTCCTTTTATGGGACACCCTCAAATCATATTTAAGGAGTCAGGTAATCGGATATGCTAAAACAATTTAAAAAATACGAAAGTGAGGTGGGCAAATTAGAACAAGAGATTGCTTGTTTAGAAAAGGACTTCCAAAAATCAGGCTCAGAAGATCAATATAGGGTTTTAACAAGAAGCTGAAATATACACTTCAATCATACACCATGCAAAAATACTACAAATTGGGGGAAAGAGCCCACAAGGTCCTTGCATGGCAGCTGAAAACAGAGCAGGCCTCAAGAATGATCAATGCGATACAAACTGGGGATGGCAGGAACTCTTACAAACCAAAAGAAATTAATGACACCTTCCAGAAATTCTACAAAAGTTTATATAAATCAGAATTGGTAAGAAGGTTGGATAAAATTGGCGAGTTCCTGTCTAACAATGAGATGCCAAATTTAGATGCAGGAGGGAAGGAAGGTTTAGACTGTCCCTTCATGGAAGAAGAAATAGTGAGCTGATTGAATTTGATGCAAACTAACAAGTCTCCAGGGGAGGATGGACTTCTACCTGAGTTCTACTTGGAACTGTTGCTACCTCTATATGGAGGTGATAGATCAGGAAATGGAGACTCATACACTCCCGAAATCTTTTTCGACAGCCATCATTACGACAATCTTGAAAAAGTTAAGTACCCATTAAAGCCGTCATCTTATAGACCAATTTCACTATTAAATACAGACTATGAGTCCTGGCAAACAGATTGATGAAACATTTGTCAGAACTAATTAATAAAGATCAAGTGGGCTTTTTACAAAAAAGACAGGCGGTGGGCAATGTGAGCAGACTACTAAGGTTTACATTTGGTGCAAACCAGAAACAAGAGGGGTCTTGCCGTGGCTCTTGATGCAGTAAAGGCATTTGATAGAGTAGGACTTTCTATTCAAAGTGATGGAAAAAAATAGGGTAATGGCCAACTTTTATTAATTGGATAAGGGTGCTATTATCATGTGCCCAAGGCAAAAGTTGTGATTAATGGGCAAATTTCTTCAGCCTTCCCACTAACAAGATCAAGTAGACAGGGATGCCTGCTATCTCCAGCTGTTTGTACTGGCTATACAACCATTGGCTGAGGCCATTCGCCAAGTAGGCCAGAAAGAAAACAAGATCAGCTTATTTGCTGACGATGTGCTGATATATTTGACAGACCCAGTAAACTGGTCCAAACTGTGCTCTAATTTGGAAGACTATGGGGAGGTCTCCAGGTACAAGATCAATTAGGACAAGAGTGAAATTAAGCCACTTATGGTGGGGGGAGGGAATTATAGCCAATGTCAAAAGAATTGTTATCTAAAGTGGTCACAAAATGGGATTAAGTACCTCGGAGTCAAAATAGATAATTTAGCAATTTGTACAAATTAAATTATACCCCCTTGTAGGGAAAAATCAAGAAGGATCTAAACAGATGGATGTCCCTGTCCATAACAATGATGGGCAGGGTCAGCTGTGTGAAAATGAATGTGTTGCCAAGACTTCAATATCTCTTTCTGACATTGCCCGTGGATTTTCCAAAACCCAGCTCTCATGACTAAGAACTATGGAATGGGAAGGTAGCCAGGGTCTCTATGGAGAAATTGACCTGGGATTACAGTCTGAGCAGATTGCAAATGCCAGACTTCAAAAAATATTATTGGGCAGCCCAATCAAGATGTATCTCCTCACTCTTTGGGGGGGAGGGAGAGCGGTACCATCCTGGGCACAAATTGGTCTGCACTTGGTGGGTGAGAGGGTGGCAGAGGATTTTATTTATCAATGGTATGTCAAATTGTTATCTGGAAAAACAGACAGCCCCATATTAAAGCAAATTATTTGCATTTGGAACATTTATCAATATTTAGGAATAAAACTGGGGCTTTCCCCAAAAATTCCCCTGACTCCAAATTGACTAATACCTTTGACAATAGGTAACAAGATCCTGGACACCTGGCGTCGAAGTGGCGTCAAGTACTTAGAGGGCTGTTACAAGCAGGGGCAATTAATGTCATTTGAACAACTTAAGGCAGAAATATGATTTATCAAATAAGATGTTCCACTGCTACCTTCAGATAAGATCTTTTCTATAGGACAAATAAGGTCCAACCGTGGTCCTACCAAAGTGCAGTGACAGAGACCATGATTTGAAGGGGGGTCACATGGAAATTTATTTCAGAAATGTATTTTCTGCTCGAAGCAGAAGGACCCAAGCGAGGTCTCCATAAGTCAAGACAGAGGTGGGAGTCAGACTTAGAAATAACGATTGATGGACAGTGCTGGTCCGACTTATATCGGACCAGCATGACTGCAGTCAGCAATGCAAACTACAGGCTGACGCAAAACAATTTTTTGCACCACCAGTACCTGACGCCACAAAAGATTAATAGATCTAAGCCAGAACTATCAGATCAATGTTTTAGATGCAGCATTGAGACAGGAACATTTGTGCACATGACCTGGACATGTACCAAGGTGAGGCCCTTCTGGGTGGACCTAGGTCAAATCCTGGGAAAATTCATAGGTAAGGAATTTCCACAGGACCCAGAGCTGTTACTGTTGGGTAACATAATGGAAAATGAAAAATAAAATATTCCTAAAAAAATTGGGTCATGAAACTGGTCAGGTGACAGAATTCTCTGTGGGGTAGCATTTCGGAGAGAATGACCACAATTCCTGACCTTCAGCGTAGCTGTGACAAGAATAGGTGTAGAAAAAAATAAGTGTTTAATTGGGATAGGGCTAATTATGATGGGATCAGGCAGGAACTTGGAAATGTAAATTGGGAACAGTTGTTCACCGGGGGACATGCACAGTAGAAATGTGGAAGATGTGTTGGGACCATTTGTGTGGGATTCTGGATGGGTCTGTCCCACTGAGACAGGGAAAACTGGCTAAGAGGAAAAAGGAAGCGTGCATAAGTTTCAGGAAACAAAAGTTGAGAAGAGTTCATGGAATTATGTGCTAGTCAGGAAGGACTTGGGAGCAGAGTCTCCAGATTCTAAAGTTAGAGGTGCGAGCACATAAAAAAGGCACCACGACAAATACCAGTCAGTCGGGCTGAATGGTGGGCCGCGCTGATTTCTTTTTTTTTTAAATTTTTTATTTTTCACACCATAAATCACATTAGCCATGATATACACTTTTTCTTTTTCACACATATACAGTGACTTTTTCTCCCCCCCCCTCCCTCCTCCCAAGCCACCCCCCCACCCCCCCCTCTCATCCATTTTAGGTATATAATCTAGGTTGCATTAAACCCGTCAGACAATGTTGTCATTCAACAAAAATACACCAGAAATTCTACTGTCCATTCTTTTCTTTCCTTCTCCTTCCATCAACTTAGGTAATGTTTGTCCCCGGTAGGTTTTCGCTATTGTATTTAATGTAAGGCTCCCATATTTGTTTGAATATTTCAATATTATTTCTTAAACTATATGTTATTTTTTCTAATGGAATGCATTTATTCATTTCTATATACCATTGTTGTATTTTCAAATTATCTTCCAATTTCCAGGTTGACATAATACATTTTTTTGCTACGGCTAGGGCTATCTTAACAAATCTTTTTTGTGCATCCTCCAAATCAATTCCAAATTCTTTGTTTTTTTTTGTTACTTAGGAGAAAGATCTCTGGATTCTTTGGTATATTGTTTTCTGTTATTTTATTTAATATCTGATTGAGATCTTCCCAAAATTTTTCTACTCTCTCACATGTCCAGATTGCATGAATATTGTTGTTCCCATTTCTTTTTTACATCGAAAACATCTATCAGATACTGTTGGGTCCCATTTATTTAACTTTTGCGGTGTAATGTATAGTCTGTGTAACCAATTATATTGTATCATACGTAGTCTCGTATTTATTGTATTTCTCATCGTTCCAGAACATAATTTCTCCCATGTTTCCTTTTTTATCTTTATATTTAAATCTTGTTCCCATTTTTGTTTAGTTTTACCATTTGTTTCCTCATTCTCCTTTCCTTGCAGTTTAATATACATATTTGTTATAAATCTTTTGATTAACATTGTATCTGTAATCACATATTCAAGGTTACTTCCCTCTGGCAAACTCAAATTGCTTCCTAATTTATCCTTCAAGTAGGATCTCAGTTGGTAATATGCCAGCGCTGTATCTCCAGTTATATTGTACTTATCTCTCATTTGTTCAAAGGATAAGAATCTACTTCCTGAAAAACAATTTTCTATTCTTTTAATCCCTTTTTTTCCCATTCTCTAAAGGAAAGGTTATCTATTGTAAAAGGGAGTAGCTTATTTTGCGTCAATATTAGTTTTGGTAATTGGTAATTTGTTTTATTTCTTTCTACATGAATCTTCTTCCAAATATTGAGGAGATGATGTAATACTGGAGAAGTTCTATGTTGTACCAATTTTTCATCCCATTTATATATGTGTTCAGGTATCTTTTCCCCTATTTTATCTAATTCTAATCTCGTCCAGTCTGGTTTATCCCTTGTTTGATAAAAATCTGATAGGTATCTTAATTGTGCGGCTCTATAATAATTTTTAAAGTTTGGCAATTGTAAGCCTCCTTGTTTATACCATTCTGTTAATTTATCTAGTGCTATCCTCGGTTTCCCCCCTCTCCATAAAAATTTCCTTATTATTTTCTTTAACTCTTTGAAGAATTTTTCTGTCAGTTGTATTGGCAGTGCCTGAAATAAGTACAATATCCTTGGAAAAATGTTCATTTTAATACAGTTTATCCTTCCTATTAGTGTTAGTGGTAGATCATTCCAATGCTCTAAATCGTCCTGTAATTTTTTCATTAGTGGATTATAATTGAGTTTATGTAATTGGCCTAGATTTTTCTTTATTTGTACACCTAGGTATCTTATTGCCTGCATTTGCCATCTGAATGGAGATTCCTTCTTAAATTTTGAGAAATCCGCATTATTCATAGGCATTGCTTCACTTTTATTTACGTTTATCTTGTAACCCGACACTTCTCCATATTCCTTCAATTTCTTATATAATTCTTTTATTGATAGTTCTGGTTCTGTTAAGTACACTATAACATCATCCGCAAATAGACTGATTTTATATTCCTTGTCTTTTATTTTTATTCCTTTTATATTATTATCTATTCTTATCAATTCTGCTAGTGGTTCTATAGCTAGCGCAAACAATAAAGGTGATAGTGGGCATCCCTGCCGCATTGACCTGCTTAAGTTAAATTGCTTTGATACATGTCCATTTACTGTCACTTACGCTAACGGTCCCTTATATAATGCTTTAATCCAATTAATATACTTCTCTGGTAAACTGAATTTTTGCAATACTTTGAACAAATAATTCCATTCTACTCTGTCGAAGGCCTTCTCTGCGTCTAAAGCAACTGCTACTGCAGGTGCTTTATTTCCTTGTACTGCATGAATTAAGTTAATAAATTTACAAATATTGTCTGTTGTGCGTCTTTTTTTGATAAATCCAGGTTGGTCTAAATTTACCATTTTCGGTACCTGTTCTGCTAATCTGTTTGCTAATAGTTTAGCTATTATCTTATAATCTGTGTTTAGCAAAGATATTGGTCTATATGACGCTGGTGAGAGTGGATCTTTCCCTTGTTTTAGTATTACTGTAATTATTGCTGTTTTACATGAATCTGGTAAGCTTTGTGTTTCATCAATCTGGTTGATTACATCCAGGAGGGGCAGAATTAATAAGTCTTTAAATGTTTTGTAGAATTCTATTGGAAATCCATCCTCCCCTGGTGTCTTATTATTTGGTAATTTTTTTATTATCTCTTGTATTTCCACTGTTCCAAATGATTCTGTTAATTTATTTTGTTCCTCTATTTGTAGTTTTGGTAGTTCAATTTTAGTCAAAAATTCATCTATTTTCCCTTCTTTCCCTTCGTTTTCAGTTCGGTAGAATTGTTCATAGAATTCTCTAAAGTTTTCCTTAATTTCTTTTGGATTATATGTAATTTGTTTGTCTTTTTTCCTTGATGCCAATACCATTTTCTTAGCTTGTTCTGTCTTAAGCTGCCATGCTAGGATTTTGTGCATTTTTTCACCTAGTTCATAATATTTCTGTTTTGTTTTCATTATATTCTTCTCTACCTTATATGTTTGTAATGTTTCATATTTTATTTTTTTATCCGCCAATTCTCTTCTTTTGGTTGTATCTTCCTTCATTGCTAATTTTTTTTCTATATTTACTATTTCCCTTTCCAACTGCTCTTTTTCCTGATTATAGTCCTTCTTCATCTTGGTTACATAACTTATTTTTTGCCCTCTAATGAATGCTTTCATTGCGTCCCATAGTATAAACTTATCTTCCACTGATTCCGTATTTACTTCAAAATACATTTTTAATTGGTTTTCAATAAATTCTCTAAAATCCTGTCTTTTAAGTAGCATTGGGTTTAATCTCCATCTATACATTCTTGGAGGGATGTCCTCTAGCTTTACTGTCAATATTAAGGGTGAATGGTCCGATAGTATTCTAGCTTTATATTCTGTTTTTCTTACTCTATCCTGCATACTAGCTGATAACAAAAATAGGTCTATTCTTGAGTATGTTTTATGTCTAGCCGAGTAGTATGAGTATTCCTTTTCTTTTGGGTTTTGTTTCCTCCATATATCCAAAAGTTTCATTTCTTGCATTGATTTAATTATAAATTTGGTTACTTTGTTCTTTCTGTTAATTTTTTTCCCCGTTTTATCCATATTTGAATCCAAATTCAGGTTGAAATCCCCTCCTATTAGTATGTTCCTTTGCGTATTAGCTACCTTCAAAAAGATATCTTGCATAAACTTTTGATCTTCTTCGTTGGGTGAATATACATTAAGTATATTCCAAAACTCCAAATATATCTGACATTTTATCATAACATATCTCCCTGCTGGATCTAATATTTCCTCTTCTATTTTAAATGGCACATTTTTACTAATTAATATAGCCACTCCTCTTGCTTTTGAATTATACGATGCTGCTGTTACATGTCCTACCCAATCTCTCTTTAATTTCTTGTGCTCCAATTCAGTTAAGTGTGTTTCTTGGATAAATGCTATATCAATTTTTTCCTTTTTCAGTAAATTTAGTAGTTTCTTCCTTTTAATTTGGTTATGTATTCCATTAATATTTAAAGTCATATAGTTTAGTGTAGCCATTTTATACTTTGTTTATCTTCTCTTTCCGTTTTTCCATCATTACCTTTCCTCCTTTTCCATTTCTGTTTTCTTATTTTAAACTCTTTATAAGACAACAATCCTACAACATCAAGCATTTTCCTTATTCTCCTATTTATATCTTCTTTATCCCCAATCTCCCCTTCCCCTCCTGAGTTGTCCTTTATCCCTTGTCGGACAACCACATCTCCCCTCTCCATTTGGGTTTGCGAATTCACTCGCAAGCGTCAACTGATTTTGCAGTGACCGCTATTTCCCCCCACCCAGCCCCCCCAGAAAAGATTTCGCTTTTCATATGTAACAAAGGTCACTCTTTTAATTCCCTCCTTATTCTCTCTATTCCATTACCTTCCCTTATTAATTCTTGTCTATACTATCTATATTTTCCTCTAAGTACAGATACATTCACGTATGCACATTGTATCTATTCACTCTTATACCTCTTTACCCACATACATATCAATCGTGATCATTTTTACTCTCATTACCCGTCTTCATCCCTCAGTCTATTTTTGTAATTGTTCTGCAAATTTTCGTGCTTCTTCTGGATCCGAGAATAGTCTGTTTTGTTGTCCTGGAATAAATATTTTCAATACCGCTGGATGCTTTAGTATAAATTTATACCCTTTCTTCCATAAAATCGCCTTTGCTGTATTGAACTCTTTTCTCTTCTTTAGGAGTTCAAAACTTATATCTGGATAAATGAAGATTTTTTGCCCTTTATACTCCAGTGGTTTGTTGCCCTCTCTTACTTTTTCCATTGTCTTCTCCAGTACCTTTTCTCTTGTAGTATATCTTAGGAATTTTACTAAAATAGATCTTGGTTTTTGTTGTGGTTGTGGTTTAGAGGCCAATGCTTTATGTGCCCTTTCTATTTCCATTTCTTGCTGTAGTTCTGGACATCCTAGGGTCTTAGGGATCCAATCTTTTATAAACTCCCTCATATTCTTGCCTTCTTCATCTTCCTTAAGGCCCACTATCTTTATGTTATTTCTTCTGTTATAATTTTCCATTATATCTATTTTTTGAGCTAACAGTTCTTGTGTCTCTATAGCTTTTTTATTAGATTCCTCCAATTTCTTTTTTAAGTCTTCTACCTCCATTTCTGCTGCTACTGCCCGCTCTTCCATCTTGTCCATTTTCTTTCCCATTTCTGTTAAGGTCATATCTATTTTGTTCATTTTCTCTTCTGTGTAGTTTATTCTTCTTCTTAAATCATTAAATTCCTGTGTCTGCCATTCTTTAAATGACTCCATGTATCCTCTAACAAGAGAAAGTATATCCTTTATCTTGCCTTTCCCTTCTTCTTCTATTTCACTGTACTCTTCCTCTTCTTCTTCCTCTGGGTTGGCCATCTGTTGTTTCTTTGTTGCCCTTTTCTTCTCTTCTTTCTTGTTTCCATTGTCTTCTGTGTTCTCTTCTTGCTGCAGGTGTTCTGCAGCTGTCGTTGCCGGCTGTGGAGATCGACTCCCCAGCTGGTCCCCCCTCCCGTCGGTGTGTTTTTTTTCATGCGCATCGCGCATGTGCGACTCCTCGCGCATGCGCGGTTGCGCATTTTTACTCGGCTCAGCGAGCCATTTTTGTAGTCCTATTTCTACCGACCTGAGGAAGCGGGCTTCTCTCTCCACAGCAGGCCTCTTCGGACAGGTAAGGCCTTCTCCTTCTTCCTCCGTTGTCCTCTCTTCCTCTCTTCTTACCGTTGATTTTGATTTTTCTTTTTTTGTCGCCATCTTCTTTCCACCTTTATACTCACTTTTCTTTAACTTTTATTTCTGTGCCTTTGTGTTTTCCCTTGTTTTTCCCGACTTTTCTGGAGAGGGCTGGAGTTCACCGTCCGTCCACTACTCCATCACGTTGAAAGCCACCGCGCTGATTTCTTTTTGACGTCAGTAGACCAGTGTGTTGGGGAAGATGCCACTTTTGAAAACTTTGCTCAGCTACACCACTGCTTGGGAGAACTAAAGTGGGCATGAAAAGACCTTGTCAAATAGGATAAAGGAAAAACCCTAAGGCATTCTACACATAATTAAGAACTCAAGGGTGACGTAAGTGAGGGCAGGGCCTCTTGTGGATAAAGGGGAATGCACCTGGAGGTAAGGGAGGTCCTAAATGAATAATTTGCTTCAGTGCTCACCAGTGAATGCGAGACCAGTGCAGAACAGGCTCGTGCGCTGGAGAATGTTAAGTTCAGAAAAGACAAATGCTGGATCATTTTAAAAACATTGGGATAGACAAGTTCTTGTGGCCAGATACACTATACCCTAGTTACCACAGGAAGCAAGGGAAGAGATTGCTGGGGCATCGGCAATGATCTTTGCACCTCTCTGGACACAGGAGCAGTACTGGATGATTTGGAGAATGGCAAAAGTAATCTTGTGTAAGAAAGTTAAAGGGAGAATCCTGGCTGATGCATTTTTTTCCTTTCAATCCCATTTTTCTGCCTTCTTCCCATAGTCTGAGACGCTCTTCCTGATCAAGAACTTATTATCCTTTGCTTTAAATATACTCAATGACTTGATCAGCGCAACCATCTGTGGCAACAAATTCCACAGATTCACCACCCTCTGCTGGAAGAAATTTCTACTTTCTGTTCTAAAGGAATGTCCTTGTATTCTGAGCTTGGTCTGAAACTCTCCCAATACTGGAAACGTCTTCTCCATATCCACTCCTATCTGTTATCTTCAATATTTGCATTTCCATGAGATCCCGTCATCAATCTGAGCTCCAGCAAGTACAGGACTAGAGCTATCAAACACTCCTTGTATGTTAACCTCATCTCTGAATTGTACTCCTAACCTCTGCACCCTCTCTTATTCTCAGTCTTGGTGACATTGAGAGGCAGATTCTCAATCTCCATTACGTATTTGGACTCATTATTTCCCATTATTCAGCCAACAATGGTGGTGCCATCAGCAAATAACTGGATTGCATTGGAATCAAACTTAGCTATCCAGTCATGACGACACTCAATAATAGGAAAAACGTCAGATAGTCGAGAGAATCTGCTCATTTGGCACCATCAAAGGGGTGCTGGATTATTAGACTAGTTATGAAATGTTGACCTAAAATTTCTTTTATTCGAAAAGTTCTAGACTGTGGGAACCTTTAGCAAAACATATTGGGGAAAAATGTGCATTGCTGCTGTCTTGGTTGGTAAGAAAAAATGTGGCTCTAAAACCAATCAAAGTTCTACTTGAGACTGAGGGGTGGGCATTTTTTTTAAAAAAAAAGCTAATTTTAGTAGAGGCAAATAATCAAAGATTATGCTTTTTGAATGATCTAGTATTAACGTAAATTTTCCTGGTTTATTCAATTATAATCTTTCACGGATGGCATTATTCTCTTGATAATCTTTTAACACTAAAGTTGTTGGTGTTGGGACTTGCATTAAATTAGAAACCAGGCCAAAATGAATGGTGTCCAATGTATTTCAAAATTTTATTGCATTCTGTTTACCTGCAAATTGGATAGTGTTAAATTACATTTTGAGTAATCCAACTATCAGCCAAGTTAATGTATCAACCCCTGAGATCAAATCAACTTTAGCGCACACAAGATCTAAGTGTAGTAAACGAGAGAGACGCTGTACAGGTGCTTTAATCCAGAGCAAACACGAAGAGGCTGGAGGGGCTCAGTGGGTCAGGCACCATTCATGGAGAGAAACAGTGAACATATCAGGTTAGGACCCTTTACGGAGACCGTGGGAAGGGGAGATAGTGAATGAAAGAGGAGGAGTGACCAAGAGGTAACAGCCCTCTTCATCTATCAAGTATCCTCAGCCTCTCACACCTATTTATGCCTGCTATTCCCTCCTCCCGCCTTGAGTCAATAAAGGGTCCTGATGATAACTTGATAGTCTATTTCTCTTCCTGGACACTGCCTGACCCACTGAGGCCATCCAACTTCCCATTGTTTTTTGTAGGAATAATTGTCCCAAACAAATTTTCAAAGCCTCATGTCCATCCTGACCAGTCAAACACTGCTGTTGAATTGGAAGAGGTAATAGAACTAACCTGCAATTCAGCCTTGAGAAAGTTAATTTGTGAAGCTAATAGGGGTCCAGCAAAACATTGATAGATTACATTTCAAGGGAAAAGTAAAATGAAGGATTGAATTAGCGCAAGGTGTATGCAAGGTTAATGAATGCTAAATTTAAAGATGTCAAATGTATGTGGTTTAAAAAAAGTTAATACATTAGAGAATCAATAAGTAAGGTGACTTAATGAAGAGATGAGACCCAATTCTAAACAAAGTTTCCCTTAGAAACTTCTTTCTATGAAGTAGAGTTGAGTCTTGTTTTACAAATTTGTCTCCTTCCTGCAATCAAAATCGAACAAAATTTTGGACATTGCTTTTGTTTTGAATCCTTTCCTGTCTAGAGTCCATCTTGTACCTTGTAAAACACTGGATGTGGGCTGGAGTTCGAAACCTGTGCTGTTTGTAAGAAATTTGTATATTCTCACTGTGTCTGCATGGGTTTTCTCTGGGTACTGCAGTTTCCTCCCACTATTCAAAACATACCAGGAGTTGTGGTGCAATTGGGAGGCACAGGTTCGTGCTGAATAACCAAATTTTAATTTAAATCAGAAAATTAGATCTGCTGAAAGGTCTCTGAAAGGATTAGATTGTTGTGGAGGAGCTTTACAATGTTATGCGTGCTGTAATGTTCTATACTAAGTGCCAGTTTCAGACTTAATGAAGCAATTGAATTATTTTTTGCCATTTTGTGGTTTTCTTTCTGTATAATTTTTTAAAAATTAGGTGAAATATTCTTTTCTGCCTCCAATCCACAGCACTCAAACACCTCACTCATGGAGCCATGGCAGTGAGTCCTGGTGGTCTCATCAATCACTTTGTACCTGATAATCCTTCCAGATTGTGCAACCCTCACCTGATGAATTCTGCCTTGTCAGTGCCTGCCTGATGTACATTTGTCAACTTCTGGTATGTTATATAGTACCTTTAGAAAACATTCTAGATGTCTTCAGAGGCATTTTTGGTCATTCTAAATTTTATGTGTTATAAAAGCAATACAAATGTGAGCCCAGAGGAGCCCAAAACCCAGCAGCAATAGAAATTAACCAAGACAAATGGTACCTAAAACAAAAGTAGCTTTTAATTATCTTTAAACACGAAAACAGAATCACACTTTAACTTATCACTATTGACTTAACTAACCTTATTTAACCCCCTTCTAATTCTAAGTGCATGTGTACGTAATGTGTGTGTACATTCAGAAAAGTTCTTAGATTCACAGTCCAATTTCACTTCTCACTCCTCCAAGTTCACTGGTTGCAGGCAATTCTTATACTGTGTGCTGAATTTAACATCTATAAAGTTCACCATGCTTTGGTGCTTGAAAGGTAAATGGTTACCACTCAGGAAGGTTCTTGTCGGTTTTCAGAGAGAGATTTGTTGCTTTTTGGACACAAACTGATTCCTTCTGATCAGCCACTTCAGTGTCTTGCTGAAGAAACTTACCCCATCATGGGTTTTCCAGATGATAACCTCTTTCTTTCAGGTCATCACAGAATTCCTTTCTGTTTCCCTAACTCAGGTGAAACATTATACAACCAACCATCTCCTCTTCTATGGACCACAAAGGCTTTGAACAGGCTGAAATAAGAACTCACAACCCATCTTCAAAATGGGTTTTTTTTTTCCACAAGTTTGCCAGCTTGTCCTGTTCCAGTCCCCGCTGCTGCTGCTGAACTGTCAAACTGAATTCTCTCTCTCTCTCTCTCTCTTAGAACAGCAAACTGCACTCAGACTGCGGCTCTGGACCTAATCTTCAGGTCCATTCATCTGTTGCTTTCCAAAACAATAATCCATTACTCCACAGCATGTCCAATTAAGTTAAGTCTCTATAGGCATTCTTCAAAGTTTTTGCAAAGGCACCCGGAGCCTGGACTGTCTGGCTTGAGCAGAGCACTGGCATCTTAAATGAGATGTGTTTGGAAGTGTTTGCATGTGACCTACACTAAAAAAAAACCTACCACAATTTATCTCCTTTAAAACATAACTATATACAATATAAATTATAACATAATCTGTCACACTTCAGATCCCAGCATGTGTGTTTTTCTGTAACCTGGCTTGTCCTGGGTTGGTACCTCGATCTGGATTGGCAAACTGCTGCCCCCTTTTGTTCCATCCAGGCTCCCATAGAATATTACAGCACAGGCCATTCAGCCCACCATGTTGTGCTGACCAATGTAAACTTGCTCCGTGAGAGTCTAATTTTTCCCGACTTTGTACCCATAACCCTCTGCTTTTCTTTTGTCCATGTACATCAAGGAGTGTTCTGAATGTCCCCATTTGAGCAGCCTCCAGCATCACCTCCTGAAATGCATTCCCGGCACCCACCACTCAAAAAAGTTACTTCTGACATCTCTCCTAAGCTTTCCACCGCTCGCTTAAACAAATATCCTCCGGTATTTGCTATTGTCCCAGGAAAATGTCGATCTCTATGAACCTTGAGGCAAAAGGCTTTGGCCAATCATGATGGAATGTTTGAAACTTGAGAAGAATTCAAGAAACTAACAAAATTCCTCTGCAAAATACAGAGATGAGACAGACAAAATACAGAGATGAGACAGACCGGACGGAGACCTTGTTGCTGGAAAACCTGTTTTGAAAACTGATAGCTGATTAGTCCAATGATCAAAACTAAACCAGCTCATCAACTCTACTGCGAGTTGCCATTCAATAATCCAACTAACCCCCTCCCCCACTGACACACAGTGTTGCTTTAAAATGCTGTACAAGTACAGGTTAAAAGGTGCTCTCATTCACCTCATGTAATTAAAATACATGTTTTCCTATGTCTTATTTCAGTTTTCCTACATTCTGCTGCACATCGGAAAGATCAACTCTGATTAACAAGCCTTCATCATTTTCTTTACACAGCACCAAAACCATCTATATCAGGGATTTGTTTGGTCTCCACCCAATCAGAGAAATTCCCACCCTGCTCCCTGCAGTTTAAAATGTTCAATTTGCCAGGTTGAAATGAGTCATTAACCTAGAATCTTAGGCATCCTTCTGTCTTGGAAGACAATGGTAGCGCCATGGATAGTCATTTGGTTTTAGAGCAGCATCTGGAATGGCTCATAAGCCCACTCTTGCTGCAGATAAAGTCGGAACGATGGGTTGTGGTCGACTGGCTCTGTTGTCTCTGCTTCCACTTGTCCTCCAGCTGGTGTGTCTGCTTTTCCACACCGCTCTTCACGCCCTTTCTGATAGTGCTTCTCCAGTGGCCATGGTCGCCAGCAAGTGGCTCTCAGTTGAGCACATCGACGTGAACGGGTTTCAGATCATGCTTGCAGACAGGTTTGAACCGCAGCTGTGGCCGGCCATTGGGTTGAGATCCTTCAGCCAGACAACCATACAGCAAGTCTTTTGGGATGCGACCATCCTCCACATGGTGTACATGACCAAGCTGTCAAAGTTGTCTCTGACACAGCAGGATGTGCATGCTGAGAGAACCGTCTTTATCCAGAACCTCGGCGTTGGTGAGTCTGTTCTGCCAGAATATGTCCAGGATGCATCAAAGGCATTGGTGATGGAAGCTCACAAACCAGTTCTCCTGCCTGGCATACGTTGTCCATGATTCACTGCCATAAAGCAGGGTGCTGAGGACACCTGCCTGATGCACCTTGAGCTTAGTGTTCACTGTGAGGTGTTGCTCCACCCTCTTTTACTTAGTTTGGACATTACAGTGGCAGCCTTAGCAAATGTGCTTGTTGATTTCAGCATGAAGTGAGAGGTTCCTGGTGATGGTGGAGGTCAGGTGTGTGAAGCTGTCAGTGATGCAAAGTTCTTCATCTCCAATGTGGATTGTTGGTGGGGTCACGACATCCTGCCCCATCACATTGGTCTTTTTGATCGCCAGCCCGAACTTCTGGCAGGCCTTGGTGAAGTTGCCGATTAACCTCTGTAGCTGCCCTTCTGTGTGGGAGGAGAGTGCTGCGTTATCAGTGAACAGTAGCTCCACCCTATCAGAAAAATTCCCTTTGATGCCACTCTGCTCTTTGCAGTTTAAAATCTTTCCTCACTTTGCCAGGTTCAAATGAGTCATTGACCTGGAATACTATCCAGCAAATGTCTGTTCTCATGTTTTCCTTTTTTATAGTAAATTTCCTGCCAAGTGCAGTTACATTTCAGCCAAACTCTCGACATGAGCAGGAAAATTAAAAAAAAACTACTGATGCTGCAAATCTGAAATCTGAATTCTTTTCAATTTCCACCGCTGTAGAACATCAAAGTTCCAATTTGTTGTCGGAGAGTGCAAACATGACATCACATACAACCCTGAGCTTCTTTTTCCTGAAGGATGGGCAGAATTTCTACTTATCCATAGTGCAAAGAAAAGAACTGTATTCAAGAAAAGATACAAATACAAAAGAGAGAAATGTAAACAAGGAAGAGCAAGCAAATGGTGCAATACGGAAAATAAATAATGTGGAAAGTAAGGGTCCTTGTATTCCAATGGTTGTTTATTTTCCTTCACTTTATTCTTTGCCCACTCAAATATTTTCTCTCTTGTTGTGTATCTTAGTAACTTTATTAATATGGAGCGCAATTTTTGGTTTGGTTGCGGCTTTGGTGCCAATGGTTTGTAGGCTCTTTCGATTTCTACTTTCTCTTGTAGTTCTTCCACTCCCAAGACTTGTGGGATCCATCTTTTTATAAATCCCTTTATGTCTGTCCCTTCTTTGCCTTCTTGCACGCCCACTACTTTTTATATTGTTGTGTCTGATATAATTCTCCAACACATCAATTTTTTGAGTTAACAAATCTTGTGTCTCCTTAATTTCCTTGTCTCTATCTTTCAGCTTTTCCCTTAGTTTATTCATCTCCATTTCCACAGCTGCCCATCTTTCTTCCACTTCATCTACTCTTTTTCCTATCTCTGCTATGGCCAGCTCCATTCTCTCCATTCTGTCTTCTGCCTTTTCCATATTTTTTTAATTGTAGCCACTTAGACAGGAACTGATATGCCTCTAAAAATACTTTATCGCTGTGGATGTAAGTACCACTGGCCAATAGACAATTAGACAGGCTCCCATACACTTCTTGGGCACCAGTACTTTGAGGCCTGTTTGAAACTGTTGGGTACCACACTCTGCCAGAGTGAGATGTTGAAGATATGCATGAATACATTGACAAGTTGGTCACATAGGTTTTTAATACTTACTCGATTGGGTACTTCATCTGGATCAGATGCTTTTCTCTGATTCACTGTCCTGAAGGCAGCCTGCACATAATCCTCAGATACAGACAGTAGATTATCATCAGGGGACCTATGTTGTGCAGTGGTTCTTCCTTGTTCTGGTGGTCAAACTGGTGTAGAAGGCATTGTGTTCATCTGGAAGTGAAGCTTTGCTGTCTCTTGTATATAGCATGTTGTTCACTCAGCACCTTGAGTCCACCTGCCCTTCAATGGCTTAGCTGCCCCAGGATGCATCTCCCTTTCTGAGCCGGTTCTCCACAGATCCACAATTCCCCAACTGTTCAAAAAAAATCCCCAACAATCCAATCTGCATGTCCCAACAAGGTAGAGTGTTCCAGATATTCATTCCACTCTGTGAGAAGTTCTCGTTCACCGCAGTATCAAATGACTGTCACCTTTCCTTATACGTCCCCATCTTTGAGTTTTTCCCGGTGGTAGAAACATCTCACCGCCTCCCATATCATGTCCTCTTCGGGAACCTGTATATTCCATTGAGATTACCTCTCCTTCTGAACTGCGAAGAATGGAGATCTGATTTATTTCGCTGGTTGTGATAGGACAACCCTCGCATCCTTGGAATTGGCTTAATGAATCACTTTTGAACTGTCTCCAAGCTAGTGATAAAAGGGACCAAACCTCTGCACGGTATTCCAGGTGTGGGCCCTTCAAAACCTGCCCAATTGTCACAATATTCTCCATTTCTACACCTCACTCATCTTCCAATAAGGGAAATATGCTATTTGCCTTCCTAACTGCAGTCCACTTGCCTTCTATCTTTTTCTTCCACTTGGAAGAACACTTAGAGCACTTAGAGCCCTCTGTCCTTTTCTCATCTGCAAACTATGTACAATTTGGATTTCTCTTACCAAAATAATACCAGACACCTCTTCCTCTCTCCCCTTTCAACATTTCTCAGGAACCAGTCACTTCATGGCTTCTTTGACTGTTCCTTCCACTGCACCAAGTGCATCCCTTCTCATGACACCATAACCATTGCAGAAAATGTGATCCCACTCCTTTTACCTCTTCTCCCCATTTAGAGACACAAACAGTTCTCTCAGGCAAAGCAGTGATTTACTTGCACTTTTTTCAATCTGTATTTTGTGTTCTACTGTGAAAACATTTGGATGGCTGTTTATAGGAGTGCATTTGCTCAATCCACAGGACTATCTGTAAGATTCTTGTTGCCTTCCACTTTAATTGTCCATCTTACACCCATTCTCGCTTTTCTGTGGCCTCCTGCACTTATAACAAGGCTCAGGTTCAGCTTACAATAGCATCTCATTTTTCAACAACATTACCATATAACATATAACAGTTTATGGCATGGAAACAGGCCATCTCGGCCCTACAAGTCCACGGCAGTTTACTCAAACAACTCCGCTAGCTCCCCCCCCCACCCCCTGCCTATTCTCCGCTGTGATAGTACAGATTCTATCACCAATGTGTAGATGTACAGATTGTAGTGTAGTATGACTGTAATTGGCTGAGACCGTAGCCATGCCTACTGGCAGGTCTTAAAGGATTGCTCCTAGCCAGACCAGGTCATTCTGGACTGGTCGACCTACATGTGATATGCTCCAGTCTTTTAGTTAATAAAACCCTTGGTCTGGATCAACAAGTCTTTGGTTCTTTCGACGTGCTCTACATCCGCCCATAACCCTCTAACCCCCTCTTATCCATGTCTATATCCAGCCTCCTCTTAAATGAAAGAATTAACTCTGCCTCAACTATTTCCTCCAGAAGATTATTCCATTCATCAGCTCCTTGCTTTGATACTGGTTTAAGTTTATTTATCACAAAATACTTCGAACATGGATGTGGGCTCTTCTGCAAACAGGTTATCTCTACCATTTATACAGCTTTATAAAGAGCTCAATTTACAGAGTTCAGGATTATCACAGGTTATCTCTTACATTCATTCAGCCATGTGAAGAACTTACAGAGTATAAGATTAATGAAAAGAAAGGGCACCAAATAAGGGCAGCACAAGAGCATTGTTATGGGGTTCATTCAGGAGCCTGATGGCTGCAGGGAAAAAAACTGTCTTTAAATCTGTTGGTACATGCTTTCAAACTTTTAGCCTTCTCCCCAATGGGAGGAGGGAAGGGGGAGAGTGTTTCCATAGTATGATGGGTCTTTTCAGTATGTTGGCTTCCTTTCCTAGGATGTGGGAGGTGTAGATGGAGTCCATAGTGGGGGGGGAGGAAGATTTTGTGTTCTGAACTGCTTTCACCACCTTCTGTAACTACTTCCAATCTTGAACAGAGCATCATTGCTGTGGTGTTTCTAGCAAGGATGCTTTTGATGGTGTGCCTGTAGAGGCTGTTGAAGGGCAGGAGTGGACATGCCAGATTTCCTTGGTCTTCTTAAAATTAAAAGTAGAGGTGTTGGTGCACTTTCTTTTTACTGGCATGTCAGCATGCTTGTCTCAGGCAGGTCATTGGAGATGTTGATTCCCAAGAATTTGAAGTATCTACTCTTTTGACTTCAGCACCATTAATGTGGGCAGGGATGTTGGCTCTGTCCCCCTCTCCTGAATTCAATGATCATCTCCTTTGTCTTATTGACATTAAGCAGTCGTTATTTTTGGCATCATGCCCCTCCTAGACTTTCAATTTCCTTCCTGTATTCCATCTCTTGTTATTTGATGCCCACTCCATTACTGTGGTGTCATTGGCAAATTTGAAGATTTTATTAGAATGGTATTTAGCTGTAGAGTCATCGGTGTAGAGGAAGTATAGTAGGAGACTGAGTATACATCCTTGAGAAGCACTGGTAGTGAGTGTGCTTGTGGGGAGATGTTTTGATTGTGGTCTGTTAGACTGGAAATGAAGGATAAAGTTGTTGGATGGGGTGGTGAAAAGAAAGGGGACACAGAGGTCTTTATCCTGAAGTTCATGAATGTATTTTTTGATGGACTATCCTATTGAAGAAGCAATAAACAGTAGATTAACATAGAAGTGCTTGACATCCAGATGTACTTGGGCTAAATGGGAAGCTAGGGAGATGGCATCTGCTGAGGACCTGTCTAGCCAGTAGGCAAATTGAAGTTTGTCAAGGCTGGCTGGGAGATTGGACAGTATGTGAGCCGTGACAAGCCTCTGAAAGTGATGGTGATTGTCAAAGCCTTTGGTCGGTAGACCTTTTGGCCTGTAATTGTGCTTTACTTCAATACTGGTGTGAAGCAAGTGGGGACCATAAGAGCAGTGGAGAGTCTCCCTCTCTTTCTGCACCGCCCCCCAATTGATGTGATTTACCGGGATCATTGTCTGAAGAGGGCGCACAATATCAATGAGGACCCCTCTCACCCCGCACACAGCATTTTTCATCTACTCCTATCAGGGAAGAGATGCAGGAGGATCAGAGCCAGCACCACCAGGCTGAGGAACAACTTCTTCCCACGGGCAGTGAGAATGCTGAACGACCAAATGAACTGCTCATACTAACCATCTGAGTCTCTCATATTCATGAAACAATATTTATATGTTTATTTGTATATAAATAAATAACAACGGCTATACTTGGTAAGGAGTTTGAGGAGATCCAGTATGTCATTGAAGACTCTCAGAAACTTCTACAACTGTACTGTGGAGAGCATTCTGTTCAGGTTGCATCACTGTCTGGTGCATTGATGCCAACACTCAGGACAAGAAAAACTCCAGAGGATTGTGACCTCACCCTGCGACATCACGGGTACCAGTCTTCACTCCCTTGAAGACATCTACAAGCAGCATCTATCCTCAAGGACCCCTACCACCCAGGCCAGGCCTTTTCTCTCTGCTACCATTGGAGGAGAAAAGTACAGGAGCCTGAAGACGAACATTTAGTAGCACAAGGACAGCTTCTTCCCCACTGCCATCAGATTCCTGAATGAACAATGAACCAGACACAGCCTAACTTGTTTTTTTCTTTGTCCTGCACTTTTTTATTTATTTTCTAAGGTAATTTATATCACTGTTTGCACTGTGATGGCGCTGCAAGACAATGAATTTTGTGACATGTTCATGACAATACATTCTGATATATGAATACTTGTCCTGCATATGTGACATTTGTATGTGAGTTATGTCTGGTTGTGTGTCTACATGTTTTGCACTGAGGACCAGAGAATGCTGTTTATGCTGTAGTTCTGTAATCAGATGAGTAGACTCTTGACTTGATTGAGGCCTATTGTAGGGAAAAATTAAAGATGACTGTGAATATGTCTGCCAGTTGTTCTGTATCTTGGAACTCCTTCTGGGCGAGTCAATTTCCGTAGGTTCTCCCATTGGAAGGCCACCCTGCCTTCAGCAGCAGTGCTGTAACAGCTTGTAGTCATTGACATGGATGTCACTTCCCTGTTGGCTACTTGTTCGAAGCAAGTCTAGAACATGTTTAACACATCAAGGAATATTGCACTGTTGCATTCTGTGCTGCTGGGCTCTGCTTTGTATTCCATGATAGCATGCACCCTCTGCCATAGTCACCTTATGTCCATGATGTTCACTTGGAGCTTGAGCTTGGTGCAGTACTGCCTCCTGGATTCTCTCTCCTATGGCCTTACAGAGATCATATTTTTTTTTTTAAAATGGTGGCGCTGCCAGAGCACCTGCCATGGCAACAGACCCGGGAGAGTGGTGGATGGAGATACAGCACTACTCTGTATGATCCTACTGCCCAGTCATGATGCTGATGGCTCTGTGCAGGTTTTAAACAGCCTGTTAGAAGAGTCAACCGTGTCTTTTAACATCCTGTAACCATAGAGGTCTGTGCCCAAGATGGCAGTGCCTGTGCTGGGCAGTGTACCATGAGCGGTGTCAGACTCTGGGGGAGCAGCGGAGAAGGAGAAGGTTGGGAGATGACCCTACAGGTAAGTCACCACAGCAGTGGGCCAGCGAGGGTCTCAGCTGCAGAAGGATCCACACCAGTTGCTGGCTGTTGGCAATATGCAATCAAAAGACTTGCACAGGCTGCAGGGCTGCTGGTGACCTGCAGCCAAAGGAATCACACCAGTCTGCGGACTGTTGGAGACTGACTCGTGGGAACCATGTAATGGAACCAGGATTTGAGAGGGTGCTGAGGACAAGAAGGGCTCCTGAAAGACCCCGGATGCTAAAATCTTTTTGATCCCATTGAGGGTTTGGATCTGGAGTTTGGGTTGCTAATTTAAAAAAAAATTAAATTAAATCTAAATTTTGACATATGGCGCAGTAACAGCCGATTTCGGCCCATGAGTCCGCGCCTCCCAATCTACACCCAATTAATACACACCCCCGGTATGTTTTGAAGGGTGGCAGGAAACGGACTGTGCGGGATTTGAACCCCAATCGCTGGTGCTGTCAAGGTGTTATGCTAACCACAACGTCAACCATGCCACCCATGATGGTTTGAACAAGAGTTTGTGAGGCTACGGAGGCTGTGGGAATGTTGGAGGTGAATCCGCAGACATTCGGTGACTCTGAAGTTGCTCCCTTTTGCTTCTCTTTCTCTTTTTATTAGAGACGCTGGGCAATGCTCATGGCGACTCTTTGTTTGCCATTATGACAGGCAAAAGCTTAAGTATATTGTGGATGTGTATTGTTACGTGACAATAAAGGAACCTTGAACTTGGATTTCTTGTCAAATTCAGGGCTGAGTCCCCAGCCTTGAATGTCTTCAGCAGCGACTTGACTTCCAATTAGTCACATAAAATTCTGCACATTACTGATGAAAGTGGTATTCATCGAGGCTGTTGGCTGAATCCTTGAATGTGGACTAGACTACTAATTCAATCAGTGACATAAGGATTTCAGCTGTATCCTTGGATCACCACTAAATGAATTTTAATACTAGGCCCTCCCTCCTCGGCTTCTCTTTGTATGTGGGAAATGCCAGTTGATTTACTTTCGCTTTTCTATCAGAACTATCTTATTCTCAGTCACCTACGTGTAAAAGTATTATTCTCTACCAATTGTTGGGTATTTTTTACAGCTTTGCATTCCTTTGTTTATGTCCTCTATAATTGTCCTCAGTAATCCATCATCCAGATTATTTCTTTAAGGGCTGAATCCAGGCAAATAGGACAAGGTCAGCATTGACAAGTTGGGCCGAAGGGCCTATCTCTGTGCTGTCGAACACTGAATGTGAATAAACAGTTTATCCCCATGGTAACACGGGGCTCACCCTCTCAATTACATGATCATTGCCCAAACAATCTCTCTCCACCCTCTCTGCGAACTTGGAATGAGAGAAAACAAGTTAATTCTCAATTCTGGCCGTATACTTTTGATCTGAAACTTTATAAATCGATCCACAGGGTGCTGCCCTAATCTGCCACGATATTAGAGTATTTGCTGTTTTTCTTTCAGATTTTCTTCATTTGCAGTTCTGAGATTTTCATCCAGAATTTTCTGTTCTTATTTTTGATCCTGAATCACTTTGAGTATGACTAAAGTTCGAAAGCAGGCAAGGTTGCTGCAGTGATAGTCTTTTAACAACTGCTGCAGTAGCTTGCATTTGTGAATACATAACCATCAGTGAAAGGAAGAAGTGACAATCTGCCAAGTTGCCCTACGCCAGCGGTTCTCAACCCTTTTTTCCAATTCCACTCGCATAACACCTGATGCCATAGGTGCTCTGTGGAAACAAAACAAGGGTAAGAACCATTGCCATACACAAGCCAGCTTGCTGCCTCAGTCACCACACACATCATTTAAACATACCAGGTATCTCGGTACATTTTGCAAGATTTCGAAGACTGAGTGACTTTTCATAAAGGCTTCAAGCACTATCACAGAACCATCGAATTGTACAGCACTGAATCAAGCCCTTTGGCCCATCGAGCCCGTACTAAATTATTTAGTCCACTGAGTCCCATTCGATCTGGATCCTGACTATACCTCTCCATACCCCTCCCATTCATGTACCTATCTAATCGACTCAAATGTCAAAATTGAACCCATACTCTCATGTCCCTCTTGGGTGAAGAAATTTCTCTTAATCTTCCCCTTCAACATTTTATCTTTCACCTGCCCCCCCCCCCCACCGCCCCATTTCCTCTTGACATTATCTCACTCAACATCATTGGAGAAAGCCTGCTTGCATTTTCTCTTTCTGGACCCCTCATCATTTTGTATACCTTTATCAAATCTCCCCTCAATATCCTAATCTATTCACCCTTTCCCTAAAACTCAGCTCTTCAAGTCCTAGCAACATCCTTATAAATAAATAAAGTTTGTGGAGGTTTGGTATGACACTAGAAACCCTGGAAAATTTCTACAGATGTGTGGTGGAAATTGTGCTGACCAGCTGCATCATGGTCTGGTATGGGGGCACTAATATCTTTGACCATAAAACCCTGCAAAAGGTAGTGGACATAACCCAGAACATCACGGGTAAAAACCCTCCGCACTATCGAGAACATCTACAGGGAACACTGCTGTTGGAGAGCAGCAGCAATCATCAAGGATCCACACCACCCAACTCATGCTCTATTCTCGTGGCTGCCAGCAGGAAAGAGGTGTAGGTGCCACAAGACTCGCACCACCAGGTTCAGGAACAGCTGCTACCCCTCCACCATCAGCCTCCTCAACAACAAACTCAATCAGGGACTAAGGACCCTTACTTGTGCACTTCATTGATTTTTTTAAATATCTCTCTGTATTGCACAGTCAGTTTGTTTATATTCGTTATCTGTTTAAAGTTCTTTGTTTACATGTATATGCTGTGTACAGTTTTTATTTGCACTACCAATAAGTGGTAATTCTGCTTTGCTCGCAAAGAAAGAATCTGAGGGTGGTATGTGATGTCATGTATATACTCTGACAAGAAATATGAAAATATGAAATCTGCACTCTTTCAATCTTATTGAAAGCTTTCCTGTAAGGTGGGTGACCAAAACTGCGAACAATACTCCAAATCTGACCTAACCACAAAAC
Source organism: Narcine bancroftii (assembly GCF_036971445.1). Classification (NCBI taxonomy): domain Eukaryota; kingdom Metazoa; phylum Chordata; class Chondrichthyes; order Torpediniformes; family Narcinidae; genus Narcine; species Narcine bancroftii. The sequence continues at coordinate 18,692,288 of NC_091472.1, forward strand.
ATCCCAGCTCTTGTCCTCAATACTTTGAAGGCCAATGTGCCAAAAGCTCTCTTAACAATCCAATCTACCTGTGACACCACTTTCAAAGAATTATGCCTCTGTATTTCCATATCCCCATGCTCTGTCGCACTCTACAGAGCCCTACAATTAAGCATGTAAGTCATACCCTGGTTTTTTCTCTCAAAGTAAAATGCTTCAAGCTTGTCTGGATTAAATTCATGTAGTCATGTAGTTTCCATTGCACTCTAAATTTCTGGTTGAATTCTGCTGCTCTAAGAGGGGTCATGTGGTTTTGCAAACAGAGGGCCATTTCATGCCAGGCCCCTACCTGGAGGCTGGCTCCAAGTGCGGAGGGAGAACATAAAACTTTTCATAATGCAGCCCTAAAAGGCTACTCCAGCATCACATTCACGTTGAGTGGCGCCTCGTAGTGCCCTCCAGATTTGATGGAGGCAGGGCGACTGGTGCCGTAGTGCCACCTGTTATAAATATGCAGTGGAGCAATGGTTGTCTACCCTACCCATAATCCCCCCCCCCCCCAAGAAGCTGGAACCGCTCTGTGTTTCGCAGAACAGTTCCAGTTGCATGGGGAATTATGGGTAGGGAAGATGGCCATTGCTTTGCTGCATTTTGAGCGACAGAGAATGATCCCAAAGGCTGAAGTGGCCCTGTGAGGCTGTGTAGCCCACACTGTTCACCCGTGATGGCTCCCGCCAGCCTCCACTGCCCTGACTGCTCCCGCCGGCCCCCGTTGCCCTGACAGCTCACGCCCACTGCCCCTGCCTTGAGGGGGCCATAGAGGGAGAGAGGTGAGTGGGGAGATGGGTCTCAGGCTGATGGTGTCATCAGTTAGTCCCTAACCAGCTGCTTGCGGTGGCTATACATTCATGTGGGGCAGGGGAACTCAGTGCTCCACCAATGATCCTTCCCCGAGAAGGGTTGCATTTGGCTACAGTACGTTCAGAAAGGTAAGTCTCCTGATGTAGGGGCAGAGAACCTCCACCTTTACAATCGAGTATTTTCCTTGCTTGAAAGGGCAGAGAGAGAGAGAGAGAGAGAGAGCGAGAGAGAGAGAGAGAGAGAGAGAGAGAGAGAGAGAGAGAGAGAGAGTCAGTTGATGGCAGCAGGTTCTTGGTGAAGGCTGCAAAATTGGAAACTTGGTAAAGACCCCATTTGAAGACGGGTTTTGAGTTCCAAGTTCAGCCTATTCAAAACCCTTGTAGTCAATTACAAGAGGACTTTGGCTAGTTAATGAATTTCTCCTGAAATAGGGGAAAAAGAAGAGGTAACCTGGAAGAATAGGTTATCTTTTTGGAGAAACCCAAGAGGGGGCAAGTTTCTTTGACAAGTCTTTGAAGTGGCTGACTGAAGGAGATGAGTTTGTGTGTGTGTCCAACAAGCAAAGAATATATCTCCCTGAAACCAATAAAGACCTTCCTTTGCGGTAACAATTTAAGGCTCCAGAGCCTGGTTTAGATCATAGATGTTAAATTCTATGCACAATGTGGAAAATTGTCTGATTCCAGTGAACTCGGAGAAGTGAAAAGTGAATGACTGGACAGTGAAACAAAGAAATTTCCTGAGCACGCACATTACATACAAGTGCACTTAGAATAAGAAAGGGGTTGAGTTAATAGTAATGTGTTAGAGATTGATCTTATTATTAAATATGAAGAAAATTAAAAACAGTTTTGTTTAATTAACCAATGTCTTACTGAATTTCTGTTACTGCTGGCTTTTGGAGTCTTCTGGGCTCGTAACACCCATTAACTGGGATAAATTATGTATGGACTGATGCAGTGCAACTGGAGGCCATTATGTCCCATTCTTTGCTTATTCCTATTAAGAGAGGCTATTTAGTGCCCCATTTCATTTTTATTTCTCTTTTTAATTCAGTCAGGAATACTTGACGTTCATTTCTACTCTTATTTAAAGTAGATTGCCATTCCATGGCCCGTGCAATGGGATTCAGAATTCATTCTGAGACATTTGTAAGATGCAGAGCCAAGGGGCTGGATACATTTCACAAGATTACATGATATCCACCGGCTGCGTGCTGACAGCCCCGCCAACTGCCCTGTGCTGTGGTGTCACTAGGGTTGTAGTCACCCGATGCGGTAATTCACAGCAGCGCTGAGCGAAGGAGGGGGTGGGGGCGTTTGCCAGCAGGGTGGTAGGATTGGTGTGGGGGCTGGTGGTGGACTGTTGGGGGGGGGGGGAGCAGGGCAGTAGGATCAGTGTGGGGGCTGGTGGTGGGCTGTCAGGTTGGGAGCAAGGCAATGGGATCGGTGTGGGCTGTCAGAGGGCAGAGATTATCCAACGCTTCCATTTCCCTCCCTTTGTTGGAGAGGTCGTACGCATCCATTGTCATTAAAAAGCACAGCCTATGTCCATCTGGACCTGGCAAGCTGGGTGCCCCTGTCACACTGGAGCCAATGAGAAATGCATAGGCTCTGATACTACCTACCTTGGCAGGTAAATACCGGGATCAAAATGACCTCCCATGCAGTGTTGGTCCTGTTCACAAAGGCAGGCGAAACAGTAAAAAGCTTTCAGGGGCAGTGTGAAAGTACCGACTCGTGAGACTCTGGATGTGCTTGACGAGTTCTTTGCCTCTCAGATGATTATAGTGATTTTGAAAGATTTTAGATTTTTTTTTACAATAAAAATGTCTTTCTAATATACCTGTATCTTAAAAATGTGTTGTAGGGCGGGGCCTGAGAGAATTATGGAACCAATTGCGTGGTATTTTGAGTAGAATTTTAAGATCAAGTTTTTGTATCTGGCCAATCAAGTCGAACCCTGTTTTTGGCATGTTTTTTTGGGTGCTTCAAGGGTTGCCGAAATATATGGTTCTTTCCACACATTGACTGGGACTTCTATACTGAAAGGGCTGGATGGGTTAGAATTCAGGAAAGTTTCTACAATCTACGTATAGAGATCCCATATACAGTGCTCGCCAGTATGTTTGAATCTTGTAGAAGAACATCTGTGCGATGTCTCAAGAAAGCACCCTCTATTATCAAGGACCATCACCACCTTGGCCATGGCCTCTTCACATTCTTTTCATCAGGAAGGATGTACAGGAGCCTAAAGGCGAATACCCAATGGTACAAAAACAGTTTCTTCCCCAGCTCCATTGGATTTCTGAATGGACAATGAACCACAGACATTAACTCACTTTCCCCATCTTTTACACTAATTTACATATATACATACTGAATATTTAAATAGTGTTACTGAACTGTAATTTACAGCAATTTCTGCACCTGTAATGCATAATGCTGCTGTGTAAAACAACAAATTTTGTGACACCGGTTCATGACAATAGATTAGAACCATAGAACATTACGGCACAGAAAACAGGCCTTCTGGCCCTTCTCGTTTGTGCTGAGCTATATTTCTGCTTTCTCCCACTGACCTGCACTCAGTCCATAGCCGTCCATACCCCTCCAATCCAGGTACCTGTTCACATTTTTCTTGTATGTTGGAATTGAGCCCCTCGTTCAACACTCCCACTACTCTCTGTGTGAAGTTCCCTCTAATGTTCCCCCTAAACATTTCCCTTTTCACCCTTAATTCATGTCCTCTGGTCTGTATCTCAGATAACCTCAGTGGAAAAAGCTTACTGTCATAATTTTAACTACCCTCATTCTTCTCATTCCCCTCATTCTTCTACGCTCCAGGGAATAAAGTCCTAACCTGTTTAACCTTCCCTGTAAGTCAGTTTCTGAAGTCCCAGCAACATCCTGGTAAATCTTCTCTACACTCTTGCAATCTTATTGATAACTTTCCCATGGTTAGGTGACCAAAACTGTACACAATACCCCAAATTTGGCCTCACCAACATCTTGTACAACTTTACCATAACATCCCAACTTCTATATTCAATACTTTGATTCATGAAAGCCAATATACCAAAGGCTCTACAACCTGAGTAACAACCTCAGCCTCAATGTGGACAAGATGAAGGAGATGATCATGGAATTCAGGAATCACCACCTTCCACTACACATCAACAACTCCGTACTCAAGAGTGTGGAGAGCACCAAGTTCCTTGGAGTTCACTTAACTAGTGACTTAACATTGACACTCAACATCTCCTCACTTGTCAGGAAGGCACAACAGCGACTTTCTGAGAAGACGGAAGCAGGCAAGGCTACTGCCCACTATTATGTCAACCTTCTACAGGAGCATTTGCGATAGTGTTCTGGCCGGCTTCTTCACAGTTTGGTATAGTTACTGCAGAGAAATGGATCGAAGGTCAATCCACAGAACCACAACAGTGGCAAAGAGGACCACTAGCGTCTTCTCCCCACCCCACCTCCCCCACAATTGACATGATCTACCAGGATCATTGTCTGAAGAGGGTATGCAAAATCATTGAGGACCCCTTCCACCTTGCATACAGCATCTTTCAGCTGCTCCCATCAGGATAGAGATACAGGAGGATCAGAGCCAGCACCACCAGACTGAGGAAGAGCTTCATCCCACTGGGAGTGAGAAATCTGAACGACCAAAGAAACTGCTCACACCAACCATCCAAGGCTCTAATATTCATGAACCAACATACCAACATTTATTTATTTTTATAGATGAATAGTTGTCCTGCTGTAATGGTACACCACCGGCTTACTGCAGGAGGCAACCTCTATACCTGCAGGAGTGTACCACCGGCCTACTGTAGGGGGCAACCTCTATACCTGCAGGAGTGTACTGCCGGCCTACTGCACGGGGCAACCTCTGTACCTGCAGGAGTGTAAGGGGACAGGACAACACCTGGCCGGCTGTCAATCAGTCGGCCTAAATGGATCAAGCCCCACCCGGTCAGGTGACAATCACCCTCCGGGATATAAGCCTGCGCTGGTCTCCCGAGGCCTCACTCAGAGTTGCTGCAGATACAGCCAGCCTAGGTCTGTGGAAGTCTTTGTGGATTAAAGCCTGTTGAACAGTCTTTACTTTGTGTGTGTTTGATTCTGGCTAACAGCGCACCAGAATTTAATCCACAAAATTTTCCCACAGCTGTCATAGAAAATCTCCTGAGCCCAGGGAGCCTCGAAGTCAACCCACGCCACCCAGAAGCCCAGACGCGCTTTGAGATCTGGCAGCACGAGGTCAAGGCAATCATCGAGGTGCACACAGGTAGCATCCTGGACTCAGATCGGAAGAGGCTGGTCCTACTCCGGTCAAAGCTGGGTCCCCACGCCTTCCAGGCATCCAAAGGCTGCTCCACATACAAGAGCACAATGGACACTCTTGAGAACTTGTACAAGCCCCCCGTAGACAGAGGTTTCATCAAGGCGAAGTTGCGACGACTCCTGGAGGAAGGTGTCATAGATCTGTGCAAGGTAGCTCCTCAACACCTGAGCCCAGCAACCCGGGGAAACGGCTGAGTCTTACCTGGGACACATGCGAGAGTTGGCCCAACCACGTCTGGCTGAACCCAGAGTAGGCGCAGAGGAGGTCAAGAGGCTGATCCAGGACGCCTTCGTCCGAGGGCTACACTAGAGGGCCAACCGGCAGAAGCTGCTGGAAGATAGTATCTACGCCCTGACCAAGACAGTGGAAGTGGTCCGAACCCTGGAAGTTGCAGCCCTGCACATCGAAGCCTTCAATTCCAGGTTCCCCCAGGCTCCCTCATGGCCCTCTCACACTGCAGCTGCAGCCCCAGACTGAGCTGGGGAGGAGAATGTTGCTGCAGCAGGTGCCTGGCACCCCTTTAAGTACTGTGGGTCCTGGTGTGGGACAGACCTATGATCGCGCCGAAACTGCCCGGCTAGGAACGGGTACTGTTCCCGATGCGGCAAGAGAGGCCACTTTGCTAAAGTGTGCCTCTCGAAACCAGCCAGCTGCTCAATGGCCCTCTATGACCTCCCCACCTCCACGTGTACGTGCTGGGCGGCACCATTGTCCCCGTTACAACTTCCGCCTTCCCCAACTCCAACGGTGCAGCATCCGGCTCTGCCAGCGACGATCGCAGCATGTGCCCCGAGCATCCAGACCAGCCCCTGCCCTCGCCAGAACCGCTCACCGAGATCTACAGCGACAACACTTCCGGCTCACGGCGTGATGTCACTTCTGGCAGACATAATGACGTCACTGCCTCCGGCTGCGACCACGCCACTTTCCCCGGCGCAACAAACACAACTGGGGAAGGAGGCCAGCCACGCAGCGGGCCCCCATATGCCGTCGCCATCTTGAGCCAGGCAGCGGCCTACATGGAGGGCCCCTGATGATAAGAAGAACAATGTGGTCAACAGGGGCGATGACCAGGCCACCCTACCGACGCTTCCCATACCTCTTGACGCCATTGGCTGCCGCACACTGCACCCACGACCGACTTCGACGTGGTCAACATGGGTGATGACCAGGCTGCCCTATCAACGCTCTCCATGCCTCCATACGCCATAAATCACTGCGCACAACTGGAGAATGACGACTCCGATCCCGAGACGGTCCTGGGTGCCACCACGCTGACTAGGGACATCCCTCATGACCTCGGGCGCTCTCTGATGGATGTGCAAGTCAACGGGCAGGTAACAAAATGCCTGTTCGATAGTGGCAGCACCGAGATCTTCATTCACCCGATCGTGGCCCACTCCCTGAGATTAAAAGTCCACCCCACCACCTGCTTGATTGCCCTCGCCGCCAAGGATAAGACTGTTGGTACCCTCAGGCACTGCTCGGCCGATATAACTGAGGGAGGTGAGATTTACACAGGGTTCAGGCTCCTGGTCATGCCCAAACTCTGCGTCTCAGTCCTCCTGGACCTAGATTTCCAGTGCCACCTGCAGAGTGTCACCCTTCCCTTTGGGGGCCCCCAACTTCCACTCACATTACACAGCATGCCAACCTACCAGCCCCGGCCAACCTGCGGCCACTCCACACTATGCATCGTCCCATCGGCGCTCTTCCCACATCTTACGCTAGGCTGCAAGCTGATTGCCGCCAGAAGTAGATGCTATTGCGCCGTAGACAGAGGTTTCATCAAGGCGAAGTTGCGACGACTCCTGGAGGAAGGTGTCATAGAGCCCAGTAACAACCCTTGGAGAGCCCAAGTCCTGGTGGTCAAAGGGGGAAGTAAGCCGAGGATGGTCGTGGATTACAGCCAGACCATTAACTGGTACATCCAAATGTATGCCTACCCCCTGCCTAGGATCGCCAACATGGTCAACGAGATAGCCCGCTACTGGGTTTTCTCCACGATTGACCTGAAGTCGGCGTATCACCAAATCCCCATCCACCCGAAGGACAAGCCCTACACTGCCTTTTGAGGCAGACAGGCACCTGTACCAGTTCCACTGAGTTCCCTTTGGGGTCACGAACGGGGTCTCCATCTTCCAGTGGGAGATGGATTGCATGGTAAACCAGCACAAGCTAAAGGCGACGTTCCTGTATCTGGATCACGTCACTATCTGTGGCTGTAACCAGCAGGACCACGATGCTAACCTGGAAAAATTCCTCCAGAAGGCCGGGGAGCTGAACCTCACTTACAACAAGAAGAAGTGTGTGTTTAGCACCTCCCGCCTCGCCATCCTGGGGTACATTGTGGCTCATGGGGCCGTCGGCCCAGATCCAGAAAGGATGCGCCTATTAATGGAGCTACCTCTCCCCCCCACGCTAAAGGCCTTCCGCAGGTGCCTTGGCCTATTCTATTACTTGCAGTGGGTCCCTTGCTTCTCGGACAAGGTCCGCCCACTGGCCCAAGCTACAACTTTTCCCCTCCCACCCGAGGCGCAGACAGCCTTCATCCGCATCAGGCAGGACATCGCGGATGCCACGATGCAGGCCGTGGATGAGAACTCCCCTTTCCAGGTAGAGAGCGATGCCTCCGAGTTAGCCCTCGCCGCTACCCTCAACCAAGGGGGGCATCCCATTGCTTTTTTCTCTAGGACCCTCCACGGCTCCGAGCTAGGGCATTCCACCATTGAAAAGGATGCCCAGGCGATTGTGGAAGTGGTCCGCCACTAGCACCACTAACTGGCTGGCAGGAGATTCACCCTCCTCACAGACCAGTGGGCCGTGGTGTTCATGTTTAACACTACCCACAAGAACAAGATCAAGAACGACAAGATCTTGCGCTGGAGAGTCGAGCTGGCAACCTACAGCTACGACATCCAGTACCGCCCCGGGAAGTTTAATGACTCCCATGATGCCTTCTCTCAGACCTGCATGTCTACGCATGACGACAGGCTGCAGGGATTGCATGAGTCCCTCTGGCATCCAGGTGTCACTAGGTAGTACCACTTCATTAAGTCCCGGAACCTGCCGTATACCATCAGGGATGACAGGAACATGACCGAGGCCTGCCGGGTCTGTGCAGAGTGTAAACTATTTCTTCTGCCCGCCCCAGGCCTATGTCGTAAAGGCCACTCGCCCGAAGCACTCCATGCCATTCAGTCGCTGCTATGTACGGCTACCAACGAGACCCCTCATGAATGTCTGTTCACATTCCCCAGGAAGTCGGCGACTGGAATGTCCCTCCCAGCATGGCTCACGTCCCCTGCGTAAACACTTACGGACACACAAGGCTGAACCTCTGGTCGAGCAGGTCTTCCTCCTACACGCGAACCACAACTATGCCTATGTTAGGTTCAGTGGTAGCAGGGAGGACACAGTCTCAACCAGGGACCTGGCACCAGCAGGTGCACCCACCATTCCACGCATCCTTCAACCCAGGACGCCACCGACGGGGCATACACCCCCATCCCAAGGCATCTGTAAATATTGTATTTTGTATAGTGGGTATGATTCCTTGTTACTCCCCCCCCCAGGACAATTTTAAAGAAGAGGGTGAATGTGGTGGTACACCACCGGCCTACTGCAGGGGGCAACCTCTGTACCTGCAGGACAACATCTGGCTGGCTGTCAATCAGATGGCCTGAATGGATCAGGCCCAACCCGGTCAGGTGTCAATCATCCACCGGGATATAAGCCTGCACTGGTCTCCCGAGGCCTCACTCAGAGTTGCTGCAGCTACAGCCAGCCTGGCTCTGTGGAAGTCTTTGTGGATTAAAGCCTGTTGTACAGTCTTTACCTTGTATGTATCTGATTCTGGCTAACAGCGCATCACACCTGCATATGTATTGTTTGTCTATAAATGTGTTATGTCTGGTTGTTTGTCTGTGTGTTTTGCTCTGAAGACCAGAGAATGGAGTTTTGTCAGCTTGTATTTGTACTTTCAGATGGCAATAAACTTGACTTGATTTGAGCTCTCTTTAAAATTCTCATTCTGAAGAGGTCAGGCTTGGAATTTAAAAGCTTGGTGGCAAGGAGGGTGGTCCTAGGTTTCCATGGCATTGAAGACATGGTGAGCAGTGGCCATTGTATCAGGTGGTTTGTGTTGGGAGCAAAAGCAATTTAAAGTAGAACCACTGACTTGAAGAAGGACTAACATCAATGTGAGAAGAGGGAATATGATCAAAATAAAGTGGAATCAAAGATTGTTAGGTGAAAGTGTAAGGGATCTTTGAACATTTTAAACATTATGAACAAACCATCCCCACTGATTCCTGAGAACCTCTACTCCATCTCCACTCAGTGGAGAAGGACCAGGATGATGTTGAGAATCTAGAGGCCATGTACTGGTAACACACAGAGGCCCAGAGATGTGGCGAAGGAGCACCATCTCATAAGCTATCTGCTCACTTGCTTCTTGAGCTGCCCAATCAGATTGACTCTCAGCCTCCTCCACACCAAGAGAAAAAGTCTGGCCTACAAGCCTGCTGAGTTTCTTCTGAACTGTCTCCCAGGCAATCACATCCTTCCTTTGTGTGTGACCAGAATTGAGTGATACACCAAGTGGCCTCGGCAATTTTTAAAATAAAGTTATACTACAACCTCTTTGTTCTTATATTCGGTGACCCTGGCACCACAGAATAATAATGTGCTGTCTTCACCGCCTTATCTACCTGGTCTTCCAACTTTAAGAATCATTGAACCTGTACATCAAGGTCCCTCTGATCTTCAAAGCACCTTGGGCCTTGCCATTCATTCCATATGCCTCACCATCACCATTACTCCCAGAGTTAATCAAACTTGCACTTACTGGGATTAAAATCCATCTGACTTTGTTTTGCCTCTATTTCCAACTGATCAATATTATTCTAAGATTATCCTTTTCATTATCAACACCACTAATTTTTGGGTCATGCGCGAACTTGCTCATGGTGGTGCTGATATTCACATCCAAAGAGTTAAAGTACTGTATACATCAAATGGGATACAGTGGTTCCAGCTCTGATCCTTGTGCTTCAGCTCCATTTCCCCATCAATTTTTTTTCCCTCTATCCTCCCACCTGTATCCTCTTACCTCTTGCATGTGCTCCTTCCCCTTCTCCTCTCCTACCCCCATCTTCTTAATCAGGCACGAGCCTGCTATTTGGTCACACCTCGATGAAGGGCTCAGGACCCAAATGTTGGTGACCTTAGCGTTTCTTTCATTGCTGCCAAGTGTCTCCAGCATGTTTGCTGGACCCCGGTGCCTGCAGACTTTCTTGTTTAAAAACCTAACACAAGCCTTAAGCGACAGGCCCTTCAGTCCACTTTGTCTGTACTGAACCTGAGGCACAAATTCAACTAAAACTGCACCCGATTATGAATCTCTCCAGCACATCATGTGCATCTGGTCAGGCAGTATCCATGGGCAGAAAGGTGGCAGGTGGGTACTCAAGATACCAGCATCTGCAGTTTTTGTGCATATTTATCTATTTATACCCACAATTTCCTGCACATTTACGTGTCCATCTGGAAGATCTTTGGCTTGGCTTCATGGACGAAGATTTATGGAGGGGTATGTCCACGTCTGCTGCAGGCTCATTGGTGACTGACAAGTCCGATGCGGGACAGGCAGGCACGGTTGCAGAGGTTGCAAGGGACAATTGGTGGGTTGGGGTTGGGTGTTGGGTTTTTCCTCCTTTGTCTTTTGTCAGTGCGGTCTTCTTCAAAGGAGGTTGCTGCCCGCCAAACTGTGAGGCGCCAAGATGTACGGTTTGAGGCGATATCAGCCCACTGGCGGTGGTCAATGTGGCAGGCACCAAGAGCTTTCTTTAGGCAGTCCTTGTACCTCTTTGGTGCACCTGTCTCGGTGGCCAGTGGAGAGCTCACCATACAACACGATTTTGGGAAGGCAATTGTCCTCCATTCTGGAGACGTGACCCATCCAGCGCAGCTGGATCTTCAGCAGCGTGGACTCGATGCTGTCGACCTCTGCCATCTCGAGTACCTCGACGTTAGGGGTGTGAGCGCTCCAATGGATGTTGAGGATGGAGCGGAGACAACGCTGGTGGAATCGTTCTAGGAGCCGTAGGTGGTGCCGGTAGAGGACCCATGATTCGGAGCCGAACAGGAGTGTGGGTATGACAACGGCTCTGTATACGCTTATCTTTGTGAGGTTTTTCAGTTGGTTGTTTTTCCAGACTCTTTTGTGTAGTCTTCCAAAGGCGCTATTTGCCTTGGCGAGTCTTAAAGATACTTAAATGCCAATGGAGTCTAAAACCTAGTCTAGTGAGCAAAATGGTCAAATGAAAGCAGTGGCCAGTTTCGAGGGCCGCTGCACCCTGCAGAGGGCGGCAGAGTGGGAGTCAGCGCACGGAGGGGGCCGCTCGGCGCGCCCGAATGCTGATTGGCCGTCGCCTCGCTCGGCGCACCCGAATGCTGATTGGCCGTCGCCTCGCTCGGCGCGCCCGAATGCTGATTGGCCGTCGCCTCGCTCGGCGCGCCCGAATGCTGATTGGCCGTCGCCTCGCTCGGCTCTGGCGGAGAGCTGTGAAGGGCAGCGGTGGTGCCCGGATGTCGGAGGTGCGAGCTGGAGTGCAGGTGCCCGGGGTTTGAGCAGGTGGGATGCCCGCCGAGGGGGAGGGGGAAAGAGGGTGCGGGGGATTATAAAAAAAGACAAATAGAGCGTCACGATTTACGGGAGATCTTGGAACGTCAGGCGGAGCCGCGATTGGAAGGGGTCGGGGTCGGGGTCAGGGTCGGGGCCGGGGCCGGGGCCGCTGGCTCGAGCTCTTGTCCGGGGTGCAGGCAGCGCGGTGCATGGTCCTGCTCCATTGCCCCTCCCGCGTTACCTGAGAGATGCCACTTTGTGCTGTGGTCCTCGCGGAGCAACATCTGAGATCTTTTAAAAGACGCTCAGCAGGCCGGGCAGCATCTGATCTGCGACGTCTCACTCTCTCCACCCCACACCCCCACCCCCCCCACCCCACACCCCCACCCCCCCCCACCCCACACCACCCCCACCCCACACCCTCCCCCCACCCCACACCCCCCACCCCCCCCACCCCACACCCCCACCCCCCCCCACCCCACACCCACACCCCCCCACCCCACACCCTCCCCCACCCCACCCCACACCCCCCCCACCCCACACCCCCCCCACCCCACACCCCCCCCACCCCACACCCCCCCCACCCCACACCCACACCCCCCCCACCCCACACCCCCCCCACCCCACACCCCCCCCACCCCACACCCACACCCCCCCACCCCACACCCTCCCCCACCCCACACCCTCCCCCACCCCACCCCACACCCCCCCCACCCCACACCCCCCCCACCCCACACCCCCCCCCACCCCACACCCCCCCCACCCCACACCCACCCCACCCCACACCCCCCCCACCCCACACCACCCCCCCCCCCCAAGATGCTAACCGACCTGCTGTGTGTCTCTGAGGCAGGTTCTGCCTCTCTTGTTGGATGTGACCCAGTCCTTCACCTGGGTGCCCTCTCCTCTGGGGCAGTGCCTGGCCTGGGTGGGTGCATGCTCGTCTCAATGTGGGCATGTGCTCCCCACCCCCTACCCCCATCTGTTCCATCTATGGGCTATGGCATGCCCCAACCTATCTGGACAAGCATGGATGGCTTCAGAGAAAGTTTTGGAAAATGGAATTGATGTAGAGGCGTTTGATGTTTAAAGAAGTGAATGGGTGTGAGGGTACTTGCAGCAGGTGAAGCATCCACCTACCTGTCCATGCACAGTTTGCTCCTCACATAGCTGCATGTCAATTTTTTTTGCCAGTGTAGAAATCTATGCCAGCTTTGACTGGTTGTGGAAAGGAGTGTCAGACGCACCTGTGCCCGTTTGTTCACAATTACATGACAGGTTGACAAGCTGTGTTGTCTTATTTAAACTGTTTAATTCTCCAGCGGGTCTGTGCCCAAATTGAAATTATGAGTCCCATATGTAATCTGTCCACTTTTCCATTCTCTGTGTGATTCATTTCCATTGCCTGGTTAAGGTATTTTTATATAGAAACATATAACCTAGTTCTCTTGTTTGCTGTTCTTGTGGGTTTTTTTTTGCTAATATTGGGAAATTTTGTTTTCATTGTTATAGACTAAAAGCAAAGATCCATTCAAAGCCTCTCATAAAAGTGAACTTTTCTTCGTAAAAGTGAATTATCGTAAAGCGAGTATTCATAAAACAGGGTATACCTGTATTTACACAGATGCCAAAAAACATGAAAGCAAAATATACACATTGTCAGCAAGTTACAAGATCACCTTTGGAAGATACAATTATTCACATTACTGCAAAACTGTCAATTCCACAGTTACAACAATGAGAAACTACATCTTCCAAAGGTGATCTTGTAACTTGTTGACAATGTGTATATTTTGCTTTTATGTTTTTTTGGCATCTGTGTAAATACAGGTATATCCTGTTTTATGAATACTCGCTTTACGATAATTCACTTTTACGAAGAAAGTTCACTTTTATGAGAGGTTTTGAATGGATCTTTGCTTTTATGAAAATAGCCTTCAATAGTAGTGACTGGGTCTTCACTTTATGCCATTTCGGCTTATGAAAGGTTTCATAGGAATGCTCTAGTTTCATAAAGTGGGGTATACCTGTAGTTCATTTGATTTGCATTGCAGTCAACTGTATAGCTTAACTGTGAAATCAGTTGTGTTGATATGTTTGTTCTTGGCTTGGCTTCGCGGACGAAGATTTATGGAGGGTTAAATGTCCACGTCAGCTGCAGGCTCATTTGTGGCTGACAAGTCCGATGCGGGACAGGCAGACACGGTTGCAGGGGAAAATTGGTTGGTTGGGGTTGGGTGTTGGGTTTTTCCTCCTTTGTCTTTTGTCAGTGAGGTGGGCTCTGCGGTCTTCTTCAAAGGAGGTTGCTGCCTGCCGAACTGTGAGGCGCCAAGATGCACGGTTTGAGGCGATACTACTATTTTGTTACTGGTTTCAGTGATGAAAATTTAATTTTGTGTGGGCTAAACAAATAGGCTGTTCCAAATTGCACTCAATTATTCTTGCATAACATCCTGTATTTAGTTCAGAGATTATTCCATGAGATTATTATCATAATACATGTCACAACTGTGGTTTTGCAGGATAGGTTGACTGCAATATGAATTCATGTTTATTACATCTCCAAAATGCATTGTCCAAACAGTGCTGGAACATTGGCCTTCAAGAATTGCCAATTCATTCAATAGCACAATTTACTGGTGCAGTAAATCTGAAATAAAGCTGGATACATTTGCTGCTGTGGAGAAAAAAGCAAAGTTTACATTTAAAAGACAGCAATGATGACTTGTCTGATGGATATGTTTTAAAAAAATATATATTATGGAAAGGTTTGGTAATGTAGATGTGGTGTTTTCATGTGTAAATGAAACCATAACCAAAGCCTGTAGGCCAATAAGAAGAGCAGTAGCAAATACATTAGAGTAGTGGAGTGTGGAACTTTCAGCTACAAGGAGTAGTTAAGACACAGAGCATTAGTCAAATAATAATGAGAGTGAGGAATAGAAGGCTATTGTTGATAGAAAGTATGTGAGAAGCTTAAATGCTTATTGTGTTGTAAATGCCAAATAATTTTTAAAAACTGAAATATAACTGTCCTTGAGAAAGTACCACATGTACCAAAAGGAGTTCTAAAGGGTTTGATCCAGTCGTAAAGGATTACTAATGAATATGAAAACTGTGAAACTGGCACACTCGGGGTGCCAAACTAGCAATTTCTGGATTACTGTATTGGATATTATTTCCATTTACTCTTTCAATTCACACTTTTCCCAAGAGTGTTACATAATTAAAGCAAATCTGGTGAATCTATGAAATGTTTAGGCTGCTTTGTCTTGGGTGGGTTGAGATTCTCTTGGTTTTGAAACTGAACTGAGCAAGTGGAAGGTATTCCATTTGCACACCTGAATTATGCTTTATTCACAATATATTGACTTTGAGGAGTTAGAAGCTGAGTTATTTGCTGCAAGGATAGTGGTGTAGGTTTGAACAGTAAAAAAAAAAAGTTCAAAAATATACTGGGGATGTAGGTTAATTGGGTATAAATTGGGCGGCACGGACTCATAGGCCAAAATGACTTGTAACTGTGCTGTATATCTAAATTCTAAAAAAAATCCCAAAAGTAATTGCCAGCTTGTCATTTGAACATCGGACCAGAGTGTTTAAGCTATGCTGTAACTGCACATATCCAGTTAGACAGCTTGGGAGTCAGAGTGGGCCGAGTCAGAATGGTAAAGCTTTGGTGAGGTAAGAGGCGAAGGATAGTAGGAGTTCAAGTAAGAAAGGACCAGCGAATTCAAGGAATAAAAAGGATTCAGCAGGTAGGCACACAGGGCAGGTTTCAAATATCATTTTTTTCCTCTAGTCGTAAACAGTGGGAATGGAAGCCAATGCAGAGGAATGCTCCTCTTGCAGAATGTGGGTCATCAGGGAAGCCAGCAATATTCCTGTCTACTTTATCTGAGAGAAGTGCATTCAGCTGCATCTCCTTACAAGCCAAGTTAAGGGATTGAAGCTGGAGTTGGATGAACTGCGGTTCATTCAGGAGACCGTGGTGGGGGGTGGGGGATGGTGTGATATTTGGGAGTTAGAGATACTATCACAACTAGGTGGCAGTAGGTGGGTGACAGACAGGAGAGGGAAGGGGAACAAGAAGGCAGTGCATGACACCCCTGTGGCCATTCTCCTTAATAATTAAACCATTTTGGATACTGTTGGAGGGGATGACCTACCAGGGATAAGCCACGGCGATCAGGTTCTGGCATGAAATCTGGCCAAGGGAAGGGAGGAGAAGAGGTGAGCTGTAGTGATAGGAGGTTCCATAGTTAGAGGGACAGATAAGAGGTTCTGTGAAAGGGATTGAGAATCCTGGATCATATGTTGCATCCCTGGTGTCAGGTCTGAGATATCTCAGATCAAGTTCACGGCATTCTCAGGAGGGAGGATGAGCATCCAGATGTCAAGGTCCATGTAGGGATAAATGGCATGAGTAGGAAGGGTGAGGAGGTCCTGCAAGGAGAGTTCAGGGAGTAAGGCACTAGGTTGAAGGATAGGACCTTCAGGGTTGTGATCTCAGGATTGCTACCTATGCCATGTGCTAGTGAGGTTAGAAATAGGTGGGTAATGCAGCTTAACCCATGGCTAAAGATGTGGTGCAGGAGGGAGGGCTTCATTGGGCTCTCTTCCAGGGAAGGTGGAACCTGTTCTGATGGGATGGTTTGCATCTGAACAGGAGGGGACTAATATCCTTGTGGGAAGGTTTGCTTTTGCTGCTCTGGTATGTTTAAACGAGATTTGCAGGGGAATGGGAACCAGAGTGCCAGAGCAGACAGAGGAGTGGAAGAGGGAAAAGATGATGTGAAAATTGCTTGTTGGAAGTCAATGGTGGAAATATTCACAGATGCATCTATTTCAATGCAAAGAGTATTGTAGAAAGGCAGATGAGCTTAGAGCGTGCAGAAATATGACATTGTGGCCATTAGTGAAACTTGATTGCAGGAGGGGCAGGAATGGCAGCTCAGTGGTCTGGACTTCCATTACTTTAGATGTGATAGAATGGGGGTTATAAAAGGGGGAGGAGTGGCTTTGATGCATTCCTTGATGAAGGGCTCAAGCACAAAACATTGGATATGTATTTTTACTGTTGCTACACTTTGTCCTGCTGAGTTTTTCCAGATTTGTGTTTTTACTGCAGGAAACAAAATGGTGATAGTAGGGGATTTTAATTTCCCACATATTGACTTGACTCCCATACTGTAAAAGAGCTGGATGGCTTGGAGTTGGTCAAATGTGTTCATGAAATTTTTCTAAATAAATATATAGAGGTACCAACTGGAGAGAGTGCAATACTGGATCTCCTATTAGGGAACAAGACAGGACAGCTGACAGAAGTATGTTTAGGGGAACATTTTGGGTCCAGTGATCATAATGCCATTAGTTTCAAGTTAATTACAGAAAAGGATAGGTCTGATCCTCGGGTTGAGATTCTAAATTGGAAAAAGGCCAATTCTGAGGAAATGAGAAAGGATCTAGAAAGCGTGGAGTGGGATAAGTTGTTTTCGGGCAAGGAAGTGTGAAGTAAATGAAGAACCTTCAAAAGTGAAATTTTAAGAGTACTGAGCTTCTACGTTCCCATCAGGATTAAAGGCAAGGGTGGCAGGCTTGGAGAACTTTGGATTTCAAGGGATATTTAGGATCTGGTTCAGAAGAAGAGAGGGGTGTGTAGCAGGTTTAGGCAACATGGTGCAATGAGGTACTTGAGGAGTATTTAAAAATGCAAGAAAACCCTCAAGAAAGAAATCAGGAAGGTAAAAAGAAGACACGAAATTGCTTTGGCAGACAATATGAAATAAAATCTTAAAGGTTTTTATAGGTATTTTAAGAGCAAAAGGTAGTAAGAGAAAAAAAATTGTCCACTTGAAGATCAGAGCGGTTGGCTTTGCATGGAGCCAAAAGAGATGGGGGAGGCCTTAAATATTTCTTTCCATCATATTCACTCAAGAAACAGGCACAGAGTCGTGGGAAGTAAGGAAAACAAGAAATGAGGTCATGGAATCTATACAGATTAAAGAGGAGAAAGTGCTTGCTGTCTTGAAGCAAATAAGGGTAGATATATCCCCAGGACCTTTACAAGATATTCCCTTGGTCCTTGAGTGAGGCTAGTGTAGAAATTGCAGGGGTTCTGGCAGAAATGTTTAATATGTTTTTAGCCTCGAGTGTGATGCCAGAGGATTGAAGGGTAGCTCACATTGTTCCAAAAGTAGCTGGTGTTGCTGGCTCCCTACATAGCCACGTCTGAGGTGAGGAGAACTCTATCCAATGTGAGCCCACACAAGGAAGCAGGACAAGACAACATACCTGGTCAGTTGCTGAAGGACTGCACAGACCATTTGATATCCTCAATCCCTCACTGCAGCAGTCCATATTTACTGCAAGGTTCCAGACAGCCTCCATCATCCCAGCACCCAACAATAACAGGCCTCAATGAATACTGCCCTTTTGCACAGACCTCCATCATTATGAAATGTTTTGAGAGTATGGTGATGGAACACATCAAAGCACACCTCCCAGAGATGCTGGACCCATTTCAATTTGCCTATCGAAGAAATTGTTCCACGGACAATGCTGTAGCCTTGTTCCTTCACTCTGACCTAACCCACCTGGAGAATTCACCTCATATGCTAGGCTGCTGTGCATTGACCAGCTCGGCATTTAATAAGATCATTCCCCAGAAACTGGTGGAAAAGCTGTCCTTGCTGGTACTCAGCACCCCTTTATGAAATTTGATCCTGGAATTCCTAACATAAAGACCACAGTCTGTCCAAGTTGGTAGTGGAATGTCGAGCACCATCTCACTGAGCACTGGTGCACCTCAGGGCTGTATGTGCTCAGCCCACTCCTGTTCATGCTACTGATCCATGACTGCATCACCCGATTCAGCTCCAACAATATCATTGTTTGCAGATGACACAACAGTAGTTGGCCTCATCAACAACAATGAGTCTCACTACAGAGAAGAGGTGGAAAATTTCGTGAAATGGTGCAAGAGTAACAACTTGAGTTTCAACATGCACAAGATGAAGGAGATGATCATGGACTTTGAGGACCAGGAGTTACCACCTTCTGAACAACTCTGCACTAAAGAGAGTGGAGAGCACCAAATCTCTTGGAGTTCACTTAAGTAGTGTCCTTTCGTGGACACTCAACATCTTTTCGCTTGTCAGGAAGGCGCAGCAGCGACTGTACTTCCTGATAAGACTGAAGCAGGCAAGGCTGCCGGCCACTATAAGAGTTCTATTGAGAGCGTCTGGTTGATTGCATCAGTGTAGTATGGTTGCTGCCGACAAATGGATCAGAGGTCAATCCACAGGACCATAAGAGTGGCAAAGAGGATTACTGGAGTCTTCCTGCACCCCCACTCCACCCCCCCCAATCGACATGATCTACCAGTACCATTGTCTGAAGAGGATGCACAAAATCATTGAGGACCCCTTCCACCCTGCACACAGCATCTTTCAGCTGCTCCCACCAGGGAATAGATGCAGGAGGATCAGAGCCAGCACCACCAGGCTGAGGAACAGCTCCTTCCCACAGGCAGTGAGAATGATGAACAATCAAAGGAACTGCTCACACTAACTCTCCGAGACTCTCATATGTACAAACAATATTTATTATTTATTTATATGGATGAAATACTTGTCCTGTAATGTATTGTTTTTATGTGTGTTATGTTTGGTTGTGTGTCTGCATGTTTTTCACCGAGGACTGGAGAATGCTATTTTGTCGGGTTATACTTGTACAGTGAGATGACAATAGACTTGACTTGAGCTGCTGTAATGGCAATGTTGCTGCTGTGGACTCCGTGGAGATGCAGCATTGTTCCACGGGATTCTTCCACCTGATCCTAATGGCGACAGCTCCAAACAGTCTTTAAATTGCCTGTTTTGGGATCCAATGGTGTGTATTTTTAAAAAAAAAACTCCTGCAACCAACTCCTGCCCAAGATGATGACGCCTGTGCTGGGCAGCATACCACAAGGGGTTGCTGACTCCACGCCACCAGAAATGGGAAGGACACCCCTTCCCCCCCCCCCACCCCCCACCCCCCACCCCCCTGAGAAGATTTTTTGGGAAAAGACCGTGGCAGCAGACCAGCAAGAGGCTCAGCAGCAGAAGGACCCACGCAGACTGCAGGTGGCTGGCAACTTGCAGTCAAAGGACCCAGAGAGGCTGCAGGCTGAAGGAGACTGGCTTATGGGAACCAGGTATCAGAACTGGGTGCTGAGGGCCTCGGGTGCTGAAGGCTTGCTGATCGTCTCGGAGGTTTCAACCTGGAGCTCAGATTGCTGATGTTATGAACAGGAGTATGTACAACTGCAGAAGCTGTGAGAGTGCTGGAGACGAATTCATGAACACTCTGTCTCTGAAGGGATTCACTTTTGCTTCTTTCTCCTAATGGTGATTCTTTGCCTGATGGCAGATAAATGTTTTTTAATTTTTTTAAACTTTTTTATTTTTCACACTGTGAACCATATCAATCAAAATACACACAAACATTTCCCTCTTAAATATACACAGTGGCATTTTCTCCCCTTTTTTCCCCCCCTTACCTTCCCTCCCCCCTCCAAACCCATTAAATGTTCAACATATACAATACAATAAAACCATTAAACAATGTCATCGTACAATGAAAATAAACAAGGAAATTGTGTCATCTATTTTTACACACTGGGTCAAGTCATTTTGTCTTATCATTTTAGGGGGTGGAGGTCCGAGGCAAGCCCTCTCTGTTATGTTCCCTGTATGGTTCCCAAATTTGTTCAAATAATGTGACTTTATTTTTTAAATTATATGTTATTTTTTTCCAATGGAATACATTTATTCATTTCCATGTACCATTACTGCACTCTCAGGCTCTTCTGATTTCCAAGTTGACATAATACATTTTTTTGCTACAGCTAAGGCTATCATAATAAATCTTTTTTGCGCTTCATCCAGTTTGAGGCCTAATTCTTTACTTATATTACTTAGAAGAAAGATCTCTGGATTTTTTGGTATGTTGCTTTTTGTGATTTTATTTAATACCTGATTTAGATCTTCCCAAAACTTTTTCACTTGTCACATGCCCAAATTGCATGTACTGTTGTTCCCATTTCCTTCTTACAGTGAAAACATCTATCTCAGGGGTGTCAAACTCAAATTCATGGAGGGCCAAAATTAAAAACTTGGACTAAGTCGAGGGCCGAACTAAATATTTATTGAAAATTTTCAACAACATCTGCATGTTTTCTCTTCTTTCAACATATGTAATGTTCAACATTTTCTTATTAAAATAAATGTTTAATAATAGTTTTGGATAAACTCTTTCCAGAAGCATTAACAAATGAGAAATAAAATATTCAATAAATAATATTTCTCTATAGAGGATTTGTCAAATGTTGCTAGTGTGCTGTCGAATAGTAAAATCTGAGGGCTATTGAGAATGTGGGAGAATAACATGATTCCTGAAACAATCAAATGGGTGACTGATTGTGGGCATGAACTCTAGCAGGGTTATTTGCCATGCCCTTTTTCCATTGGTACAGATATCCTTTGATTTACACACTTTTCAAGTTTTATGCCTAATGAGCTTGTATCCAGGTGCAGGACCATTTTTAACCAGGAATATATTTATCACTGTGACATGAAACTATTGGAAGATCGTTTTATCCTGAGATTAAAGTTCATAATACTTACTCAGGCCTGTGTGCGGGAGGGCGGGGTTTGCGGGCGATCGGGTTGGACAACGACAGAGCGGGGGCATCGGCTCTCGCTGCAGGGCGTCATCTCGGTGGATCAGCGGCCCCGTCACCATGAGTTGCGGGTCGGCCTGCGGCAGGGAGGGGGAGTGGGCAACGGTCCTGGCGAGGTCAGGCCCCCCCTGAGTTTCTGCCGGACCCCCCTTGACCTGCTGAGTTTCTGCCGGACCCCCCTTGACCTGCTGAGTTTCTGCCGGACCCCCCTTGACCTGCTGAGTTTCTGCCGGACCCCCCTTGACCTGCTGAGTTTCTGCCGGACCCCCCTTGACCTGCTGAGTTTCTGCCGGACCCCCCTTGACCTGCTGAGTTTCTCCCGGACCCCCCTTGACCAGCTGAGTTTCTCCCGGACCCCCCTTGACCTGCTGAGTTTCTCCCGGACCCCCCTTGACCTGCTGAGTTTCTCCCGGACCCCCCTTGACCTGCTGAGTTTCTCCCGGACTCCCTCCCCTTGACCTTCTGAGTTTATCTCGGACCCCCCCTTGACCTGCTGAGTTTATCTCGGACCCCCCTTTGACCTGCTGAGTTTCTCCCGGATCCCTGTTTGACCTGCTGAGTTTCTCCCGGATCCACCTTTGACCTGCTGAGTTTCTCCCGTACCCCCCTTGACCTGCTGAGTTTCTCCCGGACCTCCCTTGACCTGCTGAGTTTCTCCCGGACCCTCCTTGACCTGCTGAGTTTCTCCCGGACCCCCTTTTCTTTCCGTGCCGGTGTCCCAGGACCTTTCCAGGGCAGTCTCCGCGCACAGGACCGCGCTGGGATCCCGGTCAGCGGTGGAGGAGCAGGTGAGCGCGGCTAATCCCAATCTAGCCCACGCCACTCCCTACCTGCCCGACCAGCCTCGCTCTCCACGTGTACTCCAGGCACCCGCCGTCGCCCCCATCGCCCGGCGGGGAGCCCCAATCTTCCCTCCGGTGTCCCAACTCCATCTGCAGCTCCAAGAAAAGCTGTGCCACTGGGGTTCCGGGCACTGGAAGTGGCCTTGGCTTCCCCTGACACCGGCCAGGCCGCGCTGCGGTGGGGGGGTGGGCGGGGGGACACAACAGCGTGTTTATAAAACCACCCACCACTACTTTTCAAGGACCAGGATTTTTCTCTCTCTCTCACCCTGGGACACAGCGGTTACTGTGCATGCGCTATACTGGCGTGGCGGCCAGCGGGCCACCTCTAATACATTTTTGATATGATCTTGCGGGCCACCCGCGGGCCAGAGTTTGACATGTGTGATCTATCTGATAATGTTGGATCCCATTTTTTTTAAACTTTTGGGGTGTGATATACAACCTGTGTAACTAATTATACTGTATCATATGTAACCTTGTGTTTATTATATTCTAAATTATATATAGTTCAAGCATAACTTTTCCCATGTTTCATTTTTTATCTTTATGTTTAACAGCAGATAAATGTTGAAGTATATCCTGCATATTACATTTTGAATGTATTATTGAGACAATAAAAAGAACCTTTGACTTTTGAACAACTACTCTTGTTTCTGTGTTATTACAGCTTAACAGTATTTTGCTATTTAAACATATTCTGGATATTTATTTGAACTTCAGACCTTTTCCAGAAAATTATCTTGCTTAACTGATTATCTCAAATTCCTAAAGAGACCTTTGCAGCTATTATTACTGATTTCCAATGGTTCGAAGACTTTAGGCCAGTAGTTTTCAACCTCTTTTTTTCTGCACTCTTATGCTATAGGTGCTCTGTGGTTTGTAAGGGACCACAAGGTGGGGTGGGGGGGGTGGGGGGGGGTGGGGGGCGGAAGGTTGAGAACCACTGCCTTAGTCTGAATCTGGACCAGATTAAACTTGGCACAGTTTTATAAATTTGGTTTATTTCTAGAGGCAAATTTTAGGGGATTAACATTTTTGAAAATTGTGTTAATTCTTATGTATGTAATTATAAAGTATTTTACACTGGAGTCATGTATAATGCTCTTGGGCTCAATTTCACCCCAACTTCCTCACCCCCCCACCCTCCACATGTACAACCCAGGTCCAGAAATAGTTGCTACCCCTCAACCATCAGACTCCTAGGCAACAAACCCAATCGGAGACTCATTTAGGGATTTCTACTTTGCACATTGTTTATTATTATTGAATATTTATTTTCTGTATTGCACAGTTTGTTGATATTGTGTTCTTTGTTTACATTTCTCTCTTTTGTATCCGAATCTTTTCCTGAGTACTTGTCTTTTGCAATATTGTTAAGTAGAAACTCAGCCCAGCCCGCAGGAAAAATAATCTCTGGGTTTCATATATTATTTCTGTACTCTAACAATAAATTTAAACTTTGAACTTTTTTTTAATTACTTTCAGACTTTTATTCTTTGACTGGCCTTGCATGTTCTGTCTCCTTAAGTTAAGATACTATCGTGGTTAAGTTATTGGGCTTGGATTCAGAGGATACAACTTGTAGTCTGGAGAAAAAAGTTTTTGACACGCAATCTCGTATTTTGGATGACTTTGCCTGCCCTCTGAAGTGGTCTGACAAACTACTTTGTTCAAGGGCAAGATTGATGGATAATATCTTGACAACCTGCACCATCCATATAACATTGAAGCATGTTTGTCCATATGCAAACTTGTATTGCCCAATTAAACATTCTTTTGCATGTCTCTTTTGTGATTCTTTTCTAAAAATTCTTTTACTTCTATCTTCATTTTAAAATATTCATTAAAAAAAAATGAACCTTAAAGAAACTAATCATTTTCTGGCACCCTCATAGCTATTTTTAACAAAATACTTCAGCAAAATAAGAATATGATCATATAAGCATCTCTGTTCAATATAATGGACAAAACAATGTTAATTAAAATACCAACTGTATTTTGCTTCATGATTAAAAGGTATTTCACATTTTAGCTGCACCTAAAATTATTTGTATTTGCTCTTGTAACTGAGAGTATTTTGTTGATTTATTAAAATGTACTGTATTTCAAATATTTTCTTTGAAGCTCAATCTGTATATTATGTAAATCTCAGATAAATGCTTCACGTGTCACCTCTTTGGTAACTGTTCCTGCTGCTACAAAAGTTGTGCCATTTCTCTCACACTTAATTTCATTTATTATCCTAACAAATTATTGTTTTTGGTAGTGAAGTTATTTGTTTTTCTGTGAAAATTATTCTGAGGTTTGAAGACTATTTGATTTGGTCCAGTCAGAATCTGGATCAACAAGATAATTTTCTCTTCTTCAAGCTGGTCTGTCTAAATTTATGATAATTGTTCTGTTCTGTTTTGCTTCTCACTGTCAGTCACATTGTTTCTCTGGTTTAACTACTTTTATTTTAGTCATTTGACTGGCAGGAGGGAAGTAGTTGATGAGGGTTAGGGTGCAAAATCTGCTTTAGTTGGATCATGTTGCCTTTCTCATCTGTCTTTTGTTTAATATGCACTGCATAAATAATTTAGCATTGTTGCTGGGAATACGATGCAAAATCCACAAGAAGCAGCACACCAGAAAAGCAGTTTTTTCAAAAACACCTGCATTTCACTTTGAACAAATATCCTTGTATTGTTAATACTGGTTTCTGTTCAAATATTAGGTTTTATATTACACTTAGAAAACTTATTAAAATTCTAGCAAATAACATAGATTGAGAAGCTATAAAAATAGTTTAAAATACGTGTAATAATCGACACCTGTCTAAATAGGTAGACAGGAGCTTCTGTGTGCAAATGTCGAAGAAACGGACCCAATTTTCCTTAATCTTGATATTCCTTTAAATATTCAACAGTGACATAAAATGTGCTGTATAATTACCGTGGATACTGCTACGTGAACATGTTGGGATGCAGTTTTGAGAGTTTTGTGATTTTCTTTTTAAACTCCTTGTCAGTTGCATGTCTATTCACTGTACTACCAATATGTTATTCAGGTTAAAAATAAACAACCATTAAAGCTGTTGTAGTTCTGATTTTGAAAGAACATTTACCTTACTAAATTGATTTTTTGAATTTGTTTACCAGATTAATGTTAAAAAATTTTCTGAAGAAAATTGATGTTTCCAGGCTCATCTCCAGAACATTCTCATGGATGAAGGAGAATTGCTTAAGATTGAACGAGAAACGACGGACAAAGTCTGCAATGAATGTGTGGGAAACTCCACCTCACTAACTTCAGATGAAAATAAAAATCAGATTTGTGAAGCACAATTGGTCTCGGCATGCAATGATGAAATAATGGGAGGCTCTGAGCAGGATTTAATCAATAACAATGAAGGTAACTGTGGTGAAACTGACTTTGAGATGACTCAAAGTGACTGCATAGAGACAGACTGCAATGTTAAGAAAGAAGTTTCAAAGAACATCGCAAACCCAAATGCTAAATTATTACAGGAGAAAGAAATGATCTGCAGCGTATTGAAAGCCACCTCTTCAGGTAAGTTTTCAATTGGAATGATTTATTACTTCAACTAATCAAAGTGTAGCTTTTTTTTAAAAATGGAAGGAAATACAGTAGAATCCTCAAATTTGGACTGCTCAGGGATTAGATTGGTCTGGATTTCCTATTCTTGGGCAATTCTTTGAAAAGGTAAATTTAAGGAGGAATAAAGAAATGAACAGGTAAATTTTAATAGTTTATTCATTAGCAAATATTGGCATGCTTCATTTATCAAAATGAGCAGTTTTAAAGAAAAATAAAATGCTTCTATGCATCTGTGGCGCTTTCACATGCATGCACGCATGTACACAAAAGCCTGCAAAATTTCAGATTTATTGTCAAAGTGCATACATGACTTCACATACAACCCTGAGATTCTTTTTTCCCTGTGGGTAAGGCAGAATTACCACTCCCTGGTAATGCAAAAAGACTGTACACAATGTATACATGTAAACAAATAAAGAACTGTCAACAGGAAACAAATTTTAAAAGTTTGAGAGTTTTCGAAAAGTCCAGATTTCTGGCATGTGGAGTTTTGGACTGTAGTTGTCAGTTTGTGTTTCTTTCAAATAAATTTTCTTGCCAGTTCTTATTCCTGTTCTTGTCCTTTGAAAGGTAAAAATTTTCCTTTGAAATACAGCTCCATCAGATTCATCTTATTTATCAGTTGGATCTCACCGTCTAAACTTTACCACAAATGCCAGTTTTCATCAAGTAATATCTCCCATCTCCCTAGTTTTCAACTCTGTCTCAAAACACTTGGATACCAAGAATGCCCATGTTTGACCACTGTTCATAGACTACAGCTCTGCCTTCAGTACCACAGTCTCCATAAAACTAGGGTCTGGGCCCTAGCAACCCCCTCTCCAACTGCATCCTTAGAACCAGAGAACACAACAGCATAGAAGTAGGCTCTTTGGTCCATGCCAAACTATTTTTCTGCCAAATTTCATCAATCTGCACCTGAATCATAGCCCTCCATAACCCTCTGATCCAGGTACCTATTCAAATTTTTCTTGAATGTTGAAATCAAAGCAGCATCCACCATTCCTGCTGGCAGCTCTTTTTGCACTCAACCCTCTGAGTGAAGTTCCTTCTCATACTCCCCTTAAACATTTCACCTTTCATACTAAACTCATGTCCTTGCATTCTTGTCTTGCCCAACCTCAGTGAAAAAAGCCTGCATGCATTTACTCTATCTAGACCATGTAGACCAGTGAGTCTCAAAGCAGTGGTGGGCAAACAATTGGAAACAATTCTAAGAGACAAGATTTATCCCCCAAGCATCATCTTCTTGGGGGATAATCAGCATGGCTTTGTGATGGGCAAGTTATACCTCATGAACCTAATTATTTTTCAAAGAGATGCCAAAAGATGTTTATGAAGATGGGGTAGTGGATAAGGATTTCAGGAAGGTTTTTGACAAAGTACCCCATGCTAGGTTTATTCAGAAAGCCATGAGCATGGGATCCATGGAACCTTGGCTGCTTTGATTCAGAATTTGTTTGTCTATGGAAGGCAAAGTGTGGTACAGATGTCTCACCTTTTATTCGGAATCGTCGGGACTAGACACTTGCCGTTGTTCAGAATCTTCCAGATTTCTAAATCAATTTGATTTCCATCCCTCTAAGCCCGCCTGAGTCGAGCTGCTGCATGCACACCCCACCCAAATTGCACTGCCGTCTCTCCCCCACGCCCGCCCGAGTAGCATTGCTGTCTCTCCCCCCTTGCCCGGCCAAGTCACGCTACCATCTCTCTCTCTCTCTCTCTCTCTCTCTCTCTCTCTCTCTCTCTCTCTCTCTCTCTCTCTCTCTCTCTCCCCCCCCACTGGTACAGCGGGGAAGAGAGAATTGCCCTCATGGTTCCCCTGCTGTGGTGCTGGTACAGCGGTTTCAGCTGTGAGGGGGATTATGGGTGGCGATGAAGGCTATTGAGCTGCCACTTTTGGGCCAACTGAAAGTGCTGCGACGCTGGACGAGCGTCAGTAAACGTGATTCAGAGGAGTTTATAAAGTAGTGGAATGCAATGGGATACACGGGAGTTGAGCTTGGGTTGTGTCAAGTCATGTTTGGTGCCAAACTCCATCTTTGATGAGCAGGTGTCATCTATTGGGAAAAAAAATGTGATGGTTTTTGGAATTCTGGATAAAAGGTTAGGCTCCTGTAGTAGATGTAACATTCTGACTGTAGGCCACTGACATGGTGTTCCACAGGGATCTGTTCTGGGACACCTGTTCTTTGTATTATAATTGACTTGGTTAATAAGTCAGTAAGCTTACGGATGACACGAAGTTTGGAGGTGCTATGGAGAATATAGAAGATTGTCATAGATATAGGCAGGTTTCAGAGTTGGGCAAAGATGGCAGATGCAGTTAAATTCTATTATGTGCAATGATGCACTTTGGAAAGTCATATCAGGGCAGAGTACGTTGTCAATGGTAAGATTCTTAACACTGCAGAGGAACAAAGGATCTATAGACTTGAACCCCAAAGAGCTGCACAAGTTGGTAGGGTGTTAAGAAGTTGGATGGTGTGCTGGCCTTCAATAGTCGAGGGATTAAGTTCAAGAGTTGTAAGGTAATGTTGCAGTTCTACAAAACTCTGGTTAGACCACCCTTAGAATATTCCGTTCCCTTCTGGTTGTCTCATTACATGAAGGATATAGAAGCTTTAAAGAGATTGCAGAGAATATTTACCAGGATGTTACCTGGAATGGAGAATGTCTTGTGAGGCAAGGTGAACTGAGCTGGTAGTTTTCCCTTTGGAGTGACAAAGGATGAGAAGAGATTAATAGAGGGATACAAGATTTTGAGAGGCATAGATAGGGTGGACAGACAGTACCTTTTTTCCCCAAGGTAACAATAGTAAGAACTAGAGGACATTTGTTTAATGTAAGCGGAGGAAAGTTTAGGGGAGAAGTTCGAGGGAGTTTTTCACACATAGAGAGGTAGGTGCCTAGAATGCATTAGAACATGGAACGTAACAGCACGTGACAGGCCCTTTGGCCCTTGATGTTGTGCCGACTCGTATATTTCTTTTTTTTTAAAGTACTAAAATCCTCATTACCCCGAAACCCTCTATTTTTCAGTCTAAGAGACTCTTAAATGTCCCTAATGTTTCAGCCTCCACCACCATCCCTGGCAAGGCACACCCATAACTCTGTTTTTTTTTAAAAAAGAAACTTGCCCCTGATGTCTCCCCTAAACTTTCTTCCCTTCATCTTGTACATATATCCTCCGGTGTTGACCCTGGGAAACAGATGCTGGCTGTCTATGCCTCTCATAATCTTGTAGATCTCTATTAAGTCTCCTCTCATCCTTCTATGCTCCAAAGAGAGAAGTCCCAGCTCTGCTAACTTGCCTCATTTGAGTTATTGTCCAATCCAGGTAACATCCTGTTAAATCTCTTCTGCATCCTCTCCATAGGTTCCACATCCTTGCTATAATGAGGTGACCAGAACTGAACACAATACTATGTGTGGTCTCAACCAGAGATTTGTAGAATTACAGCATGACAACTCTGCTCTTGAACTCCATTTCCCTATGAATGAAACCCAGAATCTCAAAGTCCATCTTAACTATCCTATCCACCTGTGTGGCGACCTTGAGGGATATATGGATTGGAACCCCAAAGTCCCTCTGTTCTTCCACACTTTTAAGTAACCGACCATTAACCCTGTACTCAGCCTTCTGGTTTGACCTTCCAAAATTCATCACCTCATACTTATCTGGATTGAACTCCACCTGCCACTTTGTTCAACTCTGCATCCATTTATTTAAAAAAAACTTTATTTATTCGTTCCAAAAATAAATAATATTTGAGATATGCAGCAATTAAACATAAACATGAATTTTTTTTATATATAATAGAAAGAAAATAAAAGACCCCTCCCCCTTCAGCCAACTCTCCAAAGGAGAGCCATAAAAAAAGAAAAAAGAAAGAATATTAAAGAAAAAGTTAAATATACATATTAAAATCTAATCAATATAAATTGAAATGTAAATATTCTGAGTATAACAACCACTTATTAATAAAAAATTATAATTATCACGTGAAACATAGGTGTTTTTTTTGATTATTAAACAATATTTCATCTCATTATGCCATCTATTAATATCAATCATATTTGTATCTTTCCATGTACTAGCAATACATTTTTTCACTTCGGGTAAAGCTAAATATACAAAAGCAAGCAGGAACTTATCTAATCCCAAACCTTTCAGAGGTTGCAAACTACCCAATAAAAATACTGTTGGATCTAAAACTATTTTAATCTTATACAGGTATTCTAAAAATGATTGAATTTTCTTCCAAAAAGATTGTATATGTATACATAACCAAACAGCATGAAAAAAAGAGTTCCAACCGTATCACCACATCCAAAACACAAATCTGATTCATGAAATCATATTTTTTAAATTTTTCAGGTGTCAAATATAATTGATGTAAAAAAAATTGTAAATCATTGCATACTGTGCATTTATCAATCTCGTTAGACTATCATAACAGATATCTAACCAATCATCTTCAGAAAAAATAAAACCAATATCCACTTCCCATTTAATTTTAGCTCTATCCCAACCCTTTTTATCCATACCATCCTGTAATATTTGATACCTAGATGAAATATAACCCTTCTCTGATACCTTCATAAGAAAAGCCTCAAATTTAGTCATTCATCACCTTTGTTAACCTCACCAAAGCCTTTGACACCATGAGCAGGAAAGGGCTTCGGCAAATACTAGAGCGCCTCCGATACCCCCCCCCCCAAGTTCCTCAACATGGTTATCCAATTGCATGAAAACCAACAAGGTCAGGTCAGATACAGCAATGAGCTCTCCGAACCCTTCTCCATTGACAACGGCGTGAAGCAAGGCTGCGTCCTCGCACCAACCCTCTTTTCAATCTTCTTCAGCATGATGCTGAACCAAGCCATGAAAGACCTCAACAATGAAGACGGTGTTTACATCCGGTACCGCACGGATTGCAGTCTCTTCAATCTGAGGCGTCTACAAGCTCACACCAAGGCACAAGAGCAACTTGTCCACGAACTACTCTTTGCAGACGATGCCGCTTTAGTTGGCCATTCAGAGCCAGCTCTCCAGCGCATGACATCCTGTTTTGCGGAAACTGCCAAAATGTTTGGCTTGGAAGTCAGCCTGAAGAAAACAGGTCCTCCATCAGCCAGCTCCCCATCGTGACCACCAGCCCCCCCCCACATCTCCATTGGGTACACTGAACTCAAAACGGTCAACCAGTTTACCTACCTCGGCTGCGCCATTTCATCTGATGCAAGGATCGACAAAGAGATAGACAACAGACTCGCCAAGGCAAATAGCGCCTTTGGAAGACTACACAAAAGAGTCTGGAAAAACAACCACCTGAAGAAACACACAAAGATCAGCGTGTACAGAGCCGTTGTCATGCCCACGCTCCTGTTCGGCTCCGAATTATGGGTCCTCTCCCGGCATCACCTACGGCTCCTAGAACGCTTCCATCAGCGTTGTCTCCGCTTCATCCTCAACATTCATTGGAGCGACTTCATCACCAACATCGAAGTACTCGAGCTGGCAGAGACCGACAGCATCGAATCCACGCTGCTGAAGACCCAACTGCGCTGGGTGGGTCACGTCTCCAGAATGGAGGACCATCACCTTCCAAAGATCGTGTTCTATGGCAAGCTCTCCACTGGCCACCAAGACAGAGGTGCACCAAAGAAGAGGTACAAGGACTGCTTAAAGAAATCTCTTGGTGCCTGCCACATTGACCACCACCAGTGGGCTGATATCGCCTCAAACCGTGCATCTTGGCGCCTCACATTTCGGCGGGCAGCAACCTCCTTTGAAGAAGACCGCAGAGCCCACCTCACTGACAAAAGACAAAGGAAGAAAAACCCAACTCCCAACCCCAACCAACCAATTTTCCCTTGCAACCGCTGCAACCGTGCCTGCCTGTCCCACATCGGACTTGTCAGTCACCAACGAGCCTGCAGCAGACGTGGACTTTTACCCCCTCCATAAATCTTCGTCCGCGAAGCCAAGCCAAAGAAGAAGAAAAGAATATCTCTACCAAACATACATTTTACCAAAGATTGAATTTGATAACAAAGAAATAAAGAGTTCTTATCAATACCAAAACCTTCCCTCATCTAATTAAAAGATAAAAACTTAACTCTTTAAAACAATCTCCCAAATTTTTCACACCTTTAAATCTCCAATGCAATAAACTTTGATTATGCATTGAAAAAGAAATAAGTTGATTATTATACAATGGAGTCAAAGCCGATAATTTACCTCTTAGCCCTGTCATTTTATTTTTCTTTATCCATAACTTCATTAAATGTTTTAGTATAGGCACATTATATTGTTGTAACAAATTTATATTCCATCTAAACAAAAACTGATGTATTTCAAATTCAGAAATACTTGCCATCTCAATTTTAGCCCAACTAGGAGGCCGTACCAAATCCATCAATGAACTAATAAATTTAAGTTGGGCTGCTTCATAATAATTTTGAAAGTGTGGTAAACATAGGCCCCCTAACTCATATTTCCAAGTTAATTTATTCAAAGCTACTCTCGAAAATGTACCCCTCCATAAAAACTCCCTAACCATTTTATTCAAATCTCAAAAAAAAATTTTATCAAGTAAATACGGAATAGATTGAAACAAATATTGTATACGCGGAAAGATATTCATCTTAATTGTATTTATCCTTCCCATTAAATTAATAGGTAAATCTTTCCATTTAATCAAATCAATTTTAATTTTTTTCATTAACGGAGCATAATTTAATTTATATAAAGATTGATAATTAACATTCAAAATTATACCCAGATATTTAATTCGATCAGTCCACTTCAAATTAATAATATTCTTATAAACTGAATAATCTCCTTCACTTACCGGTAAAATTTCACTTTTTTCCCAATTAACTTTATATCCAGAAAGACGTCCTTATTGTATTAAACATTCCTTCAAATGCAAAAGTGACTGAGCTGCGTTTATTAAATACATCATCAGCAAATAAATTAATTTTATACTCCTCATCTAAAACTTTCATACCTTGTATCGTGTGTATTTTGTCTTATCAGCTGTGCTGAAGGTTCAATCACTAATGCAAACAAAGCTGGTGAAAAAGGACAACCTTGACGAGTTGATCGAGTTAACTTAAAAGATTCTGAAATCAAACCATTCGTCAATACTCTAGCTACTAAATTAAGATCTTTCATCAAAGCTTGGACCTGAATTGCCATCTTGGATTTCTTAACTTTCTTCGGAGATTTATCTAATAAAGGTTCCAAAACACAATTAAAATCACCACCAACTAAAATATTATCATTAGCCTGACCCAAACATAAAAATGCATCTAAAATAACTATTTCATCATCTGCATTTGGGGCATAAATATTAAGTAAAGTCCAACATTCACTAAAAATCTTACAATTCAATTTAAGAATACATCCTGCCTTTTCCTCCATTGATTGTAATTCAAAAGATAAATTTTTATGTATCAAAATTGCTACACCTTTAACTTGAGGATTAAATGAAGAAGAATATACATGCCCAACCCAGTTCCTTTTTAATTTCATACTTTCCTTCACATTCAAATATGTTTCTTGTAAAAAAGCAATATCAGTTTTCATTTTCTTAATATACGCCAAGACTCGCTTACGCTTAATCGAACTGTTTAATCTTCGAACATTAAAAGTAGTAAACCTCAACTTTGACATATCTACTATTATTACTAAATACCAATAATATCTTTGTATAAAAACTCAAATCAACGTATATAGGCCCTCCAATAGAAAAAAAATTAAAATGAAAATTTAAAAAATAATAAAGAAAAAAAAGAAAATCCCCCCCTCCAAAAAAACTACCAAAAGGTAGTAATCCCCTAAACAAAAATTGAGTGTGGGTCACCTACCAGTGGCTGATGACTAGTAAAGAACTTAGTCCAAATCTCTCCCTCCCCAGCCAAATAATCAATAACATCAAAATATCATAATAACAAAAAAAAGAATAAGAAAATTCTTCTTTTCATCCAAAAGATTCCAATCTTGGAGATCCCATTTCAGATCCCATTCCCGTTTTTCCCATTTCTGCCATTTCTTCTGTTTCCAAACCAACCAGATTTTTCTTTAGGAGATAATGGTAGACTAATGAAAAATGGAGGATATTCAAAAAAGAAATTTTGCGGGTACAGAGTAGATATGTCCCAGTGAGGATCAAAGGAAAGGCTGGAAGTCATAGGGAGGCTTGGTTTTTGAGGAATATTGGAAATTTGGTTAGGAGAAAAAGGGAGGTGTACAAGAGGTATAAAGAACAGAGAGCTGACAATTTGAAGGAGGACTACAAGGAGTGTAGAAGGAATCTTAAGAAAGAAATTAGAAAGGCCAAAAAAAGGCACGAAGAGGCTTTGGCAGACAGAGTAAAAATAAATCCAAAGGGTTTCTATAGGTACATTAAAAGTAAAAGATTAGTGAGGGATAAAATTGGACCCCTTGTAGATAGCGAGGGTAGGCTGAGTGAGAAGTCAGAGGAAATGGGGGAAATTTTGAATGATTTCTTTGCCTCGGTATTCACTAGGGAAAAAATTATTGAACCAGTTGAAGTAAAGAAAAATAGTGGGAAGGTCATGAAGCATATAAGGATAACCGAGGAGGTAGTGATGGCTGTGTTGAAAAAGATAAAGGTGGATAAATCTTCGGGACCGGACAAAATAT
The DNA here is from genome assembly GCF_036971445.1 of Narcine bancroftii. Classification (NCBI taxonomy): domain Eukaryota; kingdom Metazoa; phylum Chordata; class Chondrichthyes; order Torpediniformes; family Narcinidae; genus Narcine; species Narcine bancroftii. Next base: position 18,726,967 of record NC_091472.1, read on the forward strand.
TCCCAAGGACACTCAGGGAGGCTTGTGGACAGATAGTGGGGCCATTAACAGAGATATTTAGGATGTCACTGGCCACGGGGGTAGTGCCAAAGGTTTGGAGGGTGGCACATGTTGTTCCGCTGTTTAAGAAAGGGTCCAAATGTAAACCTGGGAATTATAGGCCCATGAGTCTGACGTCTGTGGTGGGTAAGTTGATGGAAAGTGTTCTGAGGGATGGTATTTACAAATATTTGGAGGTACAGGGATTGATAGGGAGTAATCAGCATGGTTTTGTCAGGGGTAGATCATGCTTGACAAACCTTATTGAGTTTTTTGAGGGGGTTACAAAAAAGGTTGATGAAGGGAAAGCTGTGGATGTTGTCTATTTAGACTTTAGTAAAGCTTTTGACAAAGTTCCCCACAGGAGGTTAGGAAAAAAGGTGGAGGCATTAGGCATAAATAAGGAGGTAGTGCAATGGATTCAGCAATGGTTGGATGGGAGGTGTCAGAGAGTAGTGGTGGAAAATTGTTTGTCCAATTGGAGGCCGGTGACTAGTGGAGTTCCTCAGGGATCGGTCCTAGGTCCACTATTGTTTGTTATATATATTAACGATCTGGATAAGCAAGTTTGTGGATGATACAAAGATTGGTGGTGTTGTGGACAGTGAGGAAGATTACCGTAGATTAAAAGGTGATTTAGGAAGGCTGGAGGTGTGGGCTGAGAAATGGCTGATGGAATTTAATACAGATAAGTGTGAGGTGTTACATTTTGGAAAGGCAAATCTAAATAGGTCATATGCATTAAATGGTAGGCTATTGAGATGTGCAGAGCAACAAAGGGATTTAGGAGTGATGGTAAATAGTACCCTCAAGGCTGATACTCAGGTAGATGGTGAGGTGAAGAAGGCATTTGGAATGTTGGCCTTCATAAATCGGAGTATTGAATTCAAGAGTAGGGAGGTTATGATGAAATTGTACAAAGCATTGGTGAGGCCAAATTTGGAGTACTGTGTACAGTTTTGGTCACCAAATTATAGGAAAGATATAAACAAAATAGAGAGAGTGCAGAGAAGGTTCACGAGAATGTTGACAGGATTTCAAGGTTTGAGTTACAGGGAAAGGTTGTGCAGACTAGGGCTTTTTTCCCTGGAGCGTAGAAGATTGAGGGGGGACTTGATAGAGGTGTTTAAGATTTTAAAAGGGACAGACAGAGTAAATGTGGATAGGTTTTTTCAATTAAGAGTGGGGGAGATTCAAACTAGAGGGCATGGTTTAAGATTGAAGGGGGAAAATTATAAGGGGAACATGAGGGGAAATTTCTTCACACAAAGGGTGGTGGGGATGTGGAATGAGCTTCCGACAGACGTGGTCGAGGCGGGATCATTGGTTACATTTAAGGAAAGACTGGATAGTTACATGGATAGGAGAGGACTGGAAGGGTATGGACCGGGTGCTGGTCAGTGGGACTAGGAGGGTAGGGATTTGTTACGGCATGGACTAGCAGGGCCGAACTGGCCTGTTCTGTGCTGTAAGTGGTTATATGGTTATATGGTTACGTCTTTGTCCTCTTATATCTGGCAATGAATCAGGAAAAATCATTGCTTCACGATCATTTTCAAAAAACCGAAATTGATAGTCTCCATAAAACAGCTTCAACACTGCAGGGTAGCAAAAAGTAGACTTGTAACCTTTACGCCACAAAACTTCTTTAACTGGATTGAATCGACGTCGACGTTGAATGACCTCTTGACTCAAATCAGGATAAAAAAAGACTCTGCTATTCTGAATCAATAACGGGGCGTCCAACTCTGCATCCCGTCTATATCCTCTTGTAACCTTTGACAACATTCACCTCCATCCACAACTCCTCCAAACTTTATCATCTGCAAACTTACCCATCCTTTCGCCTCTTCGTCCAGGTCATTTATAAAAATCACAAAAAGCTACTCTCTGCTTTCTGCTGTCTCTCATGAGGGACCTTGTCAAATGTCTTGCATATAGACCACATTTACTGCCTTGCCCTCATCAACTCCTAAATTTCTTTTGTTACCTTGTCGAAGATGATGATGGAGGGTGAAACATTTAAAATACCTTAGACAAGCAAATGGATGCAAGAAAAATGGAGTTATGAGTGTTTGATGAGGGAAGTGTTAGATTGTTGTGCAGTTTGTTCATACAGGTTGGCACAACAGAGAGGGGTGAAGGGCCCATTCTTTGCTCTGTTCTATTTTCCTGATAATTTTGTATACCTCTATCAAATCTCCCCTCACTCTCAGACATTCCAAGGAATAAAGTCCTAACCTTGTCAATCTTTCTCTACAACTCAATTCCTCAAGATCCAGCAACATTCTTGTAATTGTTTTCTTTCAATATTATTGATATCTTTACTATAGGTAGGTGAACAGAACTGCACACAATACTCCATATTTGACCATGCTAATGTCTTGCATAACTTCAACACATCACAAATCCTGTACTTAATAATTTGATTTATGAAGGCCAATGTGCCAAAAACTCTCTTTATGACCCAATTTACCTGTGACGCCACTTTCAAGAAAATATGTACAGTACAACTCCGATTATCTGAAATCCTCAGTTATCCAAAATTTTTAAAAAATTTCTGAAATCAGAAATCCTCATTTATCCAAAATTTTTTCGAAGCTAAACTGACTGGGAACATGGGGCAGTGGCAGCAGTGGACCTTGGGCTCCCAGCGGTGGTGGGGACCTTGGGCTCCCAGCGGTGGTGGGGACCTCGGGCTCATAGGGCTTCTGTGGGGAAGTGTCGGTGATCGGCGGGACCAGCATTTTTTCAGTGAGAATTAAACATTATTTTAAGAAGTGAAACACAGAATTCTGTGGACACCATGTTTGAAGTAAAAACACAAAATGAAGGAGAAACTCAGCAGGTCAAACAGTGTCCTTTATGTTGAGAAAGCAGAGATATGTAACTGATGTTTCGGGCTTGAGCCCATCATCAAAATATGAGAAAAAGCTGGTAGTATTGCTACTGTACCATATGTTACATATCTTGTTATTTGTAAATCTGCAGAGGTTTCATTGCAATTGATTTACTGCTTTTTTGGTTTGTTTTTCTAATAAAACTCAATAAAAATAATTTTAAAAAAAAGGAAAACACCAATGAGTGTCAGAATAAAACAGTTGGGTGGGGGAATGGGGCAGGGCAGAGATGATAGGTGGAGCAGAGAGAGAGGGAGGGGAAGCTATGTTTGTGGAAGAAGGCAGACATTTTAGAAGTTCTGGACTGGAAGACCTCATCTTGGGAATGGCAGAGATGGAGAAATTGAGAGAAGGGGATTGAATCCTTGCAGGGGGCAGGTTGAGAGGAAGTGTAGTCCAAGTAGTTGTGGGAGTTGGAGGGTTTATAGTATATGTCTGTGGAAAACTGGTCTCCTGAGATGGAGACAGATCCAGGAAGGGGAGATTGTTATTGAAGATTGACCATGTGAGTTTGAGGTTAGGGTGGAAGTTGGATGTGAAGTGGATAAGCTCATCGCGGCAGTCCCGATGTAGTCGTCTATTATACTGTAGGAAGAGTTGGGGTGGGGGGGGGTCTTGTCTGTGTAGGCTTGTAGCATGGATTGCTCCACAAAACCTCCAAACAGGCTGGGTCCCATGTAGGTATCCATGGCTACTTTAATTTGGAGGAAGTGGGATGATTTGAAGCAGAAGTTATTGAAGATGAGGACAATTTCTGCCAGGCGAAGGAAGGTGGTGGTAGAGGGTGACTGGTCGGATCTTTGGTCCAGGAAGAAATGAAGTACTTTCAGACCTTCTGTGTGAGGGATAGAAGTATAAAGGGATTGGACATCCATCGTGGAGGTGAGGCGGTCCGGTTTGAGGAATCGAAAGTCGTTGAGATGGAGGGCATGTGAGGTGTCGCATTTGTGGGTGGGAAGGGATTGGACCAGGGGAGAAAGTAAAGACAGAAACAATGGGCCTTCCCAGATGGTTGGGTTTGTGTATCTTGGGTAGGAGGTAGAAATGGGCAGTGAGTGGAATGAGGTTGGTAGCCATGGAGGGGAGGTTTCCAGAGGTGATTAGTTTGGAGGTGGTTTTGGAGATAGTGGCTTGATGTTTGGTGGTGGGGTCCTGTGGGAGGGGTCAATAGGAGGAGGTGTCTGAAAGTGTCAACTGGCCTCAGCAAGATAGAGTAGAGTGTGCTAGACTACAACTGCCCCACCCTTGTCGGTGGGGTTGGGATTGCTGCGGAGAGAGTGGAGGGCAGAGTGTTTTGAGGAGGTGAGGTTGGAATATGAGAAGGAGTGAAAAAGTTGAGACAGTTGATGTCTCAGTGGCAGTTGGAAATAAAAAGGTCCAGAGCGGGCAGTTGACCAGGATGAGGTGTCCAGGAGGAGGAAAAAGGCTAGAAGCAGAGAAAGGGTTCTGGGGGGGAAGGGGGTGATGTGGAGAGTTGCAGTTATGGAAGTGGGCCCGGAGGCAGTTGAAGAAGTGTTTGGCATCACGGCGTGAGTGGAACATTAAGGTGTGGGCAGAGGGGGACAAAGGTGAGGCTGCTACTGAGGACTGAGTGCTCCATCTCAGAGAGGGGAAGGTTGAGGGGATAGTAATAACCAAGCAGGGGTTAGAGTGGGGATTGGTGGAATTGGGGGGAAGGGTAAGAGGAAGGTTGGGAAGGTCTGAGGGTGGAGGTGGGGGCAGTTGTGGGGGGATGAGAGGGGTTGGTGAGGTTAGAGGGGTGGGGAAAAAAGAGAAGGGAGGGAGGTCGGTGGGGGGGGGGGTGAGAGGGATAGGGAGGGTAGCCGGGGGGGGGGGAAGCGATGAGGTCTGAGGGTTGGAGAAGAGGAGAGCAGGGTGAGAGAGTTGGGAGTGGATTGGGGAGGAATGTAGGAGGATGTGAGTGGGATCCAGTAGCGAGATCAGGACTATGGTGACAGTCTGTGTCGGGAATTATGTGGTGCAAGTCAGCAGGGGAGGCTCCAGCATCATCTTCTGCAGATCCAGTGCTGGAGTCAGTAGTCAAGGCGACAGGAGTTCTGGTGAGTAGAGAGTTGGGGTCAGTGTTGCGGTGAGCAGCTGTGGCGTCGGGAACTCCGTGGGGTTTGCAGCCGAAGTTGCTGTTCCAGTGAGCAGCTATGGTGTCGGGAACTCTGATGTTATTTTAATGCTTAAAAAGCTTTACCTTGTTGCTTAAACATTGTTACAAGTGATTTGCTGATGGTACTGGGCTGTTTTTAAAAAATGACCAGTTCTCCGAAAAAAAAAATGATCAGAAATAGGCCTGGTCCTGACCGTTTTGGATAAAATCTATATTCCTGATCCCTTGTTCTACTGCACTCCACAGTTCGCTACCATTTACCATACAACTCGTACTCTAGTTTGTCCTCACAAATGAAATTCCATCTGTCATTTTGCACCCCATTTTTCCAGCTGGACCTGATCCTTTGAATACAAGCTTTGAATGTTGTCCACAACTCCTCCAATCTTTGTGTCATCTGCAAATTGCAGATCGATAAAGATGATAAACAACAATGGACTCATCCCTGAGGCACACCACTAGTCACAAGCCACCAGTCAGACTACCACTCTGTGGCTTCTCCTGCAAACCCAATGCCTAATCCACTTTACTACATCATCTGGGATACGGAGCAAATTAATAATCTTGTCCAATCCACCATGTGGGGCCTTAATAAAGTTTATGTACACAACATTCACTGCTTTCCTTTCATCAACTTTCCTGGTAATCTCCTTGGACATGACCTACGATTCACAAAGCCATGTTGACTCACCCTCTTCAGTTCCTGTCTAACCAAGTACTTATATTTCTGGTTTCTTACGGATGTCAGGCTCACCTTTCTATAATTTCCCAGGTTATTCTTAGATCCTTTCTTAAAGCTATTCTTCAAATTTCTGGTACTTCACCCTTGGCTATGGACAATTTGAGTACCTCTGCTGAGCCCCCTGCAATTTCTGTACCAGCTCTGGGTATTTATCCACTTTTTTTGCCTCAATTCAGCAAGCACTTCTTCGTATATAATCTGTAAAGGTTCCATGACCTCACTGCTTGTTTTCCTTACTTCCCACAACTCTGTCCCCATTTCCTGAGTGAATACGGATGGGGAAAAAAGATAATTAAGATCCCCACCCCATCTCTTTTGGCTTGATACAAAGCTGACCACTCTGATCTTCAACAGGACAAATTTTGTCCCTTGCTATCCTTTTGCTCTTATTATTAATAGAAACCCTAAGGATTTTCCTTCACCTTGCCTGCCAGAGCCATCTCATGCTTTTTTTTAGCCCTCCTGATTTCTTTCTTTTTTTTTTTATTTTTTGTGTTCCTCGAGTACCTCATTTGTTTCTTGCTGCCTTAGCCTGGTATGCACCACATTCTACTTAATCAGGTCCTCAATATCTCTCGAAAATCAATGTTGCGGGATTGACACATTGGCTCCTGATTCCCTTGGGAAATTAGCTAAAAAAGTTTTAAACAAGCTTAAAATAGTTTTAAAGTCTATCTAAACCTCCTTACTTTACATCCAAATAAAGAAAAAGTCATAACGACATCAGGAACCCGAGAAGAAAAAAGATTTTGGGCCTACCTCGATAAAGAAGCATGACTCTGGACTTTGATCTGCCTCCTGATGTCATGAGCTGCTGGAGGTGGCTTCTGTCGGCACCACCCCACCCCTAGTGCGGAGAGATGGCGTCGATGGAGAACCCTTAAGTGAATGCGCATGCGTGGTCCGTCAAACTAGGAGCGCAGCAGTCCCTCGGAGAAAAGTCAGGGACTTTGACCTCTGCACAGGAGGAGGAAGAATCGAGCTCAAGAAGAGGCTCTTCAGCCAAAGAAGAGGAGGTAGAAGAAATTAAATCTGGATCTTATTAAAAAAAGACTTATCTGTAATGTTAATGGAACAATTTAAAGTCATGAAAGGGGAAATGAAGGAGGGATTAAAAGAAGTTAAATTAGAGATTAAAGCTGAAATTAAGGAGATGAAAGAAGAAACTGATAAAATATTGGATGTAGTAAATAAAATGAAAAATAGATTAGAGAAAATGGAACAATTACCAATGTGCAGATGATGTTCAACATGTTGATGACAGGATGAATAATATGGAAGATACAACTACTGGTTTAATTACAGTAAATGAAAAACTTTCTGATAAAGTGAATATCTTGGAGTATTTTAGCAGAAGAAATAATATTAAAATTGTGGGTCTGTCAGATTGGAGTCTTAAAATATTTGGAGAAGATAGTTTTGAAAATAAGATTGAAATTGAGAGAGCTCATAGGACCCTGAGACCTAAACCCTCTCTGAATCAGAAACCACGATCCATAATAATAGTTATTGCGCTATCAAGATGGAGAGATGGTTTTGAATTTGGCTCTGAAGAGAGCGAAGGAACAGTAAGGTCCTCTGTTATGGGAAGGGAGTAGGATCTTGCTTTACCCTGATTTGAGTGAGAATTTATTGAAGAGAAGGAGAGAATTTAATACTGCTAAGAAGATGTTATATGAGAAAGGTTACAAGTTTGTTTTTTTGATACCCGACTACTTTGAAGATTTTTGTTCCTGGACAACAGAATTTTTTTTTACAAACTTTGTGCAAGTGGAAGGGTATGTTCAGTCTTCCTTATTTTCTTTTGTTCCTTTATTTTAATTTTTTAATTGGGATGGAAGAATTTGGTGATTTATTTCTTACTTTATATTAATCAATTGAATTAAGTGATTTAAGCTTGCATATTGAATATACCAAGGGAGTTGGGAGGAATGAGAGGTGTTGATTTCTGCGGGATTACGTGTGTGTTTGTGACCGTGGTCACAACCTGTAAAATGAATATCTTTGTATTGTTGTTTTTCCTTTTCTGTCTTTTTTGGATTCCTGGAGGAGGTGCTGCAAATGCATAGATTTTGTTCGATTGTGAGGAGGTCTGTGGGATGGAGTGAGGGAGAAAAATTAATTAATATTTGGTTTAATGAGTAAATTTATAAAGTTTGTTCATTTTAATGTTAATGGGTTAAACAGAATAATAAAAAGAATGTTAACATATATTTAAAGAATTGGGAGATTTTTATATTAACAAAAAGAACATTTAAAATTAAAATGAGATTGGGTACGATATGTGATGTCTTCATTAGTTCCAAAGCAAAATGGGTAACAATTTTGATTTTTTTTTAAAAAACATCTTCCTATTAAAGTTCTAAACATTTGTACAGACCCTGCATATATTGTCAAATATTTTTGGAAATGTGGAGACTTTTAAATTTGTATACTCCAAATATCAATGATAAGAAATTTATTCAAGGTACTTTTTTGAATTTAGCAGAGACGCATGAAAATATTTTAATAGGAGATTTTAATTTTAGATAGATCTACTCGAGTAGTAACAAGAATGAAAGCTGCTAAAGCTACATTGGGTCTGATGAGAGATTTGAATTTGATTGATGCATGGAGAAGAATTAATCCTAGAGAGAAAGATTATTTATTTTATTCCAGTATGTTTGATTCTTATTCTAGAATTGATTTATTTTTGGTTTTGGCTCAAAAAGGTGATTTGAGTGTTGCTGTGGCTTTAGATGCAGAAAGGACATTTGATAGATTAGATTTGGATTTGGATTACATTTTTAAAATTGGGTTAAAGCTTTATTATTATAGTCCAAAAGCAAAAGTAGTAACAAATGGACAGGTATCTATGCCATTTAATTTAACAAGATCAAGTAGACAATCAAGTCACCAAATTTAATTTTTTTAGCTATAGAACCGCTTGCTCAGATGATTCACTTGGAATTTACACATTTACAAAAGGGTTTTGGGGTAGGTCATGAAGAACAAAATCATTTCATTTGCAGATAACGTCTTAATATATTTGACTGAACCTGAGTCATCTTTACATAGATTATATGCCCAATTGAAGGAATATTGGAAAGTTTTGGGTTATAAAATAAATTGGGATAAAAGTGAAATTATGTCTTTGACAGTCGGTGATTATACCCAGTGTCAGAGTGATGGGGAGTTTAATTGGCCAAAAGAAGGTATTAAATATTTAGGAATACGTTTGAATAATAATTTGAAGAATTTATATAAATTGAATAATTTATCTTAAAAAGAGTGAGGAAGATTTTTAAATTTGGATACATTTGCCTATAGTTTTAATTGGAAGGGTGAATTGTATAAAAATGAATGTATTTCCTAGGATACAATATCTTTTTCTGATATTACCAATATTAATACCTCAAAAAAAATTTCAAGAATTAAATAAATAAGGACATTTCTCTGGAAAGGTAAAATGGCAAGAGTTTCTATGGAGAAGTTAACGTGGAAATATGAATTAGAAAGACTACAGATTCCTAATTTTAAGATTATCAAGTGGCACAGATGAGACTTGCTTCTTATATTTGAAAATGTAAAACAGGCATGGGTTAATATAGCACTGAATAAAATTGGAGAAAAGAAATTGGAGGAATTTATATGTAAATGGGAATCAACCCTGTTTGGTTGCTGATAAAAGGCACAACACTATTTAAGTACTTAATGTTTGGAATAAAATTGTTGGAGGGTCTTTATCACCTTGATTAATCAAGGAATTGTTCATGTGGAAGACTGTGATGAGAGAGGGCAGTTAAGGTCGTTTGAACAATTGAGGAATAAATATGATATACCATGGACTACTCTTTTTTATTGATTTCATTTAAGGGCATATTTGAGAGATAAATTAGGGGCAGCAATGTTTTTGTCTAATTGTACTGGGTTAGAATTTAGGAGTGGGTATGTTAAAAAATGTATCTCTTTGATATATTCGTTATTGCAAGAAGGAACTCTTAAATTAAGATTGTATAGATCTAGGCGGAGATGGGAAACAGACATAAATATTATGTATTGGGAAAATTTATGTATAGATTCTATGACGAATACTATTAATATAAGGTACAGATTAGTTCAATATATATTTTTACATCTATTATATCTTACACCACAGAAGTTGAATGGATTGAAATCAGATTCATCAGATCAATATTTTAGATGTGAGGATGTGGGATCATTTGTACATTCAACATGGTCTTGTCCAAATGTGAGACCCTTTTGGATGTCTATGTAATTTTTTTACAACAAGTTACAGGAGGTGTTTTTCTGTTAAATCCTGATCTGTTTTTATTTTGAAATATTGGAAGGTACAATTCCTAAATTGAAATTGTCAATTTAAATTTGTCAAATTAGCATTAGCAATTGTTAGGAAATGTATTGCAATTACTTGGAAATTGGTTACGACTTTAACATTGCCAAGGTGGCATGCTGAAATACAAAGATGTATTCCTTTGGAAAAAATTGCTTATAATCTATGAAATAAATATTCTTATGTTTTTACAAATTTGGCACCCATATATTCAGGTAATGGGATTAAATTTATAGAGGTTTCCTTTGTACCTCTTTGGTCCTGCAAAATTCTCCTGTATATGTTTTTGTTAGAACTGATGAGTTGCACTGCACGACATCTCTCTCTGCATTCCAAGATTCTTTGCTTTTTTTCATACAATTTATTTTTCAATACTTTTTTTCTCTTTTTTGAGGTGGGAGGGAGGGAATTTGGGATGGGTTGAAAACCATCGTGTATGTAATCAATTTGTTTTTTTTTGATATCTATATTATAATAATTGTAGTTACTGCATTTATAGAGTTTCAAATAAAATATTTAAAAAAAGAAAACCACTGTTCTCTTTTTCTGTTAGTCTTTCCTTTAATTCTGACAGGAACATACAAACTCTGTACTCTCAAAATTTCACCTTTGAAGGCCTCCCACTTACCAAGCACATCTTTGCCAGAGAACAACCTGTCCCACTCCACACTTCCTGGATCCTTTCTGATAAATGTAGAATCTCAACCAGATCAGACCGATCTTTTTCTATAATTATAGTACAACTTTGATTATTCAAAATCATCAATAGTCCGAAATTTTTTGGACCCAGAAGTGATGTCTGCTCGGCTCCAAAAGTTATTTTTAGATAATGAAGGATTTCAGAAATTTTGAAGCCAAAATGATGTCATTTCACATCCAAAAAATTTCAGATAAATGAGGATATCCGAAACAATCAGAAATCCTCAGTTTTCGGAAATTTTTTCAGAGCCAAAAAGATGTCACTGGTTGAAAAAAATGTTGAAATTTGGAAAAACCTCTGAGTAGAACTTAAGAGTTTTTGGAGTTGGATTTATCTTATTTTGTTCAGGTTGTTTTTTGGTGAGAATTAAACATTATTTCATGCTTTAAAAAGTCTTCCCTTGTTGTTTGTTGTTGTTTAAACACTGTTGCCACTGAGCTGTTTTTTTTTAAAAAGAAAATGACCAGTTATCCAAAAATATCATTTATCTGAATTAGGCCCGGTCCTGACCATTTTGGATAATGGCATTAGATTACAGTAATAGATCAAAAATATTTTGCATGCGCTTCCGTCACCTGCCTTGTTTCGTTCCCTTATCAGAGAACCAGTATTGAACTCTCTCTTGTTGGGACTGCTACATAGAAAATTTCCCTGAACACATGTTATCCTTTTACAGTATGGGTACCCCAGTCAAAATGTGGAGAGTTAAAATCACATACAGATTGTAACTTTGTCTCTTGCAACTTGCATCTCCTTACAAATTTGCTCCTCCAATTCTGACTATTGGGAGGGCTAGAATATAATCTCATTAATCTGGTCATCCCTTTCTCATTCTTAAATTCCATCCATGTAGTCTTAGTGGGCAAGCCCTTTTGTCTGTCCTGTCTGAACACTCCTGTGACATTTTCCCTGACTGTCAAAGCCGTCCCTCATCTTTCAGACTTCTCTCTCTCTCTCTCAATCCAATCTAAAGAAATGGAGCCCTAGAACATTGAGTCTTATCCCTTTCTGTATAACAGATTGCAATCAGTGAAAATTATAACACTATCTCTTCCACGATCACACTACGCCATTAGGATGTGTACTCAGTCACCTACTACATCCCTCTTCACCCACGACTATAAAACTAAATATTGTTCCAATGTCATCTTCAAATTTGACAATGACATTACAGTAGCGGACTGGATATAAAATAGAAATGAGATGGAATGTAGGAAAGAAATTAAGACTAGTGGCATGGTGCAAAGCTAACAACCTCTCTCTCAATGTCACTAAGACAAAGGAGATAATCACTAACTTTATGAGAGGGGCAGAGTCCATAGATATGTCCACATTGAAGGTTCTGAACTCAAAAGAGGAGATAGCTTCAAATTCTTAGGAATAGATATCTCCAATGACCTGACCTGGGACAAGCATGTTGATGTGACAGTCAATAAAACGTACCAATGCCTCTATTTTCTTTGAAGAGAAAGGAAGTTTGGCAGATCTCCCTTATCCCTCACCAACTATTAATCATGCTCCATGGAAAGCATACTTGCTGCATGCATCACGGCACGGTAGGGCAGCTGGTCTAATCAAAATCAGAAGCTACAGCAAGTAGTGAATGGTGCTCAGAATACACTTCCCTCCCTTTCATGGACTTGCTCTACTTCTTCAACTGCCTCGAAAAGACAGCCCACATACTGAAAGATCCATCACATCCCAGAGACGCTCTATTCTCTCTCCTCCCATGGGGAGAAGGCTTAAGAGTGTAAAAGCACACACCAACAGGGTTAAAACAGTTTCTTCCCTGCGTCCATCAGGCTCCAGAATGAACCCCATAGCACACACATGTCAAACTCTGGCCAGTATAGCGCATGCACAGTAATACAACAAATCCCAGAATGCATTGGCATCAGCCCGCTAATCGCCCCCACCTCCTCTGTTTACGTTGCAGGGTCTCACCGTGGACTCTGGTTTTGGGGCCTGGCCGGTGTCAGGGGAAGCCAAGGCCACTTCCCAGCGCCTGGAACCGGAGGCCTCAAGCCTGACCTCGCCAGGACCGTTGCCCACTCTCCCTCCCTGCCGCAGGCCGACCCGCGACTCACGGTGACGGGGCCGCTAATCCGCCGAGATGCCGCCCTGCAGCGAGAGCCGATGCCTCCGCACCGTCGTGTCCCCCCGCCCGCCCCCCCCCCACCCCCCCCCACCGCAGCGCGGCCTGGCCGGTGTCAGGGGAAGCCAAGGCCACTTCCCAGCGCCCGGAACCGGAGGCCTCGGGCCTGACCTCGCCAGGACTGTTGCCCACTCCCCCTCCCTGCCGCAGGCCGACCCGCGACTCACGGTGACGGGACCGCTGATCCACCGAGATGCTGCCCTGCAGCGAGAGCCGATGCCCCCACTCTGTCGTTGTCCAACCTGATCGCCCGCAAACCCCGCCCTCCTGCACACAGACTTGAGTAAGTATTATGAACTTTAATCTCAGGATAAAACGATCTTCCAATAGTTTCATGTCACAGTGATAAATATATTCCTGGTTAAAAATGGTCCTGCACCTGGATACAAGCTCATTAGGCATAAAACTTGAAAAGTGTGTAAATCAAAGGATATCTGTACCAATGGAAAAAGGGCATGGCAAATAACCCTGCTAGAGTTCATGCCCACAATCAGTCACCCATTTGATTGTTTCAGGAATCATGTTATTCTCCCACATTCTCAATAGCCCTCAGATTTTACTATTCGACAGCACACTAGCAACATTTGACAAATCCTCTATAGAAAAATATTATTTATTGAATATTTTATTTCTCATTTGTTAATGCTTCTGGAAAGAGTTTATCCAAAACTATTATTAAACATTTATTTTAATAAGAAAAAGTTTAACATTACATATGTTGAAAGAAGAGAAAACATGCAGATGTTGTTGAAAATTTTCAATAAATATTTAGTTCGGCCCTCGACTTAGTCCAAGTTTTTAATTTTGGCCCTCCGTGAATTTGAGTTTGACACCCCTGCCATAGCAGTACTAACATTAATTGATCTTCCTTTCATTATAATCCTATATTTTGTAAATTGTGCTCTTTACATGGCTGTATGTAATGTTAGAAATCATCTGTTTGCAGAAGAATTCTTTTCACTATACTGAATATTTTGTGACTGAAGAAAACAAACTTGTATATTAAAACTATACTTTTTGAATGCTTTGAAAGATTGAGCTCTGTTTCTATTTCTCAGTTGGGAAAAAAATTAAAGCAACTGTGATATGTTTTATCTGTCTCTCCATTGCGATGTGTGTCCTGAATATTTAAAAAAAAAATCTGGTGACTGGCTAGAAATTCATGCTACTGTGACTACTTTTGGATCTTCAATGATAATGACTGTTTTTATCCCTTTGTCAGATGGATTATCCAAGCCACTTCACACTGTCGTTTGTCTGGGAAGTGATGAGATAAGAGCAAATTGTCAGCAAGTTGACAGGGATGGACTTCTCCAGGCTCTATTCAACTGTGTCCAGAAAGCTACAGAGCTAAATGATTGCAGTACACTGCCACACCTTCTTCATCAGGTACAGAAAGTGTTATTAAGCAGAAATGTCTGGAGACACTGTGATTGTAATGCAATATACAAAAGTTCTAGGGAAACTCAGCCTCTAGGAAGCAAAAGGATACAAGCAATGTTTATGGCCTGACCCCTTTGCCAAAGTTTGCACAAAAAAGCATAGAAAGGTAGGGGGAAGATAGGAGGGAAGATGGGGGAGTTTGAGGAGCCCAGGTCAACAAGCAAGAGGTGGCAGGTAGATATGGGTGGGAGGTCAGAAGTGATAGGCATATGTAGTAGTTCTCTGAATGGAGAGTAGCTCTCTGAATGGAGAGAGAAGGGGATGAGGATTTGGGGGAAAGGAGACAGGGATGGGGAAAGAACAAGACAAGGGAAGGGCCTAACGGACACTGGAGAAGTCTCTGTTAATGCCCTCCAGTTGTACAGGGCCCAGATAGCGTGTTGTTCCTCAAATTTTCAGGTGGCCTCAGTTTGGCAGTGCATGAGTCCATGGTTAGGCGTGTGGGTGTGTTAATGGTGTGTGCAATTGAAATGATTGGCCACTGGGAGGTCCCCATTATTGCAGCATATAGAGCGAAGGTGATCAACAAAATGATCTCCCAGGCTGTGTCTAGTTCCCACAATGGGAACACCAGATGCAGTAAATAGCCCCAGCTGATTCACAGGTGAAGTGTTGCTTCGCTTTGAAGGACTTTTTGGGGTCACAGTGGTGGTGAGGGAGGAGGTGGGGGCACGTGTAACATTTTCTGAGGTCACAGGTTCCAAGGGAATGATTAGTGGGAAGGGATGAGTGGATAAAGGAATCCTGGAGGGAGTGGTCCCTGCAGAGAAGGGAAGATGTATCTGGTGGTGGGATCATGTTGTAGGTGGCAGAAATTGTGGAGAATAATATGCTGAACACAGGGTAAGTGAGAACAAGGGGGCAGGGGACCTGTATGGGAAATATAGGAGATGAGGGTGAAAGCCAAATTTATGACAGTAGAGGGGAAGCCACTTGTTTTGGAGAAGGAAGATCTCTTCAAAGATTTTCTGTGAGTAGATGCAATGGAGACGGAGGAATTGAGAGAAAGGAATATCATTTTATAAGGGACAAGGTGTGAAGAGGTGTGGTCGAGTTAACTGAGAGTTGGAGATTTTTGTAAAAAACACCTGAAGCGTTTGTCTCCCAAAATGATAGATGGAGTCGGAGATCAAAGAAGGGGAGGATGTTGCAAGAGATGAACCAAGTGAATTTGAGGTTGGTGTGAAAATTAGCAGTGAAGTGGATAAAGTTGATGAGCGCATCACAGGTGCATGAGGTAGCACCTATACAGTCATCAGGGGAAGAATAAAGGAGCCTTGGCCATGTTGGCTTGTAGTATGGATTTCTCCACATAGCAAACAAAAAGACAGGCATAGCTGGGATCTATGTGGATATTGCTATCAGCCCTGAGGACCCTAAAACCCAGCAGCAATAGAAATCTACCAAGACAAATGGTTACTTAAACAAAAGTTTCTTTTAATTTTCTTTAAACATAAAAGCAGGATCAAACTTGAACTGAGTATTATTAACTTAACACCCTTCTAATTCTAAGCGCACGTGTAGGTAATGTGTATATGTTCAAGAAAGTTCTTGGATTCACAGCCCAATCTCACTTCTCACTCCTCCAAGTTCACTGGTATCAGGTAATTCTTACACTGTGCACAGAATTTAACATTTATGAATTTTCACTAGGCTCTGGTGTTTAAAGTTAAATGGTTACCGCTCAGGAAAGTTCTTGTTGGTTTCAGAGAGGGAGATTTTTTGCTCATTGGCCACATACAAACTGATTTCATCTGATCAGCCACTTCATTGTCTTGTAGAAGAAACTTGCCCCATCATGGGTTTTCCAAATTATAACCTCTTCTTCCAGGTCACCACAGAGTTCCTCTTGTTTCCCTTATTTCAGGAGAAACACTAGCCAGCCATTTCCTCTTGTAAGGACCACAAGGGTTTTTAACAGGCTAAACTCAAAACTCACAACCCGTCTTCAAAATGGGGTTTTCAACAAGCCTGCCAGTTCGCCATGTTGCAGCCTCCAAAAGCCACTGCAGAACTGATATCTCTCTCTCTTTTCTCTCTCTCTCTCCTTTCTCTCGCTCTCTCTCAAAAGAGAAATCCTTTTATTCTCTCTGCTTGTGAAAAAAACACCTTTCTAAGGCTCCAAAACCCAATCCTTGAAAGATCTTATCAGCACTTTGAGGCTGGACTGTTTTATTTGCACCTGCTTTTGAAATTCTTTCCAAAGCAGTTTCATTGTCTTTGCAAAATCACTAGTGCCTGAATGTAGTTTCAGCCAAAGCTCTTGCATTTTAAATAAGATTTTTTTTTTGTTACTCTGTTTGTGAAGTGACCTACATTGAACCTCCACAATCTATCTCTTTTAAAGATATATTAACATATATATATAATATAAAATATAATACAACCTGTAACAGTATCCCTTTGACTTGGATAAAGTGGGATGAGTTAAAGGAGAAGTTATTGAGGGTGAGAACAAGTTCTGCCAGGCAGAGGTTGTGGCTGGTGGATGGGGATTGGTTGGGTCTGTAGTTGAGAAAAAATATTTTAAAAATCTTTTAATTTTTACGTTAAATTAATTTACCACAAGGTTCAAACTTATTATGGCCATTGAAAACTATTGCACCTAATTAACCTGCAACCCTGTACACTTTGAAGAATGGGAGGAAACAGAAGCACCTAGGTAAAACCCATGCAGGTCACGGGGAGATCGTACAAACTCCTTACAGACAGTACTGGATTCAAACCTGGGTCGCTGACACAGCAATAGCATTGCGCTAACCGCTACACTAACCGTGCTGCTTTAAGACCTGTGCAGTATGGGGGATGGAGGTGTAGAGAGTGTGGATGTCCATGGTGAAAATGAGGTGGTCGTGTTCAGGGAACTGGAAGGGCATGTGGAGTATCAGAGATGTAGCTACCTAAAATGCAAAACAAAAGGATCATTTGTAGTTCATTGTACCGTTCACATGATGAATGCATGACTTTGAACAATAAAAGATCCTTCCCGTGAGTTTGTACTGTACATAATAAATGTACAATTTTATCGCCTCCTATTATTTTCAGGAATTCCCATTTATTCTTGGATATGATTTAGAGTTCTTTATATTATTGCATCTTATAATAGCTTCCAAGGCAATGAAGTAAGAATGATGCACGAGAACCAGGAATAAATCTGAACAATACAATGTTCAGATTGGATTTGGATCAAATATTCAATTTTTTCATAAGCACGGACTCAAACTTGACATCTCCCTGCTGCTTCTGAATATTGCAGAACTGGGTAATAGTGCTAGCCAATTTGCTTCCTGAAGACAGGCTTGGAATTTAAAAGCTTTGAGACAAGGAGACTGCCTTTTCAGTGGATCTGGATTTCCATGGCCTTGAAGACCTGGTGAACATTGACCACTGTATCAGGTAGTTTGTATTTGGATTAACATTGATGAGTTAAGAGGGAACCTGGCTAGGATAAAGTGGAATCAAAAATTGTCCGATAAAAGTGTACGGGGACAATTAAAATTTAAGTACAAAGCATATCCACTGACTAACTTTGCTCCATCTCTGCTCAGTGAAGGTGGTGTTGAGCAATGAGGGTGGTGCTGAGCAATGAGGCCATTCATTGGGAAAACACAGAGGCCCTGAGATGTGGTGGAAGGAGCTCCATCTCATAAGCTGTTTGTTTACTTGCTTCCTGAACTGCCTCAATCAGGTTGGCTCTCAGCCTCCTCCACACCAAGGGCAAAAGTCTGGCCTACTAGTCTGTAACTGAAATGTTTCATCTCAGGCAACCTCCTGGTGAATTTTGTCTAAACACTGTCCCATGCGATAACATCCTTCCCTTGATGTGACCTGAATGGCACGTGGTACTCCAAAAGGCAAACCAATTTTTAAAAATCTCTTTACTTTATACCCCTCGCACCAGAGGTTAAAAATGTGCTGCCTTTTCCGCTTTTTCTGCATGCGCTGTGTTAGGTCTGCTTTGTTCATGAATGAGTGAGACAAACACCAGGCTGAGTCGAAATCAGGGTTCTTTGTTCTTTATTACCGGATTGTAACACTTGCGACTAACAAAGTTAGCCGGAGAATGCATTCTGCCGTTATCAGCAAAATGGTGATTTTTTATACCCTTGGATACATGCTTAGAACATCATCATATCATTACTTGTCCAATGACTAAAACTGTTGCTATCCTTTCCCTGCTAGCTTCCTGCCTCTCAATCCATCAATGTCTCTCTTATCTTGTAAGTACAAGGATGCATTCTGTTACTCCTTAGTACTGGGTGACTCCTTCTCCGGTCCCATCTCATGATGTTTTACCTAACAGGAGTACAAGGACACCTCCCCTTCTTGTTACTGCCCTGTACAGGGTAACTCCCTACACATTCCCATCTCATGATGTTTTACCTTACAGCTGCCAACTTCAAGAATCCTTGAACCTGCACATTGAACCTTAATCCACCTTGGGCTTTACCATTCATTCCACGTGCTTCACCATTCCCAGTACTTCTAAAGTTCACCAAACTTGCACTTATTAAATTCCATCTGGCTTTGTTCTTCTCATTTTTTCAACTGGTCAATATTATTCTAAGATTATCCTCTTCATTATCAACCCCTCTAATTTTTGGGTCATGTGCAAACTTACCCATTGTGGCTCCTATATTCACATCCAAATCATGAAAGTGTACAACAAATGGTATATTGTGATTCCAGCATTGATACTTGTCCTGCATCACTGATCTCAGGCTTCCGTACATACAAACAACTCTGCAACAGAATGGAGAAGCTGAGATTCTTTGGAGTTAGCGGTTGAGAAGCAGTTTAATAGAGATAAAGTAGATCATAAATGTGGTTTATATAGTGTAACCAGAGAGATTTTTCTATTAGTTATTGTTTGAAGACCAGAGGCTCAAAGTGGACGTAGGAGATATGAAGATCAACATTATTGCACAGAATTTCATTGTTATCACCATAAGATTGGTGGAAACAAATACTTTGGACTTTCAACAAGGAATTAGATGTTTATTTAAAGGAAAATCAGTTGTAGGTTAATAGAGAAACCATGAATAAAAGTGACAAAATTGGTTGTTTACAAGAAACTGCCATTCCAAGAGCTAGAATTATTTTGTCATTCCATGTCAACATATTAACGAAGTTTATTAGTTATATGTTAGGTATTGAAAATACTGTTTTTATCTGTATTGCCAAAATTTATGGAGTTGAATCATAACCGACCAAACTAACAATAAAATTTATACTTAGATTCATCTTTGGAAGAAATATCTTTAATGTTGTAGGTTTTTTTCCCCAAGTTGAGGGTAATGCAGTTTATTTGTCTGAAATCTCTTTGGCAGCTGTATTAACAAATAAAATTACAGTTTATAACTTGACAGGTGACTTGATAATTGCAGCAAGCTTATAAATCTCTGTCAGATAGCGAAAGTCAATAAATATAGCGCTCATCAATGGAACTTTTGACTTAGAGGTGTACTTCTGCAGAATTTTATTCTAGTTCATTTTTGTAATTCTTTGCAGAGTTTAAAAAAGAAGCAGGATCAACAGTTTTCATTATGTGGAGATGAAAGTCTGCAGCTGCTATAGCTTTTTGCATTAAGTTTGGATATTTTTGATCATACAGTTCTTGACATTTTGTCATAAAGTGCAACACAATGTAACAGTTCTGGGATTACCTCTTATTTTCTAATTTTTAGATTGCTGAAGTCTATTTTGATGAAGAAGAATGTATCCTTTTATCTTTCTACTTTTTCATATTTTCACAATTGACTTTCAATACTCAATGTATTAATTTTTGTCCACGGGTGATGAGTTGAGTAGTTTTGTTGGTTTAATTTTTTTCTCTGCTACCTTGACCTTGTTTTGGTGGAGATATGTTATTCTCAATGTTAAATATTTGGAACACCATCAGACCTGAGTTTATGCTCAATATAGTGCATACACTATAAACAAATGTAACTATATAAAAGTCAGTGAGTACCTCTATTCTTATTCCCTCTCTCAACTTGTGGCTGGTGAGGGGAATCAGAACTAAAGTTTATTTGATAGATGAAGACTCACATAGTGACTTTTGAATCCAGCCATCCCACTATCAGGAAGCAGACATCGATGCATCTGATTGGACCAGTTGTATTCATTTTCCCTTTTCATGTGTTCATTCATGTTGTCCTGCAGATACTCGACAATATCCTCTCAGATTATAAGAATCTCAGCAGTAAATTGTGGTAAATAATTTCAAATCTGGAATGCATTTGAGTCAAATAATGCCTTCTTTTGTAATGAGGACTATGCTATGCAAATCAAAATATTTTCTTGATTTGTATTATAAAATCATTATATTTCCTAGTAATGGCACAGAATCTATTATACATTGTTTCTGTAATGTAAGGTTAGGAATATTGTTTCTGTAATCTTAAATCCCAAATTGTTCTCATACCATATGATGGAAGACCTTGCTTTTTAACTTGATCTGTCCATTTGATGCATGAAGAATGTGATTTTTTTTTCCTTTACCTTGCATTTAGATGAGAAAGCAATACAATTTATTCAGCTGGAAAAATTGTATCATCAAAAATTGCTGACAAATCTTGCTGCCATTCAGGAGTGCTGGGGTATGAACGATTTAGATCTGTAATGAACGCTATCATTTAAAAAAGTGTTGCTTTCAATATAATTTGTGCTTCTGGTCCAAAGAACTTCTAGTTACGACTGTACTGTACTTCTGAATTTGGACATCATGTAAATTAAGGCTCATATATTTAATTCTTAAATTTTCAGTCTCCACCTTCATCAGTTGAATAAATTTTAGTAGTCCCGTATAGTGTTTTAGCTGAAAAATATTTATTTTCCCTATTGTTAAAAAACCAAGTAATATTGAAATTATTTTTTTATGAAGAAAAACAAATAAAGTGAAAGTACTCAACAGGTCCTCTAACATTTACAGATAAAGAAAGTTATCATTTCAGATTAAATAATCTTTGACAGAACTAGAAAAGTGAGAAAACAAGTTATTTTTATGTTACAAATGGTTGGGGAAGGATTGGATGTGGTTTTTATGAACTTGGTTGGGAAGCAAGATTAAAAGCTCTGTGAGGAAAGATCGTTCAGATAACTTCATGAAAATTGTGATCTACTCATAGCAGATGGTCCTCCAGTTATATTAGCATTTGTTTGATCTTTTTTCCGATTGGTCTAAGTGGTTAAGTACCCTCAGATGTTCAATAAAAGAGTCAAGGCAGAAAAAAATTGGCTGGGCCGTGGGGCCAAGAGAAATGCAGTACAATTAATTATAGCTTTTTCAAAAAGACAAAGGAAGCATGATCAACTGCATATGGCATATAACTGAAGGTTATATTAAAATTTTGCAACACATTAGTTATATTTCGTTTACAGAGCACAATTCTAGTGACTATCTTGTCAAGGTAATTCAGAAACTGAAGAAGGTAGAAAAAAATTTCCAAGGTTGAAACCAGAATGTTATCTATATTATCACGGCAAGTTACAGGTTTGTGTCACTGTAGAAGAGAAGTCCAAAAATTGACTTGTTAGGCCTTTGACCAGATTTCGCGTTTTCATGTGTGTTGAGACCAAATTTCATTGTTAAAAAATCTGTTTGGGGAATTAAAGATGAACCTTTTTGTCTGGAGAACAATGTGAATGAACTTGATAGAGCAGTGATATTCTGGGAAACAAAGTGAATAAATTCTGGAGATGCTCTCCTAACTACTGAAGGAAGGAACAGTCGTTCTCTGAAAGGTTTAAATGAAACTTGAGGTTAACTTTGCAGGAAGGAAAATGCAATATCAGCATTCATTTCAAGAATACGAGAATATAAAAGTGAAAAAGTAATGCTGAGGCTTTATAAGGCATTGGTCAGACCACGTTTGGAGAATCAAGAGTAGTTTTAGGCCTCGTGTCTAAGGAAGGATGTTATTAGCATTGGCGAGGGTAAAGAGGATGTTTACAAGGTTAGTCTTGGGCATGAGAATGTTCTGGGCCTGTATGTTCTTGCTGGAGTATGGAATGATGAGGGGGGACTTCATGAAAGCGTACCAAATATTGACAGGGCTGGATAGAATGGACATGGAGGTGTTTTCAATAATGGGTGAGACTAGGACCACAGTCTCAGAATAAAAGGATGTCCCTTTAGATCAGAGATGAGAAGTTACTTCAGTCAGAGGGTTGTTGTTTTGAGAATTCCTTGCCATAGACGGCATATTTAAAACTGGGATGGATAGGTTCTTGCAAGTGTGTCAGAGATTATGGGGAGAAGAAAAAGAATGGGGTTGAAGGAAAAAAATACATCATCCATGATTTGAATGACAGAACTGACTTGATGAGCTGAATTAGTCTGCTCCTTAGTCTTAAGGTTTTGAAAGCTGTTCCACTTAAGCTTTTGCTGTACTGCGCAGATTAATGCAATAACATATTTAAAAATACCAATACCTTTAAGGGTAGCAATTCAACAGAGTTGCAGAATAAGTTGTCAAGTTAAATGGAATTATAACCGAGGTGTATGATCAATCATGATTTCCCACTGCGATTGTAATAATTTTGTGTGCAGAACAGTTGAAATCAGTACCAAAAAAGCACATTGAATTTATAGATTTGATTTTTGTTCTTTATTACCCATTATCCACCACTTCTCACCCATCTTTACCCTCTGAAGCATTGAATTTTATGAGAATGAAAGTACTTTTTAATAGTTTTGTATTCCTGGTTTGAGATTAATTTGGATTAAAACCTGAGCCATTAAATTTCCTTTGTTTTAGTTTACATCAAATAAAGTGTAATGTTTGGAATAGTTTGCTCCTGTTGGGCAGAATATTTGCTTGTTTACAAAATTATTTTACTTAATAGGAGAGAAATGTTTCTCCACACATCTGTGGCAAGATAAATGCTGACATTTTTCATGCAAGACTTTACCTCACCAGGCTGTGGTGACTTCTCAATGTTTTTTCCACTAATCAGTATTCTTTTCTCATCATGGACTGCAATCTAATGACAGAAATTAATGTTGACAGGTACATTTTTGGAAATTGAGAGGGCAACACTTAATCACTGAAGCATGACTAATTTAAATATTTTTGCAAGATCACGTGGTGCATGTTCTATGTCATGCAATAAAGCATTCATATATGGCATGTTAATTTGGTATTCTAAGTGGTGTGATAATAAATGAGGGACACAATTTGAAGTACTACAGAGCTTGAACTGTTTTGACAGTATGGCTGATGAATTTGTTTTCATGTCAGGCAAGCCTTTGAGATGTTAATGAGAAACTTTAGCTTCAGCTGACTTTTTCTGATCTTGCAGAAATGAAACTGGAAGCAGCAAAGGCAAGGAAGACTGTGCAACGGGGAACTGTTCAATCATTAGATAATGATAAAATAAGGAGCCTTACAGAAATATGTGCCTCACATTGTAGGTATGTTCACTATTTGCGCTATATTATTGCGTACATTTAGTTCAAGCAAATGTTTGTGACTATGTTTTTGGACATCAGGGACTGTTCCAACAGCACAAAAGGATTGTGTACAACCGTGCACTATTTTAGGGTCATTCGCTGTGAATATTAATTCAATTAAGTATATTGTTTTTGTACAATTGTACATTTGAACTAAAATTCTCTCTGGCTGCAGTTGAACACATATTTTGTAAAACTAGAATATATATGACAATAAATTCCTTATTATTTACATGGGGTAAAAGTTCACTGGGGATTATTGTTTTAGTTACTGGAGCTATACAATCCCAAACTGTGGGAGGATGTGGAAAATTCTTCTTCTTCTTTCTTTGGCTTGGCTTCGCGGACGAAGATTTATGGAGGGGCAACGTCCACGTCAGCAGCAGGCTCGTTTGTGGCTGACAAGTCCGATGCGGGACAGGCAGACGCGGTTGCAAGGGAAAATTGGTGGGTTGGGGTTGGGTGTTGGGTTTTTCCTCCTTTGTCTTTTGTCAGTGAGGTGGGCTCTGCAGTCTTCTTCAAAGGAGGTTGCTGCCCGCCGAACTGTGAGGCGCCAAGATGCACGGTTTGAGGCGAGATCAGCCTGCTGGCGGTGGTCAATGTGGCAGGCACCAAGAGATTTCTTTAGGCAGTCCTTGTACCTCTTCTTTGGTGCACCTCTGTCACGGTGGCCAGTGGAGAGCTCGCCATATAACACGATCTTGGGAAGGCGATGGTCCTCCATTCTGGAGACGTGACCTAAAAAAATAGTAAGAGTGGTAGTCCATTCATTCCTGCACCGCCATTCAGCACGATCGAAGTCTGTCTCAACGGTAAGGTGGTGAACTAGTTAGTGAGGTGTCTTACAGTTATGAATTCGACCCTATCTTGGGTGTTGTCATTTGGAGTTGCATTATTCTCCCCATGACCATGTGGATGTCTTCCCAGTGCTCTGGTTTTGTACCCCATCTCAAAGACATAATAGATTGATTGGTCACTGTAAATTACCCCTTAGTGCAGGTAAGGGGCAAAAAGGATCCCAAGTGAAATGGTGATGGGGATATAAAGTTGCTTGAGGAGAATGAGATCATAAGGCACAGGACTGATGGGAATGCTCATTTGATGTTGATCTGAAGGGCTGAATAGCTGGCTCGTATGCTGTAATATATGATCATCACTTTCCTGTACTAACTTTTGATGCCCTTTGTGTTCAAAAATCCATTTGTCTTGACTGTACTTAGTGACGGAGCTTGCTTTTTTTTTAAAATTTTTTATTTTTCACACCATAAATCACATTAGCCATGATATACACTATTTCTTTTTCACACATATACAGTGACTTTTTCTCCCCCCCCTCCTCCCAAGCCACCCCCCCACCCCCCCCTCTCATCCATTTTAGGTATACAATCTAGGTTGCATTAAGCCAGTCAGACAATGTTGTCATTCAACAAAAATACACCAGAAATTCTACTGAGTCCATTCTTTTCTTTCCTTCTCCTTCCATCAACTTAGGTAATGTTTGTCCCCGGTAGGTTTTCGCTATTGTATTTAATGTAAGGCTCCCATACTTGTTCGAATATTTCAATATTATTTCTTAACCTATATGTTATTTTTTCTAATGGAATACATTTATTCATTTAAATTTAGTAGTTTCTTCCTTTTAATTTGGTTATGTATTCCATTAATATTTAAAGTCATATAGTTCAGCGTAGCCCTTTTATATTTTGTTTATCTTCTCTTTCCGTTTTTCCATCATTACCTTTCCTCCTTTTCCATTTCTGTTTTCTTATTTTCAACTCTTTATAAGACAACATTCCTACAACATCCAACATTTTCCTTATTCTCCTATTTCTATCTTATTTATCCCCAATCTCCCCTTCCCCTCCTGAGTTGTCCTTTATCCCTTGTCGGACAACCACATCTCCCCTCTCCATTTGGATTTGCGAATCCACTCGCAAGCGTCAATTGATTTTGCAGTGACCGCTATTTCCCCCCACCCCGCCCCCCCCAGAAAAGATTTCACTTTTCATATGTCACAAAGGTCACTCTTTTAATTCCCTCCTTATTCTCTCTATTCCATTACCTTCCCTTATTAATTCTTGTCTATACTATCTATATTTTCCTCTAAGTACAGATACATTCACGTATGCACATTGTCTCTATTCACTCTTATACCTCTTTACCCGCATACATATCAATCGTGATCATTTTTACTCTCATTACCCGTCTTCATCCCTCAGTCTATTTTTGTCTTTACCCACATACATATCAATCGTGATCATTTTTACTCTCATTACCCGTCTTCCTCCCTCAGTCTATTTTTGTAATTGTTCTGCAAATTTTCGTGCTTCTTCTGGATCCGAGAATAGTCTGTTTTGTTGTCCTGGAATAAATATTTTCAATACCGCTGGATGCTTTAGTATAAATTTATACCCTTTCTTCCATAAAATCGCCTTTGCTGTATTGAACTCTTTTCTCTTCTTTAGGAGTTCAAAACTTATATCTGGATAAATGAAGATTTTTTGCCCTTTATACTCCAGTGGTTTGTTGCCCTCTCTTACTTTTTCCATTGTCTTCTCCAGTACCTTTTCTCTTGTAGTATATCTTAGGAATTTTACTACAATAGATCTTGGTTTTTGTTGTGGTTGTGGTTTAGAGGCCAATACTCTATGTGCCCTTTCTATTTCCATTTCTTGCTGTAGTTCTGGACATCCTAGGGTCTTAGGGATCCAATCTTTTATAAACTCCCTCATATTCTTGCCTTCTTCATCTTCCTTAAGGCCCACTATCTTTATGTTATTTCTTCTGTTATAATTTTCCATTGTATCTATTTTTTGAGCTAGTAGTTCTTGTGTCTCTTTAGTTTTTTTTAATTAGATTCCTCCAATTTCTTTTTTAAGTCCTCTACCTCCATTTCTGCTGCTACTGCCCGCTCTTCCATCTTGTCCATTTTCTTTCCCATTTCTGTTAAGGTCATCTCTATTTTATTCATTTTCTCTTCTGTGTTGTTTATTCTTTTTCTTAAATCATTAAATTCCTGTGTTTGCCATTCTTTAAATGACTCCATGTATCCTTTAATAAGAGAAAGTATATCCTTTATCTTGCCTTTCTCTTCTTCTTCTATTTCACTGTACTCTTCCTCTTCCTCTTCTTCTACCTCTGGGTTGGCCATCTGTTGTTTCTTTGTTGCCCTTTCCTTCTCTTCTTTCTTGTTTCTATTGTCTTTTGTTGTCTCTTCTTGCTGCAGGTGTTCTGCAGCTGTCGTTGCCGGCTGTGGAGATCGACTCCCCAGCTGGTCCCCCCTCCCGTCAGTGTGTTTTTTTTCATGCGCGGTTGCGCACTTTTACTCGGCTCAGCGAGCCATTTTTGTAGTCCATTATTTACCGACCTGAGGGAGCGGGTTTCTCTCTCCGCAGCGGGCCTCTTCGGACAGGTAAGGCCTTCACCTTTTTCCTCCTTTGTCTTCTCTTCCTCTCTTCTTACCGTTGCTTTCGATTTTTCTTTTTTTGTTGCCATCTTCTTTCCACCTTTATACTCACTTTTCTGTAACTTTTATTTCTGTGCCTTTGTGTTTTCCTTTGTTTTTCCCGACTTTTCTGGAGAGGGCTGGAGTTCACCGTCCGGCCACTACTCCATCACGTGACTCCTGGAGCTTGCTTGATTAAAAAAAAAACTCCAAAGATTCACTGCCATCAGAAAAGAAGAAATTTCAATATGCACAGTCTGAATGGGCGACCACTTATTTTGAGACGCTGACCACCACCTCCCCCTGCCCAAACCATCTTGGTTTGAGATGCTGCAGCCAAGGAAAAATGCCTACATGTACCATATATTTTGGAATTTGCTTTGGCTTTGATTCTGATTCTTAAACCTGATCTCAAGATCAAATTGTTCCACAACTACATTGCTTTAATTAAGGCAAAATGTTCTGAGGTGTGAATTAACTTCTACCCTCCCACCCATACCAACTGTCTGATGTTTGCTGAGTAAATATATTGCCTTTATCTAAAATGAATTGTTTTTCACCATTTTCTTACTTTTTGTTTATTTTTAGTAATATTTTAACCAGCATTAACAAAAAAGTATTTATATTTTAATATTAAAATAAGAACAATATTGCTTGTAATCTGAAATAAGATGTTGGATATTAGAGGAATCCTTGGGGCCCGGCATAACAGTAGCAAAATGTATCTGTACAGTGACTTTAATAACATACGATCTATCACAATAACATTATCAAATAAACAGGCAAGAGGTGGGTACGAGTTGAAGGGCCTCTTCTGGGAGGAAAGAAGAGAAAAAAGATGAGAAGTGATGGGGGAGGGGATAGCTCTCTGAATGGAGAGGGAAGGGATGAGGAGCTGAAGGAAAGGAGATAAATGGAGGAAGAGAGAGAGAAAGAGATGGGAAGGGCCAAATGGAAACCGGAGAAGTTGATGTTCGTGTCATTTGGTTGGAGAGTGCCCAAAGGGAGTATTAAGTATTGTTCCTCCAACTTGCGGTTGGCCTCGGTTTAGCAGTGCATGAGGCCATGGAGACTTGTGTTGGTGTGGTAATGGGGTGCAGATTGGAAATGGTTGACCACTGGTAGGACCCTGCTATTGCAGCAGACCAAAGGTGCTCAACGAAACAAGCTAATTCTACATTTTATATTTTTTTATATTTGCCGCAAGCTTACTTTCGTAATTTATTTTTGCTCTCTTGATTAGTCCCTTTGTCCTCCTTTGGTGCATCTTGAACTGCTCCCAGTCTTCGGTTGTGGTACTTTTTTTGGCCAATTGATATGCTCTCTCTTTGGACCTAATGCTGTCTCTAATTTCCCTTGTTATCCACGGTTGAGTCACCTTTTTTGAGTGGCAGGCGGTGACCAGTGGGGTGCCACAGGGATCTGTACTGGGACCCTAGTTGTTCACAATTTACATTAATGATCTGGATGAGGGGATTGGATGTAATATCTCCAAATTTGCAGATGACACTAAGCTAGGAGGGGTTGTGTGCACGGAAGATCAGGAAGCTCCAGTGTGATTTGGATAAATTGAGGGACTGGGCAGATACATGGCAAATGCACTACAATGTGGATAAATGTGAGGTTATCCACTTTGGTAATACAAACCGGAGGGCAGATTACTATTTGAATGGCAATAGATTAAGAGATAGGGAAGTGCAGAGAGACCTAGGGGTACTTGTACACCAGTCTCTGAAGGCGAGCATGCAGGTACAGCAGGCGGTTAAAAAGGCAAATGGTATGTTGGGCTTCATATCAAGAGAGTTGGAGTATAGGAACAAGGATACCTCACTGCAGCTGTACAGGGCCTTGGTGAGACCCCACCTGGAATATTGTGTGCAGTTTTGGTCACCTTATCTAAGGAAGGATGTTCTTGCAATGGAGGGAGTGCAGAGGCGATTCACCAGGCTGATACCTGGAATGGCAAGAATGACTTATGAGGAAAGATTGCGCAAATTGGGATTGTACTCGCTGGAGTTTAGAAGATTGAGAGGGGATCTCATAGAGACATATAAAATTCTGGCAGGACTGGACAGAATGGATGCAGATGGCATGTTTCCAAGGATGGGAAAATCCAGAACCCGGGGCCATAGTTTGAGGATAATAGGCAAACCATTTAGGACTGAGATGAGGAGGAATTTCTTTACCCAGAGGGTGGTGAATCTGTGGAATTCATTGCCACAGAGGGCAGTAGAGGCAGGTTCATTAAATATATTTAAGAGGGAATTAGATCTATTTCTTCAGTATAAGGGTATTAAAGGTTACGGAGAGAAGGCGGGGACGGGGTACTGAACTTTAAGATCAGCCATGATCTCGTTGAATGGCGGAGCAGGCTCGAAGGGTCAAATTACCTACTCCTGCTCCTATCTTCTATGTTTCTATGTTTCTATCCAGTCTGCCATCCCTTCTGCTCTCAAACTCTTGTTGGCCTGTATTCCTCCCCATGCTCCTCCCCCACCTTTTTATTCAGGTTCCTGTCTCCGTTTTGCTCATACCTTAACAAAGGACTCAAGCCTGAAATGTTGGTTATCTATCTTTGCTATAAAGAAAGCTGCATGATCTGTTGAGTTTCTCCAGACTACAATCACAGCCCCTGCAGACTTCCTTGTTTAACTTCACCAAAGTTAAACAAATTATTTCACTTCCAAGATTTTTTTTCTTTTATATACTTGCAGTAATTTAAGTCTGATATTCATTTATATTTGTTTTTTTTTTTGTTTGTATCAGGGACAAATATTCAGCCACTGTTTGGACATGTAACTTATTTAAACTTGCTTCATATCCCCTGGAAAATTCAATTAGTAGTTGTGTTCTTTTTCCTTGACCAACTAATGCGTTTGAATCAACTTTAATGCAGTAAACAGAAGAAAACCAAATGCTCCTTCTAAAATTGGAGTTGCGATGTTTGTATTGAGGGTGAATCTCATCATTTCAAATGATTCTCTGCCATTAGTTTTCAACCACTAATCATTTTGTGGTTTTAAGTCTTGGGTCCATCTCATGGTCAGTTAAGAGCTACATTTGGACCAAATGTTAAATATTACCATCATTGTCTTATAGCTTTGGAAATTAATGCTTTAAAAACTTATGATACTTGTAATTGACCCCAATCTATGATGTGATCTATAGTCAGTCCTTTCATCATTTGGTGTCACGTTGACTGTTTTATGTTCCTTAGGTTCACCACTGTGCACTATTTCCATCTATGGCCTAGGCTTTCACAGACAAAGCAGGATAAGTCAGCATGAGGTTTAAAGGCAATGTAGAGGAAGGGAAAAAAATGGAATCCATAGTTGCAGAAATAGTGTCTGTGTATTTAAAAAAAAGCCATAAAATGAAGAATGGAAAACATGAGCAAAGCAAGAGCCAAGATTAAATTGACAAGAGCAAGTACAGTTCAAGTTTAAAATGTGGAAAATTGTGTGAAATATTTCCATTACAGTATATAAATCCAAGAATGGACAAGAATGGTTTAGACAGGTAAGGAAGGAGTGAGAATTTGAGTTAATATTTCAGACAGCAATATTTCGTATGCAATTTTGGCCTGTATCTATCGTAGCATTCAAGATCAGAAGCTGTGACAAGGAACCTGTATTATGCTGATTTCAGGAAAAAAGTCTGTAGTTTAGGTTATATAGTCTTAATCGTGCATACCTCTCTTATTCTATAACCCTTCCTCCTTTAATTTCATCCACTTAAATGCCTGAACAACTAATTCTGAGAGTGACTTCCATAGTCTCTGAAAAGGGCTTCCCTTAAATTATGTTCAGACAAGAAGTCATCACAAACAGTGGTGCAATGGATGAGAAAGTTTATGCAAATACAGAGGTTAACGGAATCAAGGTAAGTAGCAGGATGGGCAGTGGTGGGGGCGGAGCATACAAGGTCGATGAGAGTAAATTGCATCAGTGGTTCTCAACCAGTGGGCCACGGTATGGATCCATGTGGGTCTTTAAAAATGTTGAATCCTTTAAATTAGATAAAGATGTGTTTCTTACAGAGCTGCCTTTGACACAAAAATATTGCTTCATCACTGCCATTAGTGGGCCAAGGCATGTTAGGCCAGAAGCCAGGTAGGCCTTAGACTGAAAAAGGTTGAGAACCACTGCTTTAATGGAAGACAGATGAACTGGACACTCTTTTACATGCCCCCCACCCCCCCACCTCACGAAAAACCTCCCTGAAAACTTGAAATCTGGATATTTCTTACCATTTCCCAGTCTTGATGAAAGATCACCAACCTAAAACATCAATTCTGTTTGTCTCCTCATGGATGCTAATTTCACATTTCCAACTTTCACTGTCTTTCATTCATGTAGATGTCAAATACTTTTTTTATTTTAAATTTTTTTATTTTTCACACTGTGAACCATATTGACCAAAATACACACAAACATTTCCCTCTTGAATATACAGTGTCATTTTCTCCCCTTTTTCCCCCCTCCCTTCCCTCCCTCCTTCACTCCCCCTCCCCACCCACTTAACGTTCAACCTATATGATACATTAAACCCATTAAACAATGTCATCACACAATGAAAATAAACAAGAAATTTGTGTCATCTACTTTTACACACTGGGTCAGTTCATTTCGTCTTCTCCTTCTGTCATTTTAGGGGGTGGAGGTCCGCGGTAGGACTTCTCTGTTGTGTTCCATGTACGGTTCCCAAATTTGTTCAAATACTGTGATGTTTTTCTTAAATTGTATGTTATTTTTTTCCAATGGAATACATTTATTCATTTCTATGTACCATTGCTGTATTTTCAGGCTATTTTCTAATTTCCAGGTTAACATAATACATTTTTTTGCTACAGCTAAGGCTTTGAAAATACTTTGAAAATGATTGTAATAGGTATTTTGACAGTGCTATCTGCTAAAATGCAGACTTCTTTTTGATTTGTATTTAAACTCAGTTTGCTTTTTAAATCTTGTCAATGGTTAACATTGAAAGATTGTTTGTTTTTTTTTTCAGCCCAAATCTACCAGGTGGAAAAGTAAGTATTTTCTTTAAATAACAATTAATCACTTAGATCAGGTGTTAATATCATGGTTCAGTGTTGGACGTGTCAGCTGTGACTTAGTTGATAGTACTTCGACCTTGTAATTCAGGAGATCATGCATTTAAGGTCTACTTGGGATACATGAGCATTATGGCTGAATAACACTCGAGTGCAGACCAGGAGATGTGCTACTCCATCAGAAATGCAGCTTCAAATGAGATGTTAATCCAAAACTTTGCCTGAATTTGGATGAATGTGAAAGTATGGCTTTGAAGATGATCAGAGGGGGCCTGTAGTTTGGGTGCTGTGGCCAGTATTTATCCATCACTCAAGGTCATTACAAAAACAGTTTAGTTGTTCATTTGAACATTGCTGTTTGTGGGACATTGCTATCTTTGATTGAACTCCTACGTTGGGAACCATACTTCAAAACCGTTTTGATCATAAATAGTTTTAGGACACCTTGAAAGAGCCACAAAAGTTGTTGCACAAATGCAAATCATTTATAATTTCATTGGTCAACATGAGTTTGGCTGTCAGATTTACTTCTGCAAGCGCTTTTTTTCTATAAAATCCGCATCAATGCGAACTCAAAACTGAATACTGTGGTTCTTTGCGCATTCCTTTTGGTGATTTATTAATTTTATTAGGTAGTTAATATGTCATCTATTGACTGTAGGAAGTAACATGAAGACTGAAGTTTTTATGAAATTTCCAGTATTTTTATTCTCTTCATTGGATTATTTCCTTCAACTGTTTGACTCTGTACACTTTCCAGTTGTCTGACTGAAGCTCGCTTCTTGTTCTTGCTGCGCAATTGGTGATGCTTTATCCATTGTGCTATTGCAGTATCTTTCTCCCCAAAAACAGCCACACTTTTACAAACTTCTTTAAAATACTTTCTTAAAATTCTTGAATGCCGCTTATGTTCATTGAACTCTCTTATTTTTCACTTAATGTGTAACATGAAACTTTAAGAGAGACATTAGGGGTATTTTTTTATATACAGAGTGGTGGGTGCCTGGAATATATTGTCGGGGTGTTTGAGACTCTTGGATGAAAGAAAAATAATGTTATGAGTTAGGAAGGGTTTCATTTTTTTTAATATAGGTATATATAAATTGGCACAACTTCATACTGTGCTGTAATGATATCTCTTGATATCATTAATTGACAAATCAATTAACTTCAGTCTTCTGCTATTTAATAAACCAGAATCCATTGTCTTTTAGGTAGTTCTGAACATATTGCACCAAAGTTGAAAAAAGTAGGCTGAGTCTCTGGAGAAATTATGTAAAGCACATTTGGACAAGATAAGATTTCCCCAAATAATATCATGTTTCTGGTTTGGATCCTCAAACATGGCAATCTTTTTTCCATACATGCCATCTTTCCACAGAGAAATAAGGATGTCAACGATTTTTAATGCTGGGTTGGCAGAGCAATTGTTGCCCTCCCTGTAAATAAAATTCAAATCTATTGACATGAAGGCTAAAATAAATTCTTCATGATTGAAAAGGTATTGTGCTAAAGATTTTGCAAAATTTTCCTTTTGTAAACAGAATTAAACTTTTAAGCATCCAAATAGCAGGTTTTTTTGTTCATATTTCACATAAATATGAATTATTGGGATGATGAAACTGAGAAAATTTTGAATACAATACACTGATGTGATGTTTTCTCTTGCAAGCCTAATTATATGTTTGTCAGATTTCAACATCAGCAGAATGTTTCTACAAAACTGAATGCCATTTCACTTCAAAGGAAGAAGATGCTTGCAAGGACATTACTACAGAAAACAACTCAAGTATGTATGGAATAATTTAAATCTTTAATGTATATATTCCTTTTGTTTAGTGAAAAGGTGAAGGTTTTGATTAAAATCTTAGAATGGTCCTTTGTAGTTTAAAAATGGCCATTACTTGGGGCATCCTTTGAACCTTTGGAGGTTTCTAATAGGTCTGACCTTAATCACCATATTTCAGGTAATGAAGATGCCATTTGGGAGTAAAGACTCCATTAAGCAAGTAATTGCATTAAATTGGACAAACATAAGTGGCATCCATATGACTTGAATTTCTGCATTTGTTCCAATGATCATTAAAACTAAAACATTTCCACTCAAAAAAATCTTAATTTGGTGAAATCAGGCCACAGAACAGAAATAAAATGGGAATGTTTTGTGAACGATCAACTCTGCTATCATGAAATTTTAAATTTGGAATTGTTAAGCTTTTCAAAAGAAATGGTGCCATATAATTTGTTTCACTTCGGTTGGTTAAGCCTTGGTGTGCACTGCCCTCGGCTGATAAGATTTCTAGTTTCATAAGTACCTTCTCGGAAACTAATAATGACAAGCTATGTGAAGTGAAGAAATGTTTATACAGATTGCCCTTGATTCTGCTCCTATATCCTATTGATTTGGTGTGGGATCACCTGTTCACCTGCAGGATTACCTGTTGTGACTATGTTACTTGAGACCGTTCTTATCATCATTAAATGTTTCTGATCATTTAGTCACAGTGGAAACAAATTCCATTGTTTAATTTTAAAAAAAATGGAAACATAAAAAAAGAGGTCATTTTCAATTACAGATGACTCCCAAAATAATGGAGCTATGTTTCAAGAAAATGGGCCTTATCACTGATTTCTGTTACGAGGCATCAAGAAATGCAAATTTCATGAGCACAAATTTTATTCCATATCTCATTTATCAGGGCAAATTTTCATAACCCTAATTAGGGTTGCCTAATTAAAGGTACAAGGACTGCCTAAAGAAATCTCTTGGTGCCTGCCACATTGACCACCGCCAGTGGGCTGATAACGCCTCAAACCGTGCATCTTGGCGCCTCACAGTTTGGCGGGCAGCAACCTCCTTTGAAGAAGACCGCAGAGCCCACCTCACTGACAAAAGGCAAAGGAGGAAAAACCCAACACCCAACCCCAACCCACCAATTTTCCCCTGCAGCCGCTGCAACCGTGTCTGCCTGTCCCGCATCGGACTTGTCAGCCACAAACGAGCCTGCAGCTGACGTGGACATTTACCCCCTCCATAAATCTTCGTCCGCGAAGCCAAGCCAAAGAAAAGAAGGGTTGCCTATCATTTTAAAAAAAACACTTCACTAGAAGGTCTCCAACCCCATTCAAGTGAATGGATCCACATTTGATGCAACAGCTGTGATGTGAAACTGGATTCAAAGTGTACCTGGATTCTCTGCTTAGTAAAAATTGGAACCTTCTCATGGAAAGTATGACACAGAAGGCAGCTATCTAACCTATCGTGTAGTGACAGTTAAAGACCCAGCCTATGACTTATTCCAGGTGGTCTGTGGTCTGCAGGTCACAGCTGTTCAAGAACGAAGCCAAGTACTTACGAAGAACAGTGAGTGTCCACTTCCACTACT
This sequence comes from Narcine bancroftii, assembly GCF_036971445.1. Lineage (NCBI taxonomy): Eukaryota > Metazoa > Chordata > Chondrichthyes > Torpediniformes > Narcinidae > Narcine > Narcine bancroftii. The sequence continues at coordinate 18,762,742 of NC_091472.1, forward strand.
CTTTCAGGCAGGGAATTCAGATTCCAATCGTCCTCTGAAAATGTTCTTCCTCATCTCTCCTCTAATCTTTTTACCGATTACTTTATATTTAGGTCCCTGGTATTTCACCCCACAACTAAGGCAAATTCATATTTCCTATTTATTTAGACCTGTCGCAATTTTAAACATTGCAGATCATTTAAATACTTGGCCACCTCTGCTCCACAGAAAACACTACCCCAGCCTATTCGGCTTGACATCACTGCTAGATTTTTCTACTCCTGGTAACATGTTAAATTACCTCTGCAGCTTCTCCAATGAAATAGTACCTTTTTCATACCCTGGATATGACAACTTCATGCAGTACTGAAGCTGTGGTTAAGCTAATATTGTATGCAGTTCTATCTTAAACCTTCAGCTCTAATATTTAGTACCTTGTCAAATAAAGGAAAGCATTGCAAATACTTCTCCAACTACATTTCAGAATCTGTGGTTGTACCCTCTGAGATTTCTTTGTTCCTCAACACCAGATGTTTTGTAATTTGACTAGTCTTGTTATACTTACTCAAATGCATAAATTCAATGGTTTAAATTGAATTTTTGCAACTGTTCTGTATAACTGATCAGACAACATCATGGTCTAAAACATTCTCACTGTCAACATGGCCAGTTCGCGCAGAACCGCCAGTTAGTTTGTCAACCCACTCTGGCCCTATCATAATACTCTAAACAAGAGTACTCTTTAGGAGGCATTAAGGGTTTTTAAAGACATTAATATGACCAGAGGCAAAGCAGCAAAAGAAAGGCATGCATTAAAAATGACCGAATTCAAAGTCATCTGCCACTAGGGGTATCGACCACACCCGGTCGACGAGGGGGGTACTGCTTAGCAGTTTGGGAGGGAGGAGGGGAATTTGTGTGACTGCATTTGATTGTTAAGTTAGTAAGTAGTGGGGGGAGTTTCTGTTTTTGTTTCTTTATTGGAGATTTTTACTAGTTTAGAGGAGGAGCCGGTTTAAATGTAAGAGTAAGTTTTGTTAAGTGCCACTCTATAGGTGATAATGAATAATTTGATTTTTGAGACGTTTAATGTTAGGGGGGGTTAAATCATCCGATAAAACAGAAACGTGTACTGGATTATATTAAAAAGCTGAAGGTGGATATAGCATTTTTGCAAGAAACTCATTTAAATGAGAAGGAACATTTGAAATTGAAAAGAGACTGAGTTGGACATGTGATTGCTTCATCTTTTAATTCTAAGGCCAGAGAAGTAGCCATTTTGATAAATAAGAAAGTACCATTTATTTTTTATTCCTTTTTTATTAATGCTGGTAGGATTTTGGTGGTGAATTGTAAATTATTTTCCGAAGTCTGGATTTTGATGAATGTTTATGCACCAAATGAGGATGATGAAGCATTTATTACAGATTCTTTTTTAAATTTGAATCAATCAACTGGAAATATTTTAGTGGGAGGGGACTTCAATTGTTGTCTAGACCCTTTGTTGGATAAATCTCCAAAGACTGTGAAGAGAACTAAAATGGCAAAGAGAATTATCGAGGAAATGAAGGATTTAAATTTGGTGGACATATGGAGAAAATTGAACCCTACTAAAAAAGATTACTCTTTTCAATTGGCACAGCATAATTCTTTTTCTAGAATTGATTTATTTTTAGTTTCCGCTCAATTGCAGGGTAGATTTCTACAAGCAGAGTATAAAAGTAGAATTTTGTCTGACCACTTGTTGTTGGCCTCTTGTTTAGGTACTGAGAAGGGTAGCAAATACTTAATGTTTGAGATTTAATGAGATGTTATTAAAAAGACCTGAGTTCATTAAATATATTAGGGAACAAATTATTTTTTATTTACAAATGAATCAGGATTCAGTACAAAGTAAATTTGTTTTATGGGATGCTTTAAAAGCATATTTGAGAGGTCAGATCATTAGTTATCTTCTTCTTTGGCTTGGCTTCGCGGATGAAGATTTATGGAGGGGTATGTCCACGTCTGCTACAGGCTCGTTGGTGACTGACAAGTCCGATGCGGGACAGGCAAGCACGGTTGCAGCGGTTGCAAGGGAAAATTGGTTGGTTGGGTGTTGGGTTTTTCTTCCTTTGTCTTTTGTCAGTGAGGTGGGCTCTACGGTCTTCTTCAAAGGAGGTTGCTGCCCGCCAAATTGTGAGGCGCCAAGATGCACGGTTGGAGGCGATATCAGCCCATTGGCGGTGGTCAATGTGGCAGGCACCAAGAGATTTCTTTAAGCAGTCCTTGTACCTCTTCTTTGGTGCACCTCTGTCTCGGTGGCCAGTGGAGAGCTCGCCATAGAACACAATCTTGGGAAGGCGATGGTCCTCCATTCTGGAGACATGACCCACCCAGCGTAGTTGGGTCTTCAGCAGCATGGATTCGATGCTTGCGGACTCTGCCAGCTTGAGTACATTGCAGAGTTCTCTCCAGTCTTAAAAAAAAAATTCTACTAGAACTTTTCTTTCTGAGCATTAGTTATACAGCTAGAGTTAAAAGACAATACTTGATTGAAAGTCAAAATTTGGAAAAAGAAATTGAAAAGTTAGAAAAAGAATTTCAGAAGAATTCTACTGAAGGTAATAAAATCCATTGATCTAAATTAAAATTTCGATATAATATATTGCAATCATATAAATATGAAAAAATGATTCAAAGATCGAAACAGCATTATTATGAGTTAGGCGAAAGAGCGCATAAGGTTTTAGCTTGGCAATTAAAAACGGAACAAGCATCAAGAACAATTAATGCTATTAGGAAAGATTCAGAGATTACTTATAAACCTCAGGAAATTAATGAGGAATTTTTTAGATTTTATAATGAACTGTATACATTTGAAAGTAGACAAAGCACTGAGCAAATTGATTTGTTTTTGGCTAATTTAAATTTGCCATCATTGACTGGGAAGAATATTAATGATTTAGATTGTCCTTTTACGGAATTAGAATTAAAGGAAGCATTGCAATCAGTGTCAGGAGGAAAGTCCCCGGGTGAAGATGGGTTTACAGTAGAATTTTATAAAGAATTTAATGATTTGTTGTTTCCAGTTCATATGGAAGTTCTGAAGTAGGCAACTGAGATGGGCTCATTTCCAGAATCGTTTTTGAGGGCGTTGATTACTGTTATTCCAAAGAAAGATAGAGATAAAAGTGTCTTCTTATCGACCAATTTCTTTATTAAATGTAGATTATAAAATTGTTGTGAAAATATTAACTAACAGACTGGCTAATTATTTGCCAAAATTAGTACATGTTGATCAAACTGGATTTATAAAGGGTCGATACTCAGTTGATACTCACTAAATTGATTTCTATAATTAATGCTGCTAGACAACAAGCTAATCAACCAATAGTAGTGGCGTTAGATGCCGAAAAGGCTTTTGATAGGGTTGAGTGGAAATTTTTATTTAAGGTTTTAGAAAAATTTCAATTTGGACTGATTTTTACTACTTGGGTTAAAGCTTTATATACTAATCTTACACCATAAATAATGACGAATGGTTTGACTTCATCGGCTTTTACATTATCTCGATCAAATAGGCAAGGCTGTCCTCCTTCACCAGCGTTGTTTGCATTGGTAATAGAACCTTTAGCTCAAGCTGTTAGACAAATTTTGGATATCAAAGGTATTAAAGTAGGTGAACAAGAATATAAGATTAATTTGTTTGCGGATGATGTTTTAATATATTTAACATATCCTTTGAGGATGCAGCAAAATTTATTACATCAAGAAGTGTATATCATGGCTAATGTGATTTATGGTGTGAAAAATAAAAAATTTGAAAAAAAAAGATGGCATACTGTCAGGTTATAAGGTTAACTGGGAGAAGAGTGAAATATTGCCAATATTAAATGAGGATTATTTAGATTGTAGACAGATTACTAAATTTAAATGGTCTGATAAGATTAAATATTTAGGAGTTATAGTTAATAAAGATTATCACGATTTATGTATTTTGAATATATAAGCCTTTGTTGAATAAGATTAAAAATAATTTATAGAAATGGAAAATTTGCCATTAAGTTTAATTGGGAAGGTAAATTGTATAAAAATGAAAATTTATCCTCGTATACAATATCTTTTTCAATCTATTCCATGTGGGATTTCGAAGAAATTTTAAAAAAGAATTAAATAAATTAATTCAATTATTTTTATGGAAGGGTAAATTATCTAGGGTCTCTATGCATAAATTAACGTGGCATTATGAATGGAGAGGACTTCAACTACCAAATTTTCAAAATTATTACAAAGCAGCTCAGTTGAAATTTATCAATAGGTTGTTTGATGTTCAACAATCACCGGTCTGGGCTAAAGTTGAGTTAGATCAAATTCTTGAAAAAGAAATGAGTCATTTTATTTACAAATGGAATCCTTTGTTTTGCAAAAATATAATTTACCAGTATTGGGTATTTGGTATAAGAAGGATCAGCTTGTAGGATCTAAAGGGAAAATTTCTATTAAATTACCATTGTATCAGAATAAATTAATTCTGTTTTCTTTAAATAATCCTTATTTGAAAAATTGGAAACTGAAAGAAATTAGTATTGTACAGGATTGTTTTGAAACGGGTAAATTTTCTACATTTAATAGATTACAAGAGAAATTTGGTATTTCTGCAAGTTCTATTTTGGCTTATTATCAAGTTCGAAATTTTTTGCGAATACAATTTGGTAAGGAATTAATTTTACCAAGTCAATCTAAGTTCAAGATTATTATGGTTGGCAAGGACACGAAAGGATTTATATCAGATATGTATAGGTTGTTGCAAGAAAAGATAAAGTTGGAATAGATGGAATAAAAGAGAAATGGGAGAAAGATTTAGATATTGAATTGACTTGGGAGGAATGGTCAAATATGTGTATGGACAGTGTTACAAAATTAATTAATGTGAGATATAGTATGGTTAATTATAATTTTATTCATCAATTATATTTGACTCCTGAGAAGTTGAAGAAATATGGATTTAGATTAACAGATTTGTGTTTTAGATGTGGAGAAAAGACAGGTACTTTTGTGCATTGTGTATGGTCATGTAAGAAAGTTAAACTTTTTTGGGAAAAAGTTCTTAAATTTTTGAGATTTATTTACAATCAGTTTGCAAATGGATATAATGATGTGTTTACTGGAACATATAAATGCTGTTACTTTGGGATTGGTTGATAAGCCACAATTGGCATTTCTGCGGTTAAGGTTAGCGGTTGCAAGAAAATGTATAGCGATAACTTGGAAAAATGATGTGGAATTGAATATACAAAGATGGCATAATAAATTGCAATCGTGTTCATATTTGGAAAAAATAACTTACAATTTACAAAATAATTATTCATTTTTTATTAAAATGTGGAGTTTATATTTGGATTATATGATTATTGATCTTAAGTAAGAGTTGGCACGTTGATTAATTAATTTTAAATGTATAATTTTTTTTAAGCCTCCGAGGGGTGAGGGAGGGAGTCAAGATGATATAGTTAGTGGAGGGGGGGGGGTTATTGTCATTTTTTTTAATACTTATACTATTTCTTCTTTTTATATATCTGTATTTGTATCTTGTATTTCCTTTGTTTTTGTAATATCTTGTAAAATTCTTAAATAAAATTTTCAAAAAAAAACCATTCACAGACTTTGAATAAGTTGTACCTTTTATTTCTAGTGTTTGAATAAGATTTTATTAGATATTTGTAACCAGCACATTAATATGAAGATTTAAATGACGAGCAAATTGGTTGATGTATTTTGGTATCAAATTTCAGTCAGGAATAATCTAAAAAATTCTATGTGGCTGAGGATGTGGGATAATCAATGTGGCTTTGTGTGGTAGGTCGTGTTTAACCAATCTTAGTGTTTTCGAGGAGGTTACCAGGAAAGATCATGAAGGAAATGCTGTGGATGTTGTACATGGGCTTTGACAAGGTCCCACATGGGAGGTGAGTTAAGAAGATTCAGATGCTCAGTATTCATTGTGAGGTAGGAAACTGGATTTGACATTAATGTACAGGAGAAGCCAGAGAGTGGTATTGGTTGATAATTTCTCAGTCTGGAAGCCTGTAACTAGTGGTGTGCTTCAGGGATCAGTGCTGGGACCATTATGGTTTGACCTGGATGATGATCACAAATTACTGTACAGGAGCATAAGTAGGGCCATTGGTCCATATGGTCTGCTCTGCCATTCCAATCATGAGTTGATCCATCCTCCCAGTCAGCCCCTCTCTCCAGCTTTTTCCAAGTATCTCTTGATGCCTTGACTAATCAAATGCCTGTCAAACTATGCTTTAAATACACCCAAAGACCTCACTTCCACAGCCACCAGTAGCAATTAAGTTCCATAGACTCAACCTTCTGACTAAAGAAATTTTTACGTGACCCTGTTTTAAATTGACGCCCTTTTATCCTGAAGTTATGCCCTCTTATCCTAGAATTCCCTACTGTGAGAAACATCTTTGCCACATTTATTCTGTCCAGGCCTTTGTGCATTTGGTATGCATCTAGGTGGTGTTTTCAAACCCCCCCCGACCCGCACATCCTTATTTAAGTACAGAGTACAGCTCATAAGCCAATAAGCATTCCTCAAATGCTGACCCTTTCATTCTAGTAAATCTTCCCTGAACTCTCTCCAACACTAGCACAGCTTTTCTCGAATAAAGTCCCCAAGTGATTTTAACTTTATGCAGTATTGAAGCTGTGGTTAAACTAATATTGAATGCAGTTCTAGCTTAAACTTTCTGCTCTAATATTTGATACCTTGTCAAATGAAGGAAAGCATTGCTCTATAGAATCTCAACATTACATCCCTGCTCTTGTATGCTATTCCTCTAGAAATGAATGCCTTCTTCACCACTGACTCTATCAGGAAGTTAACCTTTAGGTATCCTGCACGAGGACTCCCAAATCCCTTTGCAGCTCAGAATTTTTAATGTGGTAAATTGGATCAGAAAATTTGCAGATGACACAAAGATTAGAGCCATTATGGACAGTAAGGAAGGTCTTCAAAGCTTGCAGAGGGATCTGAATCAGCTGCAAAAATGGGATGAAAAATGGCAGATGGAATTTAATGCAGACATGTGTGAAGTGTTGCATTTTGGAAGGACAAACCAAGGTAGGACATACACGGTAAATGGTAAGGCACTAAGGAGTGTGATAGAGCAGAGGGATCTAGGAATAGATACGTAATTCCCTGAAATGGCATTGCAGGTAGACATGGTTGTAAAGAGTGCTTTTGGCATACTGGCCTTCTTAAATCAAAGTATTGAGTATAGGAGTTGGGATGTAATGGCAAAGTTGTATAAGGTATTGGTGAGGCCAACTTTGGAGTATTGAGTGCAGTTTTAGTCACCTAACTACTGGAAAAATATCAGTAAAATTGAAAGAGTGCAGAGATTTACTGGGATGACACTGCGTCTTGAAGAACTGAGTTACAAGAAAGGTTAAACAGTTTAGGATTTTATTCCCCGGAGCATAGAAGAATGAAGGGAATTTGATAGAGGTGTACATAATTAAGAGGGGTACAGACAGAGGGCAAGTAGGCTTTTTCTGCTCTGGTTAGGTGAGATACAAACCAGAGGTCGTGGGTTAAGGGTGAAAGAAAAGTTTAGTGGGAACATCAGGTGGAATTTCTTCACACAGAGAATAGAACGAGCATGGAACGAGCTGACAGCTAAAGTGGTGAACATGGGCTCAATTTTAACATTTAGGAAAAAAAAACTGGATCAGTACATGGGGATGGGGATGGAGGGATATGCGCTGGGTGCAGGTCAGTGGGACTCATCAGAATAATAATTCACCACTAACTAAAGAGCCTGTTTTCTGTGCTGTCATGTTCTATGGTTGTAGAATAGTCTTGTCACAAAACGCAACGTTGCACACTATTTTGGAAGAGGAAAACAAAGATTTATGCCTGTAAATGCCGGAAAACTGGAGAAACCTACAAAATACCTAAATTTTGTTTTACTGGTGGGTACAGAGCAAAGATAGAGATTTATAATGAGCCCTGACAACCTAAAGTTGGCAAATTTTGCACAGGCTATCATTTGGCCTACTCTAAGGATGAGGGGAGAACACTCCACAGATTATTATTATCATTGCCCTAGACGTCTACTGTTTCAGAACAGTTTTGGAGAGGTTGCAAAAGTTTCTATCAGAGGACAAGGATTTTGAGTCATCGTCAGATTGTATCTAACTTTTGTCACGAACTATCATTCCTCAATATGAAAATAAGACAGAAAGCGCATTGCATAACCTGGTACAGAAATTCTCTCTTGCTAGCTTAAAGCATGTGAAATGCTAGCAGCAAGGCCTAAAAGGAGCAAAGTCTCCAGTACAACACTGAAGAAAACCTGTTTAGAAATGGCCCCACAAGCTACTGAGCTGGCTGTAATTAATTAAGTTTCCGGAACATCAAGTCATTTAGAAACAATTTTTTTAAATTAAATAAATTTGCATTTTTTATATTTTTAAATAAAATTAGCTGCATAAATAATTAGAAACATTAAACAAATAATTTAAATGGAACGGCTTTCTCTTGAAAAACTTAAAAATCCACTTTGAAAGTAATATTGTGAATCCTGCACCGGATCTAATTTGGCACTCCATGTTAGTATTGATTTCCTAATGAAAATACTGAAGGCAGTGTGACGGATTATGTTATATTTAATGTTGTTATATTTAATAGATATGTTTTAAATGGAGAAAAATCGTGGCAATTTTTTTTGTGTAGGTCATATGCAAATACTTCAAAACAGATTTCATTTAAAATGCCAGAGCTCTGCTCAAGCCAGACAGTTCAGGCTCCGGGTGCCTTTGTAAAAACTTTGAAGAATGCCTACAGAGACTTCACAAGTAGGTGTTAATTGGATATGCTGTGGAGAAATGGATTATTGTTTTGGAAAACAACAGATCAATGGAACTCAGAAGTTTGGTTCCAGTGCTGCTGTCTGAGTGCAGAATGCTGTTTTAAGACGGTCATGTGGTTTACTGAGTTTGTGAGAGAGAGAGAGAGAGAGAATTCAGTTTGACAGTTCAGCAGCAGCAGCTGGGACTGGAATAGGACAAGCTGGCAAGCTTGTGGAAAAACCCCATTTTGGAAGATGGGTTATGAGTGCTTAATTCAGCCTGGTCAAAGCCCTTGTGGTCCATTCAAGAGGAGATGCCTGACTGTATAATGTTTCCTTTGAAATAAGGGAAATAAAAAGGAACTCTGTGATGACCTGAAAGAAAGAGGTTATCATCTGGAAAACCCTGATGGGGAAGTTTCTTCGGCAAGACATTGAAGAGGCTGATCAGAAGGAATCAGTTGTGGGTATCCAACGAATCTCTCTCTGAAAACTGACAAGAACCTTCCTGAGCACCAAAGCCTGGGGAAATTCATAAATTTAAATTCTGTGCACAGTATAAGAATTGCCTGCAACAAGTTAACTTGGAGGAGTGAGAAGTGAGATTGGACTCTGAATCAAAGAACTCTTCTGAACTTGTAGACATATTACATATACGTGCACTTAGAATTAGAAGGGGGTTGTTAATTGTAATAAATTAAAGTTTGATCCTGTTTTCGTGTTTAAAGATAATTAAAAGCAACTTTTGATTAAGTCACCATTTGCCTTGGTGAATTTCTATTGCTGCTGGGTTTTGGGGTCCTCTGGGCTCATAACAGCAGTAAAACATGAGCTTTGCAAAGGAGCAAATGGCCACTTTTTGTGTTCTGGATCTGTCAATAAATTTGGGATTTCTGCATTTGATTTGCGTGTGGACAAAAAAAAACCTAAAATTTGATTCAAGTGAGGTGTGTGGTTCCATTTCACCAGAGGACATGTGTACAAAGTGGAGGGAGGGAAGTTTAGGTAAGTTTTTTTACGCAGAGTTGCGCGTTTAAGAGACTCCTGGACAGGCACATGAATGGAAGAAAAATAGAGGGTTATGTGGTAGGGAGGGCTTACTACCTTTTTTAAGGAATATGTGGGTCAGCACAACATTGAGGGTTGAAGGGCCTGGACTGTGCTGTAGTGTTCTCCATTTCCCAGTAAAATTTGGGTTAATAAGAAATGCTTCCCAATGCTATGCTGAATGAAGAAACTGATCTTGGTATTTCTCATGTATGCTTTGTGATCTTATTTAATCAAGCTTTTGTCCAAGCCACATCTTGTTATCATAATCTGAAATCCTCATATCATGTAATCTTTTTAAAATATTTTCTTACTTTTTATCAGCAAGGAAATGCGTTGATTTATCTGCTGTTTTCACTAAATTGTTCAATTTGTCATTCATATTTAATAGAAAAGGTCATTAGTAACAAGATACAATGACATATGCTAGATTGTCATTTTAAACCTATCACATATGTTAAAGATGGGGTATAATTTAATACTGGTGTCCAATCACATTTCTCAGCTAAAATCAATGACAGTATTGATAGGTACCTTTAATTATCTAAATATTGATTTGGATAAGGTTAGAGTTTAGGAGAGGGAAAGGGAGGAATTTCTGAACACCAATTTGTTGGCAGCCCAAGTAGTAAGGAGATGTTGCTGGATTTGTTGCAGGCAAATGAAGTAGTGAACAGCTAGGTAAGATTGAAGTCTGCAGACACTGTGATTGAAGTAAAAGCACGATGCTGGAGAAACTCAGCAGGTCAAGCAGTGTCCTTTATATAGATACCAACGTTTCGGGCTTGAGCCCTTCATCGGGTAATATTGGTGATTGGAACAAGGTCTAGTCTACTAATATTTGAAGAACAAATTTGGATAATGTGCATCTTAGATGAGATACGATGGGATCCTTAGCAGAGTGAAGTAAAATAAGAGGCTGAGAGGAACATGAGTTTTGGAAGACTGGGATGATTTTAATGAAGCACAGAGGATGGCAAATTTCCCACGAGAGCGAGGGAGGGTGTCCATAGCCAAATATACTTGAAGGACAGGTGAATTATTAAAGTAAGAACTGTGCTAAATACAGTGTTTTGAGAGAAAATAAGGTGACAGTTGATTTAAAAGTAAACTCAATAATCATCTGCTACATTCATAATTGGGCTGGGAGTAAGAGGGTAGAACCCATTGGGATAAAAGTGATAAGTGCTTAAAGGCACCAATAAACGGAGCCTTTAGCACATTATCCAAAATATTTAAAGTTAATTTGCAACTAAATCAATTCACCAGACACAGTGGGTAGTCAGCAAAGACTGTTTATTCAAACTTGCCTCCTCTTTTATATTACTTCTGGCCCAGACCCCTGGGTCCGGAAGTGACATCATCACGTGTCTGCAATGCACCCAAAGGGCGCGAGGCTTCTTAAAGTGAAGACGACGGGAGCCCCGTGCCATCTGATAGGTGGGAACCTAACTCTCTAGTGCGCTGCGATGTGGCCTGCAGCTCTGTGCATCCTTTCGGCTAGCTGAGTGAGCAGTGATTAGGCCTGCGGCAGGGTGCGGCCATTCGGCCAGCTGCTCAGGCAGCAGTTGACCCCGCTGCATTACACGACACTGATCTTTTTTCATATTTATACTTATAAACAGGGCCAATAATTTTATCAACAATATAATACATCTCCTTTTATTTGGTGAAATGTCCCAGAGGTATTAGCAAACTAAATTTGACACAGAGGCACATCATTATTACTCAGATGCCAAAATGCTTAGCCAATGTGGTGGATTTTCTGGTGCATATTTAAAGAGGAATGATGCTGCCTACAGGACCCTCTAAAACAATATTTAGCATCGCAGAAATAAACCCATGCAAAGGATTAGTATTAGTAATATTTTCAGAAACAATTGTTCACTTTTTGCATTCATGTGCTGACTTGCTTTCTGGAGCTAAAGTAATTTGCAGTTTCAGAAACATTCTCTTCCACATAGGATTGCAAGGTTTCAAACAGCTATTGGAAGAAGTGGAGAAATTAGAGGTTGGGGATGCTTTTGCTAATTTGCTGTCCCACAGAATCCCATTCTTCATCTTAAACATTGTTTTTATCATTAACAAATATTTTGATTTTCAATGAGAACAAAATAAAAGACTATATTTATTTTGATACATTTAACATGAATGCTGATCTGGCGGTTCTTCCTAAACATTGCAATAACATTGGTTTTTTTTTAAAACGATTCTTAAACTTAGTAAAATGAGAATTTTCTTCTACTTTAATGTAGATTCTTGGCAAGTTGAGTTCACTGAAAATAGGTAATTGTTAGTAAATGTACAAATACCTTGATCGTGTGAGTGCATCCTGCGTGAATGGATAATGTATAAAATCCTTTAAAATTTAATGTCACTTATGCCTGCTTACTGAATGGAGCAGAGCCAGGATTGGCAGATGGGATTTCACTCGGCAATAATGATTCACAGACCAAGCATATCAATTTTTAAAGGACTCTGCAGCAACTAACTGAAACATGTGTTTCTGTGCTCTGCTTTTAGGTTTAACAGCCCAACGACTAGGTGCACCAAGAGTGCAAACTGTAAATTGTGATTATGCATCATTGGAAATGATGGAAGACAGGATAGAAGATTCCACTGAACCATTACAGGTTGCAGTAACAATTGGTGAATGCTGTGCCAGAGACTCTGCAATGTATGCTGCCGAACCATCAGTGGAGGGAGAAGTAGAAGCTGTAAAAGCCAGGATGCACTTTAATGTTGCAACAGAACATTTGTATTTGGAAAACATCAAAACAGATGAAAGCTGCTTTCAGCCACATGTCACAATGCCGGGCAAGGACAACCTGACTGCGAAAAAAACAATCAAGACAGAATCTTTCTCTGATGTGACACAGGTTGTTTTAAATGCTGTTCCATTTTTTCATGAAGAAATAGAAAGCTTACAACATAGTTTGAAATTTGTTGGCAAAACTACTGAAGAAAATGGGCAGTTGAGTTTGAAGTGTAACAAAACATTACAGTTCAATATAAATAGTGAAGCAATATCAAAACATAGCAATCATGTATCACAGAAACATGCTGGAAATAATTCTAATGATTGTATAAATGGAGGCACTTGGTCTGTACGGAGCACAAGTCACTCAGAAGAAACTGTGGAGATAGCTGGTCGAACAACAAAACAAACCCACACAAATCTCTTGAGTGCAATGAGTGAAGAACATCAGAAGATAGATTCAGAAGTGGAGCAGGAAATTCAGTTCAGTGAGTTCCAGATGTCAGATGAAATTTTGGAGCAACAAGGTGATGAAAATGAGGAAGAAGTCTCCTGCTTTAAACATAATGCTGTGTCATCCAGTCAGAAGAATGATACTGAAGAGTTAATGCAATTCGGTGACAATTCACTTTCCTTGGATGAACTTGCGAAAAGAATTCAGATAGAAGAGGTACTTTTTTTAAAAATTAAACTTTCAAAAATGCATCTTTTGATTTTAAATGGATGTTATTCTAGAACAGCCATTCTCAACCTTTTTTCGCAATGCCCCCCCTCCCCCACCTTGGGACTCTGCTCAATGTTTATGGGTCCCCTTCCCTGTGAAGCAATCGTTTAGTTGGTTTCTTCCGCACTTCTCTCCTATCGACTACATGAAAAATAATCTTATGATTTCGGTCCATACCCCCCCCCCCCCCCATGTGCTATGGGCCCCAGGGGAGCTGTACTCTGTTGAGAATCGCTGTTCTAGAATGATAACAGCACAGCACGTTATTTGGCCCTTGAAATTCCAGCTCTGCAAAAGCAGTGCAGCTCGAGCTGCTCCCCTTTCTCTGCTGTCCTGCAATTATTTTTTTCCTTTTCAAATACTGATCTATTTTTGAAAGTCATAATCAATTCTGCCTTCATCTTGCTCACAGCAAAGGTATCCTTCGATGATAAACAGTCATGGTACCAAAATGTTTTTTTAATTTGGTTATTTTCCCAAAGACTTCAAAACTTGTTCTCTGGTTTCCAACTCTTCCAGAATGGGAGCAGTTTCTTTAAGGTGGCACGGCTGACGTAGTGGTTAGCACAATGCTGTTACAGCGCCAGCAATTGTGAACGGGTTTAGAATCCCGTGCTGTCAGTAAGGAGGTGGTCTGTGAGTTTCCTCTTGGGATTCCAGTTTCCTCCTACCGTACAAAATGTACCAGGGGTTATAGGTTAATAGGGCTAAATCCCTCATTATTTTCCAAGGCATTCACAACTTCATAATATGTAGTGACTACAGATGGTAGCTGAATTAATTTTTCATACCTTTCTCACTTGTTGTTTTCATGGTAATAGGGTGGCAAAAATGATGAATTCAGTTCTTGCTGAAACTAGTTTGACATCACGCTATGTGAGGACTGTACAAAATTTTGATTTCACTGAAAAAAAAATTGGAAGGGATGAGTGTCCATGTGAAAGATCTTGAGCCTAATGCTTTCAGGATTTGAAAAGAATAAAAGATTATGCTGAATCATAACATTCAAAGGGGAGGGAGGCTTGATCAGGTGGGAACAGTAAGAATGGTTTCCCTGCTGAAGGAGTGTGTGGTACCACAGGGATGAGCTAAGGGATTGACCATTCTTGAAAAGATTTGGAGGAATTCTTTATCTAAAGAAGATATTTTGAAATGACCATGATTTTGTTGAGTGGCTAAGAAATTAAAATTCAAATACCAGGGAATTGAGGTTTAAGGGTTTGGCCAGGAAAATGGAGTTGAACCTGACAGAAGGGTAACTTTGAGGGGTTAGATTGCATGCTCATTTTCCTTGTGTACTTGAGTTTCCTATGTATTTATTTATGAAAGTCCCATTTGTGACTGCTTTCCCAATCTGCTCTGCCATCTTTAATATTTTATGCATATGTAGAACAGCTCTCTGTTCCTGCAAACTAGCTGATATTAAGCACCCAAATTCAAGAGTAAAACTCAGATGAAATACATTTCTATTGTATAACATATAACAGGTTATGGCATGGAAAAAGGCCATTTTGGCCCTTCAAGTCCACGCTGGTTCACTCAACAACTCCACTAGATCCCCCCCACCTTTTCTCTAACCGCCTCCTATCCATGTATATATCCAGCCTCCTCTTAAATGAAAGAATTGACTCTGCCTCAACTATTTCCGCTGCAAGATTATTCCATTCAGCCACCACTCTTTGAGTGAAGAATCATCCTCTAATGTTTCTCCTAAAATTTTGCCCCCTTACCCTCAACTTGTGTCCTCTTGTTTCAACCTCCCCTGCTCTCAAGTGGAAGAAGAGTCCACTTGTATCTAGTCTAATTCCCTTCATAATTTTAAACACCTCTATCAAATCCCCTCTCAAACGTCTACGTTCCAATGAATAAAGTCCTAACCTCTTCATTCTTTCTCTGTACTCTAGGTATTTTAAGCCAGGCAACATCCTTGTAAATCTTCACTGCACCCTCTCCACCTTATCTATATCCTTCCTATAATTTGGAGACGAGAACAGAACACAATACTCCAAACCTGGCCTCACTAATGCCCTAAACAGTCGCAGCATCGCTTCTCAGCTCCTATACTCTATGCTATGATTTATGAAGGCTAACATACCAAATGCCTTAACCACCCTGTCAACATGGAAATCCACCTTCAAGGAATCCTACACCATAACTCCAAGATCTCTTTGTTCTTGTGCATTCCCCAATGTCCTCCCCTTTACTACATATGTCCTATTTCGATTATTTTTACCGAAATGAAGCACCTCACACTTCTCTACCTTAAATTCCATCTGCCATCTTTCAGCCCAATTTTCCAGACGAACCAAATCCCTCTGTAATCCCTGAAAACCTTCCTCACTATCCACCACTCCCTCTATTTTTCTATCGTCTGCTATTTACTTACCCAGTTAACCACCCCATCATCCAAATCATTAATATAAATTATGAACAACAGGGGACCTAGCACTGATCCTTGAGGCATGCCACTTATCACAGGCTTTCATCCTGACAGACAGTTGTCCACCATGACCCTCTGCTGTCTCTCCTCCAGCCACCTCTGAATCCATCTTACTATTTCTCTATTAATCCCTAGTGACTGAACCTTCCTTACTAACCTTTCATGTGGAACCTTATCAAAAGCTTTACTAAAATCCAGATAGACTACATCAACTGCCCTACCTTCATCCACCTTTCTTGTCACTTCTTCGAAAAACTCAACAAGGTTCGTCAAACATGACTGCCCCTTCACAAACCCATGCTGGGTGCTCCTGATCAATCCCTGCCTATTCAAATATTTATACACACCATTTCTAAGAATACCCTCCATAACTTTCCCTACCACCGAAGTCAAGCTTACAGGCCTATATTACTTGGCCGACACCTCGTGCCTTTTTTTTCTTTTTCAATCTTTTTATTATTATTATAATTTATAAACACATACAGTTCAAAGAGATATTTAAAAAATACATAGTAAGTAATGAATTAATACAGAGATATTAAACAATAATATTACAGAATAAAAATATATCATAAAAAAAAATTTTTTGATCAGTTTAGGGTGTGAACTATCTCTAAAAAAAAGATATAATTAATAACAATATATGAAAAAAGAGGAAAAAAAACCCCAAAAAAGAAGAAAAAACAAATCTGAATTAAAAAAAACTTTAAAAAAAACCTACAGATATAGCTAAACCACGCCGATCACTCCGATCTCATCTTACAGCCCAATTATCATACATAATCATAGAAAGAAAACAGAGCCAGATCAACTCACCACAAATGAAAATATTGAATAAATGGTCGCCAGGTTAACTCAAACTTAGAAGGGGATTCATAGACAGAGTTTCTAATTTTCTCTAAATTTAAACAACGGAACTACATTAGCAACCTTCCAATCCTGCAGCACCACACCCTCCTCCAGTGATCGTTGAAAAATCACTGACAGTGCCTCCGCTATTTGCTCCCTGACCTCCCTTAACGTCCTGGGGAAAATCCCATCAGGACCAGGAGACTTATTCACTTTTACTGACCCTAGAAGCTCCAAAACCCTCTCTTTACTAATCCCTATCTTTTCCATAACTAAGCCATTTGCCTCACTTATCTCACATAGTCCAATGTCCTTTTCCTTCATGTATGTCTTTGTATTTTTTTTTATTTGTAAATTAACTAAAAGAAAATTGTTTATTCATTTGTAATTTCAGTCTGCTTACTTGGAATATTTAGATTTTGAATATGTTTAAGTAGTGGAGAGGGGATGTTACGTAGTAAACTTAGTCATGAGGGCACTCCGTAAAGTTGGAAGTTCAAGGAACTGAAGATAATTTATTGACTTAGCCAAGAAATTAGTTGAAGAGCAGGAGATGAATGATGGAAATAATGGCTAGTTACTTAAATTGGCAGGATGTGATGAGTGGTTTCTAGCAAGGAGGTGTTGTGGCAGCAATGATTGGCTCTAAGACCTTGATTAAATTAGCCGTATCATAAACAGTGTAGATTGAAACACATCACGGATTAAACAGACATTTGTCACCCACTTCAGAATTTAAAAGCACTCTGATTTTATTTTGGTGTTGTTGATGTGATTTGGGGGATTCAGGTTCAAAGATAAAATGTCATGAACAATTATAGAAAATAATCAAAGGTTTGAAGTGCAGCCGACTGCTTCAAAGAAACACATACATTCGCAGTGTGGGAGGTTAAACTCTGAGATCTATTGAGGCTGGAAGGGCTCCTTTTATACAGTTGGAGTTTCCGCTGTTTGTTTGATTGGCTGACATCAGCTGCATGAATAACAATAGCGGGTGGGAACATTCTTGCATGTGAATACCCTTCGTCCCCAGCCTGTTATTGATCTGATAGCTTGGCCAGCGCTATTTTAGGACTGCTGGTCTTGTACTGCTCCAGCTTTCAACTGTGCTAGTTTGCTGTGTTGTTATACTGCTGTTGTGTGGCTTGATCTCCGCGGTGGCAGGCCACCACATGACCCCCCCACCCCCCACCAAGAACCGGCGCTACAGTTCATAGTCCCCAATGTCTTTAGTGGTCTGCCTCTGCGTTGAGGTGCTGGTGTGTCCAGTTTGAAGGTGGCCCCGTTGTTCCAGATGACTCAGAAGGGGCCTTTGTGGGACTTCAGTTGGGTGGACAGTATCTCCCTCTGCGCATGAACACATACTCACAGTCTTGGCGTTCTTTTGGGATGTTGAACTTGGCTTGCCCGTGTCTAGATGGTGGGATCAGAGCCAGGTTACTGACCTTTTCCCGCAGCCTGTTCAGGAAGGTGATTGTATCCTCCTGTTGATCTCTGGCCAGTGGGACAAAATCCCTTTAGATGAGCTTGGCGGAGAATGTGTAGAGGTCTTCCTTCGGGGCTGTATGAATCCCCAGCACTGCCCATGGCAGTTTGCCCACCCAGTTGGGGCCCTTGAGTTTGGTCGTAAGGGTGGCCTTGAGGTGCTTGTGGAAGTGCTCAACCAGCCTGTTAGACTGCGGATGGTATGCTGTCATGTGGTGCAGCTGAGTGTCCCTCAGGCTGGCAACGTTGGTCCAGAGGCTCGAGGTAAATTGTGCGTCTCTGTTGGAGGTTATGCAGCCTGGTAGCCCGAACCTTGCTACTCAGGACGAGACGGGTACCTTGGCGCAGGACCTGGTGGATGTGTTGGCCAGGGGGGATTGCTTCTAGCCACCGGGTGAAACTGTCGACCACAGTGAACAGGTAGCGGAAACTCTGCAAGACTGGTAAAGGTCCCATTATGTCCACATGAATGTGGTCCATCCTTCATTCCATTGGCTTAAAAGGCTGCGGGGGGACCTTGGTGTGCTGCTGTACCTTGGCTGTTTGGCACTGCGTGCACATCTTGACCCACCCACATATAACCACATAACAATTACAGTACAGAAACAGGTCATTTCAGCCCCTCTAGTCCACACCGATTTAAGAGAACTCCACTAGTTCCACTTACCCGCTCCCTCCAATCCCCTCACATCCATGCATTCATCCAATCTTCTCTTAAATGACAAAATTGACCCTGCTGCAATCACCTCTTCCGGAAGCTCATTCCACTCAGCCACCACTCTCTGAGTGAAGGTTCCCCCGTGTCGCTTCTAAACTTTTGCCCCCTAACCCTTAACTTATGACCCCTCATTCCAATCTCACCTACCTTCAAGGGGGAAGAGCCTATTCACATCTACTCTGTCCATCCCCCTCATAATTTTATATACCTCTATCAAATCCCCCTTCAACCTTCTACGCTCCAATGAATAAAGACCCAGTCTTGTATTCTAGATACTGCAATCCAGGCAACATTTTAGTAAATCTTCTCTGCACCCTCTCTACCTTATTGATATCCTTCCTGTAATTTGGAAAACTGCACATCGTATTCCAAATTTGGCCTCACCAATGCCTTGAACAGTCTCAACATCCCCTCCCAGCTCCTATATTCTATGCTTTGATTTATAAAAGCCAGCATACCCAAAGCCTTCTTTACCAATCTATCCACATAAGAATCCACTTTCAACAACGATGAACCATTGTTCCAAGATCCCTCTGTTCCTCTGCATTCCTCAATGCCCTCTCCTTCACTGCACATGTCCTGTTTTGATTATTCTTCCCAAAATGAAGCACCTCACACTTAACAGTATTAAACTCCATCTGCCATCTTTCAGCCCACTCATCTAAGCAGTCCAAATCCTTCTGCAGTTCCCAAAAATCATCTTCACTATCCACAACTCCCCCTATTTTTGTATCGTCTGCATATTTACTAACCCAATTTACCACTCCATCATCCAAATCATTAATGCAAATGACAAACAATAAAGGACCCAACACCGATCCCTGAGGCACACCGCTCGTCACCAGCCTCCATTCTGACTGACAGTTATCCACCATGACTCTTTGGCATCTATCTTCTAACCACCGTTGAACCCATCTGACTATCTCAACGTTAATACCTAGCACCTGAACCTTCCTTACCAACCTTGCATGTGGAACCTTATCGAAGGCCTTACTGAAATCTATATATACTACATCTACTGCTCTACCCTCATCGACCCCCCCCCCCCCCCCCCCCCAGTCATCTTCTCAAAGAAATTCAACAAGATTTGTCAAACATGACTTTCTGCTCATAAACCCATGTTGGGTGTCCCTGATCAGTCCCTGCCCCTCGAGATGCTTGTACATATTATCTCTTAGAATACTTTATATTAGTTTACCAACCACTGACATCAAACTTACTGGCCGATAATTGCTGGGCCTACACCTGGAGCCCTCTTTAAACAGAGGAACCATGTTTGCGACACACCAATCCTGCGGCACCATGCTCCCCCTCTCTAGTGATTGTTGAAAAATCACTGTCAGAGCCTCTGCTATTTCCTCCCTGACTTCCCTCAAGGTCCTGGGGAAAATCCCGTCAGGATCCAGAGACTTATCCACCTTTATATGCCTCAAATGTTCCAACACTCCCTCTTTCCTAATCCCTACATTTTCCATAATTACCCATTTTGCTTCACTTATTGTACACGATTCCATATCCTTTTCCCTAGTGAATACGACGAGAAGAACTCATTTAATATCTCCCCCATCTCATTTGACTCCACACACATTTGTCTGCTCTGATTCTCTAATGGACCAATTTTATCCCTCACTCTCCTTTTGCGATTCACATATTTGTAAAAACTCTTCGGATTTACTTTCACCCTGCTCGCTATAGCCACTTTGTACCTTCTTTTCGCTATCCTTTTTTTTTTAAAATTTATTTAAGATTTCATAACATGAATGAAATAAAGGATTACATTTAAAAAGAATAAAAGTTCTTTTCGCTATCCTATTTTCTTTCTTAAGCTCCTTCTTACAATCCATGTATTTTCTGAGCATCTCGTCCATACCCCGTATTTAATGTCGACCTCCCTCTTATCTTGAACCAACTTTATAATCTCACTTGAAAACCACGGCTCTCTCGAACTTTTGGCCCTGCCTTTTATTCTAACAGGAACATAAAGATTCTGCACCCTAAAAATCTCACCTTTAAATGACCTTCAATTCTTCTCTACCTCCTTTCCATAAAACAAATCAGTCCAAACCACTCCTTGCAAATCCTTTCTCATTTCATCAAATCTGGCTTTCCCCCACTCAAAAACCTTAAATCGTCAGACCAGACTTATCCCTTTCCATAATTATATTGAAACTAATGGTACCATGATCATTGCATCTGAAGTGCTCCCCAATACACACCTCCATCACCTGCCCTAACTCATTCCCCAACAGTAGATCCAACACTGCCCCTGCTGCAAAAAGCTATCCTGCAGACATTTTACAAATTCTAATCCATCCAACTCCTTCACAGAATGTGTCTCCAATCTATATTAGGAAAATTAAAATCCCCTACTAACACAACCCTGTGCTTATTACAAATCTCAGCTATCTCCTTACACATTTGCTTCTCTATTTCTTGCTCCCCACTAGGTCTATAATACATTCCTATAATTGTAACCTCACCTTTTCCATTTTTTAATTCCACCCATACTGCCTCCCTTGACGAGCCCTCCAATCTATCTCACATCAGCACCACTGTAATATTTTCCCTGACAAGCAACGCCATCCCCCCTTACCACAGTGTGCATGCTGCTGTTTACCACCACGCGATGTGTTGGCTCGATCTCCGCGGTGACGGGCTGCCACAGTAGTAATATTTCCAGACAAGGAAGGATTGGGTTTAAATATAATGAGCTGCTTGGAATATTAAGTTTCCCTTGCACAAGCATCCTCTCGAGATCAAAGCCCCTTGCAGACTGGAAAGGGTGCAGAAAAGATTGACAAGGATGTTTCTGAGACTGGATAGGCTGGGACTTTTCTCTCTGGAGTGTTAGAGGCTGCAGGTGGTCAGACATACATAAATTCAAGAGAGGCTGAGATTTAAGGTGAGAGGGGAAAGATTTAAAGAAAAACAACTATTTCACAGAGGCTGATAAGTATGTGGAAGGTCCTGCCAAAGAAAGTGGTAGAGACAGGTAAAATTTGTGACAATTTGAAGACATTTAGACAGAAACATGGATAGGAAAAGTTGATATAGGTCAAATGCATGCAAGTGGGATGAGCTGAGGCAGACAATTTGGTCAACATGGACATTTGGGCCAAAAGGCCACATTCCATGCTGTATTACTCTGACTTCAAACCGAGAGATTATTGGTTTTTAAACATTTATATTTGCCAGGAAAATACCCCTATTCCACTTCACTCGTGTTCTCTTGAGCAGGTGGATCAAGCCTTGGGTGGAAATTAATCTGATAAAATGTATAAATGAGCACCATTCCTTTATCCAGCACTAATGTTACAGGAAATAAAAATGAAAAATTAATACTGGGTTTTATTTTTGCTCAAAAATTGTGAAGCAGTGTTAACTCAGTGTGAAATTCTCATCTTTGACTGTAGATCAGAAGTGGTTCAGCAATGTGCACAAATTGAATTATTCAGATGCCCGAAACGTTGGTTGTCTTTTACTTTATATGGACACTGCGTGGCCCGCTGATTTTCTCCAGCACCTTTTTGTACTGCAATTGAATTATTATATACTTGTATTTTTTCCAACAGAGTATCCATGCAGAAGGTCTTGTTTCAATACTGAAGAAAGGAAGTTCAAACAAAACAGTCACACAGGCACGACAAAAGCGGTCAAAGAGAAGAGTAAGATTTCAGGATCCCCAAGACATGCTTGATCAGGGTAAGATAATGCCATATCAGTATTATTGGATGTTTTCTATGCACGGTTTGGATTAAATATTGGTTCTTGAATTTGCAATACAAATTATGTAAAATTAATTATCAAATGCTCAGTGTTAATAAATAACCCAATTTAGAATGTAAAAAAAGGGTTGAAATCCAGCTGCAAAGATTGCGTCCATCTTTTGTACTTATTGTATAACTTTTCAAGTTACTAGGTTTTGTGAATATAGTAGTTGTTGAATCCAGAGAATGAACATCGATTTAATAAGTTTATGCATATTTTATGGTGTGGTCTTTTAGACATGCACATACAACAGACCATGGGTATATGGTCAGAACTGAGAGCCTTGATGTTACTTAGGTTATCACTTATTTTTTTGATGACTTGATGCAAGTTCTGTTTTGTATATTTTGATTTTCATTGCACTTTTTTAACTCTCCATTTTCACTTCACTTCTCTCAGATCTCATTTGATATTTTTCAGTCTCCCAGATAGGAAGAAGCTATTAAGGATTTCAAATATCCAGTGCTATTGTACTTTATGTGCATCTGGTTAGCAAGATTAAAAGTACAAGTGAGGGGAAGGCTTTGAAAAATTAAGGAATTTTATAGTATGGAAAGATGTCAAGTGGTAGTGAAATGCTTCATTTCATTTGTTACGAGCCTAGAGGACCCCAAAACCAAGCAGCAATATTCGCCAAGACAAATGGCTACTTAAACAAAAGTTGCTTTTAATTATCTTTAAACATGAAAACAGAATCACACTTTAACCTATCACTATTAACTTAACCCCCTTCTAATTCTAAGCGCACGTGTATGTAATGAGTGTACAAGTTCAGAAAAGTTATTTGATTCAGTTCAATCTCACTTCCCATTCCTTCAAGTTTACTGGTTGCAGGCAATTCTTATACTGTGCACAGAATTTAACATTTATGAATTTCACCAGGCTCAGGAAGGTTCTTGTTAGTTTTCAGAGAGAGATTTGTTGTTTGCTGGACACCTACAATTGATTCCTTATAACCAGCCACTTCAGTGTCTTGCTGAAGAAACCTGCCCCATCAGGGTTCTCCAGATGATTACCTCTTTCTTTCTGGTCACCACAGAGTTCCTTTTTGTTTCCCTTATTTCAAGTGAAACATTAGGCAGCCAGTCCTCTTCTCTTGTATGAACCACAATGGCTTTGACTAGGCTGAACTAAACACTCACAACCCGTCTTCCAAATGGTGTTTTTCCACAAGCTTGCCAGCTTGTCCTGTTCCAGTCCCAGCTGTTGCTGCTGACTGTCAAACTGCAGAACTGATCTGTCTCTCTCTCTCTCACAGAGAAAAAAACCGGTTTGACTCTCTGCAAAACCACATGACCCTCTAAGAACACCAAGTTCCCCTCCAGATGGCCTGTGGCTCTGAGAGTTATTTCATCTGTTGTCATTTTGTACAACAGATCCATTAGTGATGTCTCTTGGGCACTCACCAAAGCCTTTGCAAAGGCTCTTGGTGACGGAATGTCTAGCATGAGCAGAACTCCAGTATTTTAAATAAGGTTTGTTTTAAAGTGTTTGTATGTGACCTACACTAAAAAGACCTGGCCCAATTTATCTCCCAGAAAAACATATCCATATATAATACAAACACAGCATAATCTGTCATACACTCCTGGTAACAATGAGATTAAATATTGACTGCAGTTAATATATATCCCGAGAGCAGAGGAGATGCCTTAATAAAAGGTAATTTTCAAAATAAGCTGCGTTAAGGTACTGAAACTGTTCCTAAATTCTTGATTTTGATTATAATACCAAAGTATGATCTCATTGGTTGATGGAATTCTTTGCCCAAAGAAGCACAAGAGGCTGGCTCATTACATATATTTAAGACATAGAGATTTTTCAAAGGTAAGGGAATTAAGGGTTATGGGGAAAAGGCAAGAAGGGAGAGCTGAGTCCAGGGCCAAACCAACTATGAAAGGCAGAGCAGGCTCAATGTGCCAGATGGCCACTGTTGCTTCTATTTTCTATGTTCTTATATTCACAGGGATGCATAATATTAATCCTGTGAGGGAAGTTATTGGAAGTGAATTGAAACTGCTGTATTTTTAAAAGTAGCGTTTTGGGGAAAGTTGATATTCCCTTGCTGTGATGTCTACTGATATATCTAATCCAGTGTTTCCCAAACTGGGTTCTGGAAAGGCATAGGGGTTCCACAGAAGAAATGACAGAGTAATAACAATCTGCGTGGGTGAAACTGGTGACTATGGGCCAGAGTTGGTGCCATGCCATTACCAGGGTGACACACGTGGTGGTTTCTGGGAGCTGGTGGCGGTGACATGAAGATTTGCGGCATCTGGGGAAATGGGCTCCAAAATACCAGTGTCCAGCCTGTCACCTGCAGTAAGTGAACGACAGGAGGGGTGCATGGCCAGTGGTGTCTGGCATGGTGGAGGCAGCCCAGGGCTGCGGCGGGGGTAGCCAGGCCTGTGGCAGGGAGCAAGGGGTGCTGGGAGTAGCCTGGGCACATGGCAGGGCAAGGTTAGGGTGGGTCCTTACTAAAGATCAGCCTGGAGCTTGGGAGGTTGTTAATCCGCTACTGGTGAGTTTATTTGCTTTCTTACTACGATTGTGTATATACCAGGTCTTTTAATCTGTAATTTCCAAGTGCTCCCCTAAAGGGTTCTGTGAACTAAACAGTTTGGAAAGCCCTGATCTAATCCATTGTGGTTCAATGTGAACTGCAGAGCAGCTGGCGATTAAAAACGATCATAATCTGTTCACTGTGCCTTTCGGTGAGTTGCGTAAATCGGAAAGAGAAATTCTGCAGAAAAATAGCAATGACAACATCTACAATTTTTTTTTCCTTCACAATTAGCACTTTTCTCGGGGGTATATTGTAACAGCACTGATTTATAAACAAATAAAGAATACCCTTACTCGTTTCTTTCAGCGCATCATGAAGTCGATTTTCTTTTAGACACTAGACTCAACATTTTATTCTTCAACTCCCCAACACCACCCAGCCAAACCCCTCTAACCTTCTCAATGGCTCACTGCCCCATGGGTCATCCTGTTGGACTCGTACTCCTCCTCCTGCATCTGAGATCCATCACCCATATACTGTCGCTTTAACACACCCATGCATACACGCTATTACACACATCACTTATGTTATCAGCAGCGACCGGCACCACTCCCGACAGAGGCAAGTATGAGATTGTGACAATATCATGCTTTTTTAATAATCATGCAATATATATTAATCCCATGGTGTCAAGATGATTTAGGTTCTTTTCATCTCTTCAAGAACCTCATTGGGTATGTACTAAGAAAAGATAAAGGATTGCAGCCAGTGTATGATATATATGTATATAAATAGATATCTATATAGATATATATTTTTATGTGTGTACAGTAAAACCCCTTGGTATTCGGCATCCACAGGAATTGGTAGATGCCGTACAAGCGAGTTTTCCAGTTGCTTGAGACTCACTCTTAACTAATATACTCCTAACTAATGTACCTGCATTAAGAATAAACAGTTTAAAAGTCAAAAATACTACACTTACACTGAACAAACTTGCATGAATATATAAACCATAAAACATTTAACTTTATTTTCGGTCTCATTCTTTGAAAACATTTAACCGTCACTGCAGCTATAGGTTCCTCCAACTTCACGGAACAGCCAGAAAGAAAAAAAATTACATCATAATTAATTCCCCCACCCCCCCAATTTACAGATAAAAGCCTTACTAATATAGAATACTCATAAAGATAAAGACTCATCATGAAGAAAGCACACCAACACCTCTACTTCTATAGGAATTTTTGGGATTCATTTGTCATTAGAAACCTTGCAAATTTCTACAAATGTATTGTGGAAATTGTGCTGACTGGTTGCATCATGGCCTGGTAAGAGGGGCATAAATATCTCTGAGCAGAAAGCCAAGGAAAAGGTAGTGGATGTAGCCCAATACATCATGGACAAAACTCTCCCCACCATCGAGAAAATCTACATGAAACGCTGCTGTCAGAGAGCAGCAGCAATCATCACGGATCTACACCTCACAGAACATGCTCTGCTCTCACTGCTGCCATCAGGGAAGAGATGCAAGTACCACAAGACTCATACCTCCAGATTCAGGAATAGATGCTACCCCTCAACTGTCATACCCCTGTACAACAGACTAATTCAGAGACTCATTTAAGAACTCTTATTTTCTCATTATTTATTTGTGTATTTGCACAATGTTTATATTTTTGTTTACCTTTTGTATACTTTTTTTTTGAGTAAGTTGTATGTGATGTCATCTATGCACTCTGACAAGAAATTTGAACTTTCTGACAAGAACGTGCCTAAATGTTCCAACAAAGCATCACTGTTGGTCTACATACCCTGCAGATGAGTGTTTGTCTTGATTGAGGCCTTATTCCATGACAGGTATGGAGAGGCAGTGAGATTGGCCTTGAGCACTGGAAACCTGGTGAGTGCAGGTCAATGAAGAGTCCAGTGGTGATTCCAAGTAACAGACCAACTCTAGTTGCTCTTCTTGTGTGACAGTCGTTGAGTGCAATTTTTGATGAGGGCTGCCAGGTTTACTCTATTTGGGAAATACAGGAACAAAATGCAACAAATAATTGCAAATTCACATTTTGTTAAAGTACTTTTGAATTAGTAGAATGTCTGTAGAAATGTAGATTAAAGTGTTCATCATTTTATATTGTTATTTTTCTCCTTAGAGGAAGGAAATGGAGATTCCTGCCTTCTCTTAGTCCTGCTGTGTATTGTCACAGTACTTCTGAGCATCTTGGGAACGGCACTTTATTGCACATTTGGTGATCTGGAGTCCACTGTTTGCAGAGACTTTACCACACAGATGGACTTTTACTCTACTCAGTTTCAACAAGGCTTTGAAAAAGTGAAGCAATGGTTGTTATTTTCTTAAATAATGGTATATCCACACACAGATGCAGGTGGATCACATCTTGATGCTCGTGCTGCAGTGCAGTAACTAATCTGGAATGTAATTGACATTAGGTCACAACACAGGAACTGAAAATACTGAAGCTTCAGACTTCAACTGTTTGTTGCTTGACATGACTTCTTACAAGGAGGACTGAATACACAACTCGATCAATAATGTTCGCAGACCATGTTCAAATTACAGATTAATCAATCATTTTCAGAAGAAATCAGTTTTGTATAATTTGCCTGTTTGGGAACTTGGCACTTAAAGAATGTAATCATTTGGATTTGAAATGATTCATCTGTTCTTTTTATATAGCAGATAATATTGGATTTGATTTTACTTGTCAGTTTTACATTGGTTTCATAAAAAATCATTATCTGTAGGTTTGGATGTCAAAACCATTTTAATTTAGATTTCTTTGCATGTCTTTTCAAAGCTAACATTTTATACAGATCTCAAATTATCAGTGATTGAAATGTATTAATCTTTTGTCCCCACTATTTTTTCCTGCATTTAAAAATAGCAAACAGATGAATGATTTTTTAAGATTGTAATTTAATGTTTAAATGTACAGATTGTCGTTGAAGTAATCTGCCATATGTAATAGGGAATGTTGTTGAGTATTGCTACATTTAATTTGCTGTTTTTCATAATTCTAACAAACTATGGGAGTGAATAAGTTATAATTTGCTATATCAGCCAATGGGCTTCCTCATCATTGTTCTGTTAAATTCATTTCTTTTTAAATTGCGCTAATAATGTTCTGCTTTGTGATGCTTTCCAATTTATGTTTTATTTGAAACAAAGTACAAAGATACAAAACATTCCAAGTTAACATTTATAATTTCCCTCGGCAATGCTGGGAGAGAAGGGATAAGCAAACGAGGAAGAATCCACATAAAATTAGATTTAATCAAAAAGTACCAATTTGGCTGAATTGTCCTAGATATTTACAGCAATGCTAATTGCATATCTCTGCCTTAGGCAATTTTGTGTAATGTTAAATTTGTTTTGTTACATGATAATAAATAGAACCTGATCCTTTCAAGCAAAATTGGTGACATTGGTAATTCAGAAGCCTGGCTCCTTGCAAATTTAACTGGATTCATTTCACTCAACCCTCATAGTTCTTGAATCTTTTTATGTTCTCACTTAAAAACATTCAAGTTGGTATATTCTGAATGACTTTTGGTTTGTTAAGATGAACTTGATTTGTGCTTTATAGCAAGAATAGTGTTTTCCTTGTTGATTTCTCGTCACAACGCTGCTGCCAACATATATATCTGCAGGACAAAAGTTGATTATGCATGTTGGTTCTTAAAAAAAACCAGACATCTTTGAATAAATTTGGCAGTAAATAATAAATTTTATTATTTCTGAGGTACACATACAGGCAAGTACAATGCATGGCATATTTAGTCCAATTTTTGTTGCACCACAAAGCATAACACACTTATCATTTCAAAATTTAATCATCTTTGAATTTAATATTGATCTTGTATATGGAGAAATTATTCAAACCCGTAGAATTAGTTTACATTTCAAAAAATAGGAAAACATTTTGGAAAGGTGTGATGGCCTTCATTAACCGTGGGATCAAGAGCCACAAGATGATGTTGCAGCTATTCAAATTCTTATCTGGACCCCACTGACAATAATTGACACTGCATGTTCAGTTCTAGTCACCTCACTACAGGAAAGATGTAGATGCTATAGAGAAAGTGCAGAGGAGATTTACAAGGATGCTTTTTGGATTGGAAAGCATGTCTTTGTGGAGTGATGGAGGGGTACAAGATGATGATGCATTGATCGTGAATGGCTCGAACCTTTTATCACCAAGGCTGAAATAGCTAACACAAACAGCATCGTTTTAAGATTTTGGTGGTGGGGGGGGGGGGGAGCGGAATGCAAGAGGCATGTTTTTCAGTAGTGGGTACATGGAATGCATTGCCAGCAAGAGTGAGGCAAGTACAATAAGGATCTTTTAAGAGACTACTAGGTACATGGAACTGTGAAAAATGGAGGGTTGTACAGTTGGGAATTTCTAGGCTGCAATCAGTCAGTTATTAGGTCGGCACAACACTGGGCTGTAGATTTGTGTTCTATGTATAAAGTGAGAGCAGGTCTCTCTCCAACTATATGCAGACACTGTTTATCATATTTTTTTAAAATTGAAGAATTACATCAACCTCTTGATATCACTGCATAGCACTTTTTAAGTATTGCTTCCTTTACAGATTTTTATGTTGGCACCTGCAAATGCTGTTTATAACAATTGCACAGTGCTACAAATTCAGAGTATATTGGTCAGTACTGAAAGAAGGTGAACACTTAATGTTTGTTTTAAAAAAACATTTTTGCTCTTTTTCTACCTTTTGGTATGGTAAAACACTGGCAGATTTAGGAATCATCCCAGTAAATTTGTCCTCCGTCTGAATGATATAACCATTTAAGAATTTCAGTAAAGATCTTTAAAGTTTAACAAAGCTTCTTTTAACTTATATATCTAAAACATTGCTAACTTTAATCTTTGAATGTAACACTGCATACTGAAAGACATATCATAGCCACAAATTACTGGCTGGTTCAGTACACAATGAAAAATTAAAGATATGGAACTTCATTTATTTAGTATAAAGAGCGAATCATCTGGATTTATTTTCCTCTTGTTTGTTATTTCACAGATCTAGCATGTAAAATTTCAGAAATGTAAGATTTGAACTCTGTAATTAGATCACTGCATCAGAATCTGCAAATTGTGAACAATATATAAATGTGGCCACAGTCATAATAGTAATTTTATCACTTTATTATTGATTTTAAAATGAAAATCTCTGCTGAGATTGAATGATTGTTGTAGTATTGTAAATGATTTCCATCATCCACCATGCATTTTGGGATCAGAACTTTTGATTTAAATCTCTTGCAAATAGAAAAGTGTGAAATTTTATTTGGTGAATTTTCCCCATCGACTTCTGTATTAAAATTAATTTAATGTACAACCTGTTCATCTCTTTCAATGTGTCACATACTTACTTTTGTCGGGAGTGGTGCTGATGTAAGCAAGTGCGAGTGTGTTAAGCATCTCAGGTTCAGGAGGAGGAGAGTGAGTATCAGGATCACACGTGAGCCAAGGTCAAAGGGGTTTGGGGACTTGAAGAATGCAATGTTATGGTTAATGAATAATAAAGTGAGTTGACCTTATGGTGTCCTGAAAGAAATGAGTGAGTGTATTCTTTGCCTGTGTGATAAGTCAGTGCCATTTATAAATGTATGGCATCCAACAATGCAAAAGCTTAATTGCTACTGTAAATAATTCAGTGTTATGTATATACGACTTGTGTGCATATGACATCACTCATATACAGTATACTAGGGGGAACCATTTTATTTCTGTATTAAACAATGAATGAAGCATCACATCTCCGCGTATAGTGTTTTCTGAACATCAAATACACGATAGACCAGTGACAAGGTTGAAATCACTCTCTCTATGCTCCAAACATTGAACTGAGATTTGAAAAGATAAACGCCGTGGCGGTGAGTGGAACCAACGGCCATCAGCCTCCGCAGTCACTGGCCCCAACAAGCGAACCAGTGGGTGAACGGCAAGGGCAGCTTAAAGTGCAGCCACACGAAAATAGCGCTGGCCTTGCTGCACAGCCAAGGACAGCATGAGGGGAAGGGAATTTTTAAGTAGGGGAGTACCTATGTATGGGAAACCTGCTTTTTGTTCTGCAGGTTGTGATGTCAGTAAAGGGGAGCAACAGCAGGAATGGTGCGAGTATAAAAGTCAGGCCTGAGCCCCAAATAAAACAGAGCTTAACCTGATTACACTACATCTGTGTGTCTTCTTTCAACTAGCCTCCAGCTACAATTGGTGACCTTGACTGATTCGATGACATTTAAACCCAATGATGAGTTAACCAGCAGCAGTTCCACGCAGTCACTGTCAACATTCTGGGCAAATCAACCACGTGTGTTTGACCAGAGGAGGCAATCGCAATGACAAGTGGTGTTTCTATTACCAGAAAAGCGGCACCGAAGCCCACCAGTGCAGGCCGCCATGGGACAGGACACCAGGAACAGGCAGTTGAACCCCACACTGAGGGCTGCCGACAACAGAACAATCTGGACCTACAGTACCTGCAAAGTCCAACTGCTGTTGGGAGGCAGCATCTTATGGGTGTTCATGCTGTCCGCAGTGGAACAGCCACTCCTCGGGACAGACTTCCTGTGTGCTTACAGCCTACTAGTGGACCTCAAGAAACAGAGATTGGAGGAGTCACGTGATGGAGTAGTGGCCGGACGGTGAACTCAAGCCCTCTCCAGAAAAGTCAGAAAAACAAAGGAAAACACAAAGGCACAAAAATAAAGTTAAAGAAAAGTGAGTATAAAGGTGGAAAGAAGATGGCGATGAAAAAAGAAAACTCGAAATCAACGGTAAGAAGAGAGGAAGAGAAGACAACGGAAGAAGAAGGAGAAGGCCTTACCTGTTCGAAGAGGCCCGCGGTGGAGAGAGAAACCCGCTTCCTCGGGTTGGTAGAAAGTGGACTACAAAAATGGCTCGCTGAGCCGAGTAAAAGTGCGCAAGCGCGCATGCAAAAAAAACACACCGACGGGAGGGGTGACCAGCTGGGGAGTCGATCTCCACAGCCGGCAATGACAGCTGCAGAACACCTGCAGCAAGAGAAGAACACAGAAGACAACGAAAACAAGAAAGAAGAGAAGAAAAGGGCAACAAAGAAACAACAGATGGTCAACCCAGAGGAAGAAGAAGAGGAAGAGTACAGTGAAATAGAAGAAGAAGGGAAAGGCAAGATAAAGGTGGTACTTTCTCTTATTAAAGGATACATGGAGTCATTTAAAGAATGGCAAACACAGGAATTTAATGATTTAAGAAAAAGAATAAACAATACAGAAGAGAAAATGAATAAAATAGATATGACCTTAACAGAAATGGGAAAGAAAATGGACAAGATGGAAGAGCGGGCAGTAGCAGCAGAAATGGAGGTAGAAGACTTAAAAAAGAAATTAGAGGAATCTAATAAAAAAGTTATAGAGACACAAGAACTGTTAGCTCAGAAAATAGATATAATGGAAAATTATAACAGAAGAAATAACATAAAGATAGTGGGCCTTAAGGAAGATGAAGAAGGCAAAAATATGAGAGAGTTTATAAAAGATTGGATCCCCAGGATCCTAGGATGTCCAGAACTACAGCAAGAAATGGAAATAGAAAGGGCACATAGAGCATTGGCCTTTAAACCACAACAAAAGCCAAGATCTATTTTAGTAAAATTCCTAAGATATACTACAAGAGAAAAGGTACTGGAGAAGACAATGGAAAAAGTAAGAGAGGGCAACAAGCCACTGGAGTACAAAGGGCAAAAAATCTTCATTTATCCAGATATAAGTTTTGAACTCCTGAAGAAGAGAAAGGAGTTCAATACAGCAAAGGCGATTTTATGGAAGAAAGGGTATAAATTTATACTAAAGCATCCAGCGGTATTGAAAATATTTATTCCAGGACAACAAAACAGACTATTCTCGGATCCAGAGGAAGCACGAAAATTTGCAGAACAATTACAAAATAGACTGAGGGATGAAGACGTGTAACGAGAGTACAAAAGACTGAGAACTAAAAAGACACAAGTTTTGAACTCCTGAAGAAGAGAAAGGAGTTCAATACATCAAAAACGATCTTATGGAGAAAAAAAAACTATTCTCGGATCCAGAGGAAGTAAGGAAATTTGCAGAACAACTACAAAACAACCAGAGAGATGAAGATATGTAATAAGAGTAAAAATGACCACGATTTACATGTATGTGGGTAAAGAGGTATATGTGTGTATATGTATAATGTGCATACATGAATGTATCCGTATTTAGAGGAAAATATAGATAGTATAGACAAGAATTAATAAGGGAAGGAAATGGAATAGAGGGAATAAGGAGGGAACTAAAAGAGTGACCTTTGTTACATATGAAAAGTGAAATCTTTTCTGGGGGGGGCTGGGTGGGGAGGAGTTGCGGTCACTGCAAAATCAGCTGACGCTTGCGAGTGAATTCGCAAATCCAAATGGAGAGGGGAGATGTGGTTGTCCGACAAGGGATAAAGGACAACTCAGGAGGGGAAGGGGAGATTGGGGATAAAGAAGTTTTAAATAGGAGAATAAGGAAAATGTTTGATGTTTTAGGAAAGTTATCTTATAAAGGGTTTAAAACAAGAAAACAGAAATGGATAAGGAGGAAAGGTAATGATGGAGAAACGGAAAGGGAAGATAAACAAAGTATAAAATGGCTACGTTGAACTATATGACTTTAAATATTAATGGAATACATAACCAAATTAAAAGGAAGAAACTGCTAAATTTACTGAAAAAAGAAAAAAATGATATAGCATTTGTGCAAGAAACACACTTAACTGAATTGGAGCACAAGAAATTAAAGAGAGATTGGGTAGGACACGTAACAGCAGCATCGTATAATTCAAAAGCAAGAGGAGTAGCAAAATTAATTAGTAAAAATGTCCCATTTAAAATAGAAGAGGAAATAATAGATCCAGCAGGGAGATATGTAATGATAAAATGTCAGATATATTCGGAGTTTTGGAATCTACTCAATGTATATTCACCTAACGAAGAAGATCAAAAGTTTATGCAAGATATCTTTTTGAAGGTAGCAGATACGCAAGGGAACATATTAATAGGAGGGGATTTCAACCTGAATTTGGATTCAAATATGGACAACTGGGAAAAAAATTAACAGAAAGAACAAAGAAACCAAATTTATAATTAAATCAATGGAAGAAATGCAACTTTTGGATATATGGAGGAAACAACACCCAAAAGAAAAGGAATATTCATATTACTCGGCTAGACATAAAACATACTCAAGAATAGACCTATTTTTGTTATCAGCTAGTATGCAACATAGAGTAAGAAAAACAGAATATAAAGCTAGAATACTATCGGACCATTCACCCTTAATATTGACAGTAAAGTTAGAGGACATCCCTCCAAGAATGTATAGATGGAGATTAAACCCCATGTTACTTAAAAGGCAGGATTTTAGAGAATTTATTGAAAAACAAATAAAAATGTATTTTGAAATAAATACGGAATCAGTGGAAGATAAGTTTATACCATGGGATGCAATGAAAGCATTCATTAGAGGGCAAATAATAAGTTATGTAACCAAGATGAAGAAGGACTATAATCAGGAAACAGAGCAGTTGGAAAGGGAAA
This sequence comes from Narcine bancroftii, assembly GCF_036971445.1. Classification (NCBI taxonomy): domain Eukaryota; kingdom Metazoa; phylum Chordata; class Chondrichthyes; order Torpediniformes; family Narcinidae; genus Narcine; species Narcine bancroftii. The sequence continues at coordinate 18,797,504 of NC_091472.1, forward strand.
TAGTAAATATAGAAAAAGAATTAGCAATGAAGGAAGATACAACTAAAAGAAGAGAATTGGTGGATAAAAAAATAAAATATGAAACACTACAAACATATAAGGTGGAGAAGAATATAATGAAGACAAAACAGAAATATTATGAACTAGGTGAAAAAACGCACAAAATCCTAGCATGGCAGCTTAAGACAGAACAAGCTAAGAAAATGGTATTGGCATCAAGGAAAAAAGACAAACAAATTACATATAATCCAAAAGAAATTAAGGAAAACTTTAGAGAATTCTATGAACAATTATACTGAACTGAAAACGAAGGGAAAGAAGGGAAAATAGATGAATTTCTGACTAAAATTGAACTACCAAAACTAGAAATAGAGGAACAAAATAAATTAACAGAGCCATTTGGAATAGTAGAAATACAAGAGATAATAAAAAAATTACCAAATAATAAGACACCAGGAGAGGATGGATTCCCAATAGAATTCTACAAAACATTTAAAGACTTATTAATTCCGCCCCTCCTGGAAGTAATCAACCAGATTGATAAAACACAAAGCTTAAAAGATTCATGTAAAACAGCAATAATTACAGTAATACTAAAGCAAGGGAAAGATCCACTCTCACCAGCGTCATATAGACGCAGATTATACACAGATTATAAGATTATAAGATAATAGCTAAACTATTAGCAAACAGATTAGCAGAGTATGTACCGAAAATGGTAAATTTAGACCAAACTGGATTTATCAAAAAAAGATGCACAACAGACAATATTTGTAAATTTATTAACTTAATTCATGCAGTAGAAGGAAATAAAGCACCTACAGTAGCAGTTGCTTTAGACGCAGAGAAGGCCTTTGACAGAGTAGAATGGAATTATTTGTTCAAAGTATTGCAAAAATTCAGTTTACCAGAGAAGTATATTAATTGGATTAAAGCATTATATAAGGGACCGTTAGCGAAAGTGACAGTAAATGGACATGTATCAAAGCAATTTAACTTAAGCAGGTCAACATGGCAGGGATGCCCATTATCACCTTTATTGTTTGCGTTAGCTATAGAACCACTAGCAGAATTGATAAGAATAGATAATAATATAAAAGGAATAAAAATAAAAGACAAGGAATATAAAATCAGTTTATTTGCGGATGATGTTATAGTGTACTTAACAGAACCAGAACTATCAATAAAAGAATTATATAAGAAATTGAAGGAATATGGAGAAGTGTCGGGTTACAAGATAAACGTAAATAAAAGTGAAGCAATGCCTATGAATAATGGAGATTTCTCAAAATTTAAGAAGAAATCACCATTTAGATGGCAAATGCAAGCAATAAGATACCTAGGTGTACAAATAAACAAAAATCTCGGCCAACTATATAAACTCAATTATTATCCACTAATGAAAAAATTACAGGACGATTTAGAGCATTGGAAAGATTTACCACTAACACTAATAGGAAGGATAAACTGTATTAAAATGAACATTTTTCCAAGGATATTATACTTATTTCAGGCATTGCCAATACAACTGACAGAGAAATTCTTCAAGGAGTTAAAGAAAATAATAAGGAAATTTTTATGGAGAGGGGGGAAACCGAGGATAGCACTAGATAAATTAACAGAATGGTATAAACAAGGAGGCTTACAACTGCCAAACTTTAAAAATTATTATAGAGCCGCACAATTAAGATACCTATCAGATTTTTATCAAACAAGGGAAAAGCCAGATTGGACGAGATTAGAATTAGATAAAATAGGGGAAAAGATAGCTGAACACATATTATATAAATGGGATGAAAAATGGGTACAACATAGAAGTTCTCCAGTATTACATCATCTCCTCAATATTTGGAAGAAGATTCATGTAGAGAGAAATAAAACAAATTATCAATTACCAAAACTAATATTGACGCAAAATAAGCTACTCCCTTTTACAATAGATAACCTTTCCTTTAGAGAATGGGAAAAAAAGGGATTAAAAGAATAGAAAGTTGTTTTTCAGGAAATAGATTATTATCCTTTGAACAAATGAAAGATAAGTACAATATAACTCAAGATACAGTGCTGGCATATTACCAATTGAGATCCTACTTGAAGGATAAATTAGGAAGCAGTTTGAGTTTGCCAGAGGGAAGTAACCTTGAATATGTGATTACAGATACAATGATAATCAAAAGATTTATAACAAATATGTATATTAAACTGCAAGAAAAGGAGAATGAGGAAACAAATGGTAAAACTAAACAAAAATGGGAACAAGATTTAAATATAAAGATAAAAAAGGAAACATGGGAGAAGTTATGCTCTGGAACGATGAGAAATACAATAAATACGAGGTTACGTATGATACAATATAACTGGATACACAGGCTATACATTACACCTCAAAAGTTAAATAAATGGGACCCAACAGTATCTGATAGATGTTTTCGATGTAAAAAAGAAATGGGAACAACAATTCATGCAATCTGGATATGTGAGAAAGTAAAAAAATTTTGGGAAGATCTAAATCAGATATTAAATAAAATAACAGAAAACAATATACCAAAGAATCTAGAGATCTTCCTCCTAAGTAACATAAAAAACAAAGAATTTGGAATTGATTTGGAGGATCTAGCCGTAGCAAAAAAATGTATTATGTCAACCTGGAAATTGGAAGATAATTTGAAAATACAACAATGATATATAGAAATGAATAAATGTATTCCATTAGAAAAAATAACATAGTTTAAGAAATAATATTGAAATATTCGAACAAATATGGGAGCCTAACATTAAATACAATAGCAAAAACCTACCGGGGACAATCATTACCTAAGTTAATGGAAGGAAAAGGAAATGAAAAGAATGGACTCAGTAGAATTTCTGGTGTATTTTTATTGAATGACAACATTGTCTGACTGGTTTAATGTATCCTAGATTGTATACCTTAAATGGACGGGAGGGGGGAGGTAGGGAGGTTGGGTTGGGAGGAGGGAGTGGGGGGAGAAAATGGCACTGTATATGTGTGAAAAGGAAAAAGTGTGTACCATGGTTAATGTGATTTATGGTGTGAAAAATAAAAAATTTTTAAAAAAAAGAAACAGAGATTGGCAGATGCCAAGACTTTTCAAACATTACCCCTCAAAGACGCCAAGCTCCCAGCACTCCACCTGGACGTCGAACATCAATCAAAGTTCCCCACGGCGATGCCCCGGCATGTAATACAGCACCACATCCTGACCCAGGGCCTGCCACTCCATGCAAGGGCAAAGCACCTTCCTCCAGAGAAGCTCCAGCTGGCGAAGTAGGTATTCAGGAAGCTGGAGGAGCTCAGCATCGTACAGTGGTCAAGCAGCCCATGGGCTTCTCCCCTGCGTATGGTACCCAAAACAACTTGGGGCTGGAGACCACGCAGCAACTAATGCCAACTCAACAAGGCCACACCAGATCGGTACCCTGTGCTGCATATCCAAGACTTTGCACCTAACCTGCATGGGGCAAAAATCTTCTCCAAGGTGGACCTCGTGAGGATATCATCAAATCCTAGTTCACCCCAATGATATCCCCAACACTGCTATCACACCGTTCAGCCTTTTCGAATGCTGCTCGGGCTAAAGAACGCTGCACAGACCTTCCAGTGACTCATGGACGCAGTGAACAGAGACCAAGACGCCACCTTCGTGTACCTAGACGACATCTGGTGGCAAGCAGGAACCAACAGGAATGCAGGATGTACCTCTGCAACTTCTACACCTGACTGAGCGAGTTCGGCCTGATGATCAACCCAGCCAAATGTTAGTTCGGATTGGAGGCCATCAGCTTCCTGGGCCACAGGATAACCCGGGAAGGAGTCACACCACTACCCAATAAAGTGGAGGCCATCCAGACTTTTCCTAGGCCCAACATGACGAAGGTCTACTGGAGTTCATGGGGATGATCCATTTCTACCACAGATTCATCCCTTCAGCTGCCAGGATCATGCAGCTCTTGTTTGCCTGGATGGCAAGCAAGGTGAAGGTCATCACCTGGGACAAGGAGTCAGCAGAGGCTTTCGTGAAGGCCAAGGAAACCTTGGCGGGCACCGCTCTCCTAGCACATCGCAGGGCAGACACTCCCAACAACCCTGACAGTAGAACTGCGATCGGCAGAGTTCTGGAGCAGCAGATTGAAGGAAATTGGTGGCTGCTGGCTTTCTTCAGCAAAGATCTGCAGCCTCCAGAAATTAAGTTCAGCACTTTCGACAGAGAGCTACTGGTGCTCTACTTAGCCATCCGCCACTTCAGGTACTTCTTAGAGGGCAGGTCCTTCACGGATCACAAGCCCCTGACTTTTGCCTTGGCTAAGATCTCGGACCCTTGGTCAGTAACGATACCTGTCTTACATCTCTGAGTATACCACAGATGTAAAGCACATCTCTGGCAAGGACAATGTCGTGACCAACACACTGTCCGAGTAAAGTATCCATGCGCTATCAAGGGGAGTGGATTTCACGGCACTGGCAGAGACGCAACTGGAGGTCAAGGAGATGCCCCAATACAGGACTGCCATATTGGAACTGCAGCTCCAGGACATCCCAGTTTGCACAGGTATCACCACCCTCCTGTGCAACATCACCAGCCAGGTCAGATCTATCATCCTAGTGGCTTAGAAATGGCAGGTTTTTGACTCCATCCATGGGCTGGCTCACACATCCATCAGGACCATGGTCCACCTGGTGGCCAGCAAATGTGTGGCATGGATTGCGGAAACAGGTCAGCGGGTGGGTGAGGGCATGCACGCAGTGCCAAACTACCAAGGTACAGCGGCATACCAAGTCCCCACCTCAGCACTTTGAACCCAGAACGAAGGTTCAACCACGTCCACATAGACATAGCAGAAACCCTGGGATACTGGCAAGGATCCTACTATCTATTTTCCGGGTGGCCAGAAGCAGATCTGGTGGCAGACACGTCTACGAGCTTGTGCGCCAGGGCGCTCATCTTGTCCTGGGTGGCACGGTTCGGGTTACCATTCTACGTCATGTCTGACAGAGGGGCCCAGTTCACCTCCAGTAAATGGTCTGACCTCACCAGCCTGTGGGGTGCCCAGCTGCATTATACAACAGCCTGCTACCCACAGTACAACAGGTTGGTGGAGCGCTTCCACAGGCACCTCAAGACTGCGCTCATGACCAGACTCCAAGGACCTAACTGGGTAGACAAGGTACCATGGGTACTGTTGGATATCTTTACAGCACCCATGGAGGACCTCAACATCTCTTTGGCTGTGTACTTAACAGAACCAGAACTATCAATAAAAGAACTATATAAGAAATTGAAGGAATATGGAGAAGTGTCGGGATACAAGATAAACGTAAATAAAAGTGAAGCAATGCCTATGAATAACGCGGATTTCTCAAAATTTAAGGAGGAATCCCCATTCAGATGGCAAACGCAGGCAATAAGATACCTAGGTGTGCAAATAAACAAAAATCTAGGCCAATTATATAAACTCAATTACAATCCACTAATGAAAAAATTACAGGACGATTTAGAGCATTGGAAAGAGCTACCACTAACACTGATAGGAAGGATAAACTGTATTAAAATGAACATTTTTCCAAGGATACTATACTTATTTCAGGCATTGCCAATACAACTGACAGAAAAATTCTTCAAAGAGTTAAAGAAAATAATAAGGAGATTTTTATGGAGAGGGGGGAAACCGAGGATAGCACTAGATAAATTAACAGAATGGTATAAACAAGGAGGCTTACAATTGCCAAACTTCAAAAATTATTATAGAGCCGCACAATTAAGGTACCTATCAGATTTTTATCAAACAAGGGAAAAACCAGACTGGACGAGACTAGAATTAGATAAAATAGGGGAAAAGATACCTGAACACATATTATATAAATGGGACGAAAAATTGGTACAACATAGAACTTCTCCAGTATTACACCATCTCCTCAATATATGGAAGAAGATTCATGTAGAAAGAAATAAAATAAATTACCAAATACCAAAACTAATATTGACGCAAAATAAGCTACTCCCTTTTACAATAGACAACCTTGCCTTTAGAAAATGGGAAAAAAAAGGGATTAAAAGAATAGAAAATTGTTTTTAAGGAAGTAGATTCTTATCCTTTGAACAAATGAGAGATAAGTACAATATAACTGGAGATACAGCGCTGGCATATTACCAACTGAGATCCTACTTGAAAGATAAATTAGGAAGCAACTTGAGTTTACCAGAGGGAAGTAACCTTGAATATGTGATTACAGATACAATGTTAATCAAAAGATTTATAAAAAATATGTATATTAAACTGCAAGAAAAGGAGAATGAGGAAACAAATGGTAAAACTAAACAAAAATGGGAACAAGATTTAAATATAAAGATAAAAAAGGAAACATGGGAGAAGTTATGCTCTGGAACGATGAGAAATACAATAAATACGAGGCTGCGTATGATACAATATAATTGGTTACACAGACTATACATTACACCGCAAAAGTTAAATAAATGGGACCCAACAGTATCTGATAGATGTTTTCGATGTAAAAAAGAAAGGGGAACAACAATTCATGCAATCTGGACATGTGAGAGAGTAGAAAAATTTTGGGATGATCTCAATCAGATATTAAATAAAATAACAGAAAACAATATACCAAAGAATCCAGAGATCTTTCTCCTAAGTAACATAAAAAATAAAGAATTTGGAATTGACTTGGAAGATGCACAAAAAAGATTTGTCAAGATAGCCCTAGCCGTAGCAAAAAAATGTATTATGTCAACCTGGAAATTGGAAGATAATTTGAAAATACAACAATGGTATATAGAAATGAATAAATGTATTCCATTAGAAAAAATAACATATAGTTTAAGAAATAATATTGAAATATTCGAACAAGTATGGGAGCCTTACATTAAATACAATAGCGAAAACCTACCGGGAACAAACATTACCTAAGTTGATGGAAGGAGAAGAAAAGAAAAGAATGGACTCAGTAGAATTTCTGGTGTATTTTTGTTGAATGACAACATTGTCTAACTGAATTAATGCAACCTAGATTGTATACCTAAAATGGATGAGAGGGGGGGGGTGGGGGGGTGGCTTGGGAGGAGGGTGGGGGGAGGGAGAAAAAGTCACTGTAAATGTGTGGAAAAGAAAAAGTGTATAGCATGGCTATTGTGATTTATGGTGTGAAAAATAAAAAATTTAAAAAAAAACATCTCTTTGGCTGAACTCATCTACAGAGCTCCACTGGTGGACCTGGGAGAATTCGTACCATCCCAGGCATACTGCAGGACGACTCTGCAGCGTTCCTCAGAAGGCTGAGGCAAGGAGTCGGCAACCTGGCCCTGACTCCACCTTCCAGGCACGGACACACGAGAACCAACATACCCAAAGAACTACAGGACTGTGAGTATGTTTTCATTCGCAGGGGTCCACACCGTTCACCGTCATTTCTGAGCTTAGTTAACCATTATCAGAAGCACGTACCAAATAAGTCAATGCTGTGCAGCCCACTCCACCAACTGTTTATTTTTTTTTAAAAAGACCAGAAACAGTACTGGAATGATGAGACTAGTCATGCAGTGGACCGCTTGAAAGAAATGCATCGTGACAATGTTCTCGTCCACCAAACATAATAGTGCCCAAGTCGCTATTTTCAGGCTATGCTTGGGCAATTGTTTACAGATTGATGGGTCAAGTGCAATACACGAACATGCTGGTGAAACTCAAAAGGTCACACAACAGCTATAGGAAGTAAATAGCAATCAATGTTTCAGCCCTGAACCCTTCATGAATATGGGGGAAAAACAGGTAGCTGAGTGATGAAAAGGTAGGGGAGGAGCACAGGCTAACAGTTAAGAGGTGATTTCTTTGGCTTTGGCTTGTCTTCTCTATGGGAGGAGAGGTGAGTGTACTCTGGCAGTGGTGACCTCTACTGGCATACTACTCCCAGAAGCCCATGATATCTAGGGTTGCCTAGCATTTATGCTGCCAACTTGGGCACCAGACAGTGCAGTTGGATGTCAATAGACCTATCAACCCTATGCACAGCCAACAGGTGGGACAGGCAGACACATGCTGGTAAACAGTGTCTTTGCTCCCCCCACTTTTTTTGGGTCAGCATCAAAAGCAAGAATGCAGTTATAGCAACACAGCCGTATTGATAAACACTCATTTTCTCCCACTGATGCTGCTCAATCTGCTGAGTTCCTCCAGCAGATTGCTTTAGTTCACCTTGAGTTTCTAATCAATGGAGTGTCAGACCCATACCTTTTATTCTTGGGGCTAGAATCCAGCATTGTTGCGTTATAAACAGGGACAGTAGTCTGTTTCTTCCACAGCAATCAAAAGAGCAAATGAAAGGCTGTTAAGGAGATTGCATCAAGCAGAGGCAAGAATCTTTCTAGAAGTGGCCAGTCTGAGCTCTCGTGCAGTTATCACATTTTATTCCTGGTAAAATCCAAAACATCTTTGGGCTATAATAATTTCAGAATGGATGCTATTTCCTTTCAACAAAGATGATTATTTTGCCCAAGATAACAAATTAAAGAAACAGCTGAGAGTTTGACAAGGCATTGATGAGAAGTTTCATGCTGTGTGTGGAGGCAGTGAGTGGACCCAGGCTAGGGTTTGTGGGGCAGCCATTTTTATTGCAGTTTTAACGTGCAGGCTGTGAGCTCGAGGAGGAGAGAAGGCCAAATGCATAGGGGCAAGTGATATCAGCAGGGTTCAGGCACCAGATTTTAAAAGGTAAGCTCCTTTCCACTTACTTCAATTGTTGTGTGTGGAGGCAGTGAGAAATTAGGTGATTAGGAGCGTGTTCAATTGAGACAAGTGATCCCAGGGCTAGAAAGCAATAGAGTTAAGAGAGTAATAAAAGAGGGATAGCTATTGGAAAAGCCAGCAGCGTTACAGCTTTGTCTCTCAGCGGCTTTGTCGAGCAGCGACTGAGGAAGAGCTTTCTCCTCATAAGAGTGTTAAGTTCCTTTAATTGTGATTATTGAAAGAATTAAATTATGGAGCCAGCAGTTAGGGCAGTCCAATGTTCCGATTGCAGGATGTGGGAAGTCAGGGCAGCACGAGTGTCCCTGATGACGACACCTGCAAGAGATTCGTTCGGCTGCAGCTTCTAGGACACCCGAGTTAGGGAACTGGACAAACTCAGGAACATTCGAGAAGCAGAGGTTGTGATAGATAGGAGCTTCAGGGAGGCAGACACCCCTAAATGTAGGGAGGAAGGCAGCTGGGTGATAGTCAGGAGAGGGAAGAGGAAGAGAAAGCAGGTCAGCCCTGTGGCCATTCCCATTAACAATAGGTGTACAATTTTGGATATTGTTGGTGGGGACAACCTACCAGGGAAAAGTTGTAGTGGTCAAGTTTCTGGCACAGGGACTGGAACTGGACCCTCAGCTCAGAAGGGAAGGAGGAATGTAGTCATGATAGGGCTACAGACAAGAGCTTCTGTGGGAAAGATCAATTACCCTGGATGGTTTGTTGCCTCCCTGGTGCCAGGGTCCGTGATATCTCAGATCGCATGCTCCCGATTCTCAGAAAGGAGGGTAAGCAACCACATGTCATAGGCTATGTAGGGACTAATGACATGGGCAGAAAGGGTGAGGAGGTCCTCATAGGAAAGTTTTGGGATCTAGGAGGAAAGTTGAAGGAAAGGACCTCCAGGGTTGCAATCTCAGGATTGTTTCCTGTGCCACGTGCAAGTGAGGCGAGAAACTCAAAGATAATCCAGCTTAACACGTGGCTAAAGAGATGGTGCAGGAGGGAGAGCTTCAGGTTTCTGGATCATTGGGCTCTGTTCCGGCAGGAAGGTTTGCACCTGAACTGGAGAGGGACTAACAGGTAGTTTTGCTAGTGCTGCTTCAGGAGGGTTTAAACGAGATTTGCAGGGGGAGGGGAAACCAGAGTGTTAGAGCAGATAGTAAGGTAGAGGATCATGCAAGGACTGAATGTAAAGACAGGGTTATACAGGAAAGAAATGGCCTCACGTGCATCTATTTCAATGTGTGGAGTATCGTCACTTAGAGCAAGGATTGCCACGTGGGATTATGACATTGCTACAAGTGAAACTTGGCAGCTCAATGTTCCAGGGTTCTCTTGTTTCAGACAGGAGGAAAGGAGGTGGTGTGGCATTGCTAGTCAGGGAAAATATCACAGCTGTGCATGGACTCGTCTACAGAGTCCATATGCGCGGAGCTGAGGAACAGGAAGGGCATGAGCATGCTAATAAGAGTGTATTATAGACTGCCAATAATGCAAGAGAATTCGAGTAGCAAATCTGTAGGGAGATAGCAAACCAGTGTAAGAAAAAGTTGTGATGATAGGAGATTTTAAAACTTTCCACACATAGACTGGGACTCTCATACAGTAAAAGGACTGGATGAGTTGACGTTTGTCAAATATGTACAGGATAGTGTTCTTCATCAAAATGTAGAGGTACCAACAAGAGAAGATGCAATACTTGATCTTTTAGGGAACCAGACAGGTAAGGTTGCAGGAAGTATGTGTAGGTGAGCATTTTAGGTCCAGTGACCATAGTATCATTAGTTTCAAGTTAATTATGGGGTCGAGTCCTCGAATTGAGGTTCTGAATTGTAGAAAGCCAATGTTGAGGAAATGAGGAAGGACCTCAGAAGAGAACAAAATCATATGAAATAGCAGCAGGACTAGGCCATCTGCCTCGTCAAGCCTTCTCCGCCATTCAATAAGATCATGGCTGATCTGATCATTGACTCAACTCCACCTACTTGCCTTTTCCCCATATCCCTTAATTCCTGTTTTATGTAAAAATCTAACTGAACCTTAAATATGTTTAATGAAGTTGCCTTAACTGGTTCCCTGGTCAAAGAATTACAGATTCACTACTCTCTGGGGAAAAATAGTTTTTCCTCATCTCTGTCTTAAATCTACTCCCTTGAATCTTGAGGCTGTGTCCCCTAGTTCTGGCCTCACCTACCAGTGAGAACAATTTTCCTACCTCTACCTATCCTTTTCATAAATTTGTTTCTATAAGATCTCCTTTCATTCTTCTGAATTTGAGTGTGTATAATCCTAGGTGATTAGTCTCTCCTTGTAGGTCAACCCCCTTATCTGTGGGATTAACCTGGTGAACCTCCTCTGGACTGCCTCCAACACCAGTATATCCTTCAAGTATGGAGATCAGAACTGTACACAGTACTCCAGGTGCAGCCTCACCAGTACCTCTTATAGTTGCAGCATGACCTCCCTGCTCTTGAATTCAATTCCTTTCGCAATGAAGGCAAACATTCCATTTGCCTTCTTAATAACTGGTATCTTCCACCCAACGTTTTGCAATTCATGCACAAGCACTCACGAGTCCTTCTTCACTACAGCATGCTGCAGTGTTTCACCATTTAAATAATAATCTGCTCTTCCATTTTTCCTACCGAAGAGGATGACCTCACATTTACTAACTCCATCTGCCAGACCTTTGCCCTTTCACTTAATTATATCCTTCTGCAGCCTCTCCACGTGCTCTGTACAATTTTCTCTTCCACTCAATTTAGTATCTGCAAACTTAACTACACTACACTCTTCCAGATCCTCAGTGTAAATGGTGAACAGCTGCAGGCTCAGCACCGACCCATGGCACCCCACTTCCCGCTGTCTGCCAATCAGAAAAACACCCATTTATCCCAAGTCTCTGCCTTCTGTCAGTTAACCAATCCTCAATCCATGTCAATATACTTCCCCGGCTCCATTCATCTGTATCTTGTCTCTTGTGTGGCACCTTATTAAACACCTTCTGGAAATCCAAATATACAACATCAACCTGTTCCCCTCTATCTACCATACTCATTATATAACCATATAACCATTTACAGAGCAGCAACAGGCCATGTTGGCCTTTCGAGTCCGCACCAAGAACTCCAGCAAGTTTGTCAAACAAGATCTGTCCTTTCTGAACCCATACTGCATCTGCCTGATGGAACCCCTTCATTCGAAATGTCTATTTCATTTTTAATGACAGCTTCAAGCATTTTCCCTGACTACAGACGTCAAGTTAACTGGCCAATAGTTATCTATCTTCTGCCTACATCCCTTCTTAAAAATGGTGTGCCATTTGCTGTCTTCCAATCTGCTGGAACCAATCCAGAATCCAGAGAAATTTGGTAAATAACTACCAATGCAGTGACCAACTCCCGCTTTTTCTTTCAGTAGGCTGGGATGCATCCCATCAGGTCCAGGGGATTTGTCTGCTTACAGTCCCATTGGTTTTCTCATCACTTTTGTAACAATTATTTTAATTAAGGCCATCAACTCCCTTTGCATTCCTATTATCGTTCTTTGGCATGCTGGATGCATCTTCCACTGTGAAGAATGATACTAAAATGTGTTCAATGCCATTTTTTTACTCAAGATCAATTTCCCTCCCTCATCTTCCAAGGGACCCATGTTGACTCTAGCCACCCTGTTTTATCTACAACTTTTTTTTTAACAATATGTTTTTATATTTTGTGCTAATTTACCTTCATAATCCTTCTTCCCTTTCCTTATTTCTCATCCAGTTGTCTTTTGTTGCCTTTTAAAGTTTTCCAAATCCTTCAGTTTCATACTACTCTTGGCTATTTTGTACTTTAATTTTATACTTTCTTTTATTTCCTTAGTTAACCAAGGCTGACTCTTCCTTCTCTGACTGCCCTTATTTTTAAAGGGGTATACATTTTGTTGAGTTCAGTGAAAAATCTCTGGAAGTCTTCCACTGTTTGTCAAATGTTCTGCCAACTAGCCTGTGCTCCCAGTCTATGTTGACCAATTTCTCCCTCATCCTGTTGTAGTCTCCCCTGTTCAAACATAATACACTAGGTTTAGATCTAACTACTGTACCCTCCATCTGTCTGAGAAATTCAATTATACTATGATCCTTTTTCCAAGAGGGTCCCTAACTACTAGATCATTAATTTTGCCTATCTCATTGCACAATTCTAGATCTAAAATACCATTCTCCCTTGTTGATTCTTTAACATGCTGCTCAAGAAAGCTATCACAGATGCATTCTATGAAGTCATCCAATACGATTTTCGTTAAAGTCCCCCATGACAACTACATGCCTCAGCTATCTCTGCGCTATTTGGTGGGCAACAGACAGCTGCGCTATTTGGTGGGCAACAGACAGCTGCGCTATTTGGTGGGCAACAGACAACTCCCACCAATGATTGTTTTTCCTTTACTATTCTTAATCTCTACCCAGATAAACTCCACATTCTGCTCTAGATTTTACAGTTTCTCACTATTGCCCTGATCTCATCCTTGATTAAGAGTGCCACCCCACCACCTTTACCTTTCTGTCTCTCTTTTCATATTACCTGATACCCTTGAATATTTAATTCCTAATCATGTCCATCTTGCAACCATATTTCTGTGATGACCACTAAATCATTTGCCAATTGGAATGTTATTTTCTGACAAGGATGCATTCAATGACAAAATTTTGTGAATGCAGAGATTTCATGTTCCTACCAGGAATAAGGGGGAAGTTAACAGATATAGGGAATCTTGGTTTTGAAGGGATATTGGAGAGCTGGTTAAGAAAAGGAGGCTGTATATGTGATATAGAAAATAAGGAGGAAATGAGCTACTTGCATAGTATAGAAAATCTAAGAGAATGCCTAAGGAGGAAATTAGGAAGGCAAAAAGAAGTCATGAAGGTGCTTTGGCAGATAATGTGAAGGGAAATCCAAAGAGTTTCTACAAGTATATTAAAAGTAAAAGGATAGCAATGGACAAAATTGGACCCCTAGGAAAAAAAGTGGTCAACTATGTGTGGAGCTTCACGAAATGGGAGAGATCTTGAACAATATTTTTTGCATCAATATTTATGCAGAAAACTGGCAGAGTGAATAAGGATAGGAGGGAAACAAATAGTGTCATGGAATAGATAAAATTTAAGGAGAAGGAGATATTTGCTGTCTTGCAACAAATAAAGGTAGACCAATCCCCTGGACCAGTTACGACGTTCCCCTGCACCTGGAGGGAGACAAATGCTGAAATTGCACGGGCCCTGGCAGATATATTTAAAATGTCCTTAGTCACGGGGATGGTGCTGGAGGATTGTTTAAGAAGGGCTCCAAAAGTAAACCATGTATTGATAGGTCAGTGAGCCTGACATCAGTTGTATGCAAATTATTTGAAGGATTTCTGAGAGATAGGATATATAGCTATTTGGACGGGCATCAGCTGATTAAAGGACAGTCAGCATGGCTTTGTGCGTGGTAGGTCGTGTTTAACAAATCTTGTCGAGTGTTTTTTGAGGAAGTTACCAAGAAGGTTGATAAGGGAAAGGCTGTGGATGTTTATATGGACTTTAAGGCCTTTGACAAGGTTCTATGAGAGGCTGGTTTAGAAGGCAAGGACACTAGGTTTACACTAGAGAGGTTGCAAACTGGATTAGTGGATGGTGGCTTCTCAGACTGGAGGTCTGTGTTGAGTGGTGTGCTTCAGGGATCTGTGTTGGGACCATTATTGTTTGTTATCTATACAAATGACCCAGATGATAATGTGGTGAATTGGATTAGCAAGTTTGTTGATTACACAAAGATAGGAGAAGTAGTGGATTGTGAGAAGACTTTCAAAGTTTACAGAGGGATCTGGACCAGTTGGGAAATAGCACCAGTAAATGGCTGATGGAATTTAAAGCAGATAAGTGAGAGAGGTTGAACTTTGGAAGAGTGAATTAGGGTAGGATATACAATAAATGGTAGGCCACTGAGGAGTGCAAAGGAGCAGAGATCTAGGAATACACATACATTGTTCCCTGAAGGTGGCGTCACATGTGGACAGGGTTATAAAGAAAGCTTTTGGTATTTTAGCCTTTAGAAGTTGGGATGTTATGTTGAAGTTATTCAAGTCATTGGTAAGGCCACACTTAGAATATTGTGTGCAGTTCTGGTTACCCAATAGCAGGAACGATATCAATAAGATTGCAAGAATGCAGAGAAGATTTACTAAGATGTTGCTGGGTCTTTGGGAGTTGAATTACCAGGAAAGATTAAACAGGTTAGGACTATATTCCTTGGAACAAAAGAAGGATGATGGGAAACTTGATAGACACAGTAGATGAGAGTAGATTATTTCCACTTATGGGGGAGATAAATAGGAGAGGTCACAGCTTTAAGCTGAAAGGGGAGAGGTATAAGGGGAACATTAGGGGAAAGCAATAAAGATCATCCTGTCTGTTTAGCCTGTGTCTGGACACATTTTTCCTGTGAATCCACCAAACTCAATTTAATCATTCACACCATCACGAGTCTAGTAAGCACTGTATTTACCATCTACAAAACAGATTACATTCACTCAACATGCACCATGTACATGGAACTATCTGCAGATCCCCTTCCAGTCAAATATGCAGACTTAGAAATACAACTGATTATTAATTGTGAAATTCCCTATCAATAGCACTCAAAATATTTAACCATAAATGGCTCATGGATTTTTTGTTTCCAACTGCCAGCTTTAAGTAACTTTACCATACATTGATCTGCATTATCATTGCCAATCCTCATTCTTACAACCTTTTCTAATTCCAATCGACAGACTTTGATCATTATCCATTGATGCTCTCTAGTGCAGTCTTTGATGGAGGATGCATTTTTTGTTGATTATTTAACGACTATTGATACAAATTGGTCAAAGGCATTCAATGCAATTGACAGCCTTCATTGGAAAATTTGAAATGTTATCTTTCAATCCATTAAACACTAAAATGGAAATCCTTTCCACCCAAAATGTATGCCGATTTCCTCAATGCAAACAATCATTGTTCAACAAACTCTTGGAAGGAATCGGTTTTGTGCCACACAAACTTAGTTACCCATTCAATTTTAAATGAGATTGGATCTCATACTCAAGGAAGATTTGATTTCAATAACTGAAAAATTAAGCAGTTAAGAATTTCATTTCAATTTATTCCAAAACACTGATTACATCTTCAAGGGAAATAGAGGTGATCAGAATCTGCACAAATAACCTCGGTATCACAAATGTTGCAGAGGGGGAGGAAAGAAAACAAGTTGCCACAAAATCCAATTTGCCCCAAAATAGCAAAGGGATGGGTTTGCATACCACAGAAATAAATGCATCTTATTTCCACAATTTCTCTCCTGAATATGCATTTATGCATTGCTCTTTCACTTACAATCATCTATTATATATTTAAACATTCCAGAACACTTAGAACAATTTCTGAATAATGAACTGTAGCAAGTCAACATGTGCCTTATTTATTAAGCACAAAGAAGAATCCACTCAGCAAATAATGTGCACTGGCTCATTCCAAATTACTTACAAATAATGTCAAAGCAAATTATCCATTTACTGACAAGATCAGAAACTGGACCAAAACAGATTTGGTTTTCTTCCAAGACAAAAATTCAAGATTCTATTATATGAACACATGCTGAATCTACTTTCCTGTTAGTGAATTGCAATTCATTTACAGTTTTTTTGACTAAATAAACACATTGGTCACTTGTCCACTACAGTATTCTTGTGATCGTGGGCTTTGAAGTGCTTGTTTGTACTGTACAGAAAAGTTGTCTTTACTACGATTTTGAGAAAATTTCATGAAAGCAAGTATTGTCAATATAATCCACATCACCCAAGCACACCAGAGGCCAAACTGAAAAAAGATAACATAGTAGTTAATGATCAGTATTTAAAAAAATACAAGCAAACCAATTGTGGCATAATATTTACCTGTGCAGTACCAAAATGATCGTAGAACAAAGTTGGAACTTCACTCAGATTAAGAGGTTCTTCTTGGGCATCTCTGCAACTGAAACAACGAATAGTTATTAACTGACTAAACGGCTAAAAAGCATTTCTTTCATAACAGCATCTATTAATCAACAAAAAATGTTCATGGTTGCTTTAATCCAGAACAAAGCTAGTGCATAGGAGCAACAAAAACTGCAAATGCTGGAATCAAGAGTGAACAAAGCTGGAGAGTCTCAGCAGGTAAGGCAGCATCCAAGGAGATATGGTCAGTCAAGATTTTTTTTGTCAGAAACATTTTTAAGACCAAAATGGGAAGAGGAGATATCAAGCACAAAAGAGAGGAGCCAAGAGAGGATAGGATACTGAAGGTGGAGAGGAAGAGAGACAAGGAGAGAGTGGAAGAAAATAGAACAGAAGCAGGTAAATGGAAACAGTAGAACCCAATCAACATTGGGTTACATTCATGCTGTTGGGTTCCAGGAATATAATGTCAAGGTTTGATGATGATGTGGTTTGAGTCAGAAAGCAGTTGAAATGTGTTGGTGGGAGAGGAAGAAGCAAATGTATTTCAGGTATACTTGTGTATCTGTGGGAGTCATCTATTATATCCTGTGCTCCCGTTGTGGCCTGCTCTGCTTAGGAGAGCCTGGGCGCCAACTGGGATCTCCCAGCAGCCAGCAGCCAGCATTTCAACTGACATGCCAGTCCATGGCCTTGTGTTCTGTTAAACCAGGACGATCCTTAAATTGGAAGAGCAAAACCTAATTTTCCTACTCATCATTCTCTAGCCAGATGGCATTAATGTTGACTTGTGCTTTCAACTAGCCAACTCCCCATTCTTCCTCTCTTCTCCATTCCCTCAGCCTTCATTCCTCCAGCCTCCACCCCTTCCCTCTCAATTCATTGCCTTTAAGTGACCAAAGACCCTTTGCCCTAATGGAGGTAAACAAGAAAATCTGTAGATGCTGGGCTCTAGTGCAGTACACAAAAGTGCTGATAAACTCAGCAGGTTGTGCAGCATCCATAGAACAGGAGGCAGTTTCATGCCTGAACCCTTCTTCAGGAGTTTAAAGTCAGGGAGCTGCTGGAATAAAAAGGTGGGTGGAGGGTAGTTGGGGGTGGGAGAAGAGCACAGGCCAATAGGCAAGCAGCATCAAGAGATACAGGAGAGAGGGTAGAAAGTAGCAATGAAGGATAGCTCTCTGATAGAGAAGGGGGAGGGGAGGACACGAGCTCAGAGAGAAAGTGAGCAAGGGAGTGCGAGCCAGGGAAGGGTTTAAACAGAGAATGGGAAACTAGTTGGAGACTGCCAAGATGGAACACAAGCAGTTCTTACAATTTGTGGGTGGCCTCAACTTTTCAGTACAAGGCCATGGATAGACATGTCAGTGTGGGATTTCTAGTTGTTGGCCACTGGGAGTTCCTTGCAATTGCACCAGACAGAGCAATGAAACAAAACTCACCCAGTCTCCCGGATGTGGAGGGAGCCATATTATGAACACCAGATTCAGTAAATAACCCCATACAGACTTACACAAGTGTTGGTTCTCTTGGATCACTGTTTGGGGCCCCAAATAACAGTATACCTCACAAGAACCTCAAATTGAAAAGAGAGCTTCATAAATAAAGAGAAAGTTGCAGAGTTATGGAGTAACTGCTTTACTGGTTTGAAACTACACACTTGGAAGCCTGCCCAGTACCAGGGTCCTTAGCATTCCAATGGGCAGAAGTGACGTCAACTTCCAGGCCACAGCTTTACCCCACGCCGAGCGTCTCTGTATGCCACAAGCTGCTGATGCTGGTTCGCTTGTGCAGGTGAGTTGGCACGTGACCCCCAACCCCCCCCCAGAACCAGCAATGGGAGGTGCAGGAACTGTAACCTGAATACAGTGTTTGGCGTGGTCAGCCTCGTCTCCTAGCAGGTGGTGTAATGACTGGTCGTTCGTTGTCCAGGTGTGCCAGTTTGAGATAGTTGATGGTGAATGCCTCCTCCTGGCCCCCAATTTCCAAAACACAGGTGGTCCCATTGAGTCGCACTACACTGAAGGGTCCTTCATACGGCCGTTGTAGGGGCAGTCTGTGTGCTCCTCTGCTGCAGGTTGTCAGGTACAAAGGAGGGTGCTGCTCTGTGGTGGGACAGTGCAACTGGAGCCAGTGCCCCTAGACTCTCCTAGAGCTTGGTCAGCACCTTTGTCAGCGTGTCTCCTTGGCCATGGGGTGCAGGCATGGACTTGCCAGGTAGTGAGCCATAAAGCAACTCGGCCATTGACTGTGCTAGGTCTTTGGGTTGTGTGTGGATACCCAGCAGCACCCAGGGGAGCTCATCTACCCACCTGGGTCCTTGGAATCATGCCATCAGGGTCAATTTTAGGTGCCTGTGGAAATGCTCCACCAGGCCATTTGATTAGGGGTGGTACACAGTTTGGCATAGTTGGGTTCCCAGGAACTGCACCATTGCAGACCACATGGTTGAGGTGAATTGTGCACTTGTCTGAAGTGATTGGGCAGGGAGGCCAAACCTTACCACCTAGGTTGTGATCAGGGTCCTGGCACATGTCTCTGATGTCGTTTCACTGATTGGAACAGCTTCCTGCCACCTCATGAATCTGTCTACCATGGTAAATAGGTACCTCACCCCTCTTGAGAAGGGTAGTGGGCCAATGATGTCCACGTGCACATTCCTTGAACCTCCTGTGCATTAACTGGAAGGGTTGTATTAGTGCCTTCACACATCTCTGGACCTTTGAGGTTTGGCAGTGTGTGCACATCATGGCCCAGTGTCCAACCTATTTGCATCGGCCATGCAACATGAACCGCTCTGCACTTAGTTGAGTAGTCGCACAGATGGGTGGGTCAATTAGAGCAAGGCATAAAACCCTGCACCTCCAGGCCACAGGTATGATAGGCTGTGGCTGCCCTATGGAGGTCTCAGAGGAATTTGTTACCTGAGCCTGATGGGTACTTCTTTGAGGCAGAGGCTGGTGAGCACTGTTTGGTATGTCCGTATTTTGCTATCCTCCTGAGGCTGGGACTTGCAGTGACTAGATAGATGTTCTTGACAGTGCATCCACCACTATATTGTTCTTCCTTGAGACTTGTAGTGGTGAATTCAGACACTTAGGAGAGATGGCGCTGTTGGCGGGCTGACCAAGGGTCAGTCACTTTGGTGAACGTGAAGGTGAGGGCCTTGTGATCTGTGAAGATTGTGAACTCTCTCCCTTCTAGGAAATAACTGAAGTGCAGAACGGTCAGGTAGAGGGCCAGTAGCTCCCTGTCAAACGTGTTGTACTTGACTTCCAGGGGCCACAGGTGTTGGCTGAAGACGACAAATGGATTCCATTATCCTTCTATTAATTGTTCGATTACGCCACCGACTGCTGTTTCAGAGGCATCCACGGTGAGGGCCACAGAGACGTCCATCTGGGGGTGGACCAGGAGGTGGCATTGACTAGCAAATCCTTGGCCTGGTCGAACATCACTCTTCCGTCCAGGCAACTTTTGGCTTTGGATATCAAACCAAAAGGAAGGCACATAATTTGGGCCGCTGAGGGAATGAACCAGTGGTAGAAGTTAACCATTCTGACAAATTCTTGCAGACCTTTGACTATTTTGGGTCTGGCAAATGGCCTCTACTTTCCCGTCAGGGGAACAGCTCCATGACGGTTGATTTGGTGTCACGAAGTCAATGGTGGACAAGCCAAACTGGAACTTGATGAGATTGACAGCCAGTCTGCAGTCACTGAGGCAGCAGCAGAAGAGGAGCAAATGGGTCAGATGCTCTTGGTGGGTGCAGATGGTTACCAGGATATTGTCCAGGTAGATGAACATAAATTCAAAGTCACACCCTACCACATCCACGAGAAGCTGGAAGGTCTACACTGCGTTTTTAAGGCCGAACGACATCCTCAGGAATTCAAACAGGGTTACGATGACCGTCTTTGGGACATCTTTGGGATGGACTGGGACCTGGTGATACCCACGCACCAGATCTATCTTGGAAAAGATTGTGCCCCGTGAGGTAGGCTGTGAAGTCCTGGATGTGTGGGACTGGGTATCTATCAGAGACAGTTGCATCTTTCAGCCTCCTGTAGTCACCACACTGCATCCATCCTCCCCACAGACTTGGGCACCACATGGAGCAGGGAGGCCCATGGGCTGTCCGAGTGCCGCATGATCCCCATCTCCATCTTGTTAAATTATTCTCTTGCGAGCCAGAGCCAGAGCTTGTCTGAAGGTAGCCTGGGTGTGTCCCTGCATGGGGAAATGGTGTGTCACACCATGTTTGGAGGCTGCCGAGGAAAACTGTGGTGTGATGGACGGAAAATCTGATAACACCCAGGCAAACTCATCGTCTGAGCATGTGATGCAGTTGAGGTGCGGTGCTGGCAACTTGGTCTCCCCTTCGGCTGTGACGCAGCACAAATTCTGACACTTGCCCTGCTGTCTTGTTTGGTGCACCACAAAGCGTCCACACAAGTGACCATTTTTCACAGGTCGGAGAAATCCTTGTTTGCTAGTAGGAGGTTTTGAAAGTCTTGACATCGACCAGCCTTCGTCCCTTCAGATCCACTAGCAAACAGTGCGCACGGAAGAAGTGTTCCCCCAGCAATGGATGGGACACCGTGGCCAGTGTGAACCTCCACATGGATTGTCTGGAACTGAATTGCAAGGGGGCCGACCTGTGTGCCATCATTGCTGATGGTGCTGCCATTAGCTCCAGCCCCACCCCTCTAGTTCTGGCTCAACTGGGGGAGCAGGGCATTAATTTCAGCTCCTGCGTCATCCCAGACATACAGGAAGCTATTGCAATGGCCAGCCGCTGTAGCCATTAGCAACAGCTGGCCTTTTAGTTTCCCTGAAACGAGCATGGAAGCTGGCATCGGCAGGCCCCAGATCCCCATCTTTGATGATAAAAGCACCAAGATTCGGAACTAGTGTCGTTGCTTGGTGCAGTGTTGCAGGTTTAGTTGATGGGATAGTGTGGCAAGGCCTTTGGCCGTGATGCAGCACTAATTCTGACATTTGCCCTGATGTTTCATTTAGTACATCATGAAACATCTGCATGAGTGGCCACTTTTCACAGGTTGGAGAAGTCCTTGTTTGGTAGTAGGAGGCAGATATCCTCTGGCATCTGCTCTAAAGAGAGCTGTTCAAAGTGTGGACAAGACTTATGGCTGTTTACCAGTGCCAGCATGTCACTCATTAGGACTGACAACACCTGGTCACCATAGCAGCCACGCAGTCCATCTGCGGCATGAGAGGTCAAATGTGCCAACAGGGCCTTGAGTGCTTCATACCTGCCAGTCTCCAGAGGCTGCTGGAACCAGACAAGGGACCAAGCAGTCCAGAAAGTCGGCAGTTTTGGCAAAATTGTGTTTTGAAAACTTGAGTCATTTGTGTTGTCTAATTCTGCTGGAGTTGTTTGCCTTGGGTCCAAATGCCTTTGGACCATCTCGGTCATCAATATGGCTGCTAAGCCACTAAATAAGGAATATACTGAACCTTGCAGAGTTCTGGAGCAAATACTTTACTGGTTTGAAATTGCACATTTAAATTGGCCCATCTGGTCCCAGAGTCCTTCACACCCCAGCGGGGCAGAAGTAACGTCAACTTCCAGGCGGGAGGAGTCATGTGATGGAGTAGTGGCCGGTCAGGGAATTCCAGCCCTGTCCCGAAAAGTTTAAAAAAAAAACACAAAGCACAAAAGTACAAGATTAAAATTTATAATAAAGTAAAAATAAAGGTGAGAAGAAAATGGCAGCGAAGAGAGAAAAGTCGAAAACAACGGGAAGAAAAGAGAAAGAAAGAATGTCGGAAGAAGGTGAAGGCCTTACCTTCAGAGGCCCGCCACGGAGAGAGAAGCCTGCTCCCACAGGTCAGTGGAAGTCCCGGGCTCGGGACTACAAACATGGCTTGCAGAGCCAAGTAAAAGTGCGCAACCGTGCATGAAAAAAAAACACACTGACGGGAGGGGGGGAAAAGCTGCGGAGTCGATCTCCACAGCTGAGAGAGACACCAGCAGCAGGTGCAGAACACAGACAATAACGACAAGAAAGAGGGTAAAAAGAAAACAAGGAAACAACAGATGGTCAACCCAGGGGAAGAAGAAGAAGAACAGAAAGAAGTGGAAGAAGAGAAAGGCAAGACAATGGATGTATCTTTTTTTAAAGAATATATGGAATCAGTGAAAGAATGGCAATTACAAGAATTTAATGAGATAAAAAGAATTAAGAAAGCAGAAGAAAAAATGAATAAAATGGAAATGGCCATATCAGAGATAGGAAAAAGAGTGGAAAATATGGAAGAACGAGAAACATTTGTAGATATGGAAGTAAAAGACTTAAGAGAAATTAGAAGAATCTAATAAAAAAGCTAAAGAGGCACAGGAGCTGTTAGCTCAGAAGATAGATATAATAGAAAACTATAATAGAAGAAATAATATAAAGATAGTGGGCCTTAAGGAAGATGAAGGCGGCAAGAATATGAGAGAATTTATAAAAGATTGGATCCCCAGGGTCCTGGGAAGACCAGATATTACAGGAAGAAATGGAAATAGAGAGGGCACATAGAACTTTAGCCCCAAAACCACAACCGCAGGAAAAACCAAGATCCATTTTAGTAAAATTCTTAAGATATACAACAAGAGAAAATATATTGGAGAAAGCAATGAAGAAAGTAAGAGAGGACAAAAAGCCACTGGAATATGAAGGTCAAAAATTTTTTTTCTATCCAGACATAAGTTTTGAACTCCTGAAGAAGAGGAAGGAGTTCAATACAGCAAAAACGATCTTATGGAAAAAAGGATATAAATTTATGTTAAAGTACCCAGCGGTACTTAAAATAGTTATTCCAGAGCAACAAAACAGACTATTCTCAGATCCAGAGGAAGCAAGGAAATTTGCAGAACAACTACAAAACAAGCAGAGAGATGAAGACATGTAATGAGAGTAAAAATGACCACGAACTATATGTATGTGTGTAAAGGGGTATATGTGTGTATATATATATATATCTATTATATATATATATATATATATATATATATATAGTGTGTATACATGAATGTATCCGTATTTAGAGGAAAATATATAGAGTATAGACAAGAATTAATAAGGGAAGGAAAGGGAATAGAGGGAATAAGGAGGGAATTGAAAGAGTGACCTTTGTTACATATGAAAATTGAAATTTTTTCTGGGGGGGGCTGGGTGGGGAGGAGTTAGGGTCACTACAAAATCAGTTGACATTTGCGAGTGAATTCGCAAATCCAAATGGAGAGGGGAGATGTGGTTGTCTGATAAGGGATAACGGGCAACTCAGGAGGGGGAGGGGTGAATGGGGTTAAAGAAGTTTTAAATAGGAGAATAAGGAAAATGTTTGATGTTTTAGAAATGTTGTCTTATAAAGTGTTCAAAACAAGAAAGCAGAAATAGATAAGAAGGAAAGGTGATGATGGAGAAACGGAAAGGGAAGATGAACAAAGTATGAAATGGCAACGCTGAACTATACGACTTTAAATATGAACGGAATATATAACCAAATTAAAAGGAAGAAACTGCTAAATTTACTGAAAAAAGAAAAAATTGATATAGCATTTGTGCAAGAAACACATTTAACTGAATTGGAGCACAAGAAATTAAAGAGAGATAGGGTAGGACACATAACAGCAGCGTCATATAATTCAAAAGCAAGAGGAGTAGCTATATTAATTAGTAAAAATGTGCCAATTAAAATAGAAGAGGAAATAATAGATCCAGCAGGGAGATATGTAATGATAAAATGTCAGATATATTCGGAGTTTTGGAATCTACTCAATGTATATTCGCCTAACGAAGAAGATCAAAAGTTTATGCAAGATATTATTTTGAAGATAGCAGATGCGCAAGGGAACATATTAATAGGAGGGGATTTCAACCTGAATTTGGATTCAAGTATGGACAAAACTGGGAAAAAAATTAACAGAAAGAACAAAGAAACCAAATTTATAATTAAATCGATGGAAGAAATGCAGCTTTTGGATATATGGAGGAAACAACACCCAAATGAAAAGGAATATTCATATAACTCGGGTAGACATAAAACATACTCAAGAATAGACCTATTTTTGTTATCAGCTCGTATGCAAGATAGAGTAAGAAAAACAGAATATAAAGCTAGAATATTGTCGGACCATTCACCCTTAATATTGACAATAAAGTTAGAGGACATCCCTCCAAGAATGTATAGATGGAGATTAAACTCCATGCTACTCAAAAGGAAGGATTTTAGACAATTCATTGAAAGACAAATTAAAATGTATTTTGAAATAAATACGGAATCAGTGAAAGATAAGTTTATACCATGGGATGCAATGAAAGCGTTCATTAGAGGGCAAATAATAAGTTGTGTAACCAAGATGAAGAAGGACTATAATCAGGAAACAGAGCAGTTGGAAAGGGAAATAGTAAATATAGAAAAAGAATTAGCAATGAAGGAAGATACAACTAAAAGAAGAGAATTGGCAGATAAAAAAATAAAATACGAAACACTACAAACATATAAGGTGGAGAAGAACATAATGAAGACAAAACAGAAATATTATGAACTAAGGGAAAAAACACACAAAATTCTAGCATGGCAGCTTAAGACAGAACAAGCTAAGAAAATGGTATTGGCATCAAGGAAAAAAGACAAACAAATCACATATAATCCAAAGGAGATCAAGAAAAACTTTAGAGAATTCTATGAACAATTATACCAAACTGAAAAAGGGAAAGAAGGGAAAATAGATGAATTTTTAACTAAAATTGAACTACCAAAATTACAAATAGAGGAACAAAATAAATTAACAGAACCATTTGAAATAGTAGAAATACAAGAGATAATTAAAAAATTACCAAATAATAAACACCAGGAGAGGATGGATTCCTAATAGAATTCTATAAAACATTTAAAGATTTATTAATTCCTCCCCTCCTGGAAGTAATCAACCAGATTGATGAAACACAAAGCTTACCAGATTCATGTAAAACAGCAATAATTACAGTAATACTAAAGCAAGGGAAAGATCCACTCGCACCAGCATCATATAGACCAATATCATTACTTAACACAGATTATAAGATAATAGCTAAACTATTAGCAAACAGATTAGCAGAGTATGTACAGAAAATGGTAAATCTACACCAAACTGGATTTATTAAAAAAAGACGCACAACAGACAATATTTGTAAATTTATTAACTTAATTCATGCAGTAGAAGGGAGTAAAGCGCCAACAGTAGCAGTTGCTTTAGACGCAGAGAAGGCCTTTGACAGAGTAGAATGGAATTATTTATTCAAAGTATTGCAAAAATTCAGTTTACCAGAGAAGTATATTAATTGGATTAAAGCATTATATAAGGGACCATTGGCGAAAGTGAGAGTAAATGGATATATATCAAAGCAATTTAACTTATGCAGGTCAACACGGCAGGGATGCCCACTATCACCCTTATTGTTCGCATTAGCTATAGAACCACTAGCAGAATTGATAAGAACAGAAAATAATATAAAAGGGATAAAAATAAAAGACAAGGAATATAAAACCAGTTTATTTGCGGATGATGTTATAGTATACTTAACAGAACCAGAACTATCAATAAAAGAATTATACAAGAAATTGAAGGAATATGGAGAAGTGTCGGATTACAAGATTAACATAAATAAAAGTGAAGCAGTGCCATTGAATAATGCGGATTTCTCAAAATTTAAGAAGGAATCACCATTCAGATGGCAAATGCAAGCAATAAGATACCTAGGTATACAAATAAATAAAAATCTCGCCCATCTATATAAACTCAATTATTATCCACTAATGAAAAAATTACAGGACGATTTAGAGCATTGGAAAGATTTACCATTAACACTAATAGGAAGGATAAACTGTATTAAAATGAACATTTTCCCAAGGATATTATACCTATTTCAGGCATTGCCAATACACTTGACAGAGAAATTCTTCAAGGAGTTAAAGAAAATAATAAGGAAATTTTTATGGAAAGGGGGGAAACCGAGGATAACACTAGATAAATTAACAGAATGGTATAAACAAGGAGGCTTACAACTGCCAAACTTTAAAAATTATTATAGAGCCGCACAATTAAGATACCTATCAGATTTTTATCAAACAAGGGAAAAGCCAGATTGGACTAGATTAGAATTAGATAAAATAGGGGAATAGATACCTGAACACATATTATATAAATGGGATGAAAAATTGGTACAACATAGAAGTTCTCCAGTATTACATCATCTACTCAATATTTGGAAAAACATTCATGTAGAAAGGAATAAAACAAATTATCAATTACCAAAACTAATATTGACGCAAAATAAGTTACTCCCTTTTACAATAGATAACCTTTCCTTTAGAGAATGGGAGAAAAAAGGGATTAAAAGAATAGAAAATTGTTTTTCAGGAAATAGATTCTTATCCTTTGAACAAATGAAAGATAAATACAATATAACTCAAGATACAGTGCTGGCATATTACCAATTGAGATCCTACTTGAAGGACAAATTAGGAAGCAGTCTGAGGTTACCAGAGGTAAGTAACTTTGAATATGTGATTACAGATACAATGATAATCAAAAGATTTATAACAAATATGTATATTAAACTGCAAGAAAAGGAGAATGAGGAAACAAATGGTAAAACTAAACAAAAATGGGAACAAGATTTAAATATAAAGATAAAAAAGGAAACATGGGAGAAGTTATGTTCTGGAACGATGAGAAATACAATAAATACGAGGTTACATATGATACAATATAACTGGATACACAGGCTATACATTACACCTCAAAAGTTAAATAAATGGGACCCAACAGTGTCTGATAGATGTTTTCGATGTAAAAAAGAAATGGGAACAACAATTCATGCAATCTGGACATGTGAGAAAGTAGAAAAATTTTGGGAAGATCTAAACCAAATATTAAATAAAATTACAGAAAACAATGTACCAAAAAATCCAGAGATCTTCCTCCTAAGTAACATAAAAAACAGAATTTGGAATTGATTTGGATGGTGCACAAGAAAGATTTGTTAAGATAGCTCTAGCCGTAGCAAAAACATGTATTATGTCAACCTGGAAATTGGAAGATAATTTGAAAATACAACAATGGTATATAGAAATGAATAAATGTATTCCAATAGAAAAAAATAACATATAATTTAAGAAATAATATTGAAATATTCAAACAAATATGGGAGCCTTACATGAAACACAATAGAGAAAACCTACCAGGGACATTCACTACCTAAATTAACGAAAGGAGAAGGAAATGAGAAGAATTGACTCAGTGGAATTTCTTGTTTATTTTTATTGAATGACCAGATTGTTTGACTTGTTTAATGTATCTTAGATTTTGTACTTTAAATGGACGGGGGGGGGGGGGGTGGGGGGAGGTAGGGAGGGTGGGATGGGAGGGTGGGGGGAGAAAATGGCACTGTATATATTTGAAAAGGAAAAAGTATGTATCATGGTCAATGTGGTTTATGGTGTGAAAAATAAAAAATTAAATAAAAAAACTTCTAGGCTGCAGCTTTACCCCATGCTGAACATCTGAGGATGCTGACCCCAGTTCACTTGTTGTGTGGGTGAGCCGCTACAAGGAACTTATTAATAAGCAACATGGACTTGTGGCTGAAATAATGTCTCAAAATTATCAAGCCCGTTTCTTACCAACTGGAAGTAAATGATCTAATCAAATCAATATCAGCTGATATATTCCATACATTCATGTGATGGGCCAGTTGATCCATCTGGTCTATGCCAGATCATTGAGCAATCCCATTCCATAGAACACCATAGCATAGAAACAGGCAGTTCTGCCTTTCTAGTCTGTGCCAAACTATTTTTCAGCTAGTTCCACTAACCTGCACCCCTCCCATCCAATTTTTCTTAAAATTTTCCAATTCAAATCATAGCTCATTCCACACTCCCACCATTCTCCACATAAAATTACACAAAATGTTCCCTTTATACTTTTCCTCTTTTACTCTTAACTAGGTTTTTTTTTTAAACCCTCCCAACTTGTGGTTTTCATGTAATCCATTCCAATCAATTTCACACATGCTTACAAAGGACAATTAACCTACAAATCTAAATGAAAAAATCTGCTGGAAGACCCAACCAACATTACCCTCTACCAACATCCTCCTCCACCTGGCAGAGCTTGTCCTCACTCCAAATAACTTCAACTCATCCCATTTCCTCCAAATCAAAAGAGTAGCCAAGGGTCCCAACTATGCTACTTGCCTACAAAGGCAAGACACCCTCCAACTCTTCCTCCAGTATATATACTACATCAGGGCTACCTCATGAACCTGCAATGAGCTGGTCAGCTTCATCCACTTTGCATCCAACTTCCACCCCAATCTCAAACTCACCTGGTCCATCTATGATAACATTCTCCCCTTCCTGGATCTCTCTCCATCTCAGGAGACAAGCTTTCCACCAACATACTACAAACCTTCCAACTCCCACAACTAACTGGATTACACTTACTCTCACCCTGCCACCCCCATCTCTCAATTTCTCCATCTCCACTGCATCTGTTCCCAAGATTAGGTCTTTCAGTGGAGAGCTTCTGAAATGTCTACCTTCTTCCACAAACATGGCACCCCCTCCACCACCATCAACCAAGGCCTCACATGCATCTCCTTCATTTCCTGCTCATCTGCCCTGGCCCTTTTTCCCCTAGATGTAACAGAATTCACCCTCATTCTCACCTACCATCCCACTAACCTCCACATCCAACACATCTGCAGAATTTCTGGCACTTACTACAGGATCCCACCACCAGACACATTTTTCCCTCTCGGCCTTCTGCAGAGACCACTCCCTCTGCGATTCCCTCATTCCTCCTCACCCATTGCACCTTCCCCTGTGCCTGCAGGAGGTGCAACACCTGCACCCACACCTCCTCCCTCACCTTGGCCTGGGGACCCAAACAGGCCTTTCACATGAAGCAGCACTTATACATCCAGATGACTTAGCTACTGCATCCAGTGCACCCTTTGTAGCATTTCCTTCATCAGAAAGGCCAATCGCAGACTGGGCAATTGCTTCCCTCAGCACCTCCGCTCCATTTGCAACCACAGCAACCTCCCAGTGGCCAACCATTTCAATTCTGGGTCATACTCCCATGTTTGCCCATGGCCTTGCATACTGTCCCACCCTGATCACCTGCAGATTGGAGGAACGCCATCTTATTTTCTGACTGGTAACCGTCCAGCTACAGGGCATGAACATTGACTTTATTGCTTTCCATTAAACCTGTTTCCCTTTTCTTCCCCTCTCCCCCTTTCTTGTCCTTCCAGTTCTTTCACCCACAC
Source organism: Narcine bancroftii (assembly GCF_036971445.1). Taxonomy (NCBI): domain Eukaryota; kingdom Metazoa; phylum Chordata; class Chondrichthyes; order Torpediniformes; family Narcinidae; genus Narcine; species Narcine bancroftii. Next base: position 18,827,596 of record NC_091472.1, read on the forward strand.
AGCTCTACCATCTTCCTCCCTCCTTTCTCTACCTATTATCTCTTGCCTTGCCATCCTTCCTCCCACCCCTTTTGTTCAGATGTATCTTCACCTTTGCTACATAAAGGACACACTTTGACCTGCTGAGCTTCTCCAGAATCTCGTGTTTTTACTCCAACCACAGTCTCTACAGAATTTTGTGTTTTACTGCTGGAGGAACTCAGCAGGTTAAACAGCAAGAATGATTGACAAAGTACAAACCCTTAATTAAGGATTGCTGTTGTTCTAGATGCCAACATCAGCAGGCTTGCCTACCAATCTGAATGTCCCTGGAACTTAGGAAGTGGAAAAATATAATGGAAGCTTCACAGACTGCACTGGAGGTCAGGACTGAATAAGGGTCACCTGAGCAGCAAGACTGCAGCTCCACTTAAATTCAAGCGTCTTCACAAGATAAAATAACCATATAACAATTTACAGTATGGAAAATAGAAGCTGTTGTTCCTCCAATTTATGTATGACTATTTTAGCAAGACCATGGACAGATCTGCCAGTGTGGAATTGAAATGGCTGGCCACCAGAAGGTCCTTGCTCTTGCAGGGAAACAGAAGTCTGCAGATGCTGAGATTGTGGTAAAAACATGTGGGAGGAACCCAGCCAATCTTGTATCGTCCATAGGAGGTAAAGATATATTACTGATGTTACAAGCCCGAGCCCTTCAAGGTAAGAGTGGAAAATAAAAGGGCACTTGCATAGAAGTTTCATGGGGGGAGGGGGGGAAAGGAATGGGAGAGGGAGGAGTACAGACCAACAGATAAGAGGTGTTAATTGAATGGGAGGGGAAGGTGAGAATTGATTTTGCCTTTGTGAAAGGAAAGAGGGAAGAGAGGGAGAGAGCTAGAGGACTGAGAAATGGCAAAAGATTGGGGGTCAAATGGAAACCAGTCAATGTTAATGCCATCTGATCCTGACCTCGAATTCACTTGACCCATTTCTAAATACTCTATCGATCTGTTTCAATCTTGGGATTAAACATCTTCCACAAGCCCACAAACTCAGCCACCTCAATTACACCTTTTCACATTCTGTCCCCTGTAAGAATTCCATTTTCTTTCAATCCCTCCATCTCTGGCACAACTTCTCCCAGGGCAAGGTCTTGCATGCCAGATCATTAGACAGGTCCTCCTTCAAATGTGGCTTTCTTTCCACAATCAACTCAGCCCTCATCTGCCTATCCTCCATTACCTACACACCTGCCCCCTCCCTCCCCCTCGACAGGATTCACCTTGTCTTCACCTACCACCCCACCAGCTTCCACAAACATCATTGTCTGTTATTTCTGCCATATACTACACAATCCCACCACAAGACACTCCCCACTCCACCTTCCATAGGAACCACTCCTTCCTTAACTCATTTACCCATTCTTCCCTCCCCACCAATCATTCTCTAGACACCTTCCCCTGACCACAAGAGATGCTCCACTTGTGCCCACACCTCTTCCCTCACCACCATTCAGGGCCCAAAACAGCCCGTGAAGCAATCCCCACTTGTGATTCTCCAGGAGTTTATATACAGTATCGCGTGCTCCTATTGTAAACTCCTCTACATCAGAGAGACTGGACACAAACTGGGAGATAGTTTCATTCAGTACCCTGGCTTGTCTGCTGCAATAGCATGGATCTCTCACTTGCCATCCATTTCAATTCCCATTCCCTTGCTGACAGACCTGCCCATGGTCTCATGCTCTGCCAGACTGAGACCACCCACAAATTGGAGGAACAACTCGCATTCTGTCTGGGTACCCTTCAACTAGATGGCATTAACACCAACTTCTTCAGTTTCCATTAGGACTCCCCACATTCAATCTTTCCCCATCTCTTGTACTCTTATCATATCCAATAAACACTTGTCTATTGGTTTGTACTCTACCCCCAACTATTCTTCCCCCTTTCCCCAGCCTTCTATACAGACACCAGTCTCTTTTCGCATACCTTGAAGAAGGACTCAGGCCCAAAATATCAGTAAATACATCTTTACTTTCTCTGGACCCGAAGACCAAACAAGTTCCACCAGCATTTCTGTGTTTTTAATTGCTCTTGCAGTGGACAGAATACTTATTCATTCCAGTTAATCCTTCAAGCATTAGGAGTTTAAATTTTAAAATCAAATGGGGATACAGTACAATTCCAGTTTAAAAAATAGCAATTAAAAAGAGCACTAGTGCCTTCTGGTTCAAAATTCTCCAGCAAATCTCAAATCCTAAACTTGCTCATTTGGGTCTTCAGCATTTTATTTTGGATATCTGAAGTTCACCAGTAATTCCCAACAGAGCTCCAATAGTGTGCAAGCTTGATGCTGTTCACCACCCCACTAGCTGGGGAATTATCTACTGATCTATTTGAATGAAAACATGGCAGAGACAAGGGTTACCTCTGAGCTTGTCAAATCAGGTCAGCAACCCACAACATATTTAGTAAAGGATCGTTAGCATACTAGGCACAGATATACAAGGGGAGCTCACCATTGGCAGCACTAGCCACACTTGATCAAATTACATCATAAATTCCATTAATATGTCATACCTGATTGTCTCATTACCCTTGTTGGTGACTGAGCCACACCATATTTTGAGCCCATCACTCACTGTGGCACTGGCAATCAGCATGAACAAAGCAATAGTGCAATTCAGAAGCAAGCCTATAAATTCTGAAAAGGGCGATCTGCAAATAAAAAACAAAGCATTACATAACCATTGACCATAGCCATCTTCAAGTATCTACAGTACATTTAAATTAAATGGATAGCCAGTCTTATCAAATACATTTAGACCACAACATCAAGGTGAAGTAGGCCATTCAGCCCATTGAGACAGCTCCACTATTTCATCATGATTGGATCCATTCTCCCACTCAGCCCTATTCTCCAGCCTTCTCCTTCTGACACCCTGACTATTCAGAGACCTTAAATACACCCAAACAACTTGGCTACCACAGCTGCCTGTGGCAGTAAATTCCATCAGCTCTAACCTCACATTGTGCACATCTCCACTATACATGCCACCAAATCTAGCGTTGGTGAATCTTACAATTCAGTTTTGTATAACCAGTCTCGGAAGCAATGAAAAGATTTTAAAAAATTAGACTTAAGCAGACAAACAAAAAGAAAATGTAAGTAACAACTTTGTTCCTTTGATAGTCAAGCAGTCAATTGCAAATTTACTCAACATATTCACCAACATTGCCCACCATTCCTGCCAATTTAAAAAAAAAAATGAAACAGAGGTCAACCAGAAACTAGAGAGAAAAATAATCAACATCAACTTTTCTACACTACCAAGTTCAAAGTTATTGTCAGAGTAAATACATATCAATTGCAACCCCAACATTTTTTTTCCAGTGGGCCAGACAGAATTTCTAGACATCTGTACTGTATTCAAGAAAAGTGTAGCGGCTACTACGGTACATGCTACTAAATGAAGGCAAACACACAAAGGTAGTCAACTCAAGGCTGGTTTATTGCAGACATACACAGTCCTTTTATTCCCTGCCTGTTAATGAGCTAGTTAGTGAAGGGACTTCATCTGATCCACTCACTGTACTTTGGCAGCCAGCACGGCTAGCCAGCGATGTGTCAGGTAACTCTGTAAACTGACTGTGGCGCTTCACAATACCGCGTTGTGCGCCCGCTACAAAAGGGTATTTACGCAAAAGGAAAAATGTACACTAACTGTCCAAACAAAAAATATTCAGTAATAAATCATCTGAAAAGTCCTTAAATGGGCCTCTGATTAAGTCTGTTGTTTAGGAGGGGTAGCAACTGTTCCTGAACCTATTGGTACAAGTCTTGTGGGTACCCAATTCTAACTCTGATCAGAAACTATGCCAGGACCACCACCTGCACTACTGAAACACCACTTTTTTCTGCACTAACTACAATTATGAATATTAATTTCATGTGCATCAGCTCATTCTCTCTGTGTGTCATTTCACACACTGTTACTGTTCTTAGATATGTACAATATCTAAATGCAGCAAATACAAATGTACATTGACTCTCCATGTACTATTTTTTATTTATTGTCAGGTGGTATAGAAATGTTTGCACTGTGCTACTGCCACAAGACAAATTTCATAACTTGTTCATGACAAACAATTCTGATTCAGATGTACTGAAATTCTTATGTATAGGACATTAAATAATTTCTCAACATTGGCAGGAAGTACAGGTACAACAGTGCCAAGCATTCAAGAATTTAAATGAGGATTGTTTTAAAGCAGGGAAATTTATTACTTTTAGTAGAATGAAGAAGTTTAAAATAGCTGAGAGTACCAGATTTTTGTTATCAAGTTATGAGATTCTCTTGTGAGAAGTTTGGTCAAGATCAATTATTGCCAGCAGGGACAGAGTGGAGTCATTGTGTACTGGCCCGTGCACGGAGGCATGGACCGGCCCACAAAATGGTCGACGAATGTGGCAACCGTGCAGCCCAGCTGGGGGGGGTTAGAAAGAAAAGAACACCATACATTGTCCCAGGTGACTGTCACACAGCAGGAAGACAGGGAACTCTGGGGGGAATGCTGGCCAACCCAAGCCCAGAGCTCCGATGTGGGGCCCTGATGTCAGTGTGAGGGGCCCATACAGCAGAGCTGCCAGTGCAATAAATCAGTCTTCGACTTGTATGTGTCTTCCTTCCAACTCACTGTAGTGCGCACGTTACACTGGTGACCAACAGGTCCAACCACCAGTTGGACCCAAAGATGGAGCAGAGCCAGTGACCATCCTCACAGTCCCTCTCAGGCTTCCGACATTCCGGGGGGAGGGGGAGTCACAGCTGCACATGGTTTGAGCAGACAGAGGCTCAGTTCCAGCTTCACCACATCACCGCCAATGACACCTGCTACTTCTATATCGAGAGCACCCTTGATCAGGATACAGGGTCGTAGATTTCCTAAAGCAGCCTCTGGAGCAAGGCAAATATGTGGCCCACAAAAAGCTACTAATTAGCACTTTTGGTTTTTCCCCAGCGCGAGCACACCGCCTGATTGCTGAATATGGACGGATTGGGGTGGGGGGGGAAGAACAGGGCCCTGTACACCCTAATGAGAGAGTTGCTCATGTTAACTAAGGGACACAAGCCTTGCCTCTCTGAGCAGATTTTTCTGGAGCAGATGGCCAAGAATATACAGCTCTCGCTCACTGACGAGGACTTCAGCAACTCCTAAAGCTCTCTGTATATTAGGAGACTTATAGAAGGTCACCAAGACAAATGGTTACTTAAACAAAAGTTGCTTTCAATTTTCTTTAAGATAAAAACAGGATCAAACTAACTTATCACTATTAACAAGCCCCTTCTAATTCTAAGTGCATGCGTATACAAGTTTAGAAAAGTTCTTTAATTCAGTCTAATCTCACTTCTCCAAGTTCACTGGTTGCAGACAATTCTCATAGTCTGCACAGAATTTAACAATTGTGAATTTCTCCAGGCTTTGGTGCTTTAAAGGTAAATGGTTACCGCTCAGGAAGGTTCTTGTCAGTTTTCAGAGAGAGATTTGATGCTCGTTGGGACACCCACAACTGCTCCCTTTAGATCAGTCACTTCAGTGTCAGGGTTTTCCAGATGATAACCTCTTTCTTTCAAGTCACCACAGAGTTCCTTTTTGTTTCCCTTATTTCAGGTGAGACATTAGCCAGTCCTCTCCTCTTGAATGAGCCACAAGGGCTTTGACCAGGCTGAACTAAGCACTCACAACCAGTCTTCAAAATTGGGTTTTTCCCCACAAGCTCGCCAGCTTGTCATGTTCAGTCCCGCCTTCTGCTGAACTGTCGAACTGAATCCCCCCCCCACCCCCTCTTGCACCCCGAGACAACGACAGGACCCTCTCACAACAGCCCACTGCGCTCAGACAGACTGCAGCTAATCTTCAGAGTCTGTTGCTTCCCAAGGCAATCATTGGTCGTGCTGTAGAGGAATGGATGAACACCGACGTGTGAGCTCCTCATCGGCAAGTTTGTGCAAAGGCACCCGGAGCCTGGGCTGTCTGGCTTGAGCAGAGCTCTGGCATCTGAAAGGAGATCTGCTCCGAAGTGTTTGTATGTGATCTACCACAATTTATCTCCTCTAAACAGTAGCAAATATAACAATCTGTCACACTATTGAAGATCTCGTCCTTTTTATTTTGCTTTGTCGAGTTAGAGTGGGTTTGGAGAGGGATTCTTTACTCATCTTTCTTTGGCTTGGCTTCGCGGACGAAGATTTATGGAGGGGTACGTCCACGCCTGCTGCAGGCTGACAAGTCCGATGCGGGACAGGCAGACGCGGTTGCAAGGGAAAATTGGTTGGTTGGGGTTGGGTTTTTCCTCCTGTCTTTTGTCAGTGAGGTGGGCTCTGCGGTCTTCTTCAAAGGAGGTTGCTGCCCGCCGAACGAATACACCGCATGCATTACTGCAAAGCATAGGAATTTGATGGGATTTTAAATGCATTAATGAAATGAGCTGAAATATGTCTGCAAACTCAGCAACTCAACCAAATTGCCGCTCGTCAAAGACCACGTTACGTCATGGTGAGAACAAGCCACTGGAAAGGCTCCAGAGCGATACGTGATAGCAGTAAGGCGACGACTTACTCCTCGAGGCCCTGGTGGAGGACGTGGATGCTCCGGAGTCCCTGCAGCGCCGAGTAAACGCAGCTGAAGATCCCCACGAAGAGGCTGAAGCGGCACGCGGAGTCGGGCCCCCAGCGCGCCAGGTGGAAGGAGTGCGCCTGCGCGGGCCCGGCACTCCCGCTGGCGTTGCCGCGCCGCCACTGGCCCGCGGCGAACAGCAGGCAGCGCCCGCCCAACTCATGCTGGTCCTGGCCCAGCGGCACCGCCGCGAACAGGGCGAGCACGAAAGCGAGCAAGTAGGCGGTGAACTGACAGAAGAGAAGCTGGTGGCTGATCCCCAGCATCGTCGAGGGCGGGCGGGCGGGCGGACAGGCACCTCCTTCTTCTCCTCCTCCTCGCACCAGTGCAGGACCCGGCTTCAACCGATCACGCGACAGCCACCACGTGCGGCACGCGGGCTCAGCGGCTCGGACCATTCAAATCAAGGCGGGGAAAGGGAGGGGCGGGGCTTCATTTTAAGGGCCAGCCCCCCCCACCCACCCCCACCGCCTCGTGAAGAGGCGGACAAAGTGCGCCTGGCGCAAATGCATTTGGCTGAGGCAGGAATCTGTGAGCCCGTGCCCATAATGCGATTGATAGTGGCCTTGCCTGGCGACCGCGTGACCGTGGCCGGCAGTGGAATGAGTGGGGTGGAAGTGGGATCCAGGCCGCCCGCCTTCCCCATCCGCACTCCCAATGCCACGGCCACAGACATTCCACGCAGGTCCCGGCCGGTCACGGACATTCCACGACGATCCCGGCCGGTCACAAACATTCCACACAGGTCCCGGCCGGTCACGGACATTCCACGCGGGTCCCGGCCGGTCACGGACATTCCACGCGGGTCCCGGCCGGTCACGGACATTCCACGCGGGTCCCGGCCGGTCACGGACCTTCCACGCGGGTCCCGGCCGGTCACGGACCTTCCACGCGGGTCCCGGCCGGTCACGGACCTTCCACGCGGGTCCCGGCCGGTCACGGACCTTCCACGACGATCCCGGCCGGTCACGGACATTCCACGACGATCCCGGCCGGTCACGGACATTCCACGCAGGTCCCGGCTGGTCACGGACATTCCACGCAGGTTCCGGCCGGTCACGGACATTCCACGCAGGTCCCGGCCGGTCACGGACATTCCACGCAGGTCCCGGCCGGTCACGGACATTCCACGCGGTCCCGGCCGGTCACGGACATTCCACGCGGTCCCGGCCGGTCACGGACATTCCACGACGATCTCGGCTGGTCACGGACATTCCACGACGGTCCCGGCCGGTCATGGACATTCCACGATGGTCCCGGCCGGTCACGGACATTCCACGCGGTCCCGGCTGGTCACGGACATTCCACGACGGTCCCGGCCTGTCACGGACATTCCACGCAGGTCCCGGCCGGTCACGGACATTCCACGACAGTCCCGGCCGGTCACGGACATTCCACGACGGTCCCGGCCGGTCACGGACATTCCACGACGGTCCCAGCCAGTCACGGACATTCCACGCAGGTCCCGGCCGGTCACGGACATATCACGAGGTCCTGGCCGGCCACGGACATTCCACACGGGTCACGGCCAGTCACGGACATTCCACGCGGGTCACGGACATTCCACGCGGGTCACGGACCGGACACGGACATTCCACACAGGTCACGGATGTATCACGCGGGTCCCAGCCAGCCATGGACATTCCACGCGGGTCACAGACGTATCACGCGGGTCCTGGCCAGCCACGGACATTCCACGCAGGTCCTGGCCGGCCACGGACGTACCACACGGTCTCGGCTGCCCACCCACCCACCCATTTGCGTCCCTGCTTACCGCAATCAAAACTATTATGGACGCAACAGTCGCCCCCTGAAATTTTAACCTAAACATTGGTCCACAAAATACGACTATTACACGAGTAAGTACAGCATGTGTACATTTTGATTATTGAATCTAAGACAAATGAGCAGTTTTACAATGCCATACATTAATAAATATTATTTCGTACACACATTTCTTAATATTTGTATGATTTTTTTTGGTAACAAAATGTGCATATTAGAGGGAAAACGTGTTCGCATCCTGCCACTCTTAAATGTCTGAAGTTTGTCCTCTGTGGCTCTTATGTAAAGAAAGTTTGAGTACTCCTGCACAAAGCAGCCCAAAAACAGGCCCTTCGGCTCTCAGTGCCTACTATGATAACCATCAGATGTAGTAGCAGATATAGGCTATTTAGCCCGTCCAGCCTGTCATGAACTGATCCATTTTTCCACTCAGCCCCATTGCCCAGCCTTCTCTCCATAACCTTTGATGGCCTGACTAATCAAGAAACGATCAATCTCTGCCTTTAAATACACTGTTACGGAGTCTAGAGGACCCCCAAAACCAGCAGCAATAGATATTCACCACAACACAGGGTTACTTAAACAAAAGTAGTTTTTAATTATGTTTGAACAAGAAAACAGAATTAAACTTTAACTTATTACTTAACCTGCCTAACCTGCTCAATTCCCCCCCCTCCCCCCACCTCTAATACTAAGTGCAGGTGTGTGCAATGTGTATATCAGCTTAGAAAAGTTATTTGGACCACAGTTAAATCTATCTGGTTGCAGACAATTCTTGTACTGTGCACAGAGGTTGGCATTAACAAAGTTCACCAGTGGTGCGCTTAATAGGCAAATGGTTACTACTCAGGAGGGTTCTTGTTGGTCTTCAAAGAGAGATTCCTTTTGTTCCGGGACATCCGCACCTGATTCCCTTCCATCAGTCTTGCTGATGAAACTTGCTCCCTTCAGTATTCTCCAGATGAGCCTCTTTCTTTCAGGTCACCTTTCAGATAGCTAGTCTTCTCCTTTGACCAAGCAGTCTTCCAAACGTTTGCCAGCTTTGTCCTTCTGGAACTGATTTCTGTCTCCTCGCTCTCTGTTTCACACCTGTAATGGAGGATTTAGACCAGCTGATGCAAGAAGGGATGCAGTTGGATAAGAAGACATAATCTCAATTCCACCATGGGGCCCAGGGATGCAGTTGAATCAGTAGACATTATCCAACTTCCACCATGAGGCCAAGAGATGCAGTTGTCTTTTGTTGGTCGGAGACTGTCAGGAGACCTTGAAGATAATTAAATCATTTGTTCAAAGAGATAAGATCTGAAGTAAACAACGTTTGGGTAATATAAGCCATGGTCCCACTGCTGAAGTATGAGATTCTCCAAGAGGTGGCAACATCTCTCAGCAAGAAGAACTTCAAGATTCCAAACCGACGTCCCAGTCCGGGGAGGTGGAGAAGCTGCTACCGGCGCCCAGAGAACCTACTACAAGTGTGCAGTCATCGCCTCGCTTTGGCAGTTGGGACCAGTCCAGGCACTGATAAGTATAATTGGGAAGGGCTTGCATATTGTAGTGTGAATTCAGCTTTAGATTTAGTAATAAAGCCTTGTATAAAATGAACTGCTCTCGGTGTGTGTGTGTCTATTTTCTTTCGGTAGCTCAAACACTGTGACCAATCTAAAACGAACAAAATGAGAGGTATAAGTTTACCCAAGACAACGCCCTTCCTCTCTGAGAGCAAAACTGTTCTCTCTCCCTGCAAAAATCACATGCTCTCCCAGGCAAGCTGTATGCTGCAACTTTATTGCTCTTTTTGAAAAAAAGCACTCTGCAAAAGTCCTGCAAATATTCTGTGTTTTAAAATGTGGGTGTGCAAGCTGCTCTAGCAATGCCTCCCAAGCCACCCCATAATACTTTGTCACACACCCAATGACCTGTCCTCTACAACCACCTCTGGCAACAACTTCCACAGATTTATCACTCTCTGATTGAAGAAATTTCTCCGCATATCTGTTCTAAGCGGACACCCTTCAATCCTGAAGTGGTGCCCTCTTGTCCTAGACTCTCCCAACATGGGAAACAACCTTTCTACATCTACTCTGTCCAAGCCTTTCATGGACAATTAAAACAGCAATTTAAACTGTCTATTTGTCCATTTCCTGCCATAGTGTCAATCTAAATAACTACTAAACTGTGAATATTTATCTAGCCTTTGATATTTTTATCTCTTTTTCTGAATTGCATTTGTGTCATTTGAATTTTTATTATTGAAGTTGGTGTTTATTGTGTATCCGTTAGGATGGAGCAAGTAAGAATTTAGGTGCCTCTACATTGTAGTTACGTTAATGACAATAAACTCAATGTACAGAGGCACCTAAATTCTTACTTGCTACATCCCAATGGGTACATCAGAAAAATAACAATAAACTTACTGTGATCATTAAATATTGCTCTAGTTTCTGCATCCACCTTGCCTGGCAATATGCTCCAGGCATTTACCATTATCTGTGTTTAAAAAAAATCTTGACTCATGTATCTTTTAAACCTTCCCCCTAACTTAAATCTATGCATGCCTGATATTTCCACCATGGGAAAAAGACAATGAATATATTATCCTAGCTTTGCCTCTCATAATTTTATAATCTTCTATCAGGTTAACCCTCAATCTCCCACACTCCAGAGGAACCAATCCAAGTCTGTCCATCTTCTTATAACAATGGATGCTATATATGCTGTTGTATGGAAGATATTCTTCTTTGGCTTGGCTTCGCGGACAAAGATTTATGGAGGGGTAAAGTCCACGTCAGCTGCAGGCTCGTTTGTGGCTGACAAGTCCGATGTGGGACAGGCAGACACGGTTGCAGCAGTTGCAGGGGAAAATTTGTTGGTTGGGGTTGGGTGTTGGGTTTTTCCTCCTTTGTCTTTTGTCAGTGAGGTGGGCTCTGCGGTCTTCTTCAAAGGAGGTTGCTGCTCGCCGAAATGTGAGGCGCCAAGATGCACGGTTTGAGGCGATATCAGCCCACTGGCGGTGGTCAATGTGGCAGCATGTGGATGAGATAGAGCAATTTGTTGAGGGTAGCTTGTGTTGAATTAAATTTCCAACACCAGTGGTTCTCAACCGTTTGCTTTCTGTATTCCCTCATAACCTTTGATGCCTTTACTAATCAAGAATCTTTGCTTTACGGGTCGTGGCAAGATGGCGTAGGGAGCGGACGTGCATTCCCGGTCTCCCCCAGGCAGTTATATAAACACCCGTTTTAAGAATATTTCTTTTCTGTTAAAAGTCTTTGTTTTGTTTATCAATTGTTTTTAGTTTAAAATGGCAACAAAGATTAAGGAAAATAGAGTTCAAATACAGAACAAAACTACACTCTTCGACTTTGGAAGAAACTCGGCCTACTTTCCCAGACAGAACCACGGAGTCAAGGCTGGAATTTTCTTAAGAACGGAGCTCATTAATTGGACTGTCGGATAAGCTGGCCTTGGACACCCCTCTGAAAGATGTTTAAAATGGCAACAAAGATTAAGGAAAATAGAGTTCAAATACAGAACAAAACTGCACTCTCCGACTTTGGAAGAAACTCGGCCTACTTGCCCAGACAGAACCACGGAGTCAAGGCTGGAATTTTCTTAAGAACGGAGCTCATTAATTGGACTGTCGGATAAGCTGGCCTTGGACACCCCTCTGAAAGATGTTTAAAATGGCAACAAAGATTAAGGAAAATAGAGTTCAAATACAGAACAAAACTACACTCTCCGACTTTGGAAGAAACTCGGCCTACTTGCCCAGATAGAACCACGGAGTCAAGGCTGGAATTTTCTTAAGAACGGTGCTCATTAATTGGACTGTCGGATAAGCTGGCCCTGGACACCCCTCTGAAAGATGGTGATGAATATTGATTTGAAATGTTTTATGAAGATAAATTGCAGTAATTGGCATTGGTTGCCCGTGAGTTTTAAAAATCCAGATAACATTAAAGTTTATTAGTGATTTTTTTTTGGATGGAATATCGGAAGGATGAATTTATTATCTATAAATACAGAACAAAATTACATTCTTTGACTTTGGAAGAAATTTGACCTATTTGCCCAGACAGAGCCGGAGTTGGTGCTGGAATTTTCTCAAGAACAGAACTTATTAAAGTTGATTTCGGACTCCTTTTTGAAAGATGGCGACGAATGTTGATTTGAAATATTTGAAATATTTTCTGAAGATAAACATATATATGGAACTCCTTGACCTGCAATAAGGTTTATCAGTGATTTTTTTTTTGGATGGAATATTGGAAGAGTGAATTTATTATCTGTGAGTATGCATACATTGCAAACAGATTTTAATAGTTTTGAAAAGGTTTTTTTTAAACTAAACAACAAGATCAGTTTAATATTGAGAAAATTGGAAAAAACGGAAACTTTATTATTAAATTTGGAAATTCAGTAGAAAGAAACTATGAACAAGATTGATGATTTATAAAATTAAAGTTGAAGGAGCAATGTCCAAGAAGAGTTAAAAATTTTGAATAAGTTTTTCTTGAAAATAAATAATAATTTCAACTTAACATTGAGAAGATTGACAAAGTGGAAAATTTGGTATTAAATTGGGAAACACAGAAGAAAGAACTTATGAATAACATTGATGCTTTAGAAGATCAAGACCGAAGGAATTATGTTCAAGAAAATTTTAAAAGATTTGAAAAAAACTTTTTTTGAAAGTAAGCTACAAATTCAACTTGAGACTGAGAAGAATGGAAGATTCGGTGTTGAACTGGGATGTTCAGAGGTGTTTTAATTCAGTGGATGAAATTCAGGAAGACTTGAAAAAAAAATTAAAAAAAAATCTTTTATTGATTGTAAACAATGTTTAACAGTGTTGGGAGGGTGGAAAGGGTGCAAAATTTAATATCAAGTTTGGATTTTCAAAAAAAAGAGTTTATGAATAAGATTGGTTAAATTGATGGACCGGGGTTTTATGGATATAAGAAATGATGATTTTTCGGTTTATACGTGTATTTTGTCTGCCGGGGGGGGGGGGGGGGAGGGGGTGGTACTTCTCTCCCGAAAGTCATATGCCACTTGTGGTTTATACCACACCCATTTGGGTTTTTGGGAATTAACCACCACAAGGTGGTTTCCTAAGGGGTTAGGGGAGGTGGGGATGGGGGGTGAAAATTTGAAAATTATTTAGTATCTATTATGTAATATTATACTAAGTCAATTTGAAATGAATGTATGGAGATACTATAAATAAATTTCGGAAAAAAAAAAGAATCTTTGCTTTAAATATATGCAATAACTTGGCATATTCCACAGATTCACATCCTTCTGACTGAAGAAACGTTTCCTCATCGTTGTTCTGAAGGAAAATTCTTTTATTTTGAGGTTATGCCCTCAGGTACAAGACTCTCCCAGTGCTGGAAACATCTTTTCCACACTCACTTTCAATATTCAGAATGTTTTGATGAGACCCACCCCCACCCCCTCCTTAGAACCTACAGCGAGTACAGGCATAGAGCCATCAAATCCTCCTTATTTGTTAATCCTTTCATCCTTGGGACCATTCTCATAAACCTCCTCTGGATCCTCTTCAACACCAGCACATCCTTCCTTACATATGTTCCTCAGCTGCCCCATTTTGTAGAAATTACCCTGCTTAACATTGGAAACATTTGGCCCTTTGAGTCATTATCAGTTAACTGCAATAGTATGATCATAGCTTTATAGAAGGAGGAATTATACAGATCATAATTAGTCTGGCTAGTCGTGTAATTATAAGCTGCATTTCTAATTTTGGATTGGGTGAATCAATATTCAAGACTACAGTAGCACAGTGACTAAGGACTGAATAGGAATGTTTGCATTTTCGATTTAGATTTATGAATTTGAATCCCATGATGGCAGCTGGGAGATTTCAATGTTGTTAATTAGATATATCTAATGAAAAAAAATTAAACTCTTGGACTCCTTTTTGTTGCAAAATCCTTGCTGGTTCAAAGGTTCCTTTTATTGTCATGTAATAATACATTAATAATATAATATACATGATATACTTCAACCTCCTTCTGCCATAAAGCAAAGTCACCATGAGCGTTGCCCAGAACCCTTAACAATAGGAGAAAGAGAAGTAAAAAAGAATCCTTTTGCACTGAGTGTCCATGGCTTCACCTCAAGCGCTTCTGCAGGCTCACGTACTCCTGTTCAAACCATCTGGAACGTAAGCTCCAGATCCAAATGATGATACGATCAGGAAGCCTTTAGCGTTTGAGGTCCTTCTTGCCCTCACCACCCTCTCAAGTCCCCGTTCTGGTATCTGGTTTCCACGAACCAGTCTCCAACAGCCCGCAGCCTGTATGGGTTACCAACATATTTCAGAGAGTAAATTTGTCATCTTTACCAGGGAGACTATAAATTCGCCAATGTCCCTCCTCTACCTTAGGAGTCAAGGTTGATCTATTTCCACTCTGGTTCTGAGGTGGCTGATGGGGCATCCACGGACAAGTGTCTCTTGACATGGCATGTGGGTTGTCTAGAATGTATGCAATATGCCCCTGTAGCTCCCATCATAGCGAATTTAGAAGTTAATTGATCCATAGTTCCAAGGTCCTGATATTGATCTTGATTGTCAAAGAGAGGAAATGGTAAAAGATTGTTCCCTTTTGAATATTTCATCCAAGACCCATGAGAAAGTTTTTGATTCGAGAGAGGAGGTGGTTCTTCCCATCCTCCAGATTAACTTCACTCTAACAGGAAGTTAGAAGGGCAGGTACAGTTTTGAAAAAGATTGAAAAGAAAGTTGATACAAAGGCATAGGCTTGTTCGATCCTTAACTGCCTCTTCAGTTCAGGGACAATTCAGAATGTCTAATAAATGCTAACATTCGAATGTATGACACAGTGGCTCAGCGAGTAGAGTTGCTGCCTCACAGCTCCAGCAAGCCTGGTTCAATCCTGACCTCTAGTGCTGTGTGGCGTATACCTGTGACCATGTGGGTTTACTCCAGGTGCTCTGGTTCCTTCCCAAATTCAAATTTCAGTGCAACATTGTGTAGTGGTTAACACAGTGCTGTTACAGCACCAGCGACCTAGGTTCTGGTGCTCTCTGTAAGGTGTTTGTATGTTCTCCCAATGTCTGTGTAGTTTCTTTCAGGTGCTCTGGGTTCCCCCCACCGTTTAAAAAATGTACTGAGGATTGTAGGTTAATTGGGTGTAATTAGGCGTTACAGGCTTGTGGGGTGAAAGGGCCTGTTACTGTATGCCGACGTTTAAAAATATGAAAAAGTTCCATATTTTGTTTGGGATGCACAATGCCTAATGGGTATAAACAACAATATATGATTACAAAAGATTAAATCTGTTTGTGTTGCCCCTCTTTTCTCCTTATTTTCACCCTTCAAGAAGCATCAAAAGACCCACAAGGAAATTAATTTCCTTTCAAAGAACTTTCTGAAATGGACTGGTGTTTTGTGTTGGGAAACAATTGCATGTTTAGATATCTTTGTTTTCTTTAGAATTCTTCACAATTTCTGCCTAATGCAAAGCTATGAATTTCTCTTCTCCTATAATTCAGATCGTAAAATTACTACCCACTTCCCAGCTGAGGATCAGCTTGGTACCCTTACCAGTAAAAACTTATAAGCTCTTTCACTTAAATTGGCTAACGATAACGTTAGGTCATCAGAGGAACTGAGTAAAAATATTTGTTCAAATTTTCTGGTCAAATCCAATGGTAGTATGATCAGACAGGTTTAGTCAAATGTGGTAGTGGTCTGACTACCACATTAACCCATTTGATTTTACCTTATCAGGGATATTCCTTTTATTCTACCTATGCCTCCCCACCTTTTCTGCTACTGAAACTAATTTGTTTTCTCTCTTTCTGAGTTTAAATGAAGAGTCTCAGAGCTGAAATGTTAACTCTTTTTCTCTTTCCACAGAGACTGCCTGACCTGCTGAATTTATTTCATACTTCCAGCATCTGTAGTTTTTTAAAATGTATTTTCATTTAGCATGTCTCTCTTAGGTTCGGAGAAAAGTAAATCAAGATGTACCAGAAGTCATAATTGAAATGTCACAGAATTCCCCAATGGCTTTGGACCGAGAAGATTTTAACAAGGGGGAGAATTTGAGTTTGAGGTGTCTATGAATCAATATCAGTCAGTGAACATAGGATCAACAGGGTGATCAACATCTCCTCACATGTCAGGAAGGCGCGACAGTGACTGCACTTCTGAGAAGACAAGCAGGCAAGGCAACTGGCCACTGGCTACCATAATGTCAATCTGTAGTGCTGCTATGGTCGCAGGCAAGGCAACTGGCCACCATAATGTCAATCTGTAATGCTGCTATGGTAGCACTACAACTTCCAGGAGGCATCACACCAGCCATGTGATGTCAGTGCGTGTTGATGTCAGCGCGTGATTCCGGCTTTAAAAGGTTGCATGGATGATGCAGAGTTAATCCGTTTGATCCACTCTAAAAACACCTTGTGTGGTTATTTCATTGTGGCCACTGTGATTCCAGTGGCCACAATTGGTGACCCCGACGAGTCCAAAACATATTTTTGGACAAACATGGACTCTGGAGCCGTTGCGGAGAAGCTACCACCTTTCTGGACAGCTGAGCTTGAACTGTGGTTTCAACAGGCTGAAACACAATTTTACCTTCGCAAAGTTGAATTGGACACCGCTCGTTATTACCATCTTGTCAGTGCCCTGGACCAAGGTGTCGCTAAGGTCGGCAACCTAAAAGACAATCAAACCTTCCTAGCAGTTCTGTGGCTGGGCCATGTAATGGTGCTATGGAGGCACTACAACTCCCAGGAGGCATCGAACCGCTATGTGACGTCAGTGTGTGTCAAGCACGTGATTCTGGCTTTTAAAAGGTTGTGGAGGTGACACAGAGTAAATCTATTTCATTCACTCTAAAAACGCCTTGTGTGGTTATTTTGTCATGACCACTGTGATTTCAGTGGCCACAAAGCTACAGGAGCTCTATAGAGAGCGTCTGAGCCAGCTGCATCATAGTGGGATATGGTTGCTACAGAGAAAAGGATTGGAGTCAATCCACAAGACCATAAGAGTGGCAGAAAGGATCACTGAAGTCTCCCTCTTCCTCATCAACATGGTCTACAGGTGTAGAGCTTAGGAAAAGACAGGAGCTCTTCATAGGTGGCCGACCAGTCTGGAATGATCCGACCTAGCTAGGGACACAACCCTTTAAGGCCCAGACAGTAGGCGTGGCTTAGCTCTCAGCCAATTGCTGTAAGCACAGTCTAGATACTGTAACTATATACATTGGTGATAGATCTGTACTATCACAACAGGATCGTTGTCTGAAAAGGGTACACAAAATCAATGAGGACCCCTTCCACCCTGCACACAGCACCTTTCACCTACTCCTGTCGGGGAAGAGATACACGAGTACCAGAGCCAGCACCACCAGGCTGAGGAACAGCAGTGAGAATATTGATCGACCAAAGGGTCTGGTCACCCTAACCATTTGAGACTCTCTTATCCATGAAACAATATTTATTTATTTGTATATATGATTACTTGTCCTGTATTTGTGTCTGTATGCGTATTATGTCTGGTTGTGTCTGAATGTTTTGCACCGAGGACTGGAAAATGCTGTTTCATCGGGTTGTACTGGTGAAATCAAATGACAATAAACTTGACTTGATGCCTATTTGGGTAAGCGTAGTGGAGTTGAGTTAAATAACAGAGATTGGAGAGCTGCACTCTATTATCTAGTTTGAAGGTAACAGGCGTGAATAAGGGCTTCAGCACCAAATGATCTACTCTTTGCAGACGATGCCGCTTTAGTTGCCCATTCAGAGCTAGCTCTTCAGCGCCTGACGTCCTGTTTTGCAGAAACTGCCAAAATGTTTGGCCTGGAAGTCAGCGTGAAGAAAACTGAGGTCCTCCATCAGCCAGCTCCCCACCATGACTACCAGCCCCCCACCACATCTCCATCGGGCACACAGAACTCAAAACGGTCAACCAGTTTACCTACCTCGGATGCACCATTTCATCTGATGCAAGGATCGACAACGAGATAGACAACAGACTCGCCAAGGCAAATAGTGCCTTTGGAAGACTACACAAAAGAGTCTGGAAAAACAACCACCTGAAGAAACACTCAAAGATCAGCGTCTACAGAGCTGTTGTCATACCCACGCTCCTGTTCGGCTCCGAAACATGGGTCCTCTACTGGCATCACCTACGGCTCCTAGAACGCTTCCATCAGCGCTGTCTCCGCTCCATCCTCAACATTCATTGGAGTGACTTCATTACCAACATCAAAGTACTTGAGATGGCAGAGGCCGACAGCATCGAATCCACGCTGCTGAAGATCCAACTGCGCTGGGTAGGTCATGTCTCCAGAATGGAGGACGATCGCCTTCCCAAGATCGTGTTATATGGCGAACTCTCCACTGGCCACCGAGACAGAGGTGCAGCAAAGAAGAGGTACAAGGACTGCCTAAAGAAATCTCTTGGTGCCTGCCACATTGACCACCACCAGTGGGCTGATATTGCCTCAAACCGTGCATCTTGGTGCCTCACAGTTCGGCGGGAAGCAACCTCCTTTGAAGAAGACCGCAGAGCCCACCTCACTGACAAAAGACAAAGGAGGAAAAACCCAACCCCAACCCACCAATTTTCCCTTGCAACCGCTGCAACCGTATCTGCCTGTCCCGCATCGGACTTGTCAGCCACAAACGAGCCTGCAGCTGACGTGGACATTACCCCTCCATAAATCTTTATCCGCGAAGCCAAGCCAAAGAAAAAAAAATGAACTGAGTGGCAGATGGTGATGTCCAATATTTTGGAGGCGAAAGTGAGGATACCTGATGAGGATATGCACTTGGAAACTGAGCTCAGGATCAATGCTGCAGGCAGTCAGGTTCATGCTCGGGTAGTGTTACAGAAGAGACTTGGCTTTTAAAAGTCATTCAGCCATGCATCATCAGCAAAGCTGATGGCATCCTACTTGGACTTGGACTCCTCATCCAATCAGCCACGTAAATTGTGAACATCAGGGATCCCAGCACAATTTAAGCCAGTCCATTAGCTGCAGGGTCTCAAACCAAAGATTCCTGCTTTTTATTTTCTGTCTGTAAACTAACCTTTGGTCCACCTTGTATACTATCCACAATATTTACAACCAAGCCTCAGCAATGCAGAGGGATGGAAGCTAAATCCATCATGGTATTCAGGATGGATTACTGAAAATCTTCTTTCTTCTTTGGCTTGGCTTCGCGGACGAAGATTTATGGAGGGGGTAAAAGTCCACGTCAGCTGCAGGCTCGATTGTGGCTGACAAGTCCAATGCGGGACAGGCAGACACGGTTGAAGTGGTTGCAGGGGAAAATTGGTGGGTTGGGGTTGGGTGTTGGGTTTTTCCTCCTTTGTCTTTTGTCAGTGAGGTGGGCTCTGCGGTCTTCTTCAAATAATGGCCTCCTAACCACACATAGGAGTACACTCTGAACAAATTGTTTTCTTCCCCAACTCTTTCAAGTTTATTTGAATGTACTTTGGTTTGAAAATTGAACTTTTAAAAGTTAAAATTTAATGAAATCTTTTTGATGGGGAAATAGCCAAAAAAAGCTCCCAAAAGTGGACAGTTTATTTTGATAATTTTCTTAATTCTAAATCATTTGCTTACCCTAACAAGATGTCAGATTAAGGCACAAATGCAAAATTGAATATAATGGATACAGTAAATGTGAATTAAGAGCAGAAGATACTGGAAATACTCAATAGATCAGGCAGCATATGGAAAGGGAAAACCATTAGAACTGGGGAGTGTTATGACATAAAATAAATGTTAAATTGCACAGAAAGAAAGATCTGCAATAAGTGGGGGGGGGGGGGGAGGCAGGACAAATTAAGTGATATGAGAATTATGTTACAAGGCAAATAGAGGAGACAGATATGGTAATAGTGGAATTTCCCGAACCTTTTGAACACTACCTCGTGTGGATATGGCATTCTGACCATGATAGACTTCGACATTGAATGGGATAATACAATGAATAGAGTACAACCCGGAGAGAACAAAAAAAATAGACAAATTACTGTGATGATGTAGGGGGTCTGAGAATTAGTTTATTTTTATCTCGATAATTTTATCAAATTATTTGCATAAATTATTTCTATGAATACTTCGAGATACTACAAGTAACTATTGATGTAGTTTTAAACATATATATTTCTCTGTGTTTACTTATGTACAATGTAATTGTCATTTTTTTAATGTATATGTTAAACTCAATAAAAATATTTTAAAAAGAATTGGTTTAATTTGAAAGAAATTGCCCTGTGGGAGCAGTTCTTTCGGTATTGGAATAAAAAGCGTGCCTGGCTGCAAAGTTGACAAGTGAATGGAGGTGATTTTTTTTTAAAAAAAGGAAAGCATGAAGGATGAAACAAAGGAGGATGAAGGATGAAAGAAAGGAGGAAGGATGAAGGATGAAAGAAATTGGAAGGATGAAGGATTAAAGAAAGGAGGAAGGATGAAGGATGAAAGAAAGGAGGAAGAATGAAGGATTAAAGAAAGGAGGCAGGATGAAGGATGAAAGAAAGGAGGAAGGATGAAGGATGAAAGAAAAGAGGAAGGATGAAGGATGAAAGAAAGGAGGAAGGATGAAGGATGAAAGAAAGGAGGAAGGATGAGGATGAAAGAAAGGAGGAAGGATGATGGATTAAAGAAAGGAGGAAGGATAAAGGATGAAAGAAAGGAGGAAGAATGAAGGATTAAAGAAAGGAGGCAGGATGAAGGATGAAAGAAAGGAGGAAGGATGAAGGATGAAAGAAAGGAGGAAGGATGAAGGATGAAAGGAAGGAGGAAGGATGCAGGATGAAAGAAAGGAGGAAGGATGAAGGATGAAAGAAAGGAGGAAAGATGAAGGATGAAAGAAAGGAGGAAGGATGAAAGATGAAAGAAAGAAGGAAGGATGAAGGATTAAAGGAAGGATGAAGGATGAAAGAAAGGAGGAAGGATGAAGGATTAAAGAAAGGATGAAGGATGAAAGGAAGGAGGAAGGAGGAAGGATGAAAGAAAGGAGGAAGGATGAAGGATGAAAGAAAGGAGGAAGAATGAAGGATTAAAGAAAGGAGGCAGGATGAAGGATGAAAGAAAGGAGGAAGGATGAAGGATGAAAGAAAGGAGGAAGGATGAAGGATGAAAGAAATTGGAAGGATGAAGGATCAAAGAAAGGAGGAAGGATGAAGGATGAAAGAAAGGAGGAAGAATGAAGGATGAAAGAAAGGAGGCAGGATGAAGGATGAAAGAAAGGAGGAAGGATGAAGGATGAAAGAAAGGAGGAAGGATGAAGGATGAAAGAAAGGAGGAAGGATGAAGGATGAAAGAAAGGAGGAAGGATGAAGGATTAAAGAAAGGAGGCAGGATGAAGGATGAAAGAAAGGAGGAAGGATGAAGGATGAAAGAAAGGAGGAAAGATGAAGGATGAAATAAAGGAGGAAGGATGAAAGGAAGGAGGAAGGAGGAAGGATGAAAGAAAGGAGGAAGGATGAAGGATGAAAGAAAGGAGGAAGAATGAAGGATTAAAGAAAGGAGGCAGGATGAAGGATGAAAGGAAGGAGGAAGGATGAAGGATGAAAGAAAGGAGGAAGGAGAAAGGATGAAAGAAAGGAGGAAGGATGAAGGATGAAAGGAAGGAGGAAGGATGAAGGATGAAAGAAAGGAGGAAGCATGAAGGATTAAAGAAAGGAGGAAGGATGAAGGATGAAAGAAAGGAGGAAGGATGATGGATTAAAGAAAGGAGGAAGGATAAAGGATGAAAGAAAGGAGGAAGAATGAAGGATTAAAGAAAGGAGGCAGGATGAAGGATGAAAGAAAGGAGGAAGGATGAAGGATGAAAGAAAGGAGGAAGGATGAAGGATGAAAGAAAGGAGGAAGGATGAAGGATTAAAGAAAGGAGGAAGGATGAAGGATGAAAGAAAGGAGGAAGAATGAAGGATTAAAGAAAGGAGGCAGGATGAAGGATGAAAGAAAGGAGGAAGGATGAAGATGAAAGAAAGGAGGAAGGATGAAAGAAAGGAGGATGAAGGATGAAAGAAAGGAGGAAGGATGAAGGATGAAAGAAAGGAGGAAGGATGAAGGATGAAAAAAAGGAGGAAGGATGAAGGATGAAAGAAAGGAGGAAGGATGAAGGATTAAAGAAAGGAGGCAGGATGAAGGATGAAAGAAAGGAGGCAGGATGAAGGATGAAAGAAAGGAGGAAGGATGAAGGATGAAAGAAAGGAGGAAATATGAAGGATGAAGAAAGGAGGAAGGATGAAAGATGAAAGAAAGAAGGAAGGATGAAGGATTAAAGGAAGGATGAAGGATGAAAGAAAGGAGGAAGGATGAAGGATTAAAGAAAGGATGAAAGGAAGGAGGAAGTAGGAAGGATGAAAGGAAGGATGAAGGATGAAAGAAAGGAGAAAGGATGAAGGATGAAAGAAAGGAGGAAGGAGGAAGGATGGATTAAAGAAAGGAGGAAGGATGAAGGATCGAAAGAAAGGAGGAAGGATGAAAGGAAGGATGAAGGATGAAAGAAAGAAAGAAGGATGAAGGATGAAAGAAAGGAGGAAGGATGAAGGATGAAAGAAAGGAGGAAGGATGAAGGATGAAAGAAAGGAGGAAGGATGAAGGATGAAAGAAAGGAGGAAGAATGAAGGATGAAAGAAAGGAGGAAGGATGAAGGATGAAAGAAAGGAGGAAGGAGGAAGGATGAAAGAAAGGAGGAAGGAGGAAGGATGAAATAAAGGAGGAAGGATGAAGGATGAAAGAAAGGAGGAAGGATGAAGGATGAAAGAAAGGAGGAAGGATGAAAGAAAGGAGGAAGAATGAAGGATGAAAGAAAGGAGGAAGGATGAAGGATGAAAGGAAGGAGGAAGGATGAAGGATGAAAGAAAGGAGGAAGGATGAAAGAAAGAAGGAAGGATGAAGGATGAAAGGAAGGAGGAAGGATGAAGGATGAAAGAAAGGAGGAAGGAGGAAGGATGAAAGAAAGGAGGAAGGATGAAAGAAAGGAGGAAGGATGAAGGATGAAAGAAAGGAGGAAGGATGAAAGAAAGGAGGAAGAATGAAGGATGAAAGAAAGGAGGAAGGATGAAGGATGAAAAAAAGGAGGAAGGATGAAAGAAAGGAGGAAGAATGAAGGATAAGAAAGGAGGAAGGATGAAGGATGAAAGGAAGGAGGAAGGATGAAGGATGAAAGAAAGGAGGAAGGAGGAAGGATGAAAGAAAGTAGGAAGGATGAAGGATGAAAGAAAGGAGGAAGGATGAAAGAAAGGAGGAAGGATGAAGGATGAAAGGAAGAGGAAGGATGAAAGGAAGGATGAAGGATGAAAGAAAGGAGGAAGGATGAAGGATGAAGGAAGGAGGAAGGATGAAGGATGAAAGAAAGGAGGAAGGATGAAGGATGAAAGAAAGGAGGCAGGATCGAAGGATGAAAGAAAGGAGGAAGGATGAAGGATGAAAGAAAGGAGGAAAGATGAAGGATGAAGAAAGGAGGAAGGATGAAAGATGAAAGAAAGAAGGAAGGATGAAGGATTAAAGGAAGGATGAAGATGAAAGAAAGGAGGAAGGATGAAGGATTAAAGAAAGGATGAAAGGAAGGAGGAAGTAGGAAGGATGAAAGGAAGGATGAAGGATGAAAGAAAGGAGAAAGGATGAAGGATGAAAGAAAGGAGGAAGGAGGAAGGATGGATTAAAGAAAGGAGGAAGGATGAAGGATGAAAGAAAGGAGGAAGGATGAAAGGAAGGATGAAGGATGAAAGAAAGAAAGAAGGATGAAGGATGAAAGAAAGGAGGAAGGATGAAGGATGAAAGAAAGGAGGAAGGATGAAGGATGAAAGAAAGGAGGAAGATGAAGGATGAAAGAAAGGAGGAAGAATGAAGGATGAAAGAAAGGAGGAAGGATGAGGATGAAAGGAAGGAGGAAGGATGAAAGAAAGGAGGAAGAATGAAGGATGAAAGAAAGGAGGAAGGATGAAAGAAAGGAGGAAGGATGAAGGATGAAAGGAAGGAGGAAGGATGAAGGATGAAAGAAAGGAGGAAGGAGAAAGGATGAAAGAAAGGAGGAAGGAGAAAGGATGAAAGAAAGGAGGAAGGATGAAGGATGAAAGGAAGGAGGAAGGATGAAGGATGAAAGGAAGGAGGAAGGATGCAGGATGAAAGAAAGGAGGAAGGAGGAAAGATGAAAGAAAGGAGGAAGGATGAAGGATGAAAGAAAGGAGGAAGGATGAAGGATGAAAGAAAGGAGGAAGGATGAAGGATTAAAGAAAGGAGGAAGGATGAAGGATGAAAGAAAGGAGGAAGAATGAAGGATTAAAGAAAGGAGGCAGGATGAAGGATGAAAGAAAGGAGGAAGGATGAAGGATGAAAGAAAGAAGGAAGGATGAAGGATGAAAGAAAGGAGGAAGGATGAAAGAAAGGAGGATGAAGGATGAAAGAAAGGAGGAAGGATGAAGGATGAAAGAAAGGAGGAAGGATGAAGGATGAAAAAAAGGAGGAAGGATGAAGGATGAAAGAAAGGAGGAAGGATGAAGGATTAAAGAAAGGAGGCAGGATGAAGGATGAAAGAAAGGAGGCAGGATGAAGGATGAAAGAAAGGAGGAAGGATGAAGGATGAAAGAAAGGAGGAAAGATGAAGGATGAAGAAAGGAGGAAGGATGAAAGATGAAAGAAAGAAGGAAGGATGAAGGATTAAAGGAAGGATGAAGGATGAAAGAAAGGAGGAAGGATGAAAGAAAGGAGGAAGCATGAAGGATGAAAGAAAGGAGGAAGGATGAAGGATGAAAGAAAGGAGGAACGATGATGGATTAAAGAAAGGAGGAAGGATAAAGGATGAAAGAAAGGAGGAAGAATGAAGGATTAAAGAAAGGAGGCAGGATGAAGGATGAAAGAAAGGAGGAAGGATGAAGGATGAAAGAAAGGAGGAAGGATGAAGGATGAAAGGAAGGAGGAAGGATGCAGGATGAAAGAAAGGAGGAAGGATGAAGGATGAAAGGAAGGAGGAAAGATGAAGGATGAAAGAAAGGAGGAAGGATGAAAGATGAAAGAAAGAAGGAAGGATGAAGGATTAAAGGAAGGATGAAGGATGAAAGAAAGGAGGAAGGATGAAGGATTAAAGAAAGGATGAAGGATGAAAGGAAGGAGGAAGGAGGAAGGATGAAAGAAAGGAGGAAGGATGAAGGATGAAAGAAAGGAGGAAGAATGAAGGATTAAAGAAAGGAGGCAGGATGAAGGATGAAAGAAAGGAGGAAGGATGAAGGATGAAAGAAAGGAGGAAGGATGAAGGATGAAAGAAATTGGAAGGATGAAGGATCAAAGAAAGGAGGAAGGATGAAGGATGAAAGAAAGGAGGAAGAATGAAGGATGAAAGAAAGGATGCAGGATGAAGGATGAAAGAAAGGAGGAAGGATGAAGGATGAAAGAAAGGAGGAAGGATGAAGGATGAAAGAAAGGAGGAAGGATGAAGGATGAAAGAAAGGAGGAAGGATGAAGGATTAAAGAAAGGAGGCAGGATGAAGGATGAAAGAAAGGAGGAAGGATGAAGGATGAAAGAAAGGAGGAAAGATGAAGGATGAAATAAAGGAGGAAGGATGAAGGAATAAAGGAAGGATGAAGGATGAAAGAAAGGAGGAAGGATGAAGGATTAAAGAAAGGATGAAGGATGAAAGGAAGGAGGAAGGAGGAAGGATGAAAGAAAGGAGGAAGGATGAAGGATGAAAGAAAGGAGGAAGAATGAAGGATTAAAGAAAGGAGGCAGGATGAAGGATGAAAGGAAGGAGGAAGGATGAAGGATGAAAGAAAGGAGGAAGGATGAAGGATGAAAGGAAGGAGGAAGTGGGGGGTAAGGCGGCGTTAACACGGCCTGGCCCCGCCCTGGCGGTGGGCGGTGTGCGGCCGCGGGTCTGCTTGACGACACAGGGTGGGTGGTGCCCGCCTTCTGCTCCCCTGACACTCGCCCATCGGACGACTCGGACGAGGATGGCGTCCAGCCGGCCCTACCAGCTCATTGTGTTCGGCGCCTCCGGCTTCACCGGAAAGTATGTGGTGGAGGAGGTGGCCCGGGTGGCAGCTGAGGCCGAGGAGCCTCTGACCTGGGCCGTGGCCGGTCGGAACCGAGACAGACTGGAGCAAACGCTGGAGCGAGCGGCCGGCGTCCTGGGTGAGCGGGGTGGGGGGGGGGTGAGCGGGGTGGGGGGGGGGTGAGCGGGGGGGGTGGGGAGAACGGGTCACGGAGAGAGTGGGGGGGGAGAACGGGTCATGGGGAGAGTGGGGGGGGGAGAACGGGTCACGGAGAGAGTGGGGGGGGGAGAACGGGTCACGGAGAGAGTGGGGGGGGGAGAACGGGTCACGGAGAGAGTGGGGGGGGGAGAACGGGTCACGGAGAGATTGGGGGGGGGAGAACGGGTCATGGAGAGAGTGGGGGGGGGAGAACGGGTCATGGAGAGAGTGGGGGGGGGGAGAACGGGTCATGGGGAGAGTGGGGGGGGAGAACGGGTCATGGGGAGAGTGGGGGGGGGGAACGGGTCATGGGGAGAGTGGGGGGGGAGAACGGGTCATGGGGAGAGTGGGGGGGGCAGAACGGGTCACGGAGAGAGTGGGGGGGGGAGAACGGGTCACGGAGAGAGTGGGGGGGGGAGAACGGGTCACGGAGAGAGTGGGGGGGGGAGAACGGGTCACAGAGAGAAGGGGGGGGAGAACGGGTCACGGAGAGAGTGGGGGGGGGAGAACGGGTCACGGAGAGATTGGGGGGGGGAGAACGGGTCATGGAGAGAGTGGGGGGGGGAGAACGGGTCATGGAGAGAGTGGGGGTGGGAGAACGGGTCATGGGGAGAGTGGGGGGGGGGAGAACGGGTCATGGGGAGAGTGGGGGGGGGGAACGGGTCACGGGGAGAGTGGGGGGGGAGAACGGGTCACGGGGAGAGTGGGGGGGGAGAACGGGTCACGGGGAGAGTGGGGGGGGAGAACGGGTCACGGGGAGAGTGGGGGGGGAGAACGGGACATGGGGAGAGTGGGGGGGGAAGAACGGGTCGGAGAGAGTGGGGGGGCAGAACGGGTCACGGAGAGAGTGGGGGGGGGAGAACGGGTCACGGAGAGAGTGGGGGGGGGAGAACGGGTCACGGGGAGAGTGGGGGGGGGAGAACGGGTCATGGGGAGAGTGGGGGGGGGGAACGGGTCATGGGGAGAGTGGGGGGGGAGAACGGGTCACGGAGAGAGTGGGGGGGGGAGAACGGGTCACAGAGAGAGAGGGGGGGAGAACGGGTCACGGAGAGAGTGGGGGGGGAGAACGGGTCACGGAGAGATTGGGGGGGGGAGAACGGGTCATGGAGAGAGTGGGGGGGGGAGAACGGGTCATGGAGAGAGTGGGGGGGGGAGAACGGGTCATGGGGAGAGTGGGGGGGGGAGAACGGGTCATGGGGAGAGTGGGGGGGGGGAACGGGTCACGGGGAGAGTGGGGGGGGAGAACGGGTCACGGGGAGAGTGGGGGGGGGAGAACGGGTCATGGGGAGAGTGGGGGGGGAGAACGGGTCATGGGGAGAGTGGGGGGGGAGAACGGGACATGGGGAGAGTGGGGGGGGAAGAACGGGTCGGAGAGAGTGGGGGGGCAGAACGGGTCACGGAGAGAGTGGGGGGGGGAGAACGGGTCACGGAGAGAGTGGGGGGGGGAGAACGGGTCACGGAGAGATTGGGGGGGGGAGAACGGGTCATGGAGAGAGTGGGGGGGGGAGAACGGGTCATGGAGAGAGTGGGGGGGGGAGAACGGGTCATGGGGAGAGTGGGGGGGGGAGAACGGGTCATGGGGAGAGTGGGGGGGGGGAACGGGTCACGGGGAGAGTGGGGGGGGAGAACGGGTCACGGAGAGAGTGGGGGGGGGAGAACGGGTCACAGAGAGAGGGGGGGGGAGAACGGGTCATGGGGAGAGTGGGGGGGGGGAGAACGGGTCATGGGGAGAGTGGGGGGGGAGAACGGGTCATGGGGAGAGTGGGGGGGGAGAACGGGTCATGGGGAGAGTGGGGGGGAGAACGGGTCATGGGGAGAGTGGGGGGGGAGAACGGGTCATGGGGAGAGTGGGGGGGGAGAACGGGTCATGGGGAGAGTGGGGGGGGAGAACGGGTCATGGGGAGAGTGGGGGGGGGGGGAGAACGGGTCATGGGGAGAGTGGGGGGGGGAAGAACGGGTCACAGAGAGAGTGGGGGGGGGGAGAACGGGTCACGGAGAGAGTGGGGGGGGCAGAACGGGTCGGAGAGAGTGGGGGGGCAGAACGGGTCACGGAGAGAGTGGGGGGGGAGAACGGGTCACGGAGAGATTGGGGGGGGGAGAACGGGTCATGGGGAGAGTGGGGGGGGAGAACGGGTCATGGGGAGAGTGGGGGGGGAGAACGGGTCATGGGGAGAGTGGGGGGGGAGAACGGGTCATGGGGAGAGTGGGGGGGGAGAACGGGTCATGGGGAGAGTGGGGGGGAGAACGGGTCATGGGGAGAGTGGGGGGGGAGAACGGGTCATGGGGAGAGTGGGGGGGGAGAACGGGTCATGGGGAGAGTGGGGGGGGGGGAGAACGGGTCACGGAGAGAGTGGGGGGGGAGAACGGGTCACGGAGAGAGTGGGGGGGGCAGAACGGGTCGGAGAGAGTGGGGGGCAGAACGGGTCACGGAGAGAGTGGGGGGGGGAGAACGGGTCACGGAGAGAGTGGGGGGGGGAGAACGGGTCACGGAGAGAGTGGGGGGGGGAGAACGGGTCACGGAGAGAGTGGGGGGGGGAGAACGGGTCATGGAGAGAGTGGGGGGGGGAGAACGGGTCATGGAGAGAGTGGGGGGGGGAGAACGGGTCATGGAGAGAGTGGGGGGGGGAGAACGGGTCATGGGGAGAGTGGGGGGGGGAGAACGGGTCATGGGGAGAGTGGGGGGGGGAACGGGTCATGGGGAGAGTGGGGGGGGAGAACGGGTCACGGAGAGAGTGGGGGGGGGAGAACGGGTCACAGAGAGAGGGGGGGGGGAGAACGGGTCACGGGGAGAGTGGGGGGGGAGAACGGGTCACGGGGAGAGTGGGGGGGGGGAGAACGGGTCACGGGGAGAGTGGGGGGGGAGAACGGGTCACGGGGAGAGTGGGGGGGGAGAACGGGTCATGGGGAGAGTGGGGGGGGAGAACGGGTCATGGGGAGAGTGGGGGGGGAGAACGGGTCATGGGGAGAGTGGGGGGGGAGAACGGGTCATGGGGAGAGTGGGGGGGGAGAACGGGTCATGGGGAGAGTGGGGGGGGGGAGAACGGGTCATGGGGAGAGTGGGGGGGGGAAGAACGGGTCACGGAGAGAGTGGGGGGGGGGAGAACGGGTCACGGAGAGAGTGGGGGGGGCAGAACGGGTCGGAGAGAGTGGGGGGGCAGAACGGGTCACGGAGAGAGTGGGGGGGGAGAACGGGTCACGGAGAGAGTGGGGGGGGGAGAACGGGTCACGGAGAGAGTGGGGGGGGAGAACGGGTCACGGAGAGAGTGGGGGGGGAGAACGGGTCACGGAGAGAGTGGGGGGGGGAGAACGGGTCATGGAGAGAGTGGGGGGGGGAGAACGGGTCATGGGGAGAGTGGGGGGGGGGAACGGGTCATGGGGAGAGTGGGGGGGGGGAGAACGGGTCACAGAGAGAGGGGGGGGGAGAACGGGTCACGGGGAGAGTGGGGGGGGAGAACGGGTCACGGGGAGAGTGGGGGGGGAGAACGGGTCATGGGGAGAGTGGGGGGGGAGAACGGGTCATGGGGAGAGTGGGGGGGGGGAACGGGTCATGGGGAGAGTGGGGGGGGAGAACGGGTCACGGAGAGAGTGGGGGGGGGAGAACGGGTCACAGAGAGAGGGGGGGGGAGAACGGGTCACGGGGAGAGTGGGGGGGGAGAACGGGTCATGGGGAGAGTGGGGGGGGGAGAACGGGTCATGGGGAGAGTGGGGGGGGAGAACGGGTCATGGGGAGAGTGGGGGGGGAGAACGGGTCATGGGGAGAGTGGGGGGGGAGAACGGGTCATGGGGAGAGTGGGGGGGGAGAACGGGTCATGGGGAGAGTGGGGGGGGAGAACGGGACATGGGGAGAGTGGGGGGGGAAGAACGGGTCGGAGAGAGTGGGGGGGCAGAACGGGTCACGGAGAGAGTGGGGGGGGGAGAACGGGTCACGGAGAGAGTGGGGGGGGGAGAACGGGTCACGGAGAGATTGGGGGGGGGAGAACGGGTCATGGAGAGAGTGGGGGGGGGAGAACGGGTCATGGAGAGAGTGGGGGGGGGAGAACGGGTCATGGGGAGAGTGGGGGGGGGAGAACGGGTCATGGGGAGAGTGGGGGGGGGGAACGGGTCACGGGGAGAGTGGGGGGGGAGAACGGGTCACGGAGAGAGTGGGGGGGGGAGAACGGGTCACAGAGAGAGGGGGGGGGAGAACGGGTCATGGGGAGAGTGGGGGGGGGGAGAACGGGTCATGGGGAGAGTGGGGGGGGAGAACGGGTCATGGGGAGAGTGGGGGGGGAGAACGGGTCATGGGGAGAGTGGGGGGGGAGAACGGGTCATGGGGAGAGTGGGGGGGGAGAACGGGTCATGGGGAGAGTGGGGGGGGAGAACGGGTCATGGGGAGAGTGGGGGGGGAGAACGGGTCATGGGGAGAGTGGGGGGGGGGAGAACGGGTCATGGGGAGAGTGGGGGGGGGAAGAACGGGTCACGGAGAGAGTGGGGGGGGGGAGAACGGGTCACGGAGAGAGTGGGGGCGGCAGAACGGGTCGGAGAGAGTGGGGGGGCAGAACGGGTCACGGAGAGAGTGGGGGGGGAGAACGGGTCACGGAGAGAGTGGGGGGGGGAGAACGGGTCACGGAGAGAGTGGGGGGGGGAGAACGGGTCACGGAGAGAGTGGGGGGGGGAGAACGGGTCACGGAGAGAGTGGGGGGGGGAGAACGGGTCACGGAGAGAGTGGGGGGGGAGAACGGGTCACGGAGAGAGTGGGGGGGGGAGAACGGGTCATGGAGAGAGTGGGGGGGGGAGAACGGGTCATGGGGAGAGTGGGGGGGGGAGAACGGGTCATGGGGAGAGTGGGGGGGGGAGAACGGGTCACAGAGAGGGGGGGGGAGAACGGGTCACGGGGAGAGTGGGGGGGGAGAACGGGTCATGGGGAGAGTGGGGGGGGGGAGAACGGGTCATGGGGAGAGTGGGGGGGGAGAACGGGTCATGGGGAGAGTGGGGGGGGGAGAACGGGTCGGAGAGAGTGGGGGGGCAGAACGGGTCACGGAGAGAGTGGGGGGGGGGGAGAACGGGTCACGGAGAGAGTGGGGGGGGGAGAACGGGTCACGGAGAGATTGGGGGGGGGAGAACGGGTCACGGAGAGAGTGGGGGGGGAGAACGGGTCATGGAGAGAGTGGGGGGGGAGAACGGGTCATGGGGAGAGTGGGGGGGGGGAACGGGTCATGGGGAGAGTGGGGGGGGGAGAACGGGTCACGGAGAGAGTGGGGGGGGGAGAACGGGTCACAGAGAGAGGGGGGGGGAGAACGGGACACGGGGAGAGTGGGGGGGGAGAACGGGTCATGGGGAGAGTGGGGGGGGGGAGAACGGGTCACGGAGAGAGTGGGGGGGCAGAACGGGTCCGAGAGAGTGGGGGGGCAGAACGGGTCACGGAGAGAGTGGGGGGGGAGAACGGGTCACGGAGAGAGTGGGGGGGGAGAACGGGTCACGGAGAGAGTGGGGGGGGGAGAACGGGTCACGGAGAGAGTGGGGGGGGGAGAACGGGTCACGGAGAGAGTGGGGGGGGGAGAACGGGTCACGGAGAGAGTGGGGGGGGAGAACGGGTCATGGGGAGAGTGGGGGTGGGGAACGGGTCATGGGGAGAGTGGGGGGGGGAGAACGGGTCACGGAGAGAGTGGGGGGGGGGAGAACGGGTCACGGGGAGAGTGGGGGGGGAGAACGGGTCACGGGGAGAGTGGGGGGGGGGAGAACGGGTCATGGGGAGAGTGGGGGGGGAGAACGGGTCATGGGGAGAGTGGGGGGGGGAGAACGGGTCGGAGAGAGTGGGGGGGCAGAACGGGTCACGGAGAGAGTGGGGGGGGGAGAACGGGTCACGGAGAGAGTGGGGGGGGGAGAACGGGTCACGGAGAGATTGGGGGGGGGAGAACGGGTCACGGAGAGAGTGGGGGGGGAGAACGGGTCATGGAGAGAGTGGGGGGGGGAGAACGGGTCATGGGGAGAGTGGGGGGGGGGAACGGGTCATGGGGAGAGTGGGGGGGGGAGAACGGGTCACGGAGAGAGTGGGGGGGGGAGAACGGGTCACAGAGAGAGGGGGGGGGAGAACGGGTCACGGGGAGAGTGGGGGGGGAGAACGGGTCATGGGGAGAGTGGGGGGGGGGAGAACGGGTCACGGAGAGAGTGGGGGGGCAGAACGGGTCCGAGAGAGTGGGGGGGCAGAACGGGTCACGGAGAGAGTGGGGGGGGAGAACGGGTCACGGAGAGAGTGGGGGGGGAGAACGGGTCACGGAGAGAGTGGGGGGGGGAGAACGGGTCACGGAGAGAGTGGGGGGGGGAGAACGGGTCACGGAGAGAGTGGGGGGGGGTGAGAACGGGTCACGGGGAGAGTGGGGGGGGGAGAACGGGTCACGGGGAGAGTGGGGGGGGGGAACGGGTCACGGGGAGAGTGGGGGGGGAGAACGGGTCACAGAGAGAGGGGGGGGAGAACGGGTCACGGGGAGAGTGGGGGGGGAGAACGGGTCACGGGGAGAGTGGGGGGGGGAGAACGGGTCACGGGGAGAGTGGGGGGGGGGAGAACGGGTCACGGGGAGAGTGGGGGGGGAGAACGGGTCATGGGGAGAGTGGGGGGGGAGAACGGGTCACGGAGAGAGTGGGGGGGGGAGAACGGGTCACGGAGAGAGTGGGGGGGGCAGAACGGGTCGGAGAGAGTGGGGGGGCAGAACGGGTCACGGAGAGAGTGGGGGGGGAGAACGGGTCACGGAGAGAGTGGGGGGGGAGAACGGGTCACGGAGAGAGTGGGGGGGGGGAGAACGGGTCACGGAGAGAGTGGGGGGGGGAGAACGGGTCACGGAGAGAGTGGGGGGGGGAGAACGGGTCATGGGGAGAGTGGGGGGGGGAGAACGGGTCACGGAGAGAGTGGGGGGGGGGAGAACGGGTCACGGAGAGAGTGGGGGCGGGGAGAACGGGTCACGGAGAGAGTGGGGGGGGGCAGAACGGGTCACGGAGATAGTGGGGGGGGAGAACGGGTCACGGAGAGAGTGGGGGGGGAGAACGGGTCACGGAGAGAGTGGGGGGGGGGAGAACGGGTCACCGAGAGAGTGGGGGGGGGAGAACGGGTCACGGAGAGAGTGGGGGGGGGAGAACGGGTCACGGAGAGAGTGGGGGGGGGAGAACGGGTCACGGAGAGAGTGGGGGGGGGAGAACGGGTCACGGGGAGAGTGGGGGGGGGAGAACGGGTCACGGAGAGAGTGGGGGGGGGAGAACGGGTCACGGAGAGAGTGGGGGGGGGAGAACGGGTCACGGAGAGAGTGGGGGGGGGAGAACGGGTCACGGAGAGAGTGGGGGGGGAGAACGGGTCACGGAGAGAGTGGGGGGGGAGAACGGGTCACGGAGAGAGTGGGGGGGGGAGAACGGGTCACGGAGAGAGTGGGGGGGGGAGAACGGGTCACGGAGAGAGTGGGGGGGGGAGAACGGGTCACGGAGAGAGTGGGGGGGGGAGAACGGGTCACGGAGAGAGTGGGGGGGCAGAACGGATCACGGAGAGAGTGGGGGGGGGGAGAACGGGTCACGGAGACAGTGGGGGGGCAGAACGGGTCACGGAGACAGTGGGGGGGAGAACGGGTCACGGAGAGAGTGGGGGGGCAGAACGGGTCGTTGAGAGGGTGGAGGGGGGGCCGAACGGGTCATGGAGAGAGTGGGGGGGGTAGAACGGGTCACGGAGAGAGTGGAGGGGGAGTACGGGTCACGGAGAGAGTGGGGGGGGGGAGAACGGGTCACGGAGAGAGTGGGGGGGCAGAACGGGTTACGGAGAGAGTGGGAGGGGGAGAACGGGTCACGGAGAGTGTGGGGGGGGGAGAACGGGTCACGGTGAGAGTTGGGGGGTGAGAACGGGTCACGGAGAGAGTGGAGGGGCAGAACGGGGCACGGAGAGAGTGGGGGGGGGAGAACGGGTCACGGAGAGAGTGGGGGGGGAGAACGGGTCACGGAGAAAGGGGGGGGAGAACGGGTCACGGAGAGAGTGGGGGGCAAACAGGTCATGGAGAGGGTTGGGGGGTCAGAATGGGTAATGGAGAGAGAGGGGGGCAGAACGGGTCATGGGGTGGGCAGAACGGGTCATGGAGAGAGTGGGGGGGGAGAACGGGTCATGGAGAGAGTGGGGGGGGGAGAACGGGTCAAGGGGAGAGTGGGGGGGGGGAACGGGTCATGGGGAGAGTGGGGGGGGGAGAACGGGTCACGGAGAGAGTGGGGGGGGGAGAACGGGTCACAGAGAGAGGGGGGGGAGAACGGGTCACGGGGAGAGTGGGGGGGGAGAACGGGTCATGGGGAGAGTGGGGGGGGGGAGAACGGGTCACGGAGAGAGTGGGGGGGCAGAACGGGTCCGAGAGAGTGGGGGGGCAGAACGGGTCACGGAGAGAGTGGGGGGGGAGAACGGGTCACGGAGAGAGTGGGGGGGGAGAACGGGTCACGGAGAGAGTGGGGGGGGGGAGAACGGGTCACGGAGAGAGTGGGGGGGGGAGAACGGGTCACGGAGAGAGTGGGGGGGGGAGAACGGGTCACGGAGAGAGTGGGGGGGGGAGAACGGGTCACGGGGAGAGTGGGGGGGGGGAACGGGTCATGGGGAGAGTGGGGGGGGGAGAACGGGTCACAGAGAGAGGGGGGGGGGAGAACGGGTCACGGGGAGAGTGGGGGGGGAGAACGGGTCACGGGGAGAGTGGGGGGGGGAGAACGGGTCACGGGGAGAGTGGGGGGGGGGAGAACGGGTCACGGGGAGAGTGGGGGGGGAGAACGGGTCATGGGGAGAGTGGGGGGGGGAGAACGGGTCACGGAGAGAGTGGGGGGGGGAGAACGGGTCACGGAGAGAGTGGGGGGGGCAGAACGGGTCGGAGAGAGTGGGGGGGCAGAACGGGTCACGGAGAGAGTGGGGGGGGAGAACGGGTCACGGAGAGAGTGGGGGGGGAGAACGGGTCACGGAGAGAGTGGGAGGGGGGAGAACGGGTCACGGAGAGAGTGGGGGGGGGAGAACGGGTCACGGAGAGCGTGGGGGGGGGAGAACGGGTCATGGGGAGAGTGGGGGGGGAGAACGGGTCACGGAGAGAGTGGGGGGGGGGAGAACGGGTCACGGAGAGAGTGGGGGCGGGGAGAACGGGTCACGGAGAGAGTGGGGGGGGGCAGAACGGGTCGGAGAGAGTGGGGGGGCAGAACGGGTCACGGAGAGAGTGGGGGGGGAGAACGGGTCACGGAGAGAGTGGGGGGGGAGAACGGGTCACGGAGAGAGTGGGGAGGGGGAGAACGGGTCACCGAGAGAGTGGGGGGGGGAGAACGGGTCACGGAGAGAGTGGGGGGGGGAGAACGGGTCACGGAGAGAGTGGGGGGGGGAGAACGGGTCACGGAGAGAGTGGGGGGGGGAGAACGGGTCACGGGGAGAGTGGGGGGGGGAGAACGGGTCACGGAGAGAGTGGGGGGGGGAGAACGGGTCACGGAGAGAGTGGGGGGGGGAGAACGGGTCACGGAGAGAGTGGGGGGGGAGAACGGGTCACGGAGAGAGTGGGGGGGGAGAACGGGTCACGGAGAGAGTGGGGGGGGGAGAACGGGTCACGGAGAGAGTGGGGGGGGGGAGAACGGGTCACGGAGAGAGTGGGGGGGGGAGAACGGGTCACGGAGAGAGTGGGGGGGGGAGAACGGGTCACGGAGAGAGTGGGGGGGCAGAACGGATCACGGAGAGAGTGGGGGGGGGGAGAACGGGTCACGGAGACAGTGGGGGGGCAGAACGGGTCACGGAGACAGTGGGGGGGAGAACGGGTCACGGAGAGAGTGGGGGGGCAGAACGGGTCGTTGAGAGGGTGGAGGGGGGGCCGAACGGGTCATGGAGAGAGTGGGGGGGGTAGAACGGGTCACGGAGAGAGTGGAGGGGGAGTACGGGTCACGGAGAGAGTGGGGGGGGGGAGAACGGGTCACGGAGAGAGTGGGGGGGCAGAACGGGTTACGGAGAGAGTGGGAGGGGGAGAACGGGTCACGGAGAGTGTGGGGGGGGGAGAACGGGTCACGGTGAGAGTGGGGGGGGGAGAACGGGTCACGGAGAGAGTGGAGGGGCAGAACGGGGCACGGAGAGAGTGGGGGGGGGAGAACGGGTCACGGAGAGAGTGGGGGGGGAGAACGGGTCACGGAGAAAGGGGGGGGAGAACGGGTCACGGAGAGAGTGGGGGGCAAACAGGTCATGGAGAGGGTTGGGGGGTCAGAATGGGTAATGGAGAGAGAGGGGGGCAGAACGGGTCATGGGGTGGGCAGAACGGGTCATGGAGAGAGTGGGGGGGCAGAACGGGTCATGTAGAGAGTGTGGGCCGAGAACGGGTCATGGAGAGAGTGGCGGTGGCAGAACGGGTCACGGAGAGAATGGGGGGGCAGAACGGGGCACGGAGAGAGTGGGGGGGGGAGAACGGGCCACGGAGAGAGTGGGGGGGGAGAACGGGCCACGGAGAGAGTGGGGGGGGAGAACAGGTCACGGAGAGAGTGGGGGGGCAGAACGGGTCATGGAGAGAGTGGGGGGACAGAATGGTTCATGGAGAGGGTGGGAGGGGCAAAACGGGTCATGGAGAGTGTGGGGGGCCAGAACGGGTCATGGAGAGTGGGGGGGCAGGACGGGTCATGGATAGAGTGGGGGGGAGAACGGGTCACGGAGAGAGTGGGGGGGGGGGAGAACGGGTCACGGAGAGTGGAGGGGCAGAACGGGTCATGGAGAGAGTGGGGGGGGAGAACGGGTCATGGAGAGAGTGGGGGGGCAGAATGGGTCATGGAGACAGTCGGGGGGGAGAACGGGTGAAGGAGAGAGTGGGGGGGCAGAACGGGGCATGGAGAGAGTGGGGGGGCAGAACGGGTCATGGAGAGAGTGGGGGGGCAGAACAGGTCGTTGAGAGGGTGGAGGGGCAGAACGGGTCATGGAGAGAGTGGGGGGGGAGAACGGGTCATGGAGAGAGTGGGGGGGCAGAATGGGTCATGGAGACAGTCGGGGGGGAGAACGGGTGAAGGAGAGAGTGGGGGGGCAGAACGGGGCATGGAGAGAGTGGGGGGGCAGAACGGGTCACGGAGAGAGTGGAGGGGGAGTACGGGTCACGGAGAGAGTGGGGGGGGGAGAACGGGTCACGGAGAGAATGGGGGGGGAGAACGGGTCACGGAGAGAGTGGGGGGCAAACAGGTCATGGAGAGGGTTGGGGGGTCAGAATGGGTCATGGAGAGAGAGGGGGGCAGAACGGGTCATGGGGTGGGCAGAACGGGTCATGGAGAGAGTGGGGGGGCAGAACGGGTCATGTAGAGAGTGTGGGCCGAGAACGGGTCATGGAGAGAGTGGCGATGGCAGAACGGGTCACGGAGAGAATGGGGGGGCAGAACGGGGCACGGAGAGAGTGGGGGGGGGAGAACGGGCCACGGAGAGAGTGGGGGGGGAGAACAGGTCACGGAGAGAGTGGGGGGGCAGAACGGGTCATGGAGAGAGTGGGGGGACAGAATGGTTCATGGAGAGGGTGGGAGGGGCAAAACGGGTCATGGAGAGTGTGGGGGGCCAGAACGGGTCATGGAGAGTGGGGGGGCAGGACGGGTCATGGATAGAGTGGGGGGGAGAACGGGTCACGGAGAGAGTGGGGGGGGGAGAACGGGTCACGGAGAGTGGAGGGGCAGAACGGGTCATGGAGAGAGTGGGGGGGGAGAACGGGTCATGGAGAGAGTGGGGGGGCAGAATGGGTCATGGAGACAGTCGGGGGGGAGAACGGGTGAAGGAGAGAGTGGGGGGGCAGAACGGGGCATGGAGAGAGTGGGGGGGCAGAACGGGTCATGGAGAGAGTGGGGGGGGAGAACGGGTCATGGAGAGAGTGGGGGGGGAGAACGGGTCACGGAGAGAGTGTGGGGGCCGAACGGGTCACGGAGAGAGTGGGGGGGCAGGTCGGGTCACGGAGAGAGTGGGGGGCTGGCAGAATGGGTCACGGAGAGAGTGGGGGGGCAGAACGGGTCACGGAGAGAGTGGGAGGGGGCAGAACGGGTCACGGAGAGAGTGGGGGGGCAGAACGGGTCACTGAGAGAGTGGGGGGGCAGAACGGGTCACGGAGTGAGTGGGGGGGCAGAACGGGTCACGGAGAGAGTGGGGGAGCAGAACAGGTCACGGGGAGAGTGGGGGGGCAGAACGTGTCACGGAGAGAGTGGGGGGGCAGAACGGGTCACGGAGAGAGTGGGGGGGCAGAACGGGTCATGGAGAGAGTGCGCGGGCAGAATGGGTCATGGAGAGAGTGGGGGGGCCGAACGGGTCATGGAGAGAGTGGGGGGGCAGAACGGGTCATGGAGAGAGTGGGGGGGCAGAACGGGTCACGGAGAGAGTGGGGGGGGGCATAACGGGTCAAGAAGGGAGTGGGGGGGAGAATGGGTCATGGAAAGAGTGGGGGGGGCAGAACGGGTCATGGAGAGAGTGGGGGGGGCAGAACGGGTCATGGAGAGAATGGGGGGCAGAACGGGGCACGGAGAGAGTGGGGGGGGAGAACGGGCCACGGAGAGAGTGGGGGGGAGAACGGGTCACGGAGAGATTGGGGGGGCAGAACGGGTGATGGAGAGAGTGGGGTGGCAGAATGGTTCAAGGAGAGGGCGGGGGGGTCAGAACGGGTCATGGAGAGAGTGGGGGGGAGAACGGGTCATGGAGAGAGTGGGTGGGGCAGAACGGGTCATGGAGAGAGTGGGGGGAGCAGAACGGGTCATGGAGAGAGTGGGGGGGGCAGAACGGTTCATGGTGAGAGTGGGGGGGGGAGAACTGGTCACTGAGAGAGTTGGGGGGGCAGAACGGGTCACGGAGAGAGTGGGGGGGGAGAACGTGTCACGGAGAGAGTGGGGGGGGCAGAACGGGTCAAGAAGGGAGTGGGAGGGGAGAATGGGTCATGGAGAGAGTGGGGGGGCAGAACGGGTCATGGAGAGAGTGGGGGGGCAGAACGGGTCATGGAGAGAGTGGGGGGTGGCAGAACGGGTCATGGACAGAGTGTGGGGGGAGAACGGGTCACGGAGAGAGTGGGGGGGGCAGAACTGGTCACGGAGAGAGTGGGGGGGGAGAACGGGTCACGGAGAGATTGGGGGGGCAGAAAGGGTCATGGAGAGAGTGGGGGGGGAGAACGGGTCACGGAGAGAGTGGGGGGCGGCTGAACGAGTCACGCAGAGAGTGGGGGGGGCAGAACGGGTCACGGAGAGAGTGGGGGGGCAGAACGGGTCACGGAGAGTGGAGGGGCAGAACGGGTCATGGAGAGAGTGGGGGGGGAGAACGGGTCATGGAGAGAGTGGGGGGGGCAGAACGGGTCATGGAGAGAGTGGGGGGGGCAGAACGGGTCATGGATAGAGTCGGGGGGGGAGAACGGGGCATGTAGAGAGTGGGGGGGCAGAACGGGTCATGGAGAGAGTGGGGGAGCAGAACGGGTCATGGAGAGTGGGGGGCAGAACGGTTCATGGAGAGAGTGAGGGGGCAGAACGGGTCACGGAGAGAGTGGGGGGAGAACGGGTCACGGTGGGAGTGGGGGGGGCAGAACTGTTCATGGAGAGAGTGGGGGGGGAAGAACGGGTCACGGAGAGAGTGGGGGGGAAGAACGGGTCACGGAGAGAGTGGGGGGGGAGAACGGGTCACGGAGAGAGTGGGGGGGGAAGAACGGGTCACGGAGAGAGTGGGGGGGGAGAATGGGTCACGGAGAGAGTGGGGGGGGAGAACGGGTCACGGAGAGAGTGGGGGGGCAGAACGGGTCACGGAGAGAGTGGGGGGGGAGAACGGGTCACGGAGAGAGTGGGGGTCAGAATGGGTCATGGAGACAGTCGGGGGGGGAGAACGGGTGAAGGAGAGAGTGGGGGGGCAGTACGGGGCATGGAGAGAGTGGGGGGGCAGTACGGGGCATGAGAGAGTGGGGGGGCAGAACGGGTCATGGAGAGAGTGGGGGGGGGAGAACGGGTCATGGAGAGAGTGGGGGGGGAGAACGGGTCACGGAGAGAGTGTGGGGGCCGAACGGGTCACGGAGAGAGTTGGGGGGGAGAACGGGTCACGGAGAGAGTGGGGGGGGGCATAACGGGTCAAGAAGGGAGTGGGGGGGAGAATGGGTCATGTAAAGAGTGGGGGGGCAGAACGGGTCATGGAGAGAGTGGGGGGGGCAGAACGGGTCATGGAGAGAATGGGGGGCAGAACGGGGCACGGAGAGAGTGGGGGGGGAGAACGGGCCACGGAGAGAGTGGGGGGGGGGAGAACGGGTCACGGAGAGAGTGGGGGGGCAGAACGGGTGATGGAGAGAGTGGGGTGGCAGAATGGTTCAAGGAGAGGGCGGGGGGGTCAGAACGGGTCATGGAGAGAGTGGGGGGGAGAACGGGTCATGGAGAGAGTGGGTGGGGCAGAACGGGTCATGGAGAGAGTGGGGGGAGCAGAACGGGTCATGGAGAGAGTGGGGGGGTCAGAACGGTTCATGGTGAGAGTGGGGGGGGGGAGAACGGGTCATGGAGAGAGTGGGGGGCAGAACGGGTCACGGAGAGAGTGGGGGGGAAAACGGGTCACGGAGAGAGTGGGGGGGCAGAACGGGTCGTTGAGAGGGTGGGGGGTCAGAACGGGTCATGGAGAGAGTGGGGGGGGGAGAACGGGTCATGGGGAGAGTCGGGGGGGGAACGGGTCAAGGAGAGAGTGGGGGGGCAGAACGGGTCACGGAGTGAGTGGGGGGGCAGAACGGGTCACGGAGAGAGTGGGGGGGCAGAACGGGTCACGGAGAGAGTGGAGGGGGGAGAACGGGTCACGGAGAGAGTGGTGGGGGGCAGAACGGGTCACGGAGAGAGTGGGGGGGGAAGAACGGGTCACGGAGAGAGTGGGGGGGGAGAACGGGTCACGGAGAGAGTGGGGGGGGCAGAACGGGTCA
This sequence comes from Narcine bancroftii, assembly GCF_036971445.1. Classification (NCBI taxonomy): domain Eukaryota; kingdom Metazoa; phylum Chordata; class Chondrichthyes; order Torpediniformes; family Narcinidae; genus Narcine; species Narcine bancroftii. Next base: position 18,869,128 of record NC_091472.1, read on the forward strand.
CGGAGAGAGTGGGGGTGGGAGAACGGGTCACGGAGAGAGTGGGGGGGCAGAACGGATCACGGAGAGAGTGGAGGGGGGGAGAACGGGTCACGGAGAGAGTGGGGGGGCAGAACGGGTCACGGAGACAGTGGGGGGGAGAACGGGTCACGGAGCGAGTGGGGGGGCAGAACGGGTCGTTGAGAGGGTGGAGGGGGGCCGAACGGGTCATGGAGAGAGTGGGGGGGGTAGAACGGGTCACGGAGAGAGTGGAGGGGGAGTACGGGTCACGGAGAGAGTGGGGGGGGGAGAACGGGTCACGGAGAGAGTGGGGGGGCAGAACGGGTTACGGAGAGAGTGGGAGGGGGAGAACGGGTCACGGAGAGTGTGGGGGGGGGAGAACGGGTCACGGTGAGAGTGGGTGGGGGAGAACGGGTCACGGAGAGAGTGGGGGGGCAGAACGGGGCACGGAGAGAGTGGGGTGGGGAGAACGGGTCACGGAGAGAGTGGGGGGGGGGGAGAACGGGTCACGGAGAAAGTGGGGGGGGGAGAACGGGTCACGGAGAGAGTGGGGGGCAAACAGGTCATGGAGAGGGTTGGGGGGTCAGAATGGGTCATGGAGAGAGAGGGGGGCAGAACGGGTCATGGGGTGGGCAGAACGGGTCATGGAGAGAGTGGGGGGGCAGAACGGGTCATGTAGAGAGTGTGGGCCGAGAATGGGCATGGAGAGAGTGGCGGTGGCAGAACGGGTCACGGAGAGAATGGGGGGCAGAACGGGGCACGGAGAGAGTGGGGGGGGGAGAACGGGCCACGGAGAGAGTGGGGGGGGAGAACAGGTCACGGAGAGAGTGGGGGGGCAGAACGGGTCATGGAGAGAGTGGGGGGACAGAATGGTTCATGGAGAGGGTGGGAGGGGCAAAACGGTCATGGAGAGTGTGGGGGGCCAGAACGGGTCATGGAGAGTGGGGGGGCAGGACGGGTCATGGATAGAGTGGGGGGGAGAACGGGTCACGGAGAGAGTGGGGGGGGGGAGAACGGGTCACGGAGAGTGGAGGGGCAGAACGGGTCATGGAGAGAGTGGGGGGGGAGAATGGGTCATGGAGACAGTCGGGGGGGGGGAGAACGGGTGAAGGAGAGAGTGTGGGGGGCAGAACGGGGCATGGAGAGAGTGGGGGGCAGAACGGGTCATGGAGAGAGTGGGGGGGGAGAACGGGTCATGGAGAGAGTGGGGGGGGAGAACGGGTCACGGAGAGAGTGTGGGGGCCGAACGGGTCACGGAGAGAGTGGGGGGGCAGGTCGGGTCACGGAGAGAGTGGGGGGCTGGCAGAATGGGTCACGGAGAGAGTGGGGGGGCAGAACGGGTCACGGAGAGAGTGGGGGAGCAGAACGGGTCACGGGGAGAGTTGGGGGGCAGAACGGGTCACGGAGAGAGTGGGGGGGCAGAACGGGTCTCGGAGAGAGTGGGGGGGCAGAACGGGTCATGGAGAGAGTGCGCGGGCAGAACGGGTCATGGAGAGAGTGGGGGGGCAGAACGGGTCATGGAGAGAGTGGGGGGGCAGAACGGGTCATGGAGAGAGTGGGGGGGCAGAACGGGTCACGGAGAGAGTGGGGGGGGGCATAACGGGTCAAGAAGGGAGTGGGGGGGCAGAATGGGTCACGGAGAGAGTGGGGGGGGAGAATGGGTCACGGAGAGAGTGGGGGGGGCAGAACGGGTCAAGAAGGGAGTGGGGGGGGAGAATGGGTCATGGAGAGAGTGGGGGGGGCAGAACGGGTCATGGAGAGAGTGGGGGGGGCAGAACGGGTCATGGAGAGAGTGGGGGGTGGCAGAACGGGTCATGGACAGAGTGTGGGGGGAGAACGGGTCACGGAGAGAGTGGGGGGGGCAGAACTGGTCACGGAGAGAGTGGGGGGGGAGAACGGGTCACGGAGAGAGTGGGGGGGGCAGAAAGGTTCATGGAGAGAGTGGGGGGGGAGAACGGGTCACGGAGAGAGTGGGGGGGGGCTGAACGAGTCACGGAGAGAGTGGGGGGGCAGGTCGGGTCACTGAGAGAGTGGGGGGGCAGGACGGGTCACGGAGTGAGTGGGGGGGGCAGAACGGGTCACGGAGAGAGTGGGGGAGCAGAACGGGTCACGGGGAGAGTTGGGGGGCAGAACGGGTCACGGAGAGAGTGGGGGGGCAGCACGGGTCACGGAGAGAGTGGGGGGGCAGAACGGGTCATGGAGAGAGTGCGCGGGCAGAACGGGTCATGGAGAGAGTGGGGGGGCAGAACGGGTCATGGAGAGAGTGGGGGGGCAGAACGGGTCATGGAGAGAGTGGGGGGGCTGAACGGGTCACGGAGAGAGTGGGGGGGGCATAACGGGTCAAGAAGGGAGTGGGGGGGAGAATGGGTCATGGAAAGAGTGGGGGGGGGCAGAACGGGTCATGGAGAGAGTGGGGGGGGCAGAACGGGTCATGGAGAGAATGGGGGGCAGAACGGGGCACGGAGAGAGTGGGGGGGGAGAACGGGCCACGGAGAGAGTGGGGGGGGAGAACGGGTCACGGAGAGATTGGGGGGGCAGAACGGGTGATGGAGAGAGTGGGGTGGCAGAATGGTTCAAGGAGAGGGCGGGTGGGTCAGAACGGGTCATGGAGAGAGTGGGGGGGAGAACGGGTCATGGAGAGAGTGGGTGGGGCAGAACGGGTCATGGAGAGAGTGGGGGGAGCAGAACGGGTCATGGAGAGAGTGGGGGGGGCAGAACGGTTCATGGTGAGAGTGGGGGGGGGAGGACGGGTCACTGAGAGAGTTGGGGGTGCAGAACGGGTCACGGAGAGAGTGGGGGGGGAGAACGAGTCACGGAGAGAGTGGGGGGGGGCAGAACGGGTCAAGAAGGGAGTGGGGGGGGAGAATGGGTCATGGAGAGAGTGGGGGGGCAGAACGGGTCATGGAGAGAGTGGGGGGGGCAGAACGGGTCATGGAGAGAGTGGGGGGGTGGCAGAACGGGTCATGGACAGAGTGTGGGGGGAGAACGGGTCACGGAGAGAGTGGGGGGGGCAGAACTGGTCACGGAGAGAGTGGGGGGGGAGAACGGGTCACGGAGAGAGTGGGGGGGGCAGAAAGGGTCATGGAGAGAGTGGGGGGGGAGAACGGGTCACGGAGAGAGTGGGGGGGGGCTGAACGAGTCACGCAGAGAGTGGGGGGGGCAGAACGGGTCACGGAGAGAGTGGGGGGGGCAGAACGGGTCACGGAGAGTGGAGGGGCAGAACGGGTCATGGAGAGAGTGGGGGGGGAGAACGGGTCATGGAGAGAGTGGGGGGGGCAGAACGGGTCATGGAGAGAGTGGGGGGGCAGAACGGGTCATGGAGAGAGTCGGGGGGGGAGAACGGGGCATGGAGAGAGTGGGGGGGCAGAACGGGTCATGGAGAGAGTGGGGGAGCAGAACGGGTCATGGAGAGTGGGGGGCAGAACGGTTCATGGAGAGAGTGAGGGGGCAGAACGGGTCACGGAGAGAGTGGGGGGAGAACGGGTCACGGTGGGAGTGGGGGGGGCAGAACTGTTCACGGAGAGAGTGGGGGGGGAAGAACGGGTCACGGAGAGAGTGGGGGGGAAGAACGGGTCACGGAGAGAGTGGGGGGGGAGAACGGGTCACGGAGAGAGTGGGGGGGGGAATAACGGGTCACGGAGAGAGTGGGGGGGGCAGAATGGGTCACGGAGAGAGTGGGGGGGGGAGAACGGGTCACGGAGAGAGTGGGGGGGGCAGAACGGGTCACGGAGAGAGTGGGGGGGGAGAACGGGTCACGGAGAGAGTGGGGGTCAGAATGGGTCATGGAGACAGTCGGGGGGGGAGAACGGGTGAAGGAGAGAGTGGGGGGGCAGTACGGGGCATGGAGAGAGTGGGGGGGCAGTACGGGGCATGAGAGAGTGGGGGGGCAGAACGGGTCATGGAGAGAGTGGGGGGGGGAGAACGGGTCATGGAGAGAGTGGGGGGGGAGAACGGGTCACGGAGACAGTGTGGGGGCCGAACGGGTCACGGAGAGAGTTGGGGGGGAGAACGGGTCATGGAGAGAGTGGGGGGCAAACAGGTCATGGAGAGGGTTGGGGGGTCAGAATGGGTCATGGAGAGGGTTGGGGGGTCAGAATGGGTCATGGAGAGAGAGGGGGGCAGAACGGGTCATGGGGTGGGCAGAACGGGTCATGGGGTGGGCAGAACGGGTCATGGGGTGGGCAGAACGGGTCATGGAGAGAGTGGGGGGGCAGAACGGGTCATGTAGAGAGTGGGGGCGGAGAACGGGTCATGGAGAGAGTGGCGGTGGCAGAACGGATCACGGAGAGAATGGGGGGCAGAATGGGGCACGGAGAGAGTGGGGGGGGAGAACGGGGCACGGAGAGAGTGGGAGTGGAGAACGGGTCACGGAGAGAGTGGGGGGGGAGAACGGGTCACGGAGAGAGTGGGGGGGGGCAGAATGGTTCAAGGAGAGGTTGGGGGGGCAGAACGGGTCATGGAGAGGGTGGGGGGGGCAGAACGGGTCATGGAGAGAGTGGGGGGAGCAGAACGGGTCATGGAGAGAGTGGGGGGGCAGAACGGGTCACGGTGAGAGTGGGGGGGGGAGAACGGGTCACGGAGAGAGTGGGGGGGGCAGAACGGGTCAAGAAGGGAGTGGGGGGGAGAATGGGTCATGGAGAGAGTGGGGGGGAGAATGGGTCATGGAGAGAGAGGGGGGGGGGCAGAACGGGTCATGGAGTGAGTGGGGGGTGGCAGAACGGGTCATGGACAGAGTGTGGGTGGAGAACGGGTCACGGAGAGAGTGGGGGGGGCAGAACTGGTCACGGAGAGAGTGGGGGGGGAGAACGGGTCACGGAGAGAGTGGGGGGGGAGAACGGGTCACGGAGAGAGTGGGGGGGCAGAACGGGGCATGGAGAGAGTGGGGGGGCAGAACGGGGCATGGAGAGAGTGGGGGGGCAGAACGGGGCATGGAGAGAGTGGGGGGGCAGAACGGGTCATTGAGAGAGTGGGGAGGGAGAACGGGTCATGGAGAGAGTGGAGGGGGAGAACGGGTCATGGAGAGAGTGGGGGGGCAGAACGGGTCATGGAGTGGGGGGGGACAATGGGTCATGGGGAGAGTGGGGGGGGGAGAACGGGTCGAGAGAGTGGGGGGGCAGAACGGGTCATGGAGAGAGTGGGGGGGCAGAACGGGTCATGGAGAGAGTGGGGGGCAGAACGGGTCATGGAGAGAGTGGGGGGGGGAGAACGGGTCATGGAGAGAGGGGGGGGAGAACGGGTCACGGAGAAAGTGGGGGGTCAGAACGGGTCGTGGAGAGAGTGGGGGGGCAGAACGGGTCACGGAGAGAGTGGGGGGGGAGAACGGGTCACGGAGAGAGTGGGGGGGGAGAACGGGTCACGGAGAGAGTGTGGGGGGAGAACGGGTCACGGAGAGAGTGGGGGAGCAGAACGGGTCACGGAGAGTGGGGGGGCAGAATGGGTCATGGAGAGAGTGGGGGGTGGAGAACGGGTCATGGAGAGAGTCGGGGGGCAGAACGGGTCATGGAGGGAGTGGGGGGGGGAGAACGGGTCATGGAGAGAGTGGGGGGCAGAACGGGGCATGGAGAGAGTGGGGGAGCAGAACGGGTCATGGAGAAAGGGGGGGGAGAACGGGTCACGGAGAAAGTGGGGGGCCAGAACGGGTCGCGGAGAGAGTGGTTGGGGCAAAATGGTTCATGGAGAGGGTGGGGGGGCAGAAAGGGTCATGGAGAGAGTGGGGGGGCAGAATGGTTCATGGAGAGGGTGGGGGGGCAGAAAGGGTCATGGAGAGAGTGGGGGGGCAGAACGGGTCATGGATTGAGTGAGGGGGCAGATCGCGTCATGGAGAAAGGGGGGTAGAACGTGTCATGGATAGTGGGGGAGGCAGAACGGGTCATGGAGAGTGGGGGGGGCAGAACGGGTCATGGAGAGTGGGGGGGGCAGAATGTGTCATGGAGAGAGTGGGGGAGGGTGGGGATAGTCATAAAATTGTGGGGTGGAGCAACAGCAGCAGGAATGGCAAAATCAGGAGGAGAGGAAAAAGGGGTGATAAGCAATAAGGAGAGTTGTGGGGGGGAGATGGAAAGTCCAAGTGACTTGGTGATTGGGGTGGGGGAGATGGAAAGTCCAAGTGACCTGGTGATTGGGGTGGGGTGGGGGAGATGGAAAGTCCAAGTGACCTGGTGATTGGGGTGGGGTGTGGGAGATGGAAAGTCCAAGTGACCTGGTGATTGGGATGGGGATGATGCAAAGTCCAAGTGACCTGGTGATTGTGGTGGAGGAGATGGAAAGTCCAAGTGACCTGGTGATTGGGGTGGGGTGGGGGAGATGGAAAGCCCAAGTGACCTGGATTGGGGTGGAATGGAAAGTCTAAGTGACTTGGTGATTGGGGTGGGGAAGATGGAAAGTCCAAGTGACCTGGTGATTGGGGTGGGGTGGGGGAGATGGAAAGTCCAAGTGACCTGGTGATTGGGGTGGGGTGTGGGAGATGGAAAGTCCAAGTGACCTGGTGATTGGGATGGGGGTGATGCAAAGTCCAAGTGACCTGGTGATTGTGGTGGGGGAGATGGAAAGTCCAAGTGACCTGGTGATTGGGGTGGGGTGGGGGAGATGGAAAGCCCAAGTGACCTGGATTGGGGTGGGATGGAAAGTCTAAGTGACCTGGTGATTGGGGTGGGATGGAAAGTCCAAGTGACCTGGTGATTGGGGTGGGATGTAAAGTCCAAGTGACCTGGTGATTGGGGTGGGGGGGAGATGGAAAGTCCTAGTGACCTGGTGATTTGGGTGGGGGAGATGGAACGTCCAAGTGACCTGGGGATTGTGGTGTGGGAGATGGAAAGTCCAAGTGACCTGGTGATTTGGGTGGGGTGGCGGAGATGGAAAGTCAAGTGACCTGGTGATTGGGGCGGGGGGGATGGAAAGTCCTATTGACATGGTGATTGGGGTGGGGTGGGAGAGATGGAAAGTCCAAGTGACCTGGTGATTGGGGTGGGGGGGGATGGAAAGTCCAAGTGACCTGGTGATTGGGGTGGGGGAGATAGGAAGTCCAAGTGACCTGGTGATTGGGGTGGGGGAGATAGGAAGTCCAAGTGACCTGGTGATTGGGGTGGGGTGGGGTGGTGGAATGTTCAAGTAACCTGGTGATTGGGGTGGGGGAGATGGAAAGTCCAAGTGACCTGGTGATTGGGGTGGGGGAGATGGAAAGTCCAAGTGACCTGGTGATTGGGGTGGGATGGAACGTCCTAGTGACCTGGTGATTGGGATGGGGTGGGAGATGGAAAGTCCAAGTGACCTGGTGATTGGGGTGGGGGAGATGGAAAGTCCAAGTGATCTGGTGATTGGGGTGGGGGAGATGGAAAGTCCAAGTGACCTGGTGATTGGGGTGGGGTGGGGGAGATGGAAAGTCCAAGTGACCTGGTTATTGGGGTGGGGGGGGAGATGGAAAGTCCAAGTGACCTGGTGATTGGGGTGGGGTGGGGGAGATGGAAAGTCTAAGTGACCTGGTAATTGGGGTGGGATGGAAAGTCCAAGTGACCTGGTGATTGGGGTGGGATGGAAAGTCCAAGTGACCTGGTGATTGGGGTGGAGGGGGGAGATGGAAAGTCCAAGTGACCTGGTGATTGGGGTGGGGTGGGGGAGATGGAAAGTCCAAATGACCAGGTGATTTGTGTGGGGTGGAGATGGTAAGTCCAATTGACCTGGTGATTGGGGTGGGGTGGGGGAGATGGAAAGTCCAAGCGACCTGGTGATTGGGGTGGGATGGAAAGTCCAAGCGACCTGGTGATTGGGGTGGGATGGAAAGTCCAAGTGACCTGGTGATTGGGGTGGGATGTAAAGTCCAAGTGACCTGGTGATTGGGCTCGGATGGAAAATCCTAGTGACCTGGTGATTGGGGTAGGATGGAAAGTCCAAGTGACCTGGTGATTGGGGTGGGGGGGGGAGATGGAAAATCCAATTGACCTGGTGATTGGGGTGGGGGGGAGATGGAGGGACTGGTAGTTTGACCCAGGGATAGGAAGGAAGGACCAGTCTGCCATGGGAAGACAGAGGCAGATATAGTGAGGCTTAGTGATGGGGAAGAGAGAGAGAGGGGTCGTCTGGTCAGGGGTAGGGGACAGGCTAACCTGTGGATGGGGGAATGGAAGGGGAGGCCGTCTGGCCCCGTGATGAGGATGGAGAAAAGACCAGAGTAGGGGGAGGGACATTCTACCCATTCATCAGGAGCTTGACTATGGAGACAGAGTTGTGAAAATAGTTTTGTGCAGAGCAGAACCAAGTGCAGAAGAATAACATTTGAAGAGGGTGATGATGGCAGAAGTTGGTGCATGATGAATGGGGTGTTTTGCTCAGGATGTTCTTGAGCATGTTCTGTTGCAACGATTCAGCCTAATGAAGCATTTTCCATCTCACTTCTGATGAGGCGTACAAGCAGCTTAGATTTGTGAAGATCCAGGAGCTGTTCTAGTAACAATTGAAAATATTTGGGTGGCTCAGTAGAGATTATAATGAACCATTAATGCCACAGAATGTTATTGTGTGGTTAACAGTCAACAACCGAGATGTGATAGACTTGGTTTATTTTGAAGCAGTTGTACCCAGGTAAGAGCTCAAGATTGAGCAAAAATATTATTTTTCATGAAAGTTTTTGTATCCAGGATATAGGCATTAGACACCTTGGAGTCATAGAATTGTACAGCACAGAAAATGGCCCTTTCAGCCCTCCTGTCCATACTTTTATTTCATGCTAATTTCATTTTCCTGCTTGAGACCCATAACCTACGCCTTTCCTATCCAAATGTCTTCACTGGTATAACTGCACCTCCTCTGCAGTTCATCCCAGATATTCACTGCTTCTTTGAGAAAAAAATTGACCGCTCCAATCCCCTTTAATTTTCTCCCCTCTCACCTTAAACCTGTGCACTCTAGTTCTCCACTCCTAAGCCCTAGGAAGAAGATTCTCTCTGTCCTACCCATGTCACTCATAATTTTATAAATATTTAAAAGGTCAGTATCCTATGTTCCAGTGAGAATGACTCTAGCTTCTCCAATCTCTAGACGCTTTCAGGTGTATCCTCCGCCTTAAGAGTGGCTGTGGGAGTGGATCCCAGCCTGAAGACTCACCTTTCAGGTGGCAGCCCTAAAAGGCTGCTACAGCCCACCTGAAAGGGCCTGTTTATCCAGAGGCGCCTTGTAGCGTCTCTGCATCTGAAGGCGGCGGGGCGATGGTGCTACCCATCATAAATATGCAGCATTGTAATGGCGGTTTTCCCTACCCATAATCCCCCACGCAGGTGGAACTGCTCTGTATTTCCCACATAGTTCCAGCTGCGTGGGGGTTTATGGGTAGGGAAGACCGCCATTACTGTACTGCATTTTGAGCAGCAGAGAGCGGCCCCAGTGTAGGTGCGGCCAACCGGGGTGTGACAGCGCACACCGGCTGCCCCTGCCGCAACATTCCCCACCCACCACCCCGACAGCCACCCACGCCCCACTGTCCGACGGACCCTGCCTTACTGGACAGGGGCCGACAGCGGGGCTGTCAGGCAGCAAGGAGTTAGGTCGCTGGCTGATAGTGTCATCAGCCTGCCCTTTAGCAGCCGCTTTCAGGCAGCTGCATTCAGGTTTCTGAGGGAATCAATGCTCCAGCGATTATCCCTCCTGGAGGAGGGTTAGAAAATGCACCTCGGAGGTGCCTCCTGCTCTTTCAGGTGGGTACCCCAAGAGCCGCATAGGGGTAGAATATGTGGCTTTACGTCGGGGTATTCTGGCCACCTGAAAGATCCTTCTTTCTAACTATAGCTCTCCATTCCAGGCAACATCCCAGTGATGTGTATTTGAAGAGGAGTGGAACTAGTGAGGTGGGGGAAAAGAAGAGGAAGCTTTGGGGGAAAAATACACTGAGGGTGATAACAAGTTGTCACAAGTTTTTCCGACATTGGGATGTTCAAGAAACAGTGATGTTTAAAAGTCTGCAGTTTTTGACTCCCTGAATGTGTAGTTTGCAGGTTACCTCAGGACTATGCAGTTACTTGGTATTTGAGTATCCAAGTAGGTGTGTGGGATAATGGCCTATGGCATGAAGTCCTTAATCAAAGTTATAATCAGTTTAAATTATGCTGGTTATTATGTTTATAAAAATGAGTTAATTTAATTAATTTCAAACTTAATTGCCTTGGAGCCCTCCTAATCTGCATCCAATTCAATAATAAACATTAATAGTGTGTTTAGTCTCTGCAGCTGCAGACGGCTCAACAATTCAGACCTGTAATTTAGTCTTGACAACATGGCAGAGGAAAAACTGCATCTAAAAGAATAGGTTGAATTGTACATGGTATGGTTGAAGTGTTAGCTCTTACTGTAAATTATGCCAAATTATAAACAGCCTTTTTTAGTGTGTATCAGCTGCAGAAGGGCAGTGAAGCTTGTTGAAAGCCAGCCAATATTTTCCATTCATTGGTGGGAGATAAAAGACTAAATGGATCTTTGCTCCTATTGCACTGACAGGATCGAGCACCTGGTTTCCATTCCATTTGTGAATTCAAACAGATGATTGTGTTGGATAAATTGGTTGAATGCTAAAGTGTCAAAAAATAAACCACAGAAATGACAGAGGTCATTTTTTAAAGAATATACAGTAAAAGTTTAAAAATCTGGATGCCGAAAATGCGGGCTTCTCAAACTTTTTCAATTTAGTGGGCTTTTGTGTGCATGTGTACATGTGTAAATGCCACAGATGTGGAAATAAACAAATAAATATTTTTTATACCTTGTATATTATATGAAAAATGTTTAGTTAATAAACTTATCAAAATGTACCTGTTCATCTCTTCTTTAGTCCTTGGCATGGTTGGTGTAGTGTTTAGTGAAATGCCTTTATAGCGCCAGAGATTGGAATGGGATTTGAATCCTGTCCTGTCTGTAAGGAGTTAGTACATTCTCCTCACGTCTGAGTAGGTTTTCCCTGGGGACTCTGGTTTTCTCCCACCGTTCTGTTCGAAACTAGGTTAATTGGGTGTAAATTGGGCAGAACAGACTCGTGAGCCGAAATGGCCTTTTACCGAGCTGTATGTCTAAATTTTTAAAATAAAATTTAAACTTCAAATTTGAATTTTAAAATTAATACCTGAAAATATGGAAAATCCAAAAATGCAGAATGATGCAATCCCAAAGCAGTCTACATTTTAGGACTTTTACTGTATCACTACTTAAAATATGACATTATAGCAATTTTAATCACACCTGCAAGTTGCAGTTTCTTTACTGAGTTGGGGAACTGGTGGAGATGGATGAAATCCAGATAATTCGGGAGGCAGAAGCAGTGTGAGAGAGGAGCTTCAAGGAGACAGTCTTCCCCCCCCCCCCACCCCCGAAAAAAAAAGTCAGGAGCCAGGTAGCTGGATGATTGTTAAGAGGAATATGCAAAGGAGTATTACGGAATAAAGGAGATGAACTTAGAACATGGATCAGTATGTGGAACTATGACGCTGTGGCCAGTACAGAGACTTGGCTGGCGGAAGGGCATAATTGGCTAATTCAGGTACTGGGGTTTAGAAGTTTTAAAAGGAATAGTATGGGAGGGGGTGGGTTAAGAGAGTACCATTATTGGTTAGGCTATAGAAAGGGAGTACAGTGCAGAGAGTGTCTACTGTGTGTGGAAGCCAAAAATAGGAAGGGAACAATCACTGTACTAGAATTACTCTGTAAGTCCCCAAATTGCCCTCGGGACATTAAGGAACAGATCAGCAGGCAGATTTTGGAATGTTGCAGAAATTGTTGTTATGGGAGACTTCAACTTCCCTAATAGTGACTGCAAGAGGGATGGATAAGACAGAATTTATCAGGTGTGTTGAAGAAGGATTCCTGACCAGCTGATGAGAGAAGAGGCCATACTAGATCTAATACTGGGTAACGAACCAGCTGATGAGAGAAGAGGCCATACTAGATCTAATACTGGGTAATGAACCAGCTGATGAGAGAAGAGGCCATACTAGATCTAATACTGGGTAATGAACCAGCTGATGAGAGAGGAGGCCATACTAGATCTAATACTGGGTAATGAACCAGCTGATGAGAGAAGAGGGCATACTAGATCTAATACTGGGTAATGAACCTGGTCAGGTGGCAGAAGTCTCGGAAGGGGACATTTCAGTGAGAGTGACCACAACTCCCTGAGCTTTAGTACATCTCTGGACAGGGATAAAAGCAGACTAAATGTGAAAGTGTTTAATTGAATAAGGCTAATTATGATGGGATGAGGCAGGAACTAACAAGAGTAAATTAGTCCTAGATGTTCAAGGGTGACAGCACAGAATTAATGTGTAGGAAGTTTAGGGATCACTTGTGCAGGATTCAGGATAGATTTATCCCACTGGGATAGGGGAAAGGGAACTGTGATTAACTGGTGAAGCAGCTTATTAAGAGAAAGAAGGAAGCATACATTGGAGACAAGAAACAGGAAGGGCTCATGAGAAGTGTATGGTAGCCAGGAAGGAGCTTAAGAAAAGACTGAGAGACCTTGAAGGGGGGATGAGTAGGCCTTGGCATGTCCTTTTCTTTCTTTGGCTTGGCTTCGCGGACGAAGATTTATGGAGGGGTAATGTCCATGTCAGCTGCAGGCTCGTTTGTGGCTGACAAGTCCGATCCGGGACAGGCAGACACGGTTGCACCGGTTGCAGGGGAAAATTGGTTGGTTGGGGTTGGGTATTGGGTTTTTCCTCCTTTGTCTTTTGTCAGTGAGGTGGGCTCTGCGGTCTTCTTCAAAGGAGGTTGCTGCCCGCCGAACTGTGAGGCGCCAAGATGCACGGTTTGAGGCGATATCAGCCCACTGGCGGTGGTCAATGTGGCAGGCACCAAGAGATTTCTTTAGGCAGTCCTTGTACCTCTTCTTTGGTGCACCTCTGTCATGGTGGCCAGTGGAGAGCTCGCCATATAACACGATCTTGGGAAGGCGATGGTCCTCCATTCTGGAGACGTGACCTACCCAGTGCAGTTGGATCTTCAGCAGTGTGGATTCGATGCTGTCGGCCTCTGCCATCTTGAGTACTTCGATGTTAGGGATGAAGTCGCTCCAATGAATGTTGAGGATGGAGCAGAGACAATGCTGGTGGAAGCATTCTAGGAGCCGTAGGTGATGCCGGTAGAGGACCCATGATTCGGAGCCGAACAGGAGTGTGGGTATGACAACGGCTCTGTATACGCTTATCTTTGTGAGGTTTTTCAGTTGGTTGTTTATCCAGACTCTTTTGTGTAGTCTTCCAAAGGCGCTATTTGCCTTGGCGAGTCTGTTGTCTATCTCATTGTCGATCCTTGCATCTGATGAAATGGTGCAGCCGAGATAGGTAAACTGGTTGACCGTTTTGAGTTTTGTGTGCCCGATGGAGATGTGGGGGGGCTGGTAGTCATGGTGGGGAGCTGGCTGATGGATGACCTCAGTTTTCTTCAGGCTGACTTCCAGGCCAAACATTTTGGCAGTTTCTGCAAAACAGGACGTCAAGTGCTGAAGAGCTGGCTCTGAATGGGCAACTAAAGCGGCATCGTCTGCAAAGAGTAGTTCACGGACAAGTTGCTCTTGTGTCTTGCTGTGAGCTTGCAGGCGCCTCAGATTGAAGAGACTTCCATCCGTGCGATACCGGATGTAAACAGCGTCTTCATTGTTGAGGTCTTTCATGGCTTGGTTCAGCATCATGCTGAAGAAGATTGAAAAGAGGGTAGGATTAAGGAGAATCCCAAGGCATTCTGTGTGTATGTGAAGAACAGAAGGATGATGAGAATGAAGATGGGGCCGTGTAAGGATAAAGGGGGCAATGTGCCTGGAGATGGAGGAGGTCATAAATGAATAGTTTGCTTCAGTATTCACAAGAGAAAAGGACTTTAATCAGGGTGAGGTTGGAATAGAACAGACTTTTGTGCTGGATGATGTTGAGAATAAGGAAGAGGAAGTGTTGGATCTTCTTAAAAACAGGTTGCTGTGAGAAGGGAGGGAAGAGATAAATGTGGCATTGGCTATGATCTTTGAGTCCTTGGGCATGGTAGGTAGTGGAGGATTGGGGAATGTAAAATGTGGTCCCCTTATTTAAAAATCCAGGGAAGTACAGACCGTTGAGTCTTATATCAGTGGTGTGCAAACTATCGCATAGGATCTCTGATCATTTGGAGAAGTAGTCTATGCAAGGATAGTTGGCATGGATTTATGAAGGGAAAGCTGTGCCTCAAGCCTAATTGAGGTTTTGAGGAGGTAACAAAAGAAATTGATGAAGATTGGGCAGTAGATGTCCATATGGATTTTAGTAAGGCGTCTAACAAGGTTCCCCATGAAAGACTCATTCAGAAGCCATGAGGCATGGGATCCACGGAGCCTTGGTTGTGTGGAATAAAAGTTAGCTTGCGTGAAGAATGCAGAGAGTAGTAGTGGACCAAAACTGTTCTGCCTGGAGGACAGTGACCAGGGATCTGTTCTTTGTAATTTTTCTAAATGACCTAGATGAAAAAGCAGAAGGATGGGTCAGTAAGTTTTCAGGTGAATTGAAGGTGGAGAGTTGTGGATAATGCTGAAGGTTGTCATATGTTACAAAAGGATATAGACATAATCCAAAGTTGGGCAGAAAAGTGGCAGATGGAGTTCAATTCCGATGAGTGTGAGGTGATGCATTTTGCAAGGTCAAACCAGAAGGCGGAGTACAGGGTCAGATTTTTAAGTGTAGAGGAACAGAGGGACTTGGGGTCCAAATCCATGCATCTCTCCAGTTGCTGCGCAGGTTGATAGGATAATTAAGAAGGCCTATGGGATTTTGGGCTACATTATTCGGGGGATCGAGTTCAAGATTTGAGAGGACATGTTGCAACACTACAAATCTCTGGTGAGACCACACTTAAGAGTATTGTGTTCAGTTCTGGTCACCTCATTATAGGAAGGATGTGGAAGCTATGGAGAGAGTGCAGAGTAGATTGACCAGGATGTTGCCTGGATAGGAAAATAAGTCTTGTGAGACAATGTGAAAGTCCCTGCTTTAGACATGACAAAAATTTCCAGGCCACTGTAACTCAAGACAAACACCTTTATTGCTTTGGAAGCCTGGGCACATCTTTGTAACAAGAGGCACTGCAAAGTAGCTCATCCTGCTCCAAGGGAGTCTGCCTTGCCTACAATGTACAGCAGTATTTGTAACTTGAGGGTGCAACCCTTACAATTTGCATTGATCGTGGCAAGGTATCTGGTAATCGCTTATGGACTGGTCACATCAAAAATGCTTCCTGGCCTTAAAAACAATTAATAGTCTTTACCAGTGATCCTGGCTGAGCATCTGCTAATTACTTTGAAACTTGTTTTTATATATAAATGATGTTTACCCCCATAGTTAGTCATTCCACTTTCATCAGGGAAGTTTAATTTGCTGTTATATTAGCAATACAAACGATCATCCAGGCCTTGGTTAAGGGAGAATTTCCCCATCCCAAAACAATTGGGATCATAATGCTTAGGGGAAAGGGCTGAGAGAAAGAAATCCACATTCACAATAAGAGGCCACAATAAAACATTTATTTTCCAAAATTGGAATATAAACTTTATTATCAAGGTTAGCAAAGCTGGACCTTTTCCCTTTGGAGCACAGAAGAATGCTAAAAGATTCTGAGAGGCATAGATAAGGTAGACAGCCAGTGCCTTTTTCCCAGGACAGGTATAGCAAACATCAGAAGACAGCTGTGCAAAGCAAAGGGAGGAAAGTTTAGGGAGACATCAAAGGCAAGTTTGTGAGTGCCTGGAATGCTTTGCTGGGGATGGTATTAGAGGTATTTAAGACTCTTAGACAGAAAAATAGCACGACATTGAGGGCTGAAGGGCCTGTACTGTGCTGTAATGTTTTATGTTCTAATTAAAATATGTTGTGTTTTGTTACAAAGATGAAGATTACGTTGAAAAGTTTGTTTTCTGAAGTAAGGAGATTAAATCTTTTCAATTAATTGATTTTGTTATAGGAACTCCGGAAGTCAAATCTAAAGAATGCATAATCTGTGATATAAATGATCCATCCTCACTTGCTTCAATGTGCCAGCAGGGAATGGTCATCCTCAATTGTGTAGGACCAGTAAGTATACCTTCAGAATTCTAAAGGAGGAAACGTGTCAACCTCACTGCAGTGTGAAGTTTGTGGCTTTCAATGTTTAATTACCATCCTGGTGTGATATAAATGTGTATGTTTTTTTAATTACAGGTGGAGTTTTAACATTTATTAAATGGTGTACTCTCATCAATAGATACAAGATGGAATCATGGAGACAGAAATTGGCCATTCCATCTCTCAAGCCTGCTCTGCCATTGAATTAGGATCATCATGGCTGATCCAACATTTTGCAAGCCCCCTTTTCTAATAACCCTGATTCCCTTACTATCACTCTCTGTCTTAAAAGCACACTACATTACAGCACAGTACAGGCCATTTGGCCCATGATGTTGTTCCAAGGTTCCATAGATTCCATGCTCATGACTTTCTGAAGGAGCATCCCATGGGGGACCTTGCCAAATGCCTTACTAAAATCCATATACACCACATCTACCGCCTTCCTTCATCAAGTTCTTTTGCTACTCAAAAAACTTACAAGCTCATGAGGCATTACCTGCCCTCACCAAGTCATGCTGACCTTTTTCCTGAGTAGACTATGCTTCTCTGAATGCTGCTAAACCCTGTTTCTAAGAATCTTCTCCAATAATTTGCAAACCACTGATGTAAGATTCACTGGTCTATAAATCCCAGAATTCTCACTATTATCTTTTTTTAAACAAAGGGACTACATTTACCATTCTCCACCCTCCAGTACCTCCCCTGTGGCCAGGAAGGATGCAAAGGGAGTGCCCCAGGAGTCTCTTCCTTCACTTCCTTTTGTAACTTGGGATATATCTCATCTGGTCCTGTGAACTTGATCCTAATGTTTTTTTTTTAAATTCTGCTCAATTTCTTTCTTTTTAAAATATTTTATTGCTATTTTATTGTATGACTAATAAAACAGTACAATGTAATGTGCTACAAGATTAAAAAATAATCTTTAAAAAGATTTTAAAAGATTTAAAAAATTAAACTTGACTTGCATAAGCTTGATCTATACTGATCCCTCTCTCTGGTGAACACATGCAAAGTATTTTGTTGAGGGCCTCCCTGCCTCCAGGCACATGTTACCTCATTTATCCTTAAGTGGCCCTACCTTCACTCCAGTCATCCTTCTATACTTTGTTTGCATAGAATATTTTTGGGTTTTCCTCATTCCTATTTGCCAAGTCCTTCACATGTCACCTTCTAGCTCTCCAGTCCTTTCTTCATTTCTTTCCTTGCTGCCATATAATTCTCATGAGCCATTCCTGTCTTTTGTTTCCTAAACCTTGTACATGCTTCCTTATTCCTCTTAACTAGTTGTCTCACCTCTTTTGTTAACCACAGTTCCCTTATCCTGCTGTCTTTTCCCTGTCTCAATGGGATAAACCTATCCAGAACTCTGTGCAAGTTGTCTCTAAACATCTTGGCTTTTCTCTGAGAAATCTGTTCCTAATTTACTCTCCCCAGTTCCTGAATAATCCCATAATAATTAGCTCTTTCCCAATTAAACTCTGTACCTTTTTTTTGCTCCTATCCTTGTCTTTTTTTAAAAACTTTATTTATTCGTTCAAAAAACAAATAATATATGACATATACAGCAATTAAACATGAACATGAACATTTTTTATATATAGAAAAAAAAGAAAAGAATTCCCCCCCTTCAGCCAACTCTCCTAAGGAGAGCCATAAAAAAAAAGAATATTAAAGAAAAAGTTAAATATACATATTAAAATCTAGTCAATATAAATTGAAATGTAAATATTCCAAGTATAAGAGCCACTTATTAATAAAAAAAATTATAATTATCATGCAAAACATACGTAATTTTTCCATTATTAAACAATATTTCATCTCATTATGCCATCTATTAATATCAATCATATTTGTATCTTTCCATGTACTAGCAATACATTTTTTCACTACGGATAAAGCTAAATATACAAAAGCAAGCTGGAACTTAACTAATCCCAAGCCTTTCAGAGGTTGCAAACTACCCAATAAAAATACTGTTGGATCTAAAACTATTTTAATCTTATACAGGTATTCTAAAAACGATTGAATTTTCTACCAAAAAGATTGTATATGTATACATAACCAAACAGCATGAAAAAAAGTTCCAACCGTATCACCGCATCTAAAACACAAATCTGATTCATTAAAACCATATTTTTAAAAATTTTTCAGGTGTCAAATATAATTGATGTAAAAAATTGTAATTAATCATTGGATAACGTGCATTCATCAATCAAGTTACACTATCATAACAGATATCTAACCAATCATCTTCAGAAAAAATAAAACCAATATTCGCTTCCCATTTAATTATAGATCTATCCGAACCCTTTTTATCCATACCATCTCCTATCCTTGTCCATACCTTTGACAAAAGTTAGGGAGTTGTGATCACTGTCATTGTAATGCTCCCCTACTGAGAGGTCTATCACCTGATAGGTTCATTACCCATTTCAATATCTAATATGACCTGTCCTCTCCTCTATGCCCACATACAATATCAGAAATCCTTCATGGATACCCAACAAATTCTGTCTTATCTATCCCTCTTACAATCAGGAGGTTCCAGTCAATATTAGGGAAGTTGAAGTCTCCCATAACAACAAGCCTGTTATTTTTGCACCATTCCACAATATACTCCCAATAGAATGATTGCTCCCTTCCTGCTTCTGACTTCCATCCACATTGACTCAGTGGACAATCCCTCCACAATGTCCTCCTTGGTGAGCAGCGCCAATAACTTGGCCCTTTGAGAGGACAAATATCAATCTTAAATAGGTATCCTCTAATTCTGAGACCATGACAGATGCTTCTGGACTCTTCCGTAGAAGGAAACATCCTCTGCCTATCCAGCTTCTACTTGTAATTAAACCTACCATTCCCAGCCACATTCTCATTAATTTTTTCTATTCTCATTAATCTTTTCTGCATCATTCCCTGCTTAATATCTTTCCTCTAGATCAGTAGTTTTCAAACTGCCCCTTAAACTCACATACCTATGCCATAAGTGCTCTTAATTAGTAAGGGATTGCTTAAGGTGGTATGTGAGTGGAAATAGAAAGGTATGAAAACCACTGTTTTAATCGTCCCTAATTGACTCGATATGTGCACCGTTTCATAACTCCAAAGGAAATGGGCCAATGACAATTTTTCTCAAGCAAAATATTTCAGTAACAATTGGGTCTAGAGCAGTGGTTCTCAACCTTCCCTTCCCACCCACATACCACCTTAAGCAATCCCTTATCAATCACAGAGCGTTTATGGCATAGGGATTACTGAAAGTGGAATGTAAGTTTAGGGGGCAGTTTGAAAACTACTGCTCTAGAAGGATGACAAAATTTGTGGATGGTACTTCAGGTGGCCTTCTCAACATTAAAAGACAATGGAGCAGAATTAGGCCATTTGGCCCATCGAGTCTGCTCCACCATTCAAATTGTTGCTGATGTATTTTTTCCTCTTGTGTACATTTGTAATGTGATGTCTGTCTTCTGAAGAAAAGCCTGGCAAAAATTCTGTTGTCACAGCATGGTAAGCCTGGAAAGTATAGGATGAAAATGAATGAATTATCATTGCCTCATCTAACAACAAAAAGCATCAAGTTGGAAACAGGCAAAAATTGTTGCGGTGTAGGGTTTCATAAGTTGGCACAACATGGTGGGTCAAATGGCTTGTACTGCTTCTAAAAATACAATGCCTCAATCAATTATTTCTGCTTGACTACTTTTATCAGCTTGCATTTTAAAAATGCATATACAGGTATTTGCTTTGATGATGGTCTGATAAACATGCCTCTAATTTTAAAAACTTTCATCATGTATATTCATTACTGTGATAGGATGTAAAATCCCTTAGATAAAAATAAATAATCATTGAGTAGAATTCAATTGCAATATTTCAATATTAGTTAATATTATTTTAATATAATTTCTGTTTTGAAAGTTTTTTTTGTTAAGTATTATTATGCCATAATTCAATATTTGAATATATTTAAATGTGTCTTTTAGGTTTTGTGGCCAGGGTGTTAACTAAAAGATGAACGCTTCAAAAAAAACCAATGTATACTATCTAGGTGAAAAAAAAAGTGAATGTCTGATTTTAAAATAGGCTACTTTTTGGAAGTATTAAAGGAAGAGGCTGGAAATGCACAGTAGATCAGACACCACAGTTTGCCAACATTTCACCAGGACGAGTCAGTTCTGTCTCAACAAGAAAGAAGAGTGTGTTGAAAGTTTTGAGTTCTGTGTCGAGTCCTGATAGCAGTAATGTGGTAAATTGCAAGATGAGGGTTGTTCTTTTTAAGCAATTAAATCCTTTTTTTTTCAAGAAAAAGTTAAGAATTCTAATCCAACTTTGCTATTCACTAATTTCAACCCATCTATTTTCAGTATAGGTTTTTTGGAGAGCCAGTGGTGAAAGCTTGTGTTGAAAATGGAACTCACTGTATTGACATTAGTGGTGAACCTCAGGTATTGATATTTTTCTCAATAAATTATCAGATATTCAATAAAGATACAGGTGTCTAACCTTTTATCTGGGATTCGGAACACTGGCACTTGTTTCGGTAGATGGCATCTGCTCATCAAATATGTTTTTACACATAAGTAACGTTAATTTCCTGTAATAAGTTAATATACTTACCTCCTGAATGGCTGTTCACACAGGTAGGGCGTTTACACTAATTAAGGTTGAGTTACAGTGATTTCAGAGTTAGGATGATTTTGGAGGCTGGATATTTGAGGTGGGTGTAGGTTGAATGAAATATAACTGAGTTTTTAAAATGTTGTGCAAATTTTCTCCCATTTTCAGAGGGAGACCCTCATCTCCGTGGGTGCCCTCTTACCTTCGGTGGAACGGTGACTCTCGGCCCCCAGCACCCGGTGGGAGAGAAGCAGGTGGCAGCTGGCTCAATGCGGGATCAATGGCCATCTTCCTTACCCATAATCCCCTATGCAGTTGGAACCGCTCTATGTATCCCCTGATGCTGGCAGAGTGGTTCCAGCTGGTTGGGGAATTATGGGTAAAGAAGTTGGGAATTGCTCCTGCATTGAGCCATTGCCGCGAGCCGGTGTGGCGCTGCTACGTTGGGAGTTAGATGTGGGGGGGGGGGGAAGAGATGGCAGATGGACAGGGAGGGGGTTGTGCAGGGCCAGAGGGGCCAGAACTACCACTAGGCAAACTCAGCAGCTGCCTAGGGTGCAGATCTCAGAGGGGCTCGGGGAGGGTGGCTGAATGTCCAGTGTGTTACTGGACCCGGTGCCTAGAATGAGGTCTTCGGCGATGGCTAACATTATCGCCCTTTTCCATATCCAACTGAGCTCCTGGGGTGTGTCTGAGGGCTGGCCCGACAAGCTGGTGGAGCACCTGAAACCTCCCAGCCCCCGGCTCCACTGCACCAACGGCCTGCTCCTCCTGCAGCTCTTCACCGAGCTGGCTAAAGCTGCGTCCGAGCAACTCATTTGCCACCAGATCGGCCCTCTTCTCTTCGAGGAGCTGGACGATCACTTCCTCAGCTGCTCTGGAGCTGTGAACATCGTCAAGAACGCCGTCGTCTTGTCCTGCAGCTCTGTTCGCTGGGGCCAGGACTCCAACATCATCAAGGTGCTGTCTGTGAGCCTGCTGTAGGCTCTCCATCATCCACTTCAAATAGACTGGCACTGGCTCTGGGGGGGCAGGGGTGTGGGTTGGGACGACGGGCAGCCTGTGGCAGGGAGGTTGGCGATGGACAGCTGGGCACTAGGAGCGAGGCATTTGCCTAAAGACACCACTGTAGTGGTAGCTACTAAGGGAAATGAAAGAAGGAGACTACACACTGTAAGTTGCTTGCACTTCCAACAGTTTTTTTGAAAAGCCCACGCTATTCCTTATAAGGCAGCCCATAAGTCCTGCCCACGCACCGGCAGTGACGTCACGATGTAGCCAAGTTCATGTGCGCGGCCCTTTAGAGCACGGGAGAAGATGCGCCTGGCAGCACAATCTTGATGCAGCTGCTTCGCTGCCACAACCGTAACAACGTTACGCCTGCGACTTGATGTGTGCTGCTAAACAGCCCCCCCTCAGCGTTCTGCTAACCCTGAGCACAGTGGGGCTGGACCTTTGGGAAGTCGGCCCCGGTGTTTGGGTTGCGCTGAGGTTGAGATGTGCGGGCTTCAGACGTCGGCTGTGAACAGTTCCTCTCTACCCATAATGTCTAGCATGAAGGTTTTGCCTGTGCTGTATAGGACTTTGTACGGGCCCTCATAGGGTTGTTGGTGCGGGGGGGGGGGGGGGGGGGGCGTGCGGAATGTGGTCCACGGCAGACAAAAACAAAATCTGTAGTTAATAAGTCCTGAAGAATGGACCCAGGCTGGCGCCTGTGGTGTGAGGGTGCGAAGGAGGCTAACCTGCCCCGTGTTTCTCGCTGCACTCCCCTCCGGGTCTGGGACTTGGGACGGTGGGAAGAATTCACCTGGCAGGATTAATGGGGCACTGTACAACAATTCCGTGGAGGAAGACCACAGGTCCGCTTTGGGTGCAGTTCAGATGCCCAGGAGGACCGAGGGGAGCTAATCCACCCAACTGAGGTCGGTTAAACGGGCCATGAAAGCTGACTTCAGGTGGTGGTGGAAGTGTTCAACGAGACGGTTGGATTGTGTGGTAGGCGGCGGTGTAGTGCAGCTTAATGCCCAGGAGAGTTGCTTGCTGTGTCCACAGTGCCGATGTAAACTGTGTCCCTCTGTCACTGGAAATATGGGCTGGTATCCCAAACCTCGCAATCCAATGCATGAGCAGTGCCCGGCGCAGGAATTATTGGAAGTGTCTTTTAGTGGGATGGCTCCTGGCCATCTTGTGGTGCGGTCTACAACCGTTAGCAGGTACCGGCATCCCGGAAGACAGGTAGTGGACCCACCTCCTATGGAGTGAGGATGACTGACATTCCAATGTCGTCCGGGTGGATGGGAGTTTGGTGATAGCCACACACTAAATTGACCTTTGAGAAAACCTTCGCATCATGCAGGTTGGCTGTGAAGTCTCACATATGTGGGACTGAGTAGCAGTCAGGCGTGGTAGAGTTGTTTAGGCGGCCTGAGGACTTGGGGACCATGTGAAGTGGGGATGCCAATGGACTGTCGGACCTGTGGACCATTACCAACTCTTGCATCCGAGAAAATTCTTCTTTGTCCAATTACAATTTATCCAGGGGAATCCTTCTGGCTTTGGCATGGAGCGGGGGGCCTTGGGGTCGGGATGTGGTGTTGCACCCCGTACTGTGGCATCGTGGAAGTGAACTGTGGCCTGAGGATGGATGGGAATTTGTACAGGATGCGACTGTACTCATCTTTTGGGGCGCTCACTGTGGCCACGCTTGCTTTGTGAGTGTTGGCTGCTTTAAGTTGGACAATTTGGAATGTATGGGCATGGACCAGGCATTTGGCCTTCACGTCCACCAGCAGGCTGTACACTCATAGAAAATTTGCACTGAGGAGTGATGTGTCCCCAGCAGTTGGTGTGAAATTCCACCAGAAATTTTCTATGCCGAGTTGTATTTGGACATTGTGCATGCCAAAGGGCTTGATAGCGGTGTTGTTTGCCGCCCTGAGAGTGTGACCTCTTGGGCGCGTTCATATCACCAGGGCAGTTGGCGGGATGACACTGAGTTTGGCACCCGTGTCAACCAGGAAGTGCCAGCCACTAGCCTTGTCAATGATGTACAATAGGCTATTGGTGTGGCCAGCCGCCATAGCCATTAGCAGCGGCTGGCCTGGGTTTTTTCCAAAAGCATCTTTGCGCTTGTTCCCCCCCACCTCCCCCCAGTGTTGGTGATTTTTAAAAAAAACACTAGTTAGTGTTTGGTGCCTTTGCTGGGTCACAGTTGTGCTCAGTTCGGATGCGGTCCAGTCTAATGACCTGGGAGGGGATGAGTAAACTGGTTCGTGGCGGACTCGTTTTTGCGTTTCATGTACCACAGAGCATCTGCTCTGGCCGCGACCTTACATGGGTTTGAGAAATCTTCGTCTGCCAACAGTAGTTGTATGTTGTCTGGCATCTGTTCTGGGAAAGCCTGCTCAAACGGGAGACACGGCTTGTGGCCCTCGGCTAATGCTGCATCTCATCCATAAGGGCGGATGGTGCTCTGTCTCTTAAGCTGTCCAGGTGCATTAGCCTGGCAGCGTGCTGTCGTCTGGACAGGCCGGAAGTACTCAGAATGAGTTTCTTGAGGGCTGGGTATTTACCTTCCTCCGGAGGGTCGTGTATCAGGTTGTCCACCCTGTGTTGCGGTGTCTTGGACTAGGGTGCTGACAATGTGGAAAAACATTGTTGAGTCTGCCTGAGGTGAAATTGCGCTTCCGCTTGCCCGAACCAAGTGCGTGGGCGAAGTGTCCAGAGGTTGGCAATTTCATAGCCACTGCGTTGACTGCTGTAGTGCCCATGGTATAGAGTCCAGAATCATTTGGGCTTGTCGGGGTCACCAATTGTAGTGGTAGCTACTAAGGGAAGTGAAATAAGGAGGCTATACATACTGTAAGTCGCTTGCACTTCCATAGGTTTATATTTGAAAAGCCCACCCTTATAAGGCAGTCTGTAAGTCCCACCCCGTAACAGTGCGGAGCCATTTTGCCTGCATCTCGATATATGCTGCCATACCACCATTTTAAAATGATTCTGAAATCCAGAAGATTCCAAACAATGGCAGGTGTCCGGTCCCAACAATCCGGATAAAAGGTTAGGCACCTGTATCTCCTTAAGAAGGCTCCTTTTATAAATACTGAGAAAAATTTCTGAATGTTCTTATGTTGTTACATCTACAGCCATTATATACAGTACATGCATGAGTATTGGTGCGGTTCCATTTAACTTAATCAGACATTACATTACACAATTGTTGGCATGGAGAATGAAGCACTGCTTCAATCAATCAGCCAAAATCCAAAACTAATAAGCAGAGGATGGAATTTTGGTACATAAAATTCCAAACCATGAGGTGTATATATATATATATATATATATAAAAAATGTTTATTGATCTCTTGTGGATGTGGTCCGCTGTTTTAATCAGGCTACTTTCCGTTGTTGCATTTCATCTGTTGGTAGGATGTTATAGAAATCGCTTTCTCACTGTTTCAATAAACAGCCGATATTCAGCCCATGAAAACAATACTTTCTGACTTGGATTCTAATTGGTGTTCTCACTGGCCCCTTTGAAACATTGAACGTTTCTTTTTTAAATGCTGATATTTTTTTTTAAATTGTTTTATTTTCCTTGATATTCAACATTTGCAAATTTATATATTGATTGTTCAAATAACTTTTCAAAATGTATGTGTAATTAAAGGCAAAAAATACGTAGAAAATAAAGCACAGAAATGGACCCTGTCGGCCACCAGATGCCAACTGTATCAGTTTACACTGATCATATTTGCCTGCATTAGACGTATCCCTCTTTGCCTTTTCTATCCAAGTACCTGACTAAATGCTTTTTAAATGTTGTAATTGTATCTGCTTCACACCTCTTCTGGCAGTTTTTTATAGATATGCACCACCCACTGCAAATCGTTATTGCCTTAGATCTCTTAAATTTCTTTCCTGTTGCCTGTAACCTGTGCCCTCTAGTTCTAGAATCGCCCTGTCCTGAGAGAAAATACTGACTACCTCTTCTATATCTACACATAATTTTATAAATCATCGAGTTCACCCCGACTCATATGAGAGAATAAACCCATCCTATGAATCTCTCTCTTTTTATGACTACAGCCCTCCATTCCAGACATCTGAGTGAATCTCTACATGTGTATGAGTTTATACCACTGTCACCGCTTTCACTCATTTATGGACTTGCATCCCAAAGTCCCTGTGTACAGCAGTACTCCCAAGCTCTGATTTACATTTGTCTTATTCACAGTTTTTGGAAGGCATGCAACTAAAATATGATGAAGAAGCTGCTGTAAAAGGAGTGTATGTGGTTGGAAGCTGTGGATTTGATTCAATTCCAGCAGACCTGGGTGTACTTTACACCAGGAACCAGTTGAAAGGTAATTAATGATGAGTTCCGTCATTTTAGTTATTGAGCAGCTACAGTACTTTCACAGTACAGTGATAGGTACAGTTAAGTCTAAGGAATCCTAGATGTGGAGGGTATCAAGGGCTGGGTAAAGAATGAAAATGGAAGGTACGTCAGTATAGAAAACTGAAAACTGGGGATCCTTGACTCGAGTGTGGTAAGTGTTGAAGAAACAGTACAACTCCGATTATATGAAATGGTCGGGAATGGGCCTATGTAGGATAAACATTTTTTTTGGAGAATTGGTCATTTTTAAAAAAAAAAACAGCCCAGTTGCAACAGCAAATCACTTGTAACAGTTTTAAACAACAAACAACAAGGGAAGGCTTTTTAAGCATTAAAATAATGTTTAATTCTCACCAAAAAAAAAATGCTGGTTGCTGCCGGGAGCCCAAGGTCCCTGGTCAATCGGCTCCGAGGAAAAAATTCTGATTTGTTTTGGATATCCTCATACGAAATTTTTAAAAATTTTTGGATAATTGAAGATTTTGGAGAATTTGATTTTGGATAATCGGACTTGTACTGTACTTCTATTAAAATAAAATTGGAAGCATGAGAAAGTAAGAAATATCATTCTAGAATTGTATTGGGTATATTAAGGACAGGACCAAAAACTGAGAAATAGCAGTGCCTATTAGGAACCAATGAGTTAATCGGTGCTCTGAATCAGAGGGTACTGGGAAGATCTTCAGTTAATATTTCTAATTTGTTTTCACCAAGGAGAAAGACTTTGTAGTTGGAGAATTCAAGGAGTGGGAGGATGATAAAATTCTAAAACCACTCCCCATTTGAAAAGGAGATTACTCTATTGATGGCATTAAAGACCCACTTTTTTTCCCTCCAAAAATTGGCTCAATATCCCCCGGGTCTTGTATGCGAAGTTGAAATTGAGCGCTTCTCGCCCAGCTTCAAGAAGCCTGCAGAAGTGCTGAGGCTGTCCAGGAAGTGGGCACCTTCCCTCAGGCCAACCAATGCAGCCCCGGCCAGCAGCGGAAGACTGTCTGGAGCCACCACCGCTGCTCACTTCCCCCGGTGAGGAGGAGGACGACAGTGGCCTCCGTCAGAAGCACAAGAGGTGCAGGAGGAACCTGTTTGCCAACTTACCCGTAAATACATTAAAAAAAATTCTTAATATTCCCTGCTGAAATGGCGGAGTGGGGGGTCTTGTATGCCATCAAATATGTTATATGCCTTAGTGGGTTTAAAGGTGGACAATTCCTCAGGGATTGATGAGGTGTATTCCAGGCTGCTGGAGAAGCAAATGAGGAAATTTGGGCTTTGACAGATATTTTTAAAATCTTTGCTGGCCACATGCAAGGTGCCCAGATAACTGGGGTTCAGGGATAATGTTAGGTAAAAACATCATGAGCTGGGAATGTAGAGGGAGTCTCCCAGTGCTGGGCCGTAACAAGATGCAGTTGTGACCTTGTACTCTCAAGATAAGAGTGGGGATGACAAATTGATGTGCAGGAGGCTAGCAGAGAGGGACAGCAACAGTTTATTCATTGGACAATGTCATGGTATGGTAATTTACTAAGTACGTATCCTAAGGTATATAAAAAACACCACTTGCTGATAACGGCAGAATGCGCCTTCTCCAACTAACACTGTTAGTTGCAAGTGTTACAATCCGGCAATAAAGAACCTTGATTTCGACTCAGTCTGGTGTCTGACTCACTCATTCATGAACAAAGCAGACCTAACACTAATGTGTATAATGTCAGACATAGAGAAACTATTTGATAAATTCCAAGGTATGGGATTAATGTGCACTTGAGGAGGCAGGGATTAGTCAAAGACAGTCAGTGTAGGGAGTGCAGTCGGATCAATTTGATAGAATTTTACAGGATCTAACAATGTAGAGTATTCATGAGAGCAGTGCAGTTAGTATAGCTGACGTGAACTTCACTAAATACCAATATCCCTGACCCAAAGGATTAGACCACATGGATTCCATGGCAGTTTCATAAATTGAATCCATAATTAACTAGGAAATAGCAGGCAGAAGGTAAGATTCAGGAATTATTCTTGTAATTGGAAGCCTCGGACCAATGGTGTACGATGGGATCAAAGCTGGGACCCTTGGTGTATGTTCTCATCCAAATAATTTATTAAATTTGCAGATGTCATGAAAATTGTGTATCTTCATGGTGAGGCTGCAAGCAAAGGTTACAGGACAACATCAGTAAGCTGGTCAGTGCAATGGAGGGTGGAGTTTTGATTTTGATAACTGTGAGGTAATGCATTTTGGGAGGACTAATCAGATTAGGGTGTACACAATGAATAAATGTGCCTTAGAGAATTGACAAATGAAATGTACAAGTCCAAGGATCCCTGGAAAGTGGGAGAACAGGCAGATTAAGGTGGCTAAACAAAATTTGCAGACACTGATTGTAGTTTACTCAAAAAGTGCTAGAGAAACTCAGCAAGTCTTGCAG
Organism: Narcine bancroftii; assembly: GCF_036971445.1. NCBI lineage: Eukaryota > Metazoa > Chordata > Chondrichthyes > Torpediniformes > Narcinidae > Narcine > Narcine bancroftii. The sequence continues at coordinate 18,897,669 of NC_091472.1, forward strand.
TGTTCTTTAAAGATGCATAACCATCATTTTGGTCTGAGCCCTTTATCAAGATATGAGCAAAATGCAGGCAGGCGCCTGAATAAATGGTTGGGGGAGGAGTACAGGGTTACAGGCGAGAGGTTTAAATGGATAAGGGTGGGAAGGTACAAGAAGAAACAAAAACTGAGAAGTGCTAGGGGGAAGAGATAGCTCTCTGAATGGAGAGAGAAAGGAGTGGAGAGCTGGAGGAAAGGAGACAAATGGATGGGGAAGAGAGGGAGATGGGACTGGGCTAACAGAAACTGAAGAAGATTGGAGTCTGTTCATTGATTTGAAATTCCCTGTTGAATTTTGTCTGTTCTGAGAAGAATCTCAAATGCTTGCTCCTTAGTTCATTTTATTTCATTGTTTCATTTGCCTCTATGAACAACCATAGTGTCCAATGCAATGCACTTTTAGCGAGACCTTTAGAGGAATGAAAACTATTTAAATTGAACAATGAGATTTTTCGAAAAAATGTATGCAATAAAGGATGAGAGATTTGTGAGACTTTTATATTGTTACTTTTCAGGTATTCTGACTGCAGTTGATAGCTTCATGATATTTGAGCCAGGACCAGAGGTTTGTCTTTTGTTCATTTTAACCAAACTTTGGAATAATAAATTTGGATAGTTAAACTATATTCTGTCCAGTTTAAGGGAATGCAGTTTTTTTTGAATATTTTATTTATGATTTTCCAAACTTAGCATTGACACTGATAAAGTTGATAAATGAGTTTAACAGTTTCAGCATTGACTACAATTTAAAATTATCCATTTTATACAGTTTTCTGCAGAGTTCAAGCTCTTTTCATCTACCTCCCTCTCCCCCCCCCCCCCCCACCCCTGCACTTAACTAACCACAGGTTACACACAACATTCAAGACACTCACAACAAAGGTTTAGACATGTATCAGAGTTTTAATGGTAGCCAGTGCTTAGGCTGTTCTCTTGACTTTTCGTAGTTGGAATGGGATGTCACACCCTGCCCCCCCCCCCCCCATTAAGGGATAGATGGGGACGGTAGGTCAGCGAGGCACACTATAATTGTGCTCCTATGGAATTTTTAGTATGGTTGCCAAATTTTCAAAAAGGCATTATACTTTTTTCTGAAGTTGTAAGTAATTTTCTCCAGGGAACACAACTTTGTATTTCTGCGTTCAAGCGAGTAATGCTCAGGCAGGTGTCAGATTTCCAGGTAACTGCTATGCATTTCCTGGCCCCTGCCATTGCAATCAATAAGAATTGGATTTGAAATTTGGACAGGTTCAAGTCTTATGACCATTATGTTTCCCAACAGGAACAATTCTGGGTCCTGAGGGAATTCTTTACCTATGATTTTTTTTCTAGGTCTTGGCCTAGTCCACCTGGAAGAGTCTCACCTTGGTACATGTCCAGGTTGCGTGCACAAAGGTTCCTTTCTCAATGCCACATCTAAAGCATTGGTCTGACAATTCTGGTTTAGAAAGATACATTGCCAAGATGAACTTGTGTGTGTTTTCCCCCTTCGAATCATGGCCTCTAATGTCACTGCACGTTGGTAGGGCCATAGTTGGACCTAATTTGTCCTGCAGGAGAGATTTTATCTGAAGGCAACAGCGAAACATCTTAGTTGATAAATCATACTTATGACCGAGTTTTGGGAATGCAGTTCTTTCTTGGATGCTGTTTGGATTGAGTCAGAGGATTCGACTGGGAAAAATAATTTGAAGTGACTTGAAGTGCCCTTCCTTCTTTGTGAAAGTTATAGTACTTGAATAGTTTTGTATCTCAGATGAAAATAGGCATTAGAAAGTATTCAATTAGTTATGCACTATATTTCCAATCATTTCGAGATTAATTGTTTTTTTTCTGTGACATGAATTAGGAAAAGGGTTTGAATCGCCTCATTTTAGTTTGAAATTCCTGCTACTAAGTCATTTCTGTCTTTAATAGGGTGCCAGTTTTCATGATGGAACTTGGCAGTCAGCAATCTACGGAATATCTGATCAAGATAATCTGAGGAAACTGAGAAGACAGTTTGGATTCAAACCTCTGCCCATTATTGGGACGAAATTGAGAAGGAGGTGAAATGAAATTCCTCATTAAACCAAATCTATGGCTACTTGGATTAGATTGATATCATGGATGAAATAAGTACAGTGTTCTAAAATTGAGCTCTACTGACTTTTATCCTATAATATATTAAAAAAGTATGGTAACATTGATGTTTTGAAGCCAATTCATTGATGCTTAATTTAGCTCAATTGTGGATGTTACAGTTATTGAACCACAGATGATTCATTTAAATGTTGTTTTTGGAAGGGTGATTACTATGGAGGAATGCATTGATTTTAAATTGCACACTCCCCCTGATTGAGGAATCATAAATATACCTCTATCTTATGAAAAGTACTAGATGAATCTATTGCCCGCACTCACACTACTCCCACATGTCTAATGGAATTGAAAAGTGTAGCATAACTTCTTGGTGATTCTGAATGTAGCTTTTCATCAAATGTCAATGTTCTGATTTATTCTGTCCCCAATCCACTGTCTGTCCATCCTTTTAAAAACCTCTGCATTGTTTTGGTGGCCATTAAGTAATAAATTTCATGCATATATCACTTTTGGGCGCAACCGGTGTTCCCATTATGGTCTCCACTACGTCAGAGAGACAGGGCTCAGACTGGGAGATTGCTTCGTCAAGCACCTCAGCTCTGGCAACTGCAATAGTGTGCCACCCATTTCACTTTCCTGTCCCATTCCCTTGCTGACATGTCAGTCCATGGTCTCATGCAATGCCATACTTGAGAGACCACCTGCAAATTGTCTGGACACCCTCCAATTGGATGGGATTAACACTAACATCTCGGGTTTCTTCTTTTGCCTTACCCCAGCTCTGTCTCTCTTTCCTTTTTTCCTGTCTCCTTTCACAGAGCCAAATTCAACTCTCATCTTTCCTTTTATCAGATCCAATTAACACATTTTGGCAGTTAGGTATGGTCTCCTCCACCTCCCATTCTTTCCCTCTTAATCTCGTGTTTAATTAAGACACCCACATGCTTTTTGCTTATACCTTGAAGGGTTCAGGCCTGAAACTTCAGTAATATATCTTTACCTCCTATGGACACTGCGTCACTGGCTGAGTTCCTCCCACATTTCTGTGTGTTTTTACTACAATTTCAGTGTCCTATTCTTTCATGTGGGTCCTTGCATTTGTTCCTTTGTCACTGTGTTTTATATTCCATTACCTCATTAAAATGCTTTTGACCAGCTTGCACTCCACTTTGGTATCTAAATTTTCCTTATATTAACATGCAGAGAAAGTATACTTTTTAAAAATATTTATGACCTTAAATAACATTTATTATTGATACCTTAATTTTTTTAAATATGCAGGAAAAGTGTATATGGGAAAGATGAAAGATGAGGGAGTGGGCGCTGTAGGAAGAATTTTGTTTTTTTGGTGATGGTGCAAGTTCAAAAATGCAGTTCAACAATGGCATAAATGTACAAGTGGCTAGAGATCTTGATGTTTTCTCATTGCAGAAATGGAGTATTTCATAGTGATAAAATGAATCAATATGCTATTCCATTCCCGGGCTCTGATGCCTCTGTCGTCAAACGGACACAGCGTTACCTCTATGAGAACTTGCAGGAAAGTCCTGTAAGTACATTTAGTTTCCTTTTAATAGTCACAATCTCTTTATCTTTATTAAAAATTGCATTGCACAGGCATCAAGTGAAACTGTATTGTAATTCTCATGACTGCTAAGCAAATGCTTATTGATAATGTTATTGCTTTCCTCAAAAGTGTAATTTTTTCATTCTTATGAGGCAAGGTTAGCAGAGATGGGACTTTTCTCTTTGTAGCAAAGAAGGAGATTTGAGAGAGGTGGACAAAATTCTGAGAGGCATGGGTAAGGTGGACAGCCAGCACCTTTCTCCCAGGGCAGGAATAGCAAACACTACAGGACGTTGATTGTTGTATGGAAGGGATCGTGGAGTGTGGCAGAAAGCAAGCTCCAAAGTTCAAACCGCAGTTACCAATGATCTTTATTAAAAGACCAGTTGAACAATAAAACAGTGCAATGGCTCTCTCTTTTCAAGCACTCACACACTCATGCCGAACTGTGGGATCCATTGGGGAAGGAAGGGGCTCGGTGCAGTGGGAGATAAGAAGGGAGGATTCCTTGAGAATTAGACCCCAAGGGAAATGTGCCCTTGTATCGGGGCTACCCATGGGGATTTCACAGCCTCCCACCCCAGGGAACACTGTGGACTGTGGCTCTGCTCCAGTATCTCTGGGCACCGGAATAACCCGGCTAGCCTTAGGGAGCACAGTGCCCCATTATTTTTGGTCCTCATGGATAGCATCCACGATCCAGTCAGGGAGCAGGAGCATTGCCATGTGGAGAGGAAAAAAAAAGAGAAGCAGCCCACTCTGCTGAGCAGGGACCAATTACTGGACCCATCCAATGGCAGTGCGTGCTCAGGCTTGTAGGTAGGCATGCACCTGATTGGCTGGTTGCTGCACAGCAGGGTGTAGCTTTTGATAAAAGGAGATCACTGATTGGCTAGCGATACATCCGTACAAAGTGAAGGGGGAAAATTTAGGGGAGACATCAAGGGTAAGTTTTTTTTTTAAAGAGTTGTGGGTGCCTGGAATGCATTGCCAGGTATGGTGGTGGTGGCTGAAACATTAGGGGCATTTAAGAGATTCTAAGATAGGCACATGGATGAAAGAAAAAGAGAGGGTTATGAGGTAGAAAGGGTTAGCATATTTTTGGTAGGAATACACAGTATAGGTCGGCTCAACATTGAGGGCTGAAGGCCCTGTATTCTATGTTCTTGTTGCAGAGCCACATGCTTCTTTTGGAATATTCTCCTTCAGCAGAAAGAAAAATGAGATAACCACTCAACACTTAGGCTTGGATGGTTTCTTCATTCACTCTTTTGGCTCGCAGACAAAGGCTTTTTGAAATGTAGTTGTTTCTCAGAATGTGGTCATTGGCCAGGCCAGCATTTTTGACAATTGCTTGAGGAGACAGTCTTTCTAATGAAATAACTCTCATGAGGGGATTTGTAGACGAGAGGTGCTGTTTTAAATCCAGCGATGGTATAGCTATTATATTCTTCCAAGTCAGGATGATTTGCAGCTTGCGGGGATATTTGCAGGTGATAATATTATCAAGTGTTTTGTGACCTGTTCTTTGTGTTGGAGATCACAGGCTTAAAAAATACCGGTGGAGGAGTTGTGGTAAGTTACTGCAGCCAGTGGTGAAATGATCGTATGTTTAAGTTTATGAGGATCAGGCCTTTGCCCTCAGACAGCTCCAAGAAAAGTGCAGAGAACAAAACAAAGGACTCTGCATCACCTTTGTTGACCTCACCAAAGCCTTTGACACCGTGAGCAGGAAAGGGCTTTGGCAAATACTAGAGCGCCTCGGATGCCCTCCCAAGTTCCTCAACGTGGTTATCCAACTGCACGAAAACCAACAAGCTCGGGTCAGATACAGCAATGAGCTCTCCGAACCCTTCTCCATTGACAACGGCGTGAAGCAAGGCTGCGTCCTCGCACCAACCCTCTTTACTATCTTCTTCAGCATGATGCTGAATCAAGCCAATAAAGACCTCAACAATGAAGACGGTGTTTACATCCAGTACCGCACGGATGGCAGTCTCTTCAATCTGAGGCACCTGCAAGCTCACACCAAGACACAAGAGCAACTTGTCCGTGAACTACTCTTTGGAGATGATGCCGCTTTAGTTGCCCATTCAGAGCCAGCTCTCCAGCGCATGACGTCCTGTTTTGCGGAAACTGCCAAAATGTTTGGCCTGGAAGTCAGCCTGAAGAAAACTGAGGTCCTCCATCAGCCAGCTCCCCACCATGACCACCAACCTCCCCACATCTTCATCGGACACACTGAACTCAAAACGGTCAACCAGTTTACCTACCTCGGCTGCACCATTTCATCTGATGCAAGGATCGACAAAGAGATAGACAACTGACTCGCCAAGGCAAATAGCGCCTTTGGAAGACTACACAAAAGAGTCTGGAAAAACAACCACTTGAAAAAACACACATGTTCGGCTCCGAATCATGGATCCTCTACCGGCATCACCTACGGCTCCTAGAACACTTCCATCCTCAACATTCATTGGAATGACTTCATCACCAACATCGAAGTACTCGAGCTGGCAGAGTCCGCAAGCATCGAATCCATGCTGCTGAAGACCCAACTGCGCTGGGTGGGTCACGTCTCCAGAATGGAGGACCATCACCTTCTCAAGATCGTGTTCTATGGTGAGCTCTCCACTGGCCACCGAGACAGAGGTGCACCAAAGAAGAGGTACAAGGACTGCTTAAAGAAATCTCTTGGTGTCTGTCACATTGACCACCGCCAGTGGGCTGATCTCGCCTCCAACCGTGCATTTGGCGCCTCACAGTTCGGTGGGCAGCAACCTCCTTTGAAGAAGACCACAGAGCCCACCTCACTGTCAAAAGACAAAGGAGGAAAAACCCAACACCCAACCCCAACCCACCAATTTTCCCTTGCAACCGCGTCTGCCTGTCCCGCATCGGACTTGTCAGTCACCAACGAGCCTGCAGCAGATGTGGACATACCCCTCCATAAATCTTGGTCCGCGAAGCCAAGCCAAAGAAAGAAAGAAAGGATCAGGCCATTCCAGCAGCAACTTTGTTCTGGTTGATGGTAAGCTACTTGAGTTGTGTAATGTTTCTGACTTGTCCCTTTAAAGATAGGGAAAGGGTTTTGGGATATGAAGACAGGTGCCATTTGGTGTTTGATACCCAAGTACTGCTGTTCTTGTTGCACAAATATTTATGTGGCTGGTCCAGTTGAGTTTCTGGTCAGTAGTGACTCCCAGAATGTTGGTGGTAGAGGATTCAGTAATTGTTAATGTTACTGAGTGCCCATGTTGGACTTTTGATGGAGATGGACCTTTCTTTGCCATTTTGTGTTTCTTTCTACCTATTTTTGCACATTGTATAACTGAATGCCAGCATGGAGCACTTCCTTCACTGATGAATGTCATCAATAAACTGTGATGGACAGAGGTCATTTATGAAGAGTTGAGGATGGTTAGGAATGGGAAACTGCCCTGAAGAGTTCTCACAATGACGTAGCTGGATGATTGACCAACAATAATGATCATCCCTTGTTAAAAACAAGGCTTTTTAATCAATCAAATGGTTCCTTAGTGTGAAGATCAATCTTCTTATTTCAGAATTCACAGAATTTAAACAGTCACCAGTTCAAGCCTCAGTACTGGTATTGTACAACCTACTCAGTCTACGCAGGGACAGTCAGCATGGCTGATTCCTACTACCACCGTCAAGTAAAGGCTAAAAGCAGAAAACAGAAAAAAGAATATTGGAGATAAATAAAACAAACCTCCCAGCAATTGCAATTAAAGGATGTGTAAATTACTAAAGTAGAAATGGGAGAGTGTAGCAGTGCTATGGTGGCACAACAACTCCCAGAAGGCATTGAACTGGCCATGTGATGTGAGTGCGTGATGACGTCAGTGTGTGATTCGGGCTTTTAAAAGGTTGTGCAGGATCTGAAGAGTAAATACATTTGATTCACTCAAAAAAACGCCTTGTGTGGTTATTTCATCGTGTCCACTACCGGTGATCCCGACAAGTCTAAAAACATATTTTTGGACAAACATGGACTCTGCAGCCGTTGCTGTGAAGCTGCCAACTTTCTGGACAGCTGAGCCTGAACTGTGGTTCCAACAGGTTGAAGCGTAATTTCATCTTTGCAAAGTCGAGTTGGACACCACTCGTCATTACCATCTTGTCAATGCCCTGGACCAGACTGTCGCTAAGTGGGTCGGCAACTTCCTATGGGATCCACCATGTACCAGCAAGTATGACACTTTAAAGGCACTTTTATTACAGGTATATGGTATGTCCTGTTGGGAAAGGGCAGCAAAACTACAACATCTCAGTGTGTTGGGAGACTGTGCCCCTTCAGAGCTAATGGATGAAATGCTGTTTTGGCATCTGACGCAAGTCCCAATATGTTATTCGAGCAGCTCTTGTTATCGAAGTGTTCATTTGAAGACCCAAGGGCTGTAGTGGCAGAGGCAGACATTCTATGGCTGGCTAAAAAGGTCAGCAAGGAAAGTCAAGTCTGCACAACCAACCCCTCCACTCTTGACCCCGTGTCACATTCTATTGCTCTTAGCACATCACTCCCGACAAGCAGACAACGCTCCAACATGGGGAAGCAGCCTGTGGACACCACCTCTTGGTGTTATTATCACAGGCATTGGGAAATAAATGCCTGCAAGTGCCTTCCACCTTGCTCATTTGCAGGAAATGCCCAGGCCCACCACCAGTAAGGGCTGCAGCGGTTGGCGAAAACCCTGCAAGCCTACTGCATGTCCTAACAAACATTTCTGGTGGACACTGGTCCAGAAGTATCCATTTCCACTCACCGGTTTTGACACATGCCATCTTACCCGGGACCTGCAACTACGAGCAGTTAACTGTTCCAACATTCCGACCTTTGGCACCAGGAAGATGAATGTCAAGTTTGAGAATCATCTCTAGGCATTCATTATAGCAGCAGTATCCCAACCTTTGCTTGAAGCAGATTTTCTTTGGGCTCATTCATTCCTTGCGACTTAAAAGGGTGTCGGCTAATAGATGGAACTACTTTTTAGATCATTCCTCTGGCAGATGCTTATACCCCTGCCCTGCACCCTCCAAACATGAAATAAACCAGTAGGTGAATTCTCCCAGCTGTTGGAGGATTTCCCTGCAATTATTATTCTCCAATTTGCAGCCTCCACTGCAAAGCACTGTGTTACTCACTGCATTTGTACTAAAGGCCCACGTATCCAGGCTAAAGCACGTCGCTTGCCTGCAGAGAAGCTGCGTTCAGCTAAGGTAGTGTTTGCCAAGATGGAGGAACTAGGCATAATTCATAGATCCGACAGCACCTGGCTATTTCCATTACACATGATCCAGAAACACAATGGAGGTTGGCAACCATGTGGAGATTACAGGCAGCTTAACGTCGCCACCATTCTGGATTGTTATCAGATACTTCATATTCAGGATTTCTCAGCTAATTTGCATGGAGCAAAGATCTTCTCCAAAATAGACTTGGTGCAAGGCTATCACCAAGTACAGGTAGAGCTGGAAGACATTTCAAAAGCACCAATAATTGCCCCATTTGGGTTGTTTGAATTTTTACGAATGCCATTCAGATTAAAAAATGCTGCTCAATCATTTCAACGGGTGATGGATGCTTTAGGATGTGGTATGACCAATGTCTTCATTTATCTCGACGACATCTTCGTACACTTTTTATTCATCTTCAAGAATTTGGACTGACCATCAATCCGGATAAATGCATTTTTGGCCAAGAAACTATTGATTTCTTGGGGCATAGGATTACTCCGGAAGGCGTGATTCTGCTGCCATCCAAAATTGAGGCCATTACCAAATACTCAAAACCTGCTATGGTTAAAAGCCTGCAGAAATTCATGGGAATGGTAAATTTTTACTGTCGGTTTCTTCCGGGAGCAGCTCATATCATGAAACCTCTTTTCAATTTACTGTCCATTGGATGAAGTGGGAAACAAGGGTGCCTTGAAGACTAAGGATTTACTGACTCATGCTCATGCCCCACTATGCTCAGCTACCCAGGTTTAAATGCAGTATCCACCTTTTCTACAGACACTTCCAGTATGGCCGTAGGAGGTGCACTTCATCAATATGTCAACGGACAACGGAAACCTTTACCATTCTTCAGCTGTCATCTTCGTGAAGCAGAGAAGAAACAAAGTGCTTTTGACAATTTTCTATTCTTTTAATTCCTTTTCTCTCCCATTCTCTAAAGGAAAGGTTATCTATTGTGAAAGGGATTAGTTGATTTTGCGTCAATAATAATTTTGTAGTTGGTAAGTTGTTTTTTTTCCTTTCTAAGTGAATCTTCTTCCATATATTGAGTAAATGGTGCAGTACTGGTGAACTTTTATATTGCATCAGTTTTTCATCCCACTTATAAAGTATATGTTCCGTTACCTTCTCCCCTGTTTTATCTAGTTCTATCTTGGTCCAATCTGGTTTTTCCCTTGTCTAATAACAATACCTTAATTGTGCTGTTCTATAATAATTTTTTAAGTTTGTTAACTGCAAACCACTTTATACCACTCTGTTAATTTATCTAACGCTATCCTCGGTTTTCCCCCCTTTTCATAAGAATTTCCTTATGAACTCTTTAGTTCATTGAAGAATTTCAGCCCTGGACAACTCGACAACGACAATTATAATTCATTTCAGAATTTCCCACAAAAATACTACATATTTCCAGAAAATACAATGTAGTAGCTGATGCACTGTCCCATTCTGCTCCACTCAAGGTTTCGTCTGTAGATCAAGGTATTGACTACACAGCTTTGGCCGCGGCCCATGAGATGAATGCTTATTGGACTTCAATCATGAACCTGCAATTGAAGGATATCCAGTTTGGAGTTCATGGAAAACTACTCCTCTGTGATGTATCACCGGGACACCCACGTCCAGTAGTTCCAGTATCATGGAAACGTTGAATATTTGATTCTGTGCATGGTCTCTCACATCCATCAATTAGATCGACCGTTCGTATGGTTTCAGACAGGTTCATGTGGCACAGTCTTAAAAAAGACATTACACAAATGGCAAGGTCCTGCATTGCCTGCCAGAAAGCAAAAATTCAGTGGCATACTAAGGGACCACTGAAGTCCTTCCCAGCAGTCACTCATCATTTTGCTTATGTCCACGTGGACATTGTTGGTCTGCTTCCTGTTTCAAGAGGATACTATTATCTTTTTACAGTAATAGACAGGTTTACTTGATGGCCCAAGGCCGTGGCTATGGTAGATGCTACTGCAGATACTTGTGCTTGGGCGTTCCTCAGTTCCTGGGTGTCTTGTTTTGGTTTACTGGCGAATGTTACTTTGGACAGAGGACCACAATTTACTTCCTTGCTGTGGACAGCCTTGTCTCGCTTGCTCGGTGCAACAATTCATCATACAAATGCCTATCATACCTAGGCTAATGGAACGGTGGAAAGATTTCATCAACATCTCAAGTCAGCCTTGATGGCTTGGTTAGAGGGCCCAAACTGGGCTGATTAGCTGCCCTGGGTATTATTGGGCATTAGAACAACACCAAAGGAGGATCTTCATCTGCAGAGCACTGTTGGTGGTTCCAGGGGAGTTTGTCCCCGACCATTCTAACTCTAGTGATGATCCTGAGTTTTTGACTCTATACCACTATCTTCGCATGGAGAACACTCTTCCTTTGTGACTGAAGACCTCAAAAACTGCAAATATGTCTTCGTCTGTAGGGGAACACTTGGTCAACCTTTGCAGACACCTTACGAAGGAACTTATAGGATACTCAAACTAGGTCAACCTGTATTTTGGACATTGGAGGGAAGCCACAACCTTTCGCTATTGACAGGCTTAAACCAACTTAGGTGGAAAAATCTTCCCCACTGCAGCAGCCAACAGTCTGTTGCAGTTGAGTTCAACCACTTTCTGCCCGTTCCGGGGGGGAGGGGGGCATGTAATGGCGCTATTGCGGCACTACAACTCCCAGAAGTCATTGAACCGGCTATGTGAAGTCCGTGCGTGATGACATCAGCACACGTCAGGCGCGTGATTCGGGCTTTTAAAAGGTTGTGCTGGTTCTGAGAGTAAATCTGTTTGATGCACTCTAAAAGTGCCTTGTGTGATTATTTCATCATGTCCACTGTGATTCCAGTGGCCAAAAGAGTGCCAAATGGTCTATTCAAGAAGGGCAGCCACTTTAATTAATTGGCTTGCCTTTGTGTGATGCCAATATCTATATTGGAGGGAGCATGAGTTTAGGAAATTTTTGAAAGCTACAATTTAATATCCATCAACTTCGAACAATTTTGAAGATGTGATGCTGCGTTGGCTTCTGAAACTATGATCAAGATCAAAACATTAATTCAGTTCAACATCTTTTAAATTAATTTTATAATCAGATGCGCTGATCTCATTTAATGTTTTTGCTTATTTGGTTCTCTTTAGGTCCAATATGGTGCCTACACTGCTGTAGGTGGAATTGGGTCAGTCATAATGCTGATGTTAGTTGGATTCTTCTTCTGGTGTTTCACCAAGTGTAGATTGGGAAGAAAGCTTCTGATCAAAGTAAGTGACAATAATTGGTGGATCTATAAAATGCTTGTATCCATTCAGTTTTAATTAAAATAAAAGGGCAATCTATATAACATTTTATCTTGTGTATCACAGTATCCAGAGTTTTTCTCATGTGGATATTTTACAAAGCAAGGGCCAACCGAACAGCAGGTATGTTTGTTTCCCTATTTCTGTTTTGAGTTTATTTAAATCAAACTTGGTCCTTTCATTTCAAATAAATAGTATTTGAACATTCACTTTTAAGATGGTCTGGCTTCCAGTAAGATGTGATTTTTTTTTTGTTCCTGCCTAAACTATTTATAAAGTTTGGGGAACAAAATATGTGAAATGCATGTTAATTACATAGTACAGTTTTAGGAGAAGGCCACTCCGATATAAAACCTACGACCCAAGGACCTCGCTGCCACGTCCCAGCTTGCTTGGCCACGGCACACGAACCATGGGTGTAAAGGGTGGGGCCAGTACTGCGCGCACTGCACTCCACCTAAAAGCTCCTTTGCGCAGGCCCGAGGACAGGTCCACGTCCTCCCCCTCCACGTCCTCCCCCTCCACGTCCTCCCCCTCCACGTCCTCCCCCTCCATGTCCTCTCCCTCCACGTCCTCCCCCTCCACGTCCTCCCCCTCAAATAGCTGACGTGGACTTTTTACCCCCTCCATAAATCTTCGTCCGCGAAGCCAAGCCAACGAATAGTACAGTTTTAAATAGAAAATTATTCCATGAAGTAAAATGGAGTCTGAAAGTAAATCAGAATTTTACACGGTAGAGAGACCAATGACCTGTAGCATGTTTGCCTGATCTTCACAAACTTTGCCAAATTGGTCCCCATTCCTGTTCAAATTATTCTTGACATCTGTTTCTATTGCCATTGTTAAAGTTGTTTCTCTTTTGCCAGTCAATCTCCCATCATTCTGGTCATTTAATGTGCGTCACTAAGCAAATGAAAATTTTTAGATCTTATAATGTCATCGACCAGCAGCAATAGAAATTCAAAACAATGGTATCTTCAAAACAATAATTTTTATTAATAATATATCTTTAATTCTAAACTTGACCCCAACTATTTTATCTATTTATATATCTATATACACACACACAAAATTTTTTTATATATATATATATATATAAATATATATATATCTATATCTATATATATATATATATATATATATATATAATTTTTTTTGTGTATATATTTTTATATATGTATATAGATTACCAAAACCATTACATCTTGGGCACAATTCTGAAATGACAAATTCAAAATTCAGTCTTAAAAATCTTGTGCTGCAACTCAGAATGTTTAAACTCATGTTAAGTAATTATGATGTTAGCAGTCATCAGACCTCAAAACTCACAAATTCTTGTCGAGTTGCTTTCAAAGAAATGGTTCATTGCAACATCCCCCCCATAGGGGTTATGAAGCTTGCAACTTCTGCAATGCTTTCAAAGACCCAAGCAAGGGTCAGATGAAGTAACCATTAAAATGGTCATGATCCTGATGCAAGAATTATCTTGTTTTCTTTACCCAGATTTGGGTCAGTCAGTAGCACTGCTCTCTTGACAAGGAGAAGCAGCAGGAGTGACCATCTTCTCCTGAAGTCACTTTAGTTCTGTCTCTCCAACTGATTTTCTGATGAATTAAAAATGCTTTCCTCATGTCTAAATCATAACTGCTTAAGCAATGCATGGTTTTTAGGTTTCAATTTCCCAAAAACCTCTCAACTGGCAGATGGGTGTTTGTTTGGACAGGTGTCTCTTGTAGTTAACAGTCTTTTCAGTTGAGGCCTTCTTCAGGTGCCTTTCCCTGTTCCCTCCCCTCCCCCCGATAGTAACTTTACTAAAATATAGCACATAAAATAAAGATTAAGAATAACATAAGCCTATAACAATCTTCATTTTCATTTTATCAAAAAAATTACAAATTTGGAGCAACTAACAGTTCTTTGTCAATTTAGCTTCATCTTATGATTACAATAAATCATTATCTGGTTAATTGTGCAACCCTATGATTTGATACTCAGATAAAGCTCCCAAATGTAAACAATGCTTTAGCGAGGCCTCAACCAGTGATTTAATTACAGCCTTACTTTTTTTTAAACTATATAATTATGCAACATTTCAAATTACATCATTCTTTTAAAGAGCTGTATTTATAATGCTACTTTTACATGTTTGAATTTTTACCACATTTATTGTAATGAAAGATGATTTTGGGCAAACGTTTGCCTCCACTGTATTTGATGGTGGAAAGCTGCCCTAGTGATTGTTTATTGCAGAAAAGTACGAAAACTGAAACCAAACGTGCACTGTTTAAAACCACCAGAGAAGGTGCAACAAATAAAGGTACATGTTGAATAATCTTGTATTTTGTTTTGTAGATGGAAGGATCCTCTTTCAGCTTTACTTTCTTTGGTGAGGGGTATAAGGAGGATCAAGATCCTCAGAAAGGCAAGCCTTCTGTGAAAATCTGCACCCGAGTGAGAGGACCAGGTATATTTTAAATTTGCATTAAACTTTCTTTTGAAATAAATCTCGTTATACCCTATTGTTTAGCAGAGGTGAGAGGATACATTTATGGTAAGTCAGGATGTATGGAGGAATCTGGAGCTCCTGATGGAAACCCTTGCAAACTCCATATAAGGAATACCTAGGGGCAGGGTTAAATTTAAACTGATATTTGAGAGTACCATATATTTCGGCATACAAGTTGTGAAACCCTAAAAAGTTTCTCGGGTGTGGTATCGACTTATACACCAGATATACTTTTGAGGCCTTAAATTCACCAAAAAAAACCATATGGACGTCACTTCAGCATACAGTTCAATGCTGGAAGTACCTCCCCACCACTGGGCATCACCATAACTACTCCTACCTGGGACCCTGAGATTGCTGTCGCTGCTCCTGCTGGTAGGCTGAGGTTCCTGCTCCCTCCCACCTGGTAGGTCAAGGCTTTTTTAAAAAAGTTACTCAATTTACAGCTTTGTAATTTGTGATTGGAGTTTTAAAAAAATGTTTTGGGTTGTTCCTGGGAGGCCCGGACAGCCAGAAAATGGGGGTCGACTTATCTAATCAGAGTAGCTTGCATTTAAAATTATTTGTTTTAATCACAAATTGATTCAAGTAAACTATGAAAAGCACAGTGTCTAGACAATTTTTCAATCAGTGATAGGAACTCTATTCAAATGAATAGGACTATGCTACATATAGTCATAGAAAATGAAAACAGGCCCTGACTAGTCAGCCTCCGCTGACTAGAATGTCCAACCTGCCTGTTTTGGCCATATCACTCAAAATGAACCCTATCCATGTATATGTCCGTTTTTTAAAAAAAAACTTTGCAATAGTATTTACTTCCACTCCTTTGGCAGCCCGTTCCATTACACTCACTATTCTCAGTGCTTAATAAAAAAAAATGTTACCCCTCCCATTCCCTGTCAAATCTCTTCCTCTGTTCTGGGCAAAAGACTCTCTGCTTTCACCATTTCTGTCCTTACGATTTTGTATATTCTGGATGTGCTGGAAACCTAGCTGTGAATTGCATTTGCCCCCTCAGTTTGTGATATTTGTGCTATTTCCTATCGCTGACTTGCAAGCTGCAAGTCATCAGAAGAGGTGGCCATGAACTTGAAGTTGAGAAAATAGCAGGAAAAGGCCATGTGGCTCCTCAGCGTTCAAAGTGATCCTGGTGGATCTATCCCAGGCCTCATCTCCTCTCCTGTGTCAGTTTCACCTCACCCTCGTACCCTGATCCTTCAAAATATATCCTTAAATACCTCCAAAGCTCTGGAGTAGACAGTTCCAGAAGATCATCATCCTTTACAAGTTATTGTTCTTCTACACCTCAGTTTAGGACAGAAGCTGGATGTGTTTGAAAATACACACCTTCAGTATTAAGGACACTTCCCTGCTGTTAACATACTCTTAAATGGACCCCTCATTGATGCCTTGCCCTTTTTAATGCTGTACCTTACATTTTATAACTACACTTGTAGTTATTCCACGCATTAGGGTTACCTGGATAGCATGCAAAATGTATTTCACTACCTCAATGTACATAACCAAAAACCATTCAATTCCGTTCAATTATTGTCCACTAATCTTTTAACTATGCTTAAGATTCTCCCACTAGTGGAAACATTTCAATATCTTGTATTTTGGATTTTTCAGTAAGATCACCCTTCATTCTTCTAAACACTGAAGGACGTAAATCTGATTTCTTTAGTTACTCATGAGACAACCCCCTCATTGCAGGAATTGAGTTGATTGCTTCTGGATCGCCTCCTGTGCCATTGTATTCTTTCTTAAATCAAAGGGTTTTGGCTATTGTATCCAACTATTACAATGGATCTAATCAACTCACCAGATCCATTGAATCCGCTGTTCATTCTCTTTACTGGAAATGCTTACACATTTCCTGTAAATGTTTCAATCTTTTCAATAGATCTGGCAATCATTTTTATGATAACTTAAAATATTAAGGTTGGCATGGTTAGCAAAGTGGTTCATCTTGAGTGATGGGTGTTGGACAAAGAAATTGACTCCAGGATCAGCAAGGCCAGCCAGGCTCTGGGGTGACTGCACACCAGTGTGCTCAGTCAATGTAATGTCTGCATCGCCAAAAAGCTGAAAGTCTATAGAGCCGTGGTCATCCCTTCTCTCCCATATGGATGTGAGACCTGGACTCTGTACTGAGATCACATCAAACCTCTGGAGAAATTGCACATGCACACCATCCATTCCATTATTAGAATCCATTGGCAAGATCGTGTCTCCAACCTGGAAGTTTTAGGTCGTGTGAAGTCCACCACCATTGATCATCAGCCCAAATGCAATGGGTGGGACTCGTCATCAGAATGGACAACCACTGTATGCCTCGCCAGCTGCTCTATTGTGAGCTGAAGACTGGAAGGAGACCTCGAGGTCATCCATGCAAGAGCCAAAAAGATGCTGTGAAGGAAACTCTATGCTACTGTGGCATCCAGCCAAGAGAACTAGAAGTGGCGGCTGCTGACAGGTCCTGTTGGCAAGCCCTGTAAGATGAAGCCTGCGCCAGTTTCGAAGACAGGCGCTGCCAAAAACTGGTGGAAGGCCATGAACAGTGTCACAGAACAGCAGCGAGTTATTACAACAACAGACTTTATGTTTCCAGACTGGGACTGCAAAGTATCCACAGATGAACTGCACAACAATGTCTTCTTCAAACCGAAGGACGACCAATACACAATATAGTGTAATGCTATTACAGAACCAGTACTATCTAAAGAGTTTGTACGTTCTCCCCGTGTCTGCATATGTTTCCTCCCATCCTTCAAAATGTACAGGGTTTGAGCAGAACAGGCTTGTAAGTTGGAAGGGCCTGTAACCATGCTGTATATCAAAATTTAAATTTCATATTAGACTTTAAACTGGTTTTTCTCCTTGAAATTATTTTTACACCAGAAGTACATTTTATTTATTTTACATAAAGGTTTATTGATTTATTTAGCCACCGAGGTGTTTTTCTTTCTGGTGACTAAAGTGGCAAATATAAATGTTCTTTTACCTGCTTTCAGTGGTGAAGAGTATGTTGCTTTGTTTGCATTATTTCAAAGCTTGATTTTCCCCCCCCCTGCCCCAGAACCAGGTTATGTTGCAACATCAATCGCTATGGTGCAGGCTGCTGTCACAATTCTCTGGGAGAAGAAGTCTTTGCCAAACCGGTGAGCTTCATTACTCAGAAGAAAATAGTTACCGCTTTGAAAATTGAGGTAGAATTATAGAGAATGGAGTGTGGAAACAGGCCCAACTTGCCCATGCTGATCAAAAACATCCCACCTGCATTTGGCTCATATCCGCTAATAGTATCCTACTCGTGTATCCATTCAAATATTTCTTAAATGTCCCACCGTCCATTCACCACTCTATGTTATATCATTCCCCTACTCACTTTAAATCTAAGCCTTCTAATTAATGATTTCCTTACTCCTTGCAAAAGACTCTAGTTCATCTGATCAATTCTTCTTGTGGCTTTGTGTACCTTCAAGATCACCCTCATCCTCCTCTACTCCAAGGAATAAAGCCCAAGCCTGGTCAACCTCTCCCTCTAAACTCAGGCCCCCGAATCCGAGCAACATCTTCCCAAATTTTCTCTGCACCCTCTCCAGATTGACCACATCTTTCCTGCAGCATAATGAAGACAATGGGGCCTCAACAAAGTCTTGCACCACAGCAACATGACCTCCTTACCTTTTTTACTCAACGCTCTGACTGTTGAAGGCCAGTCGGCCAAAAGCCTTTTTATCCACCTGTGACATTACTCTCAAGGTATGATCAATCTGTATTCCTATATCCTCTGTTCTACAGCGTAATCCAGATCCTTGACATTCATTGTACAAGTTCTACCCATGTTAGAACTCTCAAAATGCAACACTCCACATTTGTTTTAAATTCCATCAACCAATCCTCTGCCCATTTGCCCAACTGATCAAGATCCTGCTGCAATCTTTGTTAACCATCTGCATTATCTATAATACCAGATCTATATCATCTGCAATGATATAGATGACAAACAACAATTGACCCAACACCAAACCCTGTGGCACACCACTAGTCACATGCCTCCAGTCTGAAAAACAAGCTTCCATCTTCACCCTCTGCTTTCAACCATGAACCCAATTTTCTTTGTCAATTCAGAAATGGTATTCCATTTGCCTGGGATTATATTTCAGGCCTATGCTGTTTCCAATTACTAGGTGAATTGATTTATTTGAGGGTTGGAAATGCAGATTTAGCCATTTGTTGCAATTACTTTTCCATCTTTCAGGGGTGGGGTGTACACGCCTGGAGCAGCATTTTCAAAGACAACACTCACTGAACGACTCAATAAGCGTGGCATTGAGTTCATGGTCATCAGCAAGCCTGAAGCTTAATTGTTCCCCATTCGAAGCATGATATACTGCAAGAACTCACAGTCCCGCTTTTACCACAATGACAAGATTGCACTAGTAAGAAACCTTTATTTAACCAATTTTTAACAGCAGTTTACTTGCCCATGTTGCAGTGTAGCTCAAGAAAAATAAATGGTTTCAGACATGAGGATTCTAAAAAGTACTTTTAATGTCCATTTCTAATGACAATTAAACATGTTGATTGTAACTGCACTCAAAGTTGACTCGTTTCAATTGAATTTGTGAATATTTTATAATGAACATAAAGCAAGGAGCTAAGCATTGCATTTAGAAAATATTGCAAGGGGTGTGTGGGAATTGAATATTCTTACTAAATCAGATACATGATCGTTTAAGTTGAATAAGTTACAGATTGTTATCCATGACATGTCATTTCCTTGGTGGGGGTAAGTGGAACTATAATATATCTAGGAAAGAGGAATGGTTCTGAAGGAGAGAGGCAGGTTTCAAGGAATTGAAGTTCAGTACACAAAAGTGCTGGAGAAACTTAGCAGATCACACAGCATTCTTTATGTAGGAAAGGTATAACCAACACGTCAGACCTGAACCCTTTGTTAAGGCATGAGCACAAAGCAAGCAGGCACCTGAATAAAATGATGGGGGGGAGTGTCAGGAGGAGACCCAAAGGCAAGAGCTCATAGGTGAAGATAGGATGGCGGGCAGAAAAGAAAAAAGCTGGGATGTGATGGCTCTCTTGAGTGAAGAGGGAAAGGGTGGGGAACTGGAGGAAAGGAGACGGGCAGGGGAGGGACCTAACAGAAATCTGAATGCCATCTCGTTGGAGAATTCCCAGATGGAATATTAGGTGTTGCGGGGGACCTCTGTTTGGCAGTGCACAAAGCCCTGGACAGACATGTCAGTGCAGGAGAGGGGCATGACATTGAAATGGTTGGCCACTGGAAGGTCCCTGCTGCTACAGCAGACAGAGTGAAGGTGCTCAACGAAACAGTTTCAGATAATTGACATTTATTAAAATCAATATCAATCAAATACATTTCAAATTCATTTAAATTGCAACAAGTGAAAGACATTTATGTACAAGGAAGGGAAGGTGTAAAGGGATAGGGCCAAGGCAGATGTGAAAGTAGTTCACATTGATGATGATCAGCCTGGACAGGTGGGCCGAAGGGCTTGTTTCCTTGCTGTATTTACCCTGACTAAGCAAGCATGCTATTAAAGTCCTTGCATATTTTTCAATGGCTGAACACGAGTCGCATTCAAAGACAAAATTCTTTTGAGTGTTGGAGTGTTAGGTGTCTTGCTGTGAAAATGTTTCAAGGCAGGCAGAGTTTGGTAATCAGGGAGCCAAAATTGGGGACTGTTGCCTCTGCACCCAAGCTTGGAGGGCATACACAAATGGGTAAGCGCCTCTTATTCTGTCATGATAGAAAGGCAAGCACAAGAATACACACAGAACCACAGAGCAATACAAAGACCTTGCAGAAATGAGTGATATTAATGTCCGGTAGATTTAATCCTGGTTAATACCAGAATCTCATTCAAAGGTTCAAGTGAAATAGTACAATATTGTACAATATTGTATTCTTCCTTACAAATGTGATAGGCATCTCTTTGAACCCATTGTTACAAGTTTACATTTTGCATATCTCCTTTCTAAAGACAGGAAAATGGCTGACATCAATCAATTATTTACATGTACAGGTCATAATTAAAAGATGTCATTTCTTGCATAGGAATTTGGCAGGTCTGGTTTCTAATACACAGTAACATTCATGTTCTTTTTGCCCAAGTTTTAGACTTTAACACATGTAAATGTGTAAATGGTTGGTCTCACAATAATAAGCCATCAGGATTAACAATGGGGAGAGAAACTTCTAGGTTGGGACAATATTACATTGAAACTTAACTGCACCCTACGGCCATTGTTAAGTCAAAACGGGACTTAAATGTTGTAAAGTTCAATCAGCTGCATTTGTGCAGGAAGCCATTTATGAATGGGTTGCTCATTAACAGGTGTTTGGCTCGACTGGCAAAGTCAGTTAGCGCTTCAGCGTTGAAAGGTATTATAGATTCTGCAAGTCTGCTGTAGTGCTGTTAAGCCAGTTTCAGGAAGAATTTTGGGCCATTAACACCTTTGTAAACTCAGGACAATGTATGCAGGAAATTGGCATAGGGAATAAGGGTGGAAGGGAAACAAATAGAAGTGTCATGGAACATATGGAGTTTAAGGAGAAGGAGGTGCTTGCTGCCTTGCAACAAATAAAGGGAGACAAATCCCCTGGACTGGAAATGATATTCCTGCTGAAATTTCTGGATATATTCAAAATGTCCTTAGACACGGGAGGTGCCAAAGGATTGGAGAATAGCTTATGTTGTCGCGCTGTTTAAGAAGGGTTCCAAAAGTAAATCAGGCAATTATAGGCCAGTGAGACTGACATCAGTTATATGTAAATTTTTTGAAGGATTTCTGAGAGAGAGGATATATAGATATATAGATATTTGGACTGTCATCAGCTGATTAAGGACAGTCAGCAAGGATTTATGCATGGTAGGTCGTGTTTAACAAATCTTGTAGTTTTTTTTGTGTAAGTTATCAAGAAGGTTGATGAGAGAAAGGCTGTGGATGTTGTTTTTATGGACTTTGTCAAAGGGTTTACTAAAGTTCCACATGAGAAGTTGGTTCAGAAGGTTAGGGCATTAGGTATATATTAGAGAGGTTGCAAACTGGATTTGAAATTGATTTGATGGAAGAAAACAAAGTGTGGTGGATGGTTCTCAGACTGGAGGTCTGTGTTGGGACCATTATTGTTATCTATATAAATGATCTAGATGATAACATGGTGAATTGGATCAGCAATTTTGCTGATGACACAAATATAGGAGGCGTCGTGGACTGTGAGGAAGATTTTCAAAGCTTGCAGAGGGACCTGGACCAGTTGGGAAATTGGGCCAGTAAATGGCTGATGGAATTTAATGCAGATACGTTTGAGGTATTACACTTTGGAAGACCGAATCAGGGTAGGACGTACAAAGTAAATGGGTAGGCCATTGAGGAGTGTGGAGGAGCAAAGAGATCTGGGAATAAATATATATAAATATATATATATTTATATATAAATATATATAAATAAATATAAATATATAAATATATATATTATATATATAAATAAATAAATTGTATGTATATATATATAAATAAATAGATATATAAATAGATATATATATATATATATATATATATATATAAATAAATAGATATATAGATAGATATATATATATATATATAAATAAATATATATATATACATTGTTCCCTGAAGGTGGCATCTCATGTGGACAGGGTTGTAAAGAAAGCATTTGGCATCTTAGCCTTTATAAATCAAAGTACTCAGTATAGAAGCTGGGATGTTATGTTGAAGTTATTCAAGTCATTGGTGAGACCACATTTAGAATATTGTGTGCAGTTCTGGTCACCCAGCAGCAGGAAGGATATCAATAAGATTGAAAGAATGCAAAGAAGATTTACTAAGATGTTGCTGGGTCTTCAGGAATTGAGTTACCAGGAAAGATTAAACAGGTTAGGGCTATACTCTTGGAACGAAGAAGAATGAGGGGAGACTTGATAGAGACAGAGTAGATGTGAGTAGGATGTTTCCACTTGGAATGGGGGAGATAAATATGATAGGTCATAGCTTCAGCTGAAAGAGGAGAGGTACAAGGGGAACATTAGGGGAAAGTTTTTCACTCAGAGAGTGGTAGGAGTGTGGAATGAGCTGCCATCTGATGTAGTGAATGCAGATTCATTCTTGAGATTTAAAAATAAATTGGATAAATACATGGATAGGAGAGGTCTGGAGGGTTATGGAGAGTAGGTCAGTGCAACTAGCTAGTTTTATTGGTCGGCACAGATCAGAAGGGTTTTCTGTGCTGTAAAGTTTTATGGTTCTATTATTGTGTGCTTTTAAATAATTAGTGTAATTGGGGATTCAGCCTGACTGGAAGAAACAGGGCTGCTCAGTACACTTACACATGGGGTTTTTCCTAACAACAAGTTTTAAAACTCTAGCTTTAAAACTCTAGCTTTAAAGGTAGAGAATTCTGTATTTAATAAAAACAAAACCACTGGTGCTTTTTCATAACTTTCACTTCTGGATTAGCATAGAAATGCAAATTTTAACAAATGGGCATAGGTTTTCATCACTTTCTGGTAGAACTTAAATGTAATGGCATGCTCACTGGCTAGTATTGAGCTGGCTTTATCCCAGCTGCACTTCCTCGTCCTCTGGCAGCTTGCTAAAAAAAAATTGTTCGATCCCTAGTAATCAAATCATTGCTTCTATTAGCACCCTGAGATGCATCTCATCAAGCACTGGGAATTTATCCACCCTCAAACCCTCTAAAACAGGTAATAATTTAATACTAAAAAAATCTGCAAATCTAAAAAATAAATGCTGGAAGGACTTGACAATCAGTGGAAAAAGAAACAACATCGGAGATGGGAATAAGCTACAAATTCTTTTTCAACTGGTACAGGATGGGCCTGAGTCACACATTTCTGATTCTGCATGACCCGTGGTAGATACTATATCTGAGGGAATTGCCTGGAAATAATATCCAGACGATCTTTAAAAATTGTCATTGGTATTTAAAGTATTTTAGTAAATTTTAGGTGCATCACCTGGTAATAATTTATTTTTTAATCCTCTTGACCATACAAATTATATTTAATCTTTCAGTAAGTTTTTTCAGTGTTGCTGCAGTAAAATTTTCCCATCATGCTTTTAAAATTGTTTCCATTGCAATAAAGAATATTACAGTTCCATTAGCACTTTATCATTTAACAGAAGATTAATACAAGATGATAAATTAACAATGGGGTAAACAGACATTCAAAGCAGGGGACTAAAAGCTTGATGAGAGGTAGATTTTAATCCAGTTCTTGGAGAAGTTTTGTGAGGATTCTAGAGCCAAAGCTAGTGGGAGAAAGGAAGTCCAAACCATAAAAGGCTAAATTTAGTTCTCCAAGGGTTACAGAAGGGTTCCCTTCTAAGTGGAAACATGCCTCTTTCATGCAATTGGAAGTTATGATTGACTGGGCATCTGTGGACCTTATTGAAATGGAAGTATTTCCCGTGAATTCTTTGCTTTTTATACTTCAGAAAGGCTTCGCTTGGTGGAGTGGAACTTGTTTTCTCCTGGTCTTGTGGTGTTTTCCCTTTTTTTCTTAACGATGAAGCTAACATCATTTTTCAGCTTGTTTATGCAAGATTCAAGTTGATCCCCGAAATTCTTTATTCCCTGACTTTGCTTGTGCAGATACATCTGCAGTAATTCCATATCATTCTCGACCTACAAAGTACATATTATACACTAACTAAAATGGCACACAAGGAAATATACTGTCTGATAATGTTGAATTACCGGCCACAGCATTTTAAATGTTTATCACCACTCAATGCATTGCAGGTAAGAACTGCAGAGTGCAAAAAGACACAATTTCGGGCATTTGGTGTTAATTATTGTATGTAGCAGGTAATAGCAAGTGAATTTGGATGCAACATACCGGTGGTCGATGCTGCCTCAGTCCTGATATTTGGCTTTGCACCCTGTTCATGCTTTTATAAAATGTTTTAAGAGCCTTAGCAAAGTCAACTTCACAGCTGGCCTTCGATGTGCTCCTCCAACCAAAGAGTTGTGGATTCATTTGATGGAAGGGCTTCCCTCCGGATCTTGAGGCTAGAGATAAATCTAGGATTTCAGAAAGGAGCAATATTGGAACCCAGAATGAAGCATAGGGTGGTTTCCTGGACTGAATGCTATATTGACACCTAGACAATTTTTATTTTAGTGCAATTCTGGGTTTTGTTGGCTGAAACGCCTGTTAAAATATTCTCAGTGCAAGCAATATTAAATATAGAAACAGGTAGAAACAGCAAACATTAATAGTAGTTAAGGAACGTATCTGAACCTTGGATGCAGTTTTCCTTCAAGCCTGGCTCTCTTTACCAACTTGTGCACCTGCAAACTAATTATACAAGTTAGCAGGCAGCTGTTTCTAAGGTGACAATTAATATGTTTCAGGTCCAATTGGGGCATAAATATTATTAAGGACGATTGGGAATTGAAGTCAGAAAGTGCTTTTCACAAAAGATAGTGGTAATCTGGACTCTCAAAGCTTTTTGCATTGGGTAGAGTTAGTAAAGACCACCCACGCTCAAATTCACCTGGGGGCACAGCTCCTAGTGGCTAAGTGGGCTTTCTAATCCAATAATTTTAAATGTTCTGGCAATTAACTGCAGATTTTTACAGATATGTCAAAAATGTAATGCATTTGCTGCTAAGGGGACTGCAGTAAAACACCTGGTATCTGGAATTCAAGCAACCGATTTTATAAAAAGTAAATAAATAAGAATAAAATAATAGGTAAAAAAATAAACTTTTTAAATTGTAATAGTAAATATTCTTGCAGTAACAGAAAAACTTTTCGTGAAGATGGGAGCAGAGTGCCTTGGTTGTTCTTTGCTCGTAGCAACTGTTTGAATAAAGTGGTATCACCCAGGATGAAGAGCTGGTTGATGCCGCTTACCATTAGGATGATTCTCTTAAGTGTTCCCTTATTCCCTGCTGAGTCAGAGTTGCCCTGGTCAGAGGCTTTATCTGTAAACTTAAGGGAGGGGGTGTTAATTATCTATAATGTTGTTCATCTTTCGGGTGGCTCCGTGAAGGGGGAGGAACCTGCAGATGCAGCAACGGTTAAGTGTTTTCAAAGCATATGACTGAAAATAAAGTAAAATGCTTTATGTTCACTAGAAGTACAGCATTTTTGTCTTTTAAACTGTTTATTCTTAATGTAGGTGCATTAGTCATTGTAAAAGTAAGTCTCAAGCAACAGGAAAATATACCTTGATGAAGGACTCAAGCCTGAAATGTCAGTTATGTAATTTTGCCGTTGCTATATAAAGGACACTGTTTGAATGGCTGAGTTTCTCCAGCATTGTGTTTTTACTTTAGGAAAGTAAACTTTTCCGGCATCCCCATAAGTGCCAAATATCAGGGGTTTTTACTTTACAAGAACCTGTGGCCCATTGCTCCACAATGTTTTAAAATATTTTTATACACCCCTTTAGGCTGTAGCCTGCTGATGTCCATGATCTTAGATACAATGGTTCTACTGGAAGACTGGGCTGCCCAGGCAAAACGACTACAGTAAAATCCCCATTATCCAGAATTCAAGCAACCAGCTTGATGTTGCTTGGATTGGAGAAAGTGTCTCTTGAGGCAAGGTTAGCAGAGCTGGGGCTTTTCTCTTTGGAGCGAAGGATGAGAGGTGACTTAATAGAAGTCTACAAAATTATGAGAGGCACAGATAGGTTTCCCAGGGTGACAGCAGCAAATACTAGAGGACATCTGTATAAGGCGATGAGAGGAAAATTTGGTGGGGGGGGGGGGGAAAACACATCAGGATTGTTCTTTTTTAAAAAAAAGAGATAGGGGTGCCTGGAATACATTGCTCAGGGTGGTGGTGGTGGAAGCTGGTACAGTCGGGACATTTAAAAAAGCTCTTGGATAGGCACATGAATGCAATAAAAATAGAGGGTTACGGAAAGATTTAGATTGTTGAGTTGGTTTATAGAAGTTGGCACAACATTGTGGCCCAAGGGCCTGTAATGTTCTGAGTTCCATAACCTAACAGAATGACCAAACTGATTTCAGGGGTTGAATGGGTTAATCCTGATGCTGTCAAATTGAATCTTGGTCCTCTGTTTTATGTTAAACAAAGTTTAATCTTGTGTTAGATTTATTTGTACGAAATTAAATATTATACAAGATGACCCAAA
This sequence comes from Narcine bancroftii, assembly GCF_036971445.1. Taxonomy (NCBI): domain Eukaryota; kingdom Metazoa; phylum Chordata; class Chondrichthyes; order Torpediniformes; family Narcinidae; genus Narcine; species Narcine bancroftii. The sequence continues at coordinate 18,924,630 of NC_091472.1, forward strand.
TTACTTTGCATTAGATTGTTAGTTCTTCATTACCATCACTCATTTTGTTTATGGCGGTCTGCAGCATGACGTTGTCATTCCTGAGGGTTCGGTTGATATTTCTCAGCAGATCAGTCTCTTGCTCCAACTTTGATAATTTAATGTACAGTTCAGAGAACTGCTCATCTCCCTTGTCCTACAAATTGATTAAGAATTTTAGCTTTCAAACATAGCACAATGCATGTATATTATGTATCCTCTAGTCCAAACCATCTCTTTGGACCTTTGGAAACAAAGTGAGTTGTTTTATTTGGTTTGGTTTGCATAAAAACCAGAAAATTATTTCCATGCTATACTATTGGATACAACCTGTACAGCCTTTGTAACATTCTGATATTTAAAACAAAACAACATTTACTACTATGGTAGTAACATTGGGAGTAACGTTGCTTAACCAGCATTCTGGTTATAAAGGTTCTATTAGGCATTCCTAATTATTTAGTATCATTCAAAGTGCCCATCTTTGTCATCAACAAGTTAATTGTTACTGTTGATTACAAATTTCCACTAATCCACTCAGTGAAGTGATCATTACAAAATGGGAGCTACAAGTTCTCCACATTTCCCTTGTTTTTGTATCCCCTTCAAGGGGCAGTTTGAGAAACATCACATGATACTGAATGGAATTGTTCTGTGATCACTAGCTATTCTGCATTTAGAACAGAATAGTACAGCACAGGAACAAACCCTTCAGCTCATGATGTTTGCACCACTAGTATGCCAATCTAAACAAATCCCTATCGTTCTATTCCCTGAATAATCATGGGGATGTCTAAATGCTGCTTAAATATTGCCGACATTTCTGCTTCCACCACCTTCCCTGGTAGTGCACCCATCCACCTACCACTTTCTATGCCAAAAAAAACCTCAAATCTCCTTTAAACTTTTCCCCTTCTCATCTTAAACCTCTAATATTTGACGTTTTCACCCTGGAGAAAAAGACTGACCGTCCACCCTACCTATGCCTCTCATAATTTTATAAACTTCTTTCAGTTCAACCTCTGACACTGCAGTGAAAAAAAATCCAACTTTGTCCATCCACTCCATTTAGCCAATACTTTCTAATCCAGGCAACATGCCAGTGAATCTCTTCTGAACCCTCACCAAAGCCTCTACATCCTTCCTGTAATGCAGCAGCAGGAACTGCTCACCAATGTGATCCAACTAACGTTTTATTCAGATGAAATAGGACTTGCTAATTTTAATTTTCAAGGACGTGACACTCACGGTATGCCTTCTTTACCAACCTGTCCTCGTGTTGCCTTTTCAGGGAGCTACCCCAATATCCCTCTGCATAACCTCCATATCACCCTGTCATTTACTGTCTACTTTCCTCTTGCATTTGAACTCCCAAACTGTTCAAGCAGGTTAAATTCCATCTGCCTTTCCAACTGATCTATATTCTTCATTAGCCTCTCACAAACTGCAATTCCACCAAATAATATCACAACATTCACTCTGTTGAAAAAAAAGTGCCTTGTAAATCTCCTCTAGAAAATAAAATGACAGGAGCAGTTAGTTTACAAAAAACAAGCTGTAAATAAGAATACTTACCTCATCCTTATTGGAGAGTAGCTGTGATCCAACATAATCTATAATTATACTGCCTTTGTCGGTAACCTCAAAATTACCAGGAAAGACCATTTCTTCACAGCCTTCTGCACGGTAGAAGGAAAATCAGATCAAACCCACATTCGTTCTATCAAAAAAAATGTGCACATTAAAAGAAAAACAAACTGCAACCTCCTGCGTAATTAAATGGATTGCCTTACCCAGTGGTACTTGAACCAGATTAACATAGATTCGGAACTTTCACTAGCCTTTTGTGAACTATTCTGGAGAGTCTTTCAGGCTTGCATTTTAGCAAGTGGGCTAGTCATAAGGGTGAAAAGACAAGGTCCACTTAAAATGTCAAAAAAAAACAAAGCAAAACTGCAGATGCTGGAAATCTTCCGATGAGAGGTCTGACAATCCCTCTCCACAGATTATCAGTAGTATTCGTTGTTTTGTGGCAGCAGAATGCAAACATTTATAAACTACCTGACAAAATAAATAAAAATTTTGCAAGAAAAAGCCAAAGGTAGTGTCTGTGGTTCATTGTTCATTCAGGAATTTGGTGGCGGAGGGGAAGAAGCTGCCCTTGTGCTGCTGAGTGCTTGTCTTCAGGCTCCTGTACTTCTCTCCTGCCCAATGGTAGCCTAGCCTGGGTGATGTGGGGCGGCGGGGGGGGGGGGGGAGGGGTCCTTGAGGATAGAGGCTGCTTTCTTAAGATACTGCCTCTTGTAAATGTCCTTGATGGAATGAAGACAGGTGCCTGTGATGTCACATACCAAGTTAACAACCCTCTAGAGTTTTTTTTTGTCCTGAGTGATGACATCTCCATATCAGACAGTGATGCAACCAGCTAGAATAAAACTTGGAAAACTTGCCGCACAACACAGACCCTTCGGCCCACCAAATTGTGCCAAACCTTAGAAAAATAGAGGGCTAAGGGAAAGCCGAGTAATTTCCAAGCACCATGATTCTATCCAAAAGTCTCTTAAAGAACCCTAACATATCCACCTCCACCACCTTTGCTGGCAGCCCATTCCACACCCCCACTACTCAGCATAAAACAAACTTGCCACTGACATCTCCTCTGTACCTACTTCCTAGCACCTTAAATCAGTGTTCTTTTGTGGCAATCGTTTCAGCCCTGGGAAAAATCCTCTATTTACACGATCAATGCCTCTCATCACCTTTTTCACCACTATCAGGTTATCTCTCAACCTCCACTTCTCCAAGGAGAAAAGGCTGAGTTCACTCAACCTGTTTTCATAGGGCGTGCTCCCTAAACCAGGCAACATCCTTGTAAATCTCCTCTGCCCCCTTTCTATGGTTTCCACATCCTTCTGGTAGTGAGATGACCAGAACTGAGCACAGTATTCCAAGTGGGGTTTGACCAGGGTCCTATATAGCCGCAACATTACCTCTCGGCTCCTAAATTCAATTCTATGATTAATGAAGGCTAATACACCAAATGTTGTCTTAACCACAGAATCAACCTGCACAGCTGCTTTGGCCTCCAATGGAGTCAGACCCCAAGATTCCCCTAATCTTCCACACTGCCAATAGTCTTACTACTAATACTATATTCTCCCATCATATATGACCTATCAAAATGAACTACTTCACACATCTGCCACTTCTCAGCCCAGTTTTGCATCCTATCAATGTCCTGCTGTAACCTCTGACAGCCCTCCACACTATTCACAATACCCGCAACCTTTGTGACATGCTAACCCATCCTTCTACTTCCAAATCACCAAGAGTACGAGTCCCAGAACAGATCCCTGAGGAACACCACTGGTCACCGACCTCCATGCAGAATATGACCCATCTACAACCACTCTTTGCCTTCTGTGGGCAAACCAGTCCGGATCCAGAAAACAATGTTCCCTTCAATTCCATGCCTCAATAAGCCTTGCATGTCACATCTTATCAAATCCCTTGCTGAAATCCATATCTTCTTTGGCTTGGCTTCGCGGACGAAGATTTATGGAGGGGGTAAAAAGTCCACGTCAGCTGTAGGCTCGTTTGTGGCTGACAAGTCCGATGCGGGACAGGCAGACACGATTGCAGCGGTTGCAAGGGAAAATTGGTTGGTTGGGGTTGGGTGTTGGGTTTTTCCTCCTTTGCCTTTTGTCAGTGAGGTGGGCTCTGCGGTCTTCTTCAAAGGAGGTTGCTGCCCGCCAAACTGTGAGGCGCCAAGATGCACGGTTTGAGGCGTTATCAGCCCACTGGCGGTGGTCAATGTGGCAGGCACCAAGAGATTTCTTTAGGCAGTCCTTGTACCTTTTCTTTGGTGCACCTCTGTCACGGTGGCCAGTGGAGAGCTCGCCATATAATACGATCTTGGGAAGGCGATGGTCCTCCATTCTGGAGACGTGACCCATCCAGCGCAGCTGGATCTTCATAAGCGTGGACTCGATGCTGTCGACCTCTGCCATCTCGAGTACTTCGACGTTAGGGGTGTAAGCGCTCCAATGGATGTTGAGGATGGAGCGGAGACAACGCTGGTGGAAGCGTTCTAGGAGCCGTAGGTGGTGCCGGTAGAGGACCCATGATTCGGAGCCGAACAGGAGTGTGGGTATGACAACGGCTCTGTATACGCTTATCTTTGTGAGGTTTTTCAGTTGGTTGTTTTTCCAGACTCTTTTGTGTAGTCTTCCAAAGGCGCTATTTGCCTTGGCGAGTCTGTTGTCTATCTCATTGTCGATCCTTGCATCTGATGAAATGGTGCAGCCGAGATAGGTAAACTGGTTGACCGTTTTGAGTTTTGTGTGCCCGATGGAGATGTGGGGGGGCTGGTAGTCATGGTGGGGAGCTGGCTGATGGAGGACCTCAGTTTTCTTCAGGCTGACTTCCAGGCCAAACATTTTGGCAGTTTCCGCAAAGCAGGACGTCAAGCGCTGAAGAGCTGGCTCTGAATGGGCAACTAAAGCGGCATCATCTGCAAAGAGTAGTTCACGGACAAGTTTCTCTTGTGTCTTGGTGTGAGCTTGCAGGCGCCTCAGATTGAAGAGACTGCCATCCGTGCGGTACCGGATGTAAACAGCGTCTTCATTGTTGGGGTCTTTCATGGCTTGGTTCAGCATCATGCTGAAGAAGATTGAAAAGAGGGTTGGTGCCAGAACACAGCCTTGCTTCACGCCATTGAGACGGGTTCAGAGAGCTCATTGCTGTATCTGACCCGACCTTGTTGGTTTTCGTGCAGTTGGATAATCATGTTGAGGAACATCAATGTCGCATCCTCCAAAAATTCAATCAGGTTTGTAAGGCACAACCTGCCCTTGAATAGTCATGTTGACTATTCCTAATCATATACCTCTCCAAATATTCAGAAATCCAGGCTCCTGTGATCTCCATCAACTTACCAACTACTGAAGTAAGACTCACTGGTCTATAATTTCCTGGGCTATCTACTCCCTTTCTTGAAAGAAGGAACAACATCTGCAATCCTCCGGTTTCTCTCTCATCCCAATTGATGATTCAAAGATCATCACCAGAGGTTCAGCTATCTCCACAGTAGCCTGGGGTACATCCCATCTGGTCCCGGTGACTTATCCAACTTGATGCTTTCCAAAAGCTCCAACACATTCCTTTCTCTTAAGATCTACATGCTCAAGCTTTTCAGTCTGCTGCATGTCATCACTATAATCGCCAAGATCCTTTTCCATAGTGAATACATTAAGTACCTCTGCTATTTCCTCTGGTTCCATATGCACTTTCTCACTGTCACACTTGATAGGTCCTATTCTTTCACATCTTAACCTCTTGCTCTTCACATAGTTGTAGAATGACGAGGCCTTCTCATGGCCCCTTCTGGCTCTCCTAATTTACTTTTTAAGCTCCTTCCTGTTAACCTTATAATCTTCGAGGTTTCTAACATTACCTAGCTCTTGGAACCTTTTGTAAGTTTTCCTTCTTGACCAAATTTTTTACAGCCTTTGTACACCATGGTCCCTGTACTCTACTTCCCCTGTCTCATTGGAAGAACTTATGAAGGACTTAACACAAATATCCCTTGAACATTTGCCACATTTCTAATGTACTTTTCCCTGAGAAAATCTGTTTCCAATTTATGCCTGATAGCCTCATAATGCCCCTTACTCCATTTAAATATTTTTGTAACTTGTCTGTTCCTATCTATTATAAAGGAGAAAGAATTATGATCACCATCTCCAAAATGCTGTTCCACCTGACCAGGTTCATTTCCCAATACCAAATCAAGTACAGACTCTCCTCTTATAGGCTAATATACATATTGTGTAAAGAAATGTTCCTGAAGATACTTAACAGACTCCACACCATCTAAACCCCTTGCTCTATGGAGATGCCAATCGCTATTTGGGAAGTTAAAACCCCCCCCATCACGATAACATTATTAAACCTTTCCAGGATCTGTTTCCCTATCTGCTTCTCAATATCCCTGTTCCTATTGGGCAGCCTATAAAAAACACCAAGTAATGTTATTGACCCCTTCCTGTTCCTAACCTCCACCCACAGAGACTCCGTAGACAATCCCTCCATGATGTCCACCTTTTTTCCAGCCATGACACTATCTCTCATCCACAGGGCCATGCCCCCACCTCTTTTCCCTCCCTCCGTCCTTTCTGAAACATCTAAAACCCGGCACTTGATGTAACCACTCCTGTTCCTGAGCCCCCCAAGTCTCTGTAATGGCCACTACATCATAGCTCCAAGTACTGATCCACATTAAGCTCATCTGCTTTGTTCACAATACTCCTTGTGTTAAAATAGACACATTTAAACCATCTGTCTGAGTGCGTCCTTGCTCTATCACCCGACTATCCTCCTTCACACACGGTCTCCATGAGGTATCCTCCTCTTCCCCAGTCGCTTCAGTTGGTTCCAATCCCCCCCCCAAAGATTCTAGTTTAAAGTCTTCCCAGTAGCCTTAGTCAACCTCCCGCCAGGATATTGGTCCCCCTGGGATTCAAGTGCAACCTGTCCTTTTTGTACAGCTCCCACCTACCCCAAAAGAGGTCCCAATTATCCAGAAATCTGAATCCCTGGCCCCTGCTCCAATCCCTCAGCCACGCATTTATCCTCCACCTCATTCTATTCCTATACTCACTGTCTTTTGGCACAGGCAATAATCCAGAGGTAACTACCTTTGTGGTTCTGCTTCTCAACTCCCCATCATCTTTTTTCAGGATCTCTTCCCTTTTTCTACCTATGCCATTGGTACCACTATGCATCACAACCTCTGGCTGTTCTCCCACCCACAGCAGGATATCTTGGATGTGATCTGAAACATCTCGGACCCTCATATTTGAAACTGCCAGTGACTGCTGAATGAGCTCAATGGAAGAGAAGCCACAATGAAAAGTATTATTGAGAAGTGAATTGGATTGCTGTAATTACAATGTCCTTTCTGACTCAGACTGTTGAATATTGGAGGTTGAGGACAATTGGAAGGAGTGGGAAACAAGAGCCTTGTGATTGGAATGTCATTTTAACATTTTAAAAATACTTGGGATATTGCTCCATTGGCTGCCGAGTTCTCAAAACGATGTCATAATCATATGGTGTAAAGACAGCTCCTTTGCTTCAACCACTCATTTACAGTAACCCTGTAAATATAGTAAACTTGTCTTTTTTGCCCATCATTCCACACATCTTTGGGATGTGGGAGCACCCATTAGAAACTCCTGCAGTTCCAGGGAGAATATACAAACTCCACACAGGGAGCACTGGAGACCAGGATTGAACACAGGTTACACCCATGTTCAATGACACCCATGTTCAATGACTCATCCCTTCAATCTTTAACTGCAACAAAGAATATTAGTATTAGTTGCTCATTTGGAGAGAGGGAAGGCTACTGGAGGCAAAATTTCCAGCCTTAATTCATTCTTTCTTGTGTGAAATGATTTGCCTCCAGTAGGTTTCCCTCTGCCCATAATAAAATGTAAAAGTGAACAGATTCATTATTACCTTGGAGACCCCACAGATCCAGAACCAGGGCATGATTTTGCAGATAGTTCAATAACTCCTGTGATACACATTTGACTGCGAACTGCATTGTGTGATCTACTTTTGCATTTACTGTGTTCCAGACAGGTTCCGAGTGGAAAAGGTACGGATGATTCAGTACACGATATCTGAAGGGATTAGAATGCAGTTGGTCTTTTCTTTACCTTGGATCAGCAGATCTTCATTTTATTACATAAATAGTGAACACAGCTTTAGAAATGCATAGATATTGATAATTCTACATCAGACTTAATTTGTAAACATGGAATCTTGTAAAAAAGGGCAAAGGTTTCAGATACCTTTTTTTGGTGTTCATGACAAAGCAAAAAGCAGTGCAGAATTTTAAATATACAACAGTAGTTATTCAGAGACTATCAAACCATTCAGTTACTCTTCAGGCTATGCAAAAATCACACAGAATGTGAAGTACAAAAACAGTTAGTGCTGGGATTTATATTCCATGCAAAGCCCCCCTGTCATCTATTAACATAGTTTTCTCATATTATTCCACGTATGAACCAAGCCCTTCCTTAGAACTTCTCCACTTAACCACATAAAGAGCCCATTCAATTCAGAGAACTGGTGTTCAGGATTCTCCTTGTGCTGAAGTCTGCATTTTAAGTTTAAATAGCACAATATTTTCCAGCATATTCTATTCTGTTCAGACCCTCAAATTCCCCCCAGGGTCAAGAGAAACAGGATTCATCTTATGAGTTAGCTGCTCCTTGCTAGGTACAAGAGTTTTTAAAAAAAGGTTTCATTAGGTTTAGTTCAAACATGTTATGAATGAATATTGTTGAAATGAATAAAATTATTAGATGTTCACTGTGAACACAGGTTCCCAAGAATGTAAGGCTAATGCATGTTAATGAAAAGTTTATCACTGGTGTCATTTTTAACTAAGTTTGGATACCCGACTATGGAATTTAGAATCTATGATGCAAGGGTTCCCTCAGGTCTCACATATTTATTAACAAAAATAACTCCCCCTCCCCCTGGGTCTATTGTGACAACAGGACTACAAACAGGCTGGTTCTGTCTCAAAGTACCAGAATCCAAAGTGGAAGTGATGGAAGTTGGCGATTTTTGTCTTTCTTTTAGTTGGGCAATCTGTCAAAATCATTATTTATTCAAAACATACAGATTTTCCCAGAGCGAAGTCCATATAAGATTGATTCCATGTTTTCACCAAACTCGTACATTTTTGTCTGTATGCTTCTGGTACCAGCTCATAAGCTTTCAATACTGCTTGTTTAACAGTATCATAATTTGCCACTTGCTCTGTTGTCAAGCTAGAGGATGCAACTTGTGCTTTTCCCTTCCATACACTTTGGAGCATAAGAGGCCATTTTTCTTTTGGTCATCTTGGGCTCTCTGAATCTATATCTCCCTCATCAAAAGGAGGAACTAGATTCACCTCTCTCCTAGCCAAAAACCTCTGCCCAGGAGTTACAGCCTCAATTCTCTTACATCCCTCCATCTCAATTTTTATCTTTTCTAATTGAAACCGTTTGTCCCTTTCAATCTTTTCCAAGTCATATTTTCTTCATCTTTCATCATCTCCCTTCCATTTTTCAGCTCCCTCTGCCTCATATTGTTGGCTCTGCAACTCAAATTCCATTTTTCTCTCTTTCTTCCACCCTTAATTTCTCCAACTCCAATTGCAATTCAACAGATCTATCCTTTGGAAATTTTTCTAAGTCTTTCTCAACAAATTCTCCCTCATCTATATAATATTTCACTATAATCCTCTGGATTTGTATTATCCTCATCCAATGCTTGACTTCAGTCAGCTTTAATGCCTTAGAAATAACCATCAGTTCTTCTTTTCTCTTGCTCTTCAGCTCTGGAGGTGATGGTTGTGACAAAAATGTATCATCATCCATTGCTGCTGTTTTTCCACACACAAGCTTCAAATTAGCTTGAAAAAAAATAAACCAATTAACTAATAAATCAAAAAAACTCCAATTTTAAAATCAAAAGGACAATCCCCCATAAAATGTTACGAGCCTAGAGGACCCCAAAACCCAGCAGCAATAGATATTCATAACAACAAATGGTTACTTAAAAAAGTTGCTTTTAATTATCTTTAAACATGAAAATAGAATCACACTTTAACAACTCTAATTCTAAGCGCACGTGTGTGTAAGTTCAGAAAAGTTCTTTGGTTCACAGTCTAATCTCACTTCTCATTCCTCCAAGTTCACGGGTTGTAGGCAATTTTTATACTGTGCACAGAATTTAACATTTATAAAGTTCACCAGGCTTTGATGCTTGAAAGGTAAATGGTTATCGCTCAGGAAGGTTTTTGTCGGTTTTCAGAGAGAGATTTGTTGTTCCAGGACAACCACAACTGATGTACTTCCATCAGCCACTCCAGGGATTTGCTAACGAAATTTGCCTCTTCAAGGTTCTCGAGATGTTAACCTCTTTGTTTCAGGTCACCACAGAGTGAAACAGAGAGAGAAAACCTGTTTGACTCTCTCTGCTTGCAAAACCATATAACCCTCTTACTCTCTCTTTCAGAGAGCAGTGGCTCAAAAATGCTTTTTCATCTGTTGCCTTTTGTAAACAACAATCAAAGCTCTTGCAAAAGCTGTGAGGTCTCGATATGTCTAGCATGGGGCAGAGCTCCAGTATTTCAAATAAGATCTGTTTTAATGTGTTTGTATGTAACGCATTCTAACAAACCTTTCCAAATTTATCTCCCAAAAACATATTTATATACTTTGACACAGTATCATTACAAGCCATTGGTTAGTCCTCTCCTGGAGGACTGCACAGTTTTGGTCTTTCTTTTGCAAAAAAAAGGGTGGTGCTGACATTGGAGCCAGTGCAGAGAAGTTTCACTGGATAGGTCCCTGGAGTTTTGGGGTTGAAGGTGTGCAAAGCTGTTGGGCCTGTACTAATGGAGTATCAAAAGATTCTGAGGTGGTTTAATAGGGTGGAATTCAGTGAAGGTATCTGGAACTATTAGTTGCACCATTTCAAATGGAGAGGAAGATCATTCTTCCCTCACCTTTGGTGAATCTTTGGAATTATCAACTCTTGAGAGCTGTGGAGGTAGAGACATTCAATATATTCATAGTAATAATTATCAATATTTGAACTACAAGGGATTCAAAGAGTCTGGGGAGAAAATAGGCAAGTGGTATTGAAGCCAAGATTGGGTCAGCCATGACGCCACCGTGTAGTGGAGCAGAATTGAGGGACAACCCTGCTCCTGCTTTCTTACGTAGGTTAACATACAGTTTGTACTTAACCTCTTCACACACTATGGTGAACTAGATCCCCAGGGCTGTGGTAGAGGTCAATAGCATCAACAAATTTAAGACGAATATTTCTTGCAGAAAAAGTGAAGGGATAGATTCAGACTTCAGAACATTGCAGTGGACAGGACTGGTGATCATAGAGTTATTTGTTACAGAAACAGGCCATTTGGACAACTGAGCACCTGTTTACACAAATCATTCACAATCTCATTTTATTCTCCCCATAAATTCATCAACTTTCCCCAGATTCTACCATTCTAGAGTTAGTTTGCAGTGGAAAATTAACCTATTGACCAGCATGGGTTTGGGATGTGGAGCAGGCAAGACGGAACCAGGCTCTCACAGGAAGCCCAAGCAGTCACAGAGAATGTGCAGACTTTAGCACCAGTGGTCAGGCTTGAATTTGGGTTGCAGAAGCTGTGAAGCAGCCACTCTACTAGCTGCTCCTTTTCCTGCCAATTCCCTGGTTCACAGAGGACCTACAGAGTGTTTCATGCATATTGAAGCTGCAATCAAAATGTTTAAGAAAAATAATTTCTTACGAAATCTGAATTCCTCTCTTGATGTTTTCCTTCAGCCATTTAATCCCCAGGCATCGAGTTATCTGAACTTGAAAATCTAGCCTGTGTCCCACTAATTCTGTGGGGTCAATAAGAATCTCCTTTTCACCCAGAGGTCTGCAAAACAGAAGAACCTATTCACTCAAAATTCTTGAAACATATTTAATCAGGTACAGGTAGCAATGAGTAATTCTAAGAGCAATATAGTGTCCCTAGACCCGATTCATGCAATCTGCTCAGCGTACACTGGCATGGCAAAATGAGATGGCATGTTTACATTTCAATCAAAACTGCTGATCAAATTTTAAATGGGCTGGACCTGGCTTGCTGACCAGTCTCCACCAAACCTGTGTGTCTGACTACCCTCAATTCATCTGGATTTGGAAGCTCCCGATTCCCCCTCTCCCCAAGAGGTTCATTCCTGTTAAAGGATTCTGATGTGGAAAACAGTGTTCCTCTTTTCAGTATTCTTTTTGTTCCAGCAGACATTTTAAAAAGGAAAATACCAGTCTCTTCTGAAACTTACTGTCCACTTGGGTTGCATGGCACCAGGTTCATCTGTAAAATGGCCTCCTCTTTGCCCTGGGAGTTACGAAACTCTACATGTTCCTCCAACACAATGCAGTAGCTCAGAGACTGAAGCCAGACATAAGCAGAACCTAAATGAACTGCTTCAATAGGATCCCAGAATGGATCATTCTCTCTATCCTCGGATATATTCTGCCCATCAACAAAGCGCTGATAGACATCTTCCATTATGAACTTCCTGTTCACGAACTTGGCCTTTGACCAGACCCATATCTGTTACAATGAACAACAATTGGCATCAGTCCTTTTAAGACACAACTCACAAGAGAATGCATGATAATTGGACAAATTCTTTTGATAACTGAGGAAAAGAAAACAAGAGCAGAGAAGCCATGGTCAAACTTTGTAAAACATTGGTTTGGGTACTGTTAGGTCTGCTTTGTTCATGAATGAGTGAGACAAACACCAGGCTGAGTCAAAATCAGGGTTCTTTGTTCTTTATTACCGGATTGTAACACTTGCGACCAACCATGTTAGTCGGAGAATGCATTCTGCCGTTATCAGCAAAATGGTGATTTTTTATGCCCTTGGATATGTGCTTAGAACATCATCATATCATTACTTGTCCAATGACTAAAACTGTTGCTATCCTTTCCCTGCTAGCTTCCTGCCTCTCAATCCATCAATGTCTCTCTTATCTTGTAAGTACAAGGATGCATTCACATCTTGTTACAGCCCTGTACATTCCCATCTCATGATGTTTTACCTAACAGGAGTACAAGGACACCTCCCCTTCTTGTTACAGCCCTGTACCGGGTAACTCCCTACACATTCCCATCTCATGATGTTTTACCTTACAGTACAGATAGCCTATGGTGTACGGTTCCAGTCATCTGTGACTGAAAGGGTGAGATCACAGCCCCAGCGACCCAAGTTCAATCCTGACCTCTGATGATCCAGCTCCCACAAGGCTCTGGGGTAGAAAGTTCTGGAGATTCACCACTTCTATGAGAATACCTGCATATGAATCACATAATCCAAGAAAAGTGCGGCACAGAAGAAAGTCATTCAGCTCATTCTGTCCATGTTGCCCAAATACTGTGCTATTCAAACCACAATCCAGTTCTTGAGGCTTTGTAGTTAATAGCACATCAGATATTCACCGAGATAATTTCCAGACATAACGATGTGTCTGCCTTGAACATTGTCAATATTGGGGGAGGGGGGGGGGACAATTCTTCAATTCCATTTTTATCCTTCAATCCAACCATATTCCCAGCTACTGAGCTTGAAGAGAAAGAGGTGATTTTTATTCTTCGTGACTTAATATATTAAATAAACACCTCAATCAACCCTATTTTGCTCCTGATCCAATCGTTTAGCAAAATTTTCACTGCCATCTGACATTCCAGTAAATCCTCTGTGCAGGTAGGTAAGTTTTCAAAAGACAGGGGATCTGAGGCTATGGGAACTGGCAAGGAAATTGATCGGACTGATAAGATTCACCCAGATATAAAGTAGTATATCTTTCTGCCTTGTAGCACGAACTACTCAAAATTGGAAGAGTGGAGACTGATCAAATTGAATGAAAAGCAATTCTCATTGATGGCTGTAGAAAAAACTTTTCTGCACCCGCCAAAGTGCTCAACTCCCTTAACAGCCAATGGCATCAAAGCAGGAAGCCCCATTTTCAATTTGGAAGGTGCAGAAAAACAAGGGGAAGGTCTGAAGAGGAGTCAGATGTTGAGCTTCAGAGTATTAAGTGAATGACTTCCTTCCCACCTGTCCTGGGTAAACGTACCTCTCACTTTGTTCGTTTTAGATTCGTCACAGTGTTTGAGCTACCGAAAGAAAATAGACGCACACGCCGAGAGCACTTAAGTTTATACAATTCTTTATTACAAATTCTAAAGCTGATATCAAACTACCATACGCAAGCCCTTCCCAATTATACATCAATGCCTGGACTGGTCCAAACTGCCGAGGAGAGGCAACGACTGCACACTTGTAGTAGGTTGTCGGGGCGCCAGTAGCAGCTTCTCCACCTCCCCTGACTGGGACGTTGGCTGGACTCTAGAAGTTCATCTTTTTGCTGAGAGATGTTGCCACCTCTCGGAGAGTCTCAAACTTCAGCAGCGGGACCATAGCTTATATTACCCAAAAACTGCTTACCCAAGCACTTATTCCCAGCTCAAAAAGGAAGGTGAGCGAGCAAGCTAGCATGCCGAGGCTTCTATCGAATAACACAACTTTCTAGCTTATCACTTTGAATACAATGGTTTATTTTGCTTCAAGGTTAGGTCGCTATCTGACAGTCTGTGACCAATATACTAACAAGCAGTAAGATTAAACGTTCTTGGCACACAGATGTCTTTTTGTCAGATAACTGTATCTCTGGGCCCCATGGTCTAATTTAGCTTATGTCTGCTGAGTCTCAAAGCAGGTTACTGATTCTCAGCCTTGCAGAAGCAAAAGCATGGTTTAAATCCCCCAATACACCACCTGATCGGTTACTTTGTTTGTCACCTTCACCATCACTTCCTTCGTCAGGTCAGAGCCTCTGGAGTCTGTTAGCGCCAAGTTTTTCACTTCCAGATCAAAACTGAAATCCTGTTTTTGTAAAATTAAAATAATTGTCCAAGTATCAAAAATAAAATTCCACTCCAATGTTTTCAACAAATCCAAGACCCAACAGTCTTGAGAGCATAACCTCAGTTGATCCTTCAGCACAGCACTGACAAAACATTAGATTGAGCACCATTTGGCCCTCCTGCTAACACAGACATTCTCTGCCATCATTTGGTGTCCCAAACCCAGAAAGTCAAATATATTTATTTGCTGTTCATGGAATTTTAACATGGAGAAATTGCATCAAAAAGGGTAGGATATTGGAGGTATTACTTAATGGAGGTTCTTCCAGTGTTGAACCAATGGAGATAGTGAAGTTTTCCAATATTTTTCTTATTTTAAATAATAGGGGAATTATGGGTCTGGGAAAAAAGTTGGGGAAGTGGAGCTGAATCCATCGATAGATCTATTCCTATTTCTTACTGCCTGCCTGAATGAAGAGTAGAGATTGCTGCAAGGGAGAAAAATGGAGCGATTACCTTATGCAAGTCTCCACTGATCTGGTTCGCTTCCACCACCATTGGTTTCACTCGGATGTAATCATACAAGACAGCAAGCACACTTGGGTCGACACTCCTGTTGTTCCTACCCATGTGACCTGATCAATGGATAGATAGCAAGGAACTCATTAAAGCCTCAAAATTCATTGTTTAATAATCCATCAAAAGGTGGCCTCTGTGTCACTTTTACCAGGTCTAAAGCAATAATGTACATTCATTCAAAACCAATGAAGGAGGGTAGCCAACGACTGCAGTATTTCAATGAAATTTAAAGTCCAAGTTGGATTGGTATATTGTCAGGATCTGCAACTCAGTAGCAGTGTTCAATGGATTAATTGCCAAAAATACTGATACAGCCTGAAAATCATGTTTAACCACCAAAATCATAGAATTTTTAAAGAATTACCATACAGCTGATCAAAAATTAAGATAAACAATAGGCAATAGGAGCTGGAGTAGGCCCTTCGGCCCATTGAGCCAGCACTGCCATTTTACAGATCATGGCTGATCACTACCATCAGTACCCCTTTCCAGCCTTATCCCCATAACCCTTAACTCCTTTGCCCACTAGAGTCTTATCTAACTCTCTTTTGAACATAATCAGCGAATCTGCCTCTACCACCCTCTATGGCAGAGCATTCCACAGATTCACACTTCTCTGGGTAAAAAAATGTTTTCTCATCTCCGTCCTAAAGGGCCTACCCTGTATTCTTAAACTATGCCCTCTAGTCCTCGTCTCCCCCATCATTGGGAACAAGTAATCCGACTTCACCCTGTCTATCCCCCTGATGATTTTGTATACCTCAATCATGTCCTCCCTCATCCTTCTAAACTCCATCGGTTACAAGTCAGTTTTTCTATGTCCATGTTACTTCCATTTCTCAGTCTTAAAAGTGCTCATCTAAACATGATGAGGGTTTCTATCTCCACCACCCTCTCAAATAGCACGTTCCAGAGCCCCACTATACTTCGGGTGAAAGATTTTCTTCAACTCCTTTTCCATTTCTTTCCTGATTGAAATTAAGCTGACATCTCCATACTATTGATCCAAGAAAAACAAGTTAGCCCATCGACTGCATGGACACTTCCCACTGCCTTGGGAAAGCTGCCAACATATTGAAGAACCCATCCCACCACACGCTTCACCTCCTTGTGGCAGGCAATAGATCCACGAGGTTGATACTATGAACTGCCATGTTCAAAGACCATTCCTTTCCTGCAGTCAAGACTCTTGAACGGATCTCTGATATCCCAGCACTTTTCCTTATATCCTATGCTTTGCCCTTGTAATACTGAACTCTGCAATATACAACAGCACCACACATTAATCTGCACTCTTGTTTCATTGTTTGCCCTACTTAATTATGGGTTAATTTGCTTAGATTACATGCAAAAAAAACGGAAGTCTTAGGATTACCCAGATGATTGTGTCTGGACTCAATGGGCCAAATGGCCTACTGTGTAATAATAAATGAGAGGGTTACCAAGAATCAACCAAATATTATTGGACAGCAGTTTAGATCAGGAGCAGGTTATTTACATTAGCAAACACTATAACCATATAACCATTTACGGAGCGGAAACAGGCCATGTTGGCCTTTCAAGTCCGCACCGGTTCACTGATTTTGTGCGCCCTCTTCAGGCATTGGTGATTTTAAGTGGAGTGTATCTTTGAGAATTTTAACATCTATCCATAGGTTCTCTGTACTTTGGATGTGAAATCTCATATTAAAATATTCAAAAACATTGGCTGGGAGAAGCCAGTGAGTGGCTGTGGACAATTACTTCTCAGACTGGAGGCCTTGGACTAGTGGTGTGCTGCAGGGATCGGTGCTGGGACCAGCGTAGCTTGTCATCTAGATCCACAATCTGGACAACAGTGTGGTGATTGGATCAGCAAGTTTGCAGACAATACTCAGATCAGCAAGGAAGGTTTTCAAAGCTTGCAGAGGGATCTGGACCAGCTGGAATAAACAGCAGATGGAATTTAACATGAACAACTGTGAGGTGTTGCGTTTTGAAGGACAAACCATGAAAAGATGGTGAACGGGTATTCGGGCACTAGTTGGTGGTTTAAGACAATTCAAAAGGTCTCGTAACAGTGTTTCCAATGCCAGCTCACACATCATCTGGTTTTTATTAAGGTCACCATACATTATTATTATTAGACATACAATTCTTTACATTGCTTACCCAAAGCTTCTCTGTCAAAGCCTTCAACTTTTGCCAGCTCTGACTGGAAGAAATCATAATCGTATTTGCTCAAGTCCTCATTATTGCGTTCGCTTGGATATCCCACGTAAAGATAAGTGCTGTTGGATCCCAGAATAAGTCTGTCCTGAAACAAATTATACAAAAAAAATTGGTCTTTTTAAAATTGTCTTTATTTTCTGATTACAAAACGATTTAATCTCATCTGTACAGCTGGTGTAAGGGATCAGTGAACATTACAACGTGAAAGCATTAGTTGTTTGGTAGAATATTACAAAATGCCTTGCATTTCCACAATGGGAACACAGAGTATTGCTTCACCTAGAATTTTTAAATAAAAAAAAAATTAAATATACAGTTTCAGGAAAAAAATCTAAATTTGTTAATCTATTAGTTGCCAAGATACTGGAAATGAGAAAGAAGTCAGCGAGGGGACTTCAGATACATCCCCTGTATACAATTCATATTAAATTTATCTTCTTGTAGTTCTATTTGATCTCAGGATCTTGATTCCCATTTAGTGAGGAACAGGCTTAAATAATTTAATTTGTGCTCAGTGAGATCAATACTATGGTTTCTGAAAACACCTGTGCACAAGTGTACAGTCAAATGCAGACTATTTTACAAAACAAGACCCTAAGACAATAGGAGCTGAAATAGGCTGTCTAGTCTGTCATGAGCTGATCCATTTTCCTTCTCAGGCCCACTGTCCACTCTTCTCCCCATAACCTTTGATATCCTGGCTGAGCAATATCCTATCAATCTCTGTGAAAAATACACCAAATAACTTAGGGTTCACAACCGCCTGTGCAACAAATTCCACAAATTTACCACCCTCTGCCTCAATCCTGTGCCCTTTTGTCTTGGACTCTCCCACCTTTCTACATCTACTCTGTCCATGCCTTTCAACATTCAAAATGTTTCAATGAAATCCCTCCTCAATCTCCTAAATTTCAATGAGTAGAGGCCAAGAACTGACAAAAGCTCCTCAAATTATAACCATTTCATTTCCAGAATCATCCTTGTGACCATCCTCTGAACCCTCTCCAATGTTAGCACATCCTTTCTTAAATGAGCCCAAAACTGGTCGCAATACTCCCAAGTGAGGTCGCACCAGTGCCTTATAAAGGCTGGACACATTTCTGCTCATATATTTTATTCTTCATGAAATGAATGCCAGCAAAGCATTTGCCTTCTTCACCACCGACTCAACATGCAAGTTTACCTTCATGCTATCCTTAATGAGGATTCCCAGGTCTTTTTGTCACTAGGTATTTTCAGTTTTCTCCCCATTTAGAAAATAGTTTGCCAGTTTACTTTTTTTGGCTTAATTCATTGGAATATCTCACGATGATAACACTCTTTCTCAATCGAGCCATGCTTATATGGTGTTTGGTCAATTAGTGTTTCAGTACAAATTGTTTTATACTCTGAGATGGTGTAAGAATGGGCAAAATACACAGAGACCATATCCAGCACAGAACAGGCCAGTTCGGCCCTACTAGTCCATGCCGTAACAAATCCCCACCCTCCTAGTCCCACTGACCAGCACCCGGTCCATACCCCTCCAGTCCTCTCCTCTCCATGTAACTCTCCAGTCTTTCCTTAAATGTAACCAATGATCCCGCCTCGACCACGTCTGCCGGAAGCTCATTCCACATCCCTACCACCCTTTGCGTAAAGAAATTTCCCCTCATGTTCCCCTTATAATTTTCCCCCTTCAATCTTCAACCATGCCCTCTAGTTTGAATCTCCCCCACTCTTAATTGAAAAAGCCTATCCACATTGACTCTGTCTGTCCCTTTTAAAATCTTAAACACCTCTATCAAGTCCCCCCTCAATCTTCTACGTTCCAGAGAAAAAAGCCCCAGTCTGCATAACCTTTCCCTGTAACTCAAACCTTGAAATCCTGTCTCTTCTTTTACTGTTTATGCTCAGAAGGAAATGTCTCCATCTCGGGAGACATACTCTCGACAGACACCTACATACTCACCAAGTCCCAGTTCTACTTCGACTATACCTCTTCCCACCCTGTCCTCTGTAAGGATTCCATTCCCTTCTCTCAATTCCTCCGTCCCCATCGCATCTGCACCCAGGATGAGAACTTACATGCCAGATCAACAGAGATGTCCTCCTTTTTCAAACAGCGCACCTTTCCATCGACCACCATCAAATCGGTGCTCAACCACATATCCTCTATTACCAACACATCTGTCCTGGCCCCTTCCGCCCCCATGTGAATCAAGGTCAGGATTCCTCTTGTCCTCACCTACCAGCCTCTGCATCTAACACATCCTCCCCCGCTGTTTCTGCCACCTACTACATGATCCTACTACTCAACACATATTTCCCTCCCTGCCTTCCGCAGGGACCGCTCCCACTGTGACTCTCTTGTCCACTTCTCCCTCCCCACCAATTATCCCCTTGGGACCTACCTGTGACTGCAGGAGATGCTTCACTTGCACCCCACCTCCTCCCTCACCACCATTCGGGGCCCCAAATAGACCTTCCAAGTGAAGCCACATTTCACTTATGAATCTGCAGGGGTCATCTACTGCATCCGGTGATCCTGTTGTGGTTTCCTATACATTGGAGTGACTTGGACGCAGACTGGGAGATCACTTTGTTGAGCATCTCAGCTCTGTCTGCTGCAATAGCATGGATCTCCTAGTGGCCACCCATTTTAATTACCTATCCCATTCCCTTGCTGACATGTTGATCTGTCGTCTCAAGCACTGCCAAACTGAGACCACCTGCAAATTGGAGGAATAACACCATCTTCCAACTAGGCACCCTCTAACCGGACGGCATTAATATCGATTTCTTTGGCTTTTGTTAAAAGCTTCCCCCACCTCTGTCTTACCTTTCATTGTCTCTTTTTGCTCAAAGATGACAAATTCTTACCTCATCCCTTATCATATCCAATTAACACCTTGTGTTGGTCTGGATTCCTCCCCCAGCCAGCATTGTTTGAATTCTGAGACTTTGAGATTTCCTGCTTCTGGCTCATTCGGCTTATTTCTTGAGAAGGGCTCAGGCCCGAAACATCGGCAACATATCTTTGCTTTTTAGGGATGCTGAAAAGACCGGCTGAGTTCCTCGAGCATTTCAGTGTGTTTTTACTATAATCACAGCATCTGTAGACTTTCGTGTTTCACTCAGAAGGAAATGAAAGCCCAACTTAGCAAGATTAGGTCCAAAATGAAGAATTTTTGCTGGATAATGTATGTGCATTTTACTAAACTTCGCTTTGAAATTGTTCATCCATTGGTTTTTAAAAGCACAGAAATATATTTATCATATACTTTAACAAGGTAGAAGGGAGTAGCACACTCTGCAAGACACCTTTTAGAATGGAGCACGGCAGGCTGTATTTTAAGAGCGAGACACCTACCAGATGTGCAAGTTTAACTTTGGTATGAATGAGGACTCCATTTAAAATCACTCTGGCTTGCCCATGTGGCTCTAGCGATACTTTGCTGTTCTGGTTTGTGATGGTGGCATGTTTCTCAGCAATACTGTATGAGAAAAATGACATGAAGTGGCCCAATAAACCACATTCTTTCATGGATTAAATACTTCTGGATACACACACTGCACCACATTGTATAGATAAAAGGATTTTAAAACTGCACACCACCACACATCAAACCATTGTTGAGTGGTTTATTTATTGCACTGTATCTGTTTAAAATATTTTTCATATTTTCCATGAAAAAGTATAATCTTTGCCTTAACTATAACAGCATTCAAAACTCCAACCCAATGTAGAAAAAAATTATATCCTTCATTCTTTTATTTTCTATGATTGCAACCCATCCCCTCAACATACACACAATAATTAACTTAAATGTTTTACCTCAATTACTCTATCAAAGTCTTTTGTAATTTTATCCAAAGCTCTCTCGCCTCCTTTGCTACAGTGTAAACCTTCTCAGGCTCTTCTCTTGTCAGAACAATCATTGCCCTCTCAGGGTCTGCTCTGATGAAGTTTCAATGGACGCTTTTGATGTCCATTCCTCAACAGGGTACCCTCATCTGAATGAACAATAACTGCTTTCCAAACGATATTTGAAACATGCCCTTAGGAACTTCCTTTCCTTCTCTTTTATACAGTTCTGCTCATAAAACTAAAATTCTGGGGCTTATCAGCTTTTAAATGTTAGGGAATTGTTTGTTTGAACCCCTATTTTAGCTCTTCCTTCACAGTTATTTCATCGTCTTTACGAACATAGAATACAGCACAGTACAGGCCCTTCAGCCCATGATGTTGTGCCAACCTATGTTAAACCTACTCCATGATAAATCTATCCTTTCCCTCCCTCATGTGCCTATCTGTCTTTAAATATTCCGATTTTACCAGCCTCCACCATCTCTCCCGACAATGCATTCCAGTCACTCACCACTCTGTGTAAAATAAACCTACCTCTGATGTCTCCCCTAAACTTCCCTCCACTCACCTTAAACAAAAGTCCGTTGTATTGGCCGTTGCTGCTCTGACTGTCCATCCCATCAATGCCTCTCAAATTTACACACCTCTATTAAGTCACCTTTCATCCACCAAAGTTTTAAAAAAACCCTAATTTGCTCAACCATTTTATAATGAGTCTATTCTAACCATTTTGTTCTCTCATCAAGACATTCCACAGTAAGTCACAAGCCCCTCCTGCGAACTCTTCTGTGAATAGTGGGATGAGGTGAGAAGCACCGATGTGCAGCTGAGCTGAATGCAGTCTTACCCTGATGACAACATCATTAGGCAACACTGGTTAGTAGTGCTGTGATGGAGACAGAATTGTAACCCTTCTCAACAGACATGACTGAGACTGGCTGTTTCATGACCAAGGATCAGCCAATTTTAAAACTGCTCGATATCAAGTCTCCCTCCCCCCACCATTTGAGTTACAAAGTTGCACTCTAATAACATTAGCATCAAATAATCTGAATTTATGTCATACAATCAAACATAATTGATCACTTTCAATTATTATAAAAATGGATTGTTACTTTTTGGAGAAACTTCCGCTTGGCATTCCCACAACACCCCTGTATTTCTTGAAAAAATTTGTTTCCGTTTCCACATACCCCAAACCTCGAATAATAATTGCCTGTGGAAAATTTCCAGATTGTCCCACGACAGATTCTCCTGGAACAAAGCACAAGCATGCAGAAGTAATTTGTTCCATTTGAAATATTAGTGATACAGAGAGCAGGTATGTTGTATTCTTAGCGAGGCTTGTATTCATTGAAGTTTAAAAGAGTAAGAAACCGATAAAATTCTATTAAACTCAACCGAATCGAAACACGAAAGATCACAGATACTGGGTTCCAACCCAAATTGTTGACAATTTTTTCCGCTGATGTGCTCGACTATCTGAAGTCCCCCAGAGGTCACAACCTGGGTAGCACAGTTAGCACATCACTATTACAGCGCCAGTGACCTGGGTTTGAATCCAGCGCTGTCTGTAAAGAGTTTGTACATTCACCTTGTGATCTGCATGGGTTCCCTTTGGGTGCTTGGTTTCCTCCCACCATCTAAAACATACGGGGCTGTAGGTTAATTTGGGTGGGATGGGTTTCATGGCCGGAATTGGCTTCTACTATAAAATTTGAAAAAATGAATTTAAACTTCCTGATGCAGGGTATGCCATTGATAATCAAGATCAGGGGAAATTTGTGAACCCAAAACAGTTTTTCGTGGAATTCTCTATGACAGAAAGCAAGTCATTAAATAATATTTGTGAGGTAGTCCGATATATTTGTCAATGCTCAAGGGATATTGGGTGTGGGGCGGGGGGCTGGGGAGAAAGGCAGAAACAGAGCACTGAAGTGAATGATTAGACCTGATTGTAGTGATCAGTAGAATAAGCCAGCCTACTGCTGCGCCTATTTTGTACATTGAGTGGAGGAAATATGTAAACCAGAACTTCCCCTGGCTGTAAAAAAATAAAAGTAATTACTGGGACTGTTAGAACATTACAGCATAGCACAGGCCCTTTGGCCCACAATGTGGTGCGGCCTATATATATTATAAAAAAGCTAAATCCTCCCTCATAACCCTCTATTTTTCCATTCAGGCCTGTAGAAGAGTCTCTTAAATGCCCTCATTCTTCCAGCTTTCAAGGTATTCCAGGCACCCACAACTCCTTAAAAAAAATCTTAACCTTACTCCCTTCACTTTGTACAGATGTCTTCTGGTGTTTGCTACTCCTGCCCTGGGGAATAAAAGGTGCTGTCTACCTTATCTATAACCTCTTTCACACTTGCAAGTGGTCCCAGGAATTAGCCGCCCATCGGCCTTTAAAGTGCCTAGTGTGAACGTCATTTCACACTGGGGATTGACGCCCTTGACCCCTACTACAATCCCCGGCGTCTGCAGACACTGTCGTTGCAATCAGGTAAGTGTAAAACAGATCATTGCATTGCGGGATTGAAATGACCCACGTTTTTGCTTGAGTGCAGGAAGAAAAGATTAAAAAGAAGGTAAACTTTGCTGTGGGAAAGTCGCGGTTGTGGACAGGGAGGAGAGAGAGAGAGAGAGAGAGAGAGAGAAAATAAATAGCAATAGCGGACAATATTTAAACAGCGTGGGAAAATTGGTAGCGCTATAGTGCGCAATTTATAAAGACTGTGGGGAGAAAGCAAAGGCAGGCCTGACTTCCCAGAATACCGTGCGACAAAGAAACCCCTCTATGAATGCTCCATGCATGCAGCCGGGCATGCAGCCCTTTCTCTGCTGCATGGAATTCTGGGAGGTCAGGTCTACCATCACTTTTTCCTCATGGTATTTATAAATTGTACACAAGTACTACCAACTTTCCCATGCTGTTTAAATTTTATGCAATAATGCTACAAACTTTCCCACGCTGTATAAATTGTGTGCTACCAACTTTCCCCACCTGGTTTAAAAATTGTCTGCTATTGCTATTTATTGCTCGCACTTTCCCATGGTCCCTTATAAAGGTTTATATAGGTTGGCACAACAATGACAGGGGCTGAAGGGCTCATACTGTGCTGAACATAAAGCTTAATTATGTTATAATTAGGCATGATTAATTTTGTTCAAATATAAGATCATAATACATTGATCAGGATTTAGGGCATTTCCACCATCGCTCAATGCGTCATGAAGGTTAGAAGAGTCCTAACTCCAGGGATGGCTCCTTGCAAGTGTGAAAGCATTCAGTGTCCCAGTTAGGAGTAGGCAAGTATGAAAAGCCAAACCCCCATTCCTATCCCAGGACACTGAACAGCCAATTTAGTGGGACGCAAATGTGAAAGGGGCTTCTGTCTCTCATAATCTTGTAGACCTCTGTTAAGTCTCCTCCAGTCCTTCTTCACTCCAAAGAGAAAAGCCATGGCTCTGCTAACCTTGCCTAATAAGACATATATCCCAATCCAGGCAAAATTCTGTAAATCTCATTGGCACCCTCCATAACTTCCACATCTTTCCTGTAATGAGGTGACAGAACTGAACACAATATTTTAAGTGTGGTCTCACCAGAGATTTGTAGAGCTGCAGCATCACCTCATGACTCCTAAACTCAATCCCTGATTAGTGAAGCCCAGCTTACCATAGGCCTTCTTAACTTTCCTATTGACCTTGTGCAGCAACC
The DNA here is from genome assembly GCF_036971445.1 of Narcine bancroftii. Taxonomy (NCBI): domain Eukaryota; kingdom Metazoa; phylum Chordata; class Chondrichthyes; order Torpediniformes; family Narcinidae; genus Narcine; species Narcine bancroftii. Next base: position 18,949,526 of record NC_091472.1, read on the forward strand.
TTGAGAGATGTATGGATTTGAACTCCAAGATCCTTCTGCTCTTCCATACCGTTAGTAACCGACCATTAACCCTGTACTTGGCCTTCAGGTTGGTCCTTCCAAAATGTATCACCTCACACTTATCTGGATTGAACTTGGTCATAAAACATTTGATTGCATTAGTTCAGATGTTGTTTTATCCTCAATGTTAACCAATCCAAATAGATTCTACTCAAGACAAGGTTGAGCTGAAAATGGATACGAGTTGAAATGCAAGTCAGTTGTAGCCCAGGTGAAGATCAGACCAAACAGAAAGAACAGCAAGTAAAACCCAGACTTGGGTCAGAAGACAGCAGCAGTGTTGGAGGCCAGTACCATCCTGGATGAAGTGCCTGACAAAGGCCGTGAGCTGTGGATCCACATTGACATTCGACAGATACGGGAACATCTGAATCATGAACCGTTCCTAGAAAACAGAGGCAAAAAGCTTACTCATGCTTTCTATTAGATCTCTGACTCAACCCAGCTTAGTGGCCACACAATCCTGTGGTAATTAGCACAGGATTTGCAAACCTAACAAAAGGATGTCAGAAATGAACAAGGTCATTCCAAATTACAAACAATTTTCTTACATTTCAGCTGGTGGTTTAGAATTTCAGCCTTTCCTCTCAAACATCTGTGTACTGCAATGGCAGTACTCCCCTACAGCAGTTCTCTGGTAGAGGTCATGTGCTGTTAGGATTTGTAACACCCATTTCTTTCCGAGCCCTGAGTTTCCTGACTTTACAAGTGCCCTGGTACAGTTTTGACTGTGTATTTCTGGGCTTAAATTTTTAAAAAAATCAAAACTTAAAAAAAAAGTACATATGTATTTTTATGGACACTTTTTTGCAATTAAAAAAATTATTTTCCATATATTAAATATTACAAGATACAAGGATAATGATCCATTTCCAGGTGAATGCATTTCCATCAAATTGGCCTGATTCTGCTGAAAGGTCAACTGAAAAGTTAACTCTATCTCTTTCTGATTTGTTAAATATTTCCATTTTAATGTCAAAGTTGCAGCATCTGCTGTGTTTTGCATTCTGATCATACACAGATTACTGACTGAGGCTGATCTGACTGAAAGAATCTTGCTTTCAATTTCAATAAGATTCCACCTGCATTGAATTCGTCCATCGTTATTGAATGAAGATCTACCGGGACCAATGCCTGAAGAGGGCGCACAAAATCAGTGAACCGGTGCGGACTCGAAAGGCCAACATGGCCTGTTTCCGCTCCGTAAATGGTTAGATGGTAAAACAGGATTCTTCCTACTTTTACCTGCATGAGGTTTACAAACTGATGCTTCCATTCCTTCTGTGCTTTCTCAAGCCGTTGCTCCCAAGATGTCTGAATCTCCACCAACAGGAGCTCGTTTCCGGCCAGCAGGCGCCGTAACTCTGCTGGTGAGGGAAAAGCAGCATGCTTTAGATTTAGATCCACAGAGGGCAAGTGTGAGGGGTCATTGAGGATGGAAGGGTAGGATTTTCTGTTGGGGTAGTACTATGGTAGGTGTAGCAGATTAAGGAATCCTGCAACTTTTGGTTTGTAACTTGCATTTTAGATCATTCTCCGAATTAAGTGCCAACTCCCTAAATATTCATTTTAGATCATTCGTTTTAAATATTCATAAATATTTTAAATATTCATTTTAAATCATTCTCCTAATTAATTGCCTTCTCCCTAAATATTCACAAATTTTGTGGTAACAGATCAGCAAATCCGGTCTGATTGTGAATTTAGCTCGAGGACTTTCACCAACTAACTTCAACTAACAGGTACCTACCTGTTTCCTCTTCCACCCTTTTTCCAGAGTTTCTAATCTTAGTAATCTTCAATTGCAGCTTGGCATTCTCTGCCTTTAGCTCTTGAACAAGTCGCTCCGTTGCATTTTCATTTATTACCGCCTTGTTCTGAATATTTTTCGTCCTTTGTGCATTGAAGAGAAAATGAATAGGGAGATTAATCTGTATAGTCCTTCCAGTCTGTTCCATCTTTGAATTGTCTGTTAGCCAGCTCAGAGAAGTGAAACACAGAAGTCTGCAGACACTGTGATTGTAGTAAAAACAGAAATGTTGGAGGAATTCAGCTGGTCTTGCAGCATCCATAGGAAATAAAGATATATGACCGACGTAGCAGACTGGAGCCCTTCTTCAAGGTATACTCATATACCTTGAGGAAGGGCTCAGACCCGAAATTTTGGTTAATACCGTATATGCTCATGTAAAAATAGTGGATTTTTAAAATATAATTTTTAACGTTAAATTTATGGGGTCGACTATTACATGAATACTACTTTTGACCACGATAAGTACCTGTATTAATTTGAACCATTGGGAGCTTCAATGGGTGGGCAGGTCCTAGGTGAAAGTCCGCAGTCGAGGCGTCAGGAGATCAGATGGACTGGCGGCTGGGGCTAAAACTAGGAAGGTTGACTTTTATACAGTATTGACTTTTACACGAGTATGTATGGTGCATCTTTACCCCCACCCCATGGATGCTGTGAGACTGGCTGAGTTCCTCCAGCATTTACTATATCTAGAATCTACTGAATAACCTCTGGAGCTCCATAGGGAAAAATTTTCCTAAGATTCACACAAGAAGATCCTCCTGATCTCCATTTTTTTAAAATAATTTTTTTATTTTTCACACCATAAACCACACTGACCAATATACATACATTTTCCTTTTCAAATATATACAGTGTCATTTCCCCCCCCACTCCTCCCATCCCACCCTTCCTACATTCCCCCCCATTCATTTAAAGTACAAAATCTAAGACACATTAAACCAGTCAAACAATGTTGTCATTCAACAAAAATAAACAAGAAATTCCACTGAGTCAATACTTTTCATTTCCTTCTCCTTTCGTTAATTTAGGTGGTAGATGTCCCCGGTAGGTTTCCTCTATTGTGTTTCATGTATGGCTCCCATATTTGTTCAAATATTTCAATATTATTTCTTAAATTATATGTTATTTTTTCTAATGGAATACATTTATTCATTTCTACATACCATTGTTGTATTCTCAAATTATCTTCCAATTTCCAGGTTGACATAATACATTTTTTTTGCTACGGCTAGAGCTATCTTAAATCTTTTTTGTGCACCATCCAAATCAAGTCCAAATTCTTTATTTTTTATGTTACTTAGGAGGAAGATCTCTGTGTTTTTTGGTATATTGTTTTCTGTAATTTTATTTAATATCTGGTTTAGATCTTCCCAAAATTTTTCTACTTTCTCACATGTCCAGATTGCATGAATTGTTGTTCCCATTTCTTTTTTACAACGAAAACATCTGTCAGATACTGTTGGGTCCCATTTATTTAACTTTTGAGGTGTAATGTATAGCCTGTGTATCCAGTTATATTGTATCATACGTAACCTCGTATTTATTGTATTTCTCATCGTTCCAGAGCATAACTTCTCCCATGTTTCCTTCTTTATTTTTATATTTAAATCTTGTTCCCATTTTTGTTTAGTTTTACCATTTGTTTCCTCATTCTCCTTTTCTTGCAGTTTAATATACATATCTGTTATAAATCTTTTGATTGTCATTGTATCTATAATCACATATTCAAAGTTACTTCCCTCTGGTAACCTCAAACTACTTCCTAATTTGTCCTTCAAGTAGGATCTCAATTGGTAATATGCCAACACTGTATCTTGAGTTATATTATATTTATCCTTCATTTGTTCAAAGGATAATAATCTATTTCCTGAAAAACAATTTTCTATTCTTTTGATCCCTTTTTTCTCCTATTCTCTAAAGGAAAGGTTATTTATTGTAAAAGGGAGTAACTGATTTTGCGTCATTATTAGTTTTGGTAATTGGTAACTTGTTTTATTCCTTTCTACATGAATCTTCTTCCAAATATTGAGCAGATGATGTAATACTGGAGAACTCGTTGTACCAATTTTTCATCCCATTTATATAATATGTGTTCAGGTATCTTTTCCCCTATTTTATCTAGTTCTAATCTAGTCCAATCTGGCTTTTCCCTTGTTTGATAAAAATCTGATAGGTATCTTAATTGTGCGGCTCTATAATAATTTTTAAAGTTTGGCAATTGTAAGCCTCCTTGTTTATACCATTCTGTTAATTTATCTAGTGCTATCCTCGGTTGCCCCCCTTTCCATAAAAATTTCCTTCTTATTTTCTTTAACTCCTTGAAGAATTTCTCCGTCAAGTGTATTGGCAATGCCTGAAATAGGTATAATATCCTTGGGAAAATGTTCATTTTAATACAGTTTATCCTTCCTATTAGTGTTAGTGGTAAATCTTTCCAATGCTCTAAATCGTCCTGTAATTTTTTCATTAGTGGATAATAATTGAGTTTATATAGATGGGCGAGATTTTTATTTATTTGTATACCTAGGTATCTTATTGCTTGCATTTGCCATCTGAATGGTGATTCCTTCTTAAATTTTGAGAAATCTGCATTATTCATTGGCATTGCTTCACTTTTATTTACGTTAATCTTATAACCCGACACTTCTCCATAATCCTTCAATTTCTTATATAATTCTTTTATTGATAGTTCTGGTTCTGTTAAGTATACTATAACATCATCCGCAAATAGACTGATTTTATATTCCTTATCTTTTATTTTTATCCCTTTTATATTGTTTTCTGTTCTTATCAATTCTGCTAGTGGTTCTATAGCTAACGCGAACAATAAGGGTGATAGTGGGCATCCCTGCCTTGTTGATCTGCTTAAATTAAATTGCTTTGATATCTATCCATTTACTGTCACTTTCGCCAATGGCCCCTTATATAATGCTTTAATCCAATTAATATACTTCTCTGGAAAACTGAATTTTTGCAATACTTTGAATAAATAATTCCATTCTACTCTGTCAAAGGCCTTCTCTGCGTCTAAAGCAACTGCTATCATTGGCGCTTTACTCCCTTCTACTGCATGAATTAAGTTAATAAATTTACAAATATTGTCTGTTATCCGTCTTTTTTAATAAATCCAGTTTGGTCTAGATTTACCATTTTAGGTACATAATCTGCTAATCTGTTTGCTAATAGTTTAGCTATTATCTTATAATCTGTGTTAAGTAATGATATTGGTCTATATGACGCTGGTGCGAGTGGATCTTTCCCTTGCTTTGGTATTACTGTAATTATTGCTGTTTTACATGAATCTGGTAAGCTTTGTGTTTTGTCAATCTGGTTGATTACTTCCAGGAGGGGAGGAATTAATAAATCTTTAAATGTTTCATAGAATTCTATTGGGAATCCATCCTCTCCTGGTGTTTTATTATTTTGTAGTTTCTTTATTATCTCTTGTATTTCTACTATTTCAAATGGTTCTGTTAATTTATTTTGTTCCTCTATTTGTAATTTTGGTAGTTCAATTTTAGTTAAAAATTCATCTATTTTGCCTTCTTTCCCTTCGTTTTCAGTTTGGTATAATTGTTCATAGAATTTTATAAAGTTTTCCTTGATCTCCTTTGGATTATATGTGATTTGCTTGTCTTTTTTCCTTGATGCCAATACCATTTTCTTAGCTTGCTCTGTCTTAAGCTGCCATGCTAGAATTTTGTGCGTTTTTTCCCCTAGTTCATAATATTTCTGTTTTTTCTTCATTATGTTCTTCTCCACCTTATATGTTTGTAGTGTTTCATATTTTATTTTTTTATCTGCCAATTCTCTTCTTTTAGTTGTATCTTCCTTCATTGCTAATTCTTTTTCTATATTTACTATTTCCCTTTCCAACTGCTCTGTTTCCTGATTGTAGTCTTTCTTCATCTTGGTTACATACTGATCTCCATTTGAAGTAGCTCAATGGACAGGTCTCTGGAACCAAGCAATGAATATTGGTTTATTCTCCAGTGGTGTACTGAGGAACAGGCACAGGGTCAGAAGTCAAGACTCTATATGCCTTGTTGACAGTGTTTTAAAAAATCCCAGATAATTATTCACAATTCTTTATATTTATCCCTCAACTAAAATCACAAAAAAAAAGCAGATTTACTCATCATTGCATTCGCACGACCGAGTAGCAACTGTAGTGTGACAAATAGTTCACACGTTGCCATAACTAGAACCACTTCAAAGAAAAAACCTCAGTGGTAATAGAGCACTTTGGAATGGAGAAGTCAGATTTAAAAATGTGAGCAAATTTTCTCAATTCTTCTCCAATAAAGCTTGACAGTTTTACCTTTCAGTATAGCGTAACGTTGAGAGAGTTTCTTCGTAACAAATATCAGCTGGACTGACTGTTGCAATCTGTAAGAGAATTCATGATTCATTTTGAAAGCTGCACTCATCAAGTGGAGGGAATGATCATGTAAGAATGGATCACTGATAATAACATTAATCAGTCCAAGTGGGGTGGATACAAAGTGGTTGTCTGCCAGTGGATAAAGAGGACAATGGATAAAAGTTCTGTTTTTCTTACCTAAGTGAATAACTCAACATTTATCCTAGTTACATTTAGACTTAATGTGTCTAAATTCTCTTGAAGTCGCTTTGTACACGCCTCACAGCCTCACCAAGTTGGAACTTTTACCTTCAATTCTCCTGGTGAAATTATTGCTAATGTATTGTGAATAGCTGGAGTCAAAGGGGCGAGTCACGTATCACCACATGCCACCCTGGAAAAGATCCCCATTTCCTTCTCTCGGGGCCCTGCACGACAACCAATTTTCAATTTATGCCATACACAAAAGTGCTGGAGAAATCTAGCATCTATAGGAAGCAAAGGATAACGAAGGCCTGAGCCCTTCGTCAAGGTACGAGCAAAAATCAGGCAGGTGCAGAGTTACAGGGAGAGAACAGTTGGGATGGAGCAAAAGCAAGTTTATTTATGTAAGGTATCCTCAATATTGAAGACAAGTGTAGGGTCAGTAGCAAACCCAGATCGCTGCAGATCGCAAAGTCTGCCCATTCCCAGTAAAACTCCGTTTCACTGCATTAAATATCAAGTTACATTTATTGACTTATTGAATTACCAGCAATTTAAAAATGAGAAAGCATTGGAAACAACAGTTTTTCTTTAAATACCTGTAGATTACTTCTTTTTCCCCTCTCCATCAGCTGTAACTGCTGAAGAACTGCAGGAAGTTGGCATTACACCAGCAATCTAACACTGGGTGTTGTCGGCATTGAGAAGACTGCTCACATCCAATGCATACAAACTCACATATTAGATACAGGAAATGACCTTTCAACCCCAGCCCTCTGCTTGACCATTTTATGATTGGAGCTGATCTGTTTGGAACTCTGAATCCCATCTCCTCATTTATCATCTGCGTTCAAATGTTTAAGAGCTCTACCTCTAATGCCATTTAGGAGAGAACTTTAAAGACTCAACCTGCAGTGAGAATTTTTTAAATAATAGGCAAGATCTTTTCAAATGGTTTTTCAACACAAACAAGTTTCCTGTCATGAGCTTTTATGTCCCCACAATATTTGATGCATCATCTTAACAAATGTTATTCAGATATCCAAGTACGATACATCCGTAATCCACAGCACAAGTTACTTGTTTAAAAAAAAATCCAATATATTGGCTAAACATGATTTCCCTTTCACAAGTCACAGCCTCATGATTAGTGCAACGCTGTTACAGTGACTGGGATTCGAATCCAGCACTGCCTGTAAGTAGTTTGTATGCTCTCCCCATGTCTGCGTGCTCCAGTTTCCTCCCACCCTCCAAAATCGTATGGGGTTTTAGGTTAATTGGGCGTCACAGGCTCGTGGGCCGGAAGGGCCTGTTAGCGCCCTGATGGTTCGAATTTAAATTTTTAAATTTGTCCATGCTCACTTTGCTAATTACTATAAATTTTTCTACATGCTTCTTTTAAATCTTTAACAGCTTCTAACATTTTTCTTCATGATCGATGTCAAGTTAATGCCCTGTTGTTTCCTACTTTCTCTTGTCCTTTTTGAATAAAGGAGTTCCATTTGTCATTTGAAATAAAAGAGATTCAGTTGATACTTGTTATCTGCTGGAACCTTTCTGAAACACTGGGAATTTTCAATAATTAAAGCCAGTGTTTCAACTATCACACCTGCCATTTCAGGAATTTATACAATTACGTGTTTAGGCAGGAATTCCAAATATCTTGGTAGTTACATGAGGGAGATCTGGACCATCGTATCACACAAGACTTTAAACACTTGTGGAAGTCACCCCACACCTCTGAAATGAAATCAGACTGCAAAAGAACACACAGCAAAAATATCTCTTCGAAGCATGCAGGTTTTATTATAAATGTTCAATATGTATATGGGAAGTGAGGATGACTCGTCAGGAGATTTCTCAGTCAAACATCTCCTTGAAGTCTCAGCTCTTACTTCAAAAGGTACAGATGGTTGCTTCTATATTTATACAATTTCAAATGAGTAAGGAGCAGAACGACCCTCACTCTTAATGTTACAACATTCTATATAAGAAAAAATGGTTTCCTCGCCCTGGCACCTAGCTTTTTGGTGTTTACTTTTCATAAGACAAAATAGAATGATGTTGTGCTAACTTTATCTTTGCTTTTCATTTTATCTGTCCTTGCAGAGTCAGTGCCTATTCTCAAAGCTTGCAAGGTCATTTGTTTGCAACTGTCTAATTGTTTTCAGCCATCTTATGTCATACTAAAAGTTTGTCAGCCATCTTGTGTTAAAAGCAAGAGTGTTAGCATTGAGATACAAGTCAAAAGCTTTAAAATAAGTAAGATAAATCATTCTTTAAACACTGAATACATAAAGATCAAGCTTAAGAGAATATATGAGGCACAACTCAACAGGCCAGGAAACTGAGAAGGTAAAATTACAAGAAAAAAAAAGCAAGAACCAACTCTTGTGGATTTTTTTTCCCTCAGGAAGAGCAAGGTTCCTGAGCATTTACCATGAGAGTCTTGCTGTTTCCACCCAGAGCAGGCTGCAGTAGTTTAGTAAGTGTGGAGTTCCTGTAGGGCACATGGAGCATCCTCTTCCCCATAGCAATTTCTGCCAATGCACTGGGGAAAAGCATAGAATAAAATGACGTAATATTCAATGGTGTCAACTCGAAACCACACAATGCAGGAAGCAGCACATCACAGCTGGCGAGTGAACAAATAATTCAGAGTCAAGGTTCCTTTTATTGTTATATAATAGTACATTAAAAATGTACCATGCACGAGAATTCAAATCCTATTGGCCACTTTGTGATAAAAAGGCACAGAAATGCTAGAGGAACTCAGCGTGTCTCGCAGAGCCATAGGAGGTAGATATATTACCGACATTTCGAGGAGAGGGAGGCTACAGGGAAGAAGGTTGGGATGGGGAGGGAGGGAGGGAGGTTTAACAGAAGCCAGAGAAGTCGATGATAATGCCATCCGGTTGAACTGCCCAGTTGGAAGATGAGGTGTTGTCCCTCCAATTTACCGGTGATCTCAGTGTGGCAGTGCATGAGACCATGGACAGACACGATAGCAAGGGATTGGGATGGAAAATTGAAATGGGCGGCCACTGGGAGATCCAAGATATTGCAGCGGACAGGACCAAAGTGCTCAACAAAGCAATCTCCCAGTCTATACCCAGTCTCTCCAATGTGGAGGAGACCACGACAGAAGGACCAGATGCAGTGTTTCACTTCATGCCAGTTTATAAATTGGAGTTCAGTTTAAAATGATAAAAATGTAAAACAGATCAGGAAAATTCATCAGTGCTCTATCAGGGAGTCACCATGGTCAAAGTAAACGTTCTAATGGCCACATTTGAATAAACCTGCAGTACGTAGCTGGTCTGGTTGTTTGGTTTCGGTGAGTGCCTCACCTGATAACGTTTCCCAGAGTGGTCAAGCTGAGATTGATGGCAGTTCCCTCTCTCAGACGGTCCCCCTCAGAACCAGAGGTCTTTTGACGCTCACTGCCAGCCAAATCCACCAGGTTTATGTTCGACTGTTTGGTTAGGTGGTCTTTTAAAAACACCTGTGTGGAAGTACATTAAACAAAAGCAGGCAGATCTGTCAATTGTAACTTAGTTTCTTTGAAATTGATCACTTAAAAAAAAACCATTTTGTTGGCTGTTGGCCTATGCACCTCCCCATGCCCCTTCTTCCCTCTTCTCTCTCCTACCCCCACCTTTTAATTCAGGCGCCTGATGCTATTTGTTGATACCTTGATAAAGGGCTCAGGCCCGAAACATTGGTTATATCCCTTTGTTTCTTAGAGATGTTGCGTGACTTGCTAAGTTTCTCCAGCACTTTTGCAATGCACAACTTTTTTTTTAAAAACTCTGTGGGAGTGCGCTTCAATAAATATTAAATAAAGTCATTATGTTATTTAGCAGATATTTTAAAATTAACAATACTTCACAGAAACTTGGAACCCAGCAGTGTGCAAGTCCAAGCTATTGATCACCACTGTATAAGTGGAGTATTGGATAAAAATGCCTTTACTTTGATGGCAATATCTGGATTCTGTCAATCATCAGTTCTCTGCAGGACTGATTATTCCATATTTCCATTACAGTCTGTTTTTTTATGTATATTGTATGATTAGTTCAGTGATTTTGATAATATTGATACAGAGCTAAATATTCACCAGAACACCATGGGAAGTTCAACAGCTCTGCTTTCAGGAGTAAGGTGAGGCTCTTAATTCATATATATACCTGCAATGGAATTTAACCCCAGTCTTGTGACTCAGAAGGCAAGAGTGTCATCATGAATCCATGGCTGACATCAAGGCTTTCAAATCAGGACAGCAGAGTCTGAGCTGTAAGGAGAGGCCAGAAAAGCTGGGCCTTTACTCCCTGTAGCATAAGAGGCTTATAAAATCATGGGGGGAATAGACAAGGAGAATAGTCACAATATTTTCCCCAGAATAGGAGAGTCCAAAGCTAGAGGGCATTTATTTAAAGTGAAGGTGGAAAGACTTGAAATGGTTCTCTAGATAGAGTAAATGCAATGTAGGCTTTTTCCACTGAGGGTAGGAGACATGGGTTAAGGGTGAAAGGGGAAAAGTTTAGGGGGAACATTCAGAACCATTCTCTGGTTCTGTGGAACTTCTTCACACAGTAGTGGGAGTATGGAATGAACTACCAGCTGAAGTGGTGAATGTGGGCCAATTTTCACATTTAACAAAAGATTGGACAGGTAAATGGACGGGAGGGCAATGAACTGGGTGCAAGTCAGTGGCACTAGGCAGAATGATAGTTCGGGGCAGACGAGATGGGCCGAAGGGCTGGTTTTCTGTGGTATAATGATTTATGTTCTGTGGTTCTACTGTCAGCTCCTACAGAGGGTGGAGGGATATGGAATCAGCTGCCAGAGGAAGTGGTAGAGGCACGTACCATTACAAGGTTTAAAAGACATTTGGACAGGTACATGGATTGGAAAGGGATGGAAGGATATGGGCTAAATGCAGGCAAATAGGACTAGGTTAAATGGGCAACTTGGTCAGCCTGGATGAGTTGGGCTGAAGGGGCTGTTTCTGTGTTGTACAACTCTATGACCCTATAAACCAGCCCTTCTCAACAGGGGTCATACACATTTAATGGGAGCCATGGTCTGAAATCATAAAATATTTATGTTCTTGTAAGTTGGACAGAAGTACAAAAGAAACCAACTAAACTTGACAGCGTCACAGGGAAGGGGGGGGGGGGAGGGGGAATAAACTTGGAGCAGAGTCCGAAGAGGACCATAGTTAAAAAGTTGAGAATGGCTGTTATAAGAAACATCAAGAAGAGGTTTCTGAATTCCAAAGGCTGTCTTCATGAGTTGCTTCTGAAAAAGGCCATGGAAACTAATTTTCTAGTATTAGCAAACTTGAATCTTCCCATTAGTAGAGAGTCCGGAGGCAGGGGTCCCAGCCCCAGGTCATGGCTGCAGAGAATCAGAATCAACAGGTCCAGGTGACCTATCTGTGGCTTCTCCACAACAGAAGCCAGCAGGAGACCGTCATTAAATATATTCAAGGCAGAGGTAGATATAGATATATTTCTTACTGCTGAAGGGATCACTGGATATGGGAAGAAAGTGGGAATAGGATACGGGAGTGGATGGTCAGCCACAATTGGGTTAAGTGGTGGACCAGGCCTGAGGGCAGAATGGCCTTGCCCTGCTTTAATTTTCAACATTTCCACCACTTTTATGGGGAGTCAATTCTGGAACACGTTAACGAAATGTTTAGCAACTTGCATTTCATCTCTGCTTCCTTTACCAAATCTGTGCTCCCTGGGAAGTGTTTTGCCTCTTTTACCCTTCCATCAAATCTCTCCCTCATTTCATCAATCCAAGGTCGTCTGATATTGTCGATTTCTTTCTTCCCTACTTAATTTCCTTTATTCTCTGAAGGCTTTAATTTCCTGAAGCAGTTACCAGAAGTAATTAAATGTCCAGTGTTTTATCAAAGGTTTGTGTAGCTTCCCATCCCACTTAAAAGTCGAAGATTTTGCTGCCTTCAGAGTTGTGTGTGCGTGAAGTGTCACTGCGGTTCCTCAGTCCCTTGAAAATTAGTTTGATCTTACTTTGCCCTTTTATTCCTCCAAACACTGAGATTTAATGTGAATAAAGAGCAGTTCATCCTCCAAAAGCTGTCCGTCGTTCAGGACCTGCTTCTGTCTCACATGACCAAATTCCCCATCATCTGCAAAACTGTGTTACTGGTCTCCAGAGCAGTTCCTTAACAGTCAACTTTGGTCAAGTTATTTTAACTGACAGCAGTCACTGACCAAAATGAAAACCCTGCCGGAATTGATGTTGCCAAATGACTCGACAAGCTTGTACCTGCTTGAACTGGACGGTGATGATCATATGTGAACGGCTGCTGGTCACGTTGATGTTGGTGGATGCAATGGTCCTCTTCCTCGTCCCTTCCTCCATCAACTGTTCAATTTGGTTGTAGTTTTCACAAGGTACTAACTTCACGTCCTCCACATAGAAACCCCTTTGGGAGTTTTCTCGCACTCGAAGACCTCCAGGATGCTTAGACAACAAGTCAATGACCTATGAGATTAGTTGTAAAAAAATAATAATTCATGTGGAGTTATGGAGAGTTTAACACTATTTCAGCCACTGTGTTAGTCTGTGTGACCCAGAGACTGAAATGAGTCTAATATTACAGAAAGGCAGCTGGACAATTATCAAGCTTGTCAAAATTGCTGTAGCTTTTCTGGCAAAAAAGTCAAGACTTCTCAAGAGAATGATTTTCACTAAAATATGTAAACCCTTGATCACCGATTTTCCTCGAGATGTCAATTTTTTTTCTGATTTGTTTAGCTTTTGATCTTTCTATGCTTTTTTGTTATTAACATAGTTTCAATTTTTTTTAAACCTTCCTTCTGCCATCTCCCTGCACCATCCATCCAGCAGTTCTGGGCAAACACTCTAATCCACTCCTTATTGGCTCGTATTTGTGTCCTTCATTTATGTCACTCCTTATTGGCTCGTATTTGTGTCCTTCATTTATGCCACTCCTTATTGGCTCGTATTTGTGTCCTTCATTTATGATGTCACTCCTTATTGGCTCGTATTTGTGTCTTTCATTTATGATGTCACTCCTTATTGGCTCGTATTTGTGTCTTTCATTTATGTCACTCCTTATTGGCTCGTATTTGTGTCCTTCATTTATGATGTCACTGTGCTTCTAAATCATGCAAAGCCTCATTTCGCCTCAACCTTGCGCCCTTTTCCATTGGATAGTGCAGGTGGCAGACTGTCTAATGAACAGAAGTGGAGAACCTTCAGCACAGTCACAGTTATTGGCAATGCACTGTCAAATCTCCGACAATAAAAATAATTTGGCATGGAACCCATAGTTTGAAATCAAGTTGATGGATGTTAAATGCCGGGGACCAAGTTTTATTCTCGGTCTGTCAATGCTTGATACTTTACTGCTTAAGAACAGCAGAACTTGGAAAGAAACTTCCAGCTACTGTACAGATTAGCAAATAGAGATTCGTGTAACCATTTCTACGCAGAGCTCGGCCTTCACACAGAACCTATGGGAGCATATCCAGACCACGGCTGTGCAAGATATCGCCATGCTTGAAAGGCAACATGAAACTCCTTTTCTAATGAGCTGAAGTACTGTTGACTTGTAATATGCTATTTACTTATTTATTCCATTGGAACTAATCCTCCAGATCATTTTATAGATGAGGTGAAAATGTTCTTGATATAGTTTCTAACAAAATATGCACACCTGGAGAATTGATGTTTAACACAGTTGAAAGTCCATTCAACCTTGGTACATGCCTTTTCTTTTGCAACAATAAAGCAGCTGGCTAATGCACATACTGGTGGCAAAATTGAATACTACATTTTGGTGTCAGTCAGGAGAAAAACATTACCTTTTCATTGTAGATTTCCAACATGCTGAAATAAATCTGTAAGGAGAATAAAAGAAATTTGGGACTTGTCTTATTACACAGCAAAATAATCTATAATCTCCTTTATATCATTAACCTCTTGTACTTCAAATGGTGATTCACTACCATTGCTTTCAAACAGTGGCATTTTTACCATTGACATGTTTAGGAAAGAATAGGTTAATTCAAACCGATTCACCGGATTAAATCAGAAGCCATAACAGCAATGATTAAGAGGTTTGTTAACGATCCTAAACCTAAATTTGCAACGTCGTTGTGGAATTCCAAGAATTTCTTAGATCACACAGAGTATGATTGTCACACTATAGGAACAAATGATGAGGCAGCAAAAGTGAAAGTGCAGAAGAGATACACTAAGATGTTGCCAGGAATAGAGGGCTTTAGTTATCAGAGATTGGATAAACTGGGTTTATTCTCACTGCAATACACATGGCTACAGTACAACATTCATTCAGGTTTATAAAATCAAGAGGGGAGATAGTCAGACCAAGATTGGAGGAACACTACCTCATCTTCCAACCGGGCACCGTCCAACCAAATAGCATCAATATCGACTTCTCTGGTTTTGTTAACCCTCCCACCCCCCCCTCACTTCTTCCACCCACTTTGTCTCTCCCTTCCCTGTCTCCTTTCACACAGACATGATAATTTCTCACCTCTGCCCTTATATCCAATTAACACCTTTTGTTGGTCTGGGTTCCTCCCCAGCCAGCACTGTCTGAATTCTGAGATTTCCTCCTTTTGCCCATTCTGCGTACTTCCTCGGAGAAGGGTTCAGGCCCAAAACGATGGCTTTTTATGGATGCTGAAAGACCAGAGTTCCTCCAGCACTTTGGTGTATTTTTACTACAGGTACAATCACAGAGTTTGCACGATTTCGTATTTCAATCTAGACAGTCAGTCCATGGCAGGGGAGTCTAGAAATGGAGGGCACAGGTTTAATGTGAGAGGGAGCAATTTAAATCTGAGGGGTAAGTTTCCCTCCACAGCCCCCAACACACAAAGGTGAATATTTGAAAGCAGCTGCCGGAGGCAGAAACCGTTCTAATGATTAAAAGGCATTTGGACAGATATTTAGATTGGAAAAATGCAAGGAATACAGACCTAATATGGGGTTAGCGTCATGGTTAGTAAGGGCATGGTGGATCAAAGAGCCTGCTTTGATTTTGTAAACATAGAAACATAGAAGATAGGAGCAGGAGTAGGGGTCATTCGACCCTTCGAGCCTGCTCCGCCATTCAACGAGATCATGGCTGATCTTAAAGTTCAGTAACTCGAATACCTTGAATTCATTCAAAAATGTTGTGCAGAGAACCCAATATGTACTAATGTTCATGGGTGGAGGAGGTGGGGAAAAATGCTATTTAATCCAGGCTGAAGGACTAATCTTTTCTAGTTAATTTGGCATTATCTTGTGCCTAAGCATTTTGTGCTAAATCTTTGCCATGCCCAGAACCAGTTCGTTAATTTGAGAGATACCTGGTCTCCAATTTAAGGTGGATGCTTGATTCCTCACCAAACTTATTCTGCTGTAGCCCCACTCTCCCTTCATACCTTCACATTTATTCCTAACTTTTTCATTTTGATTTTAGTTTTTCATTTCTTTCTGATTCTCCTTTTCATTTATCTTTAGTCATCCCTTATACAATTTAAACATACAGGCCCTTTCAGCCCACGAGTCCAGGCCGCCCAATTACACCCAATTAATGGTGGGAGGAAACTGGAGCCCCTGGGGAAATTCCACGCAGACACGGGGAGAATGTACAAACTCATTACAAATAGTGGTGGATTAGAACCCCGTTCGCTGGTGTTGTAATAGCGCTGCGCTAACTGCTCATGGTAACAGGTGCACAGGCGCCTGTCTACATTTTGCTCTTATCTTGATGAAGGGTTCAAGCCCAAAATTTTAGTTATGTTTCTTTATCTTTGCTATATAAAGACCTGCTGAGTTTCTCCAGCATTGATTTTACTTCAATCATGGTGACTGCAGACTTTTGTATTTTAATTTTGCAAACATCTGTAACCCTGTGGTGGTTTGTGTGTCACGCTCCTCCTGTTCCTGCTTGGTTTGGATATTTCCACATTAATTCCACCATCCATCTGCTTCTCTTTTCACTCCTCCCTCCCCCCCCCCCCCCCCACAAAAAAAAATCATTTACATAGACCTGAACTGCAATAGATCTCATGAAAAACTTTTTGGAAGGACGAAGCCAAATCTGAGGTACCCCTGGAAAAATTAATCGCAGCAGCAAAGAACAAAGTACAGAACAAATATTAATGGAACATCTAAATCCACTGGGAGCAACTCAAAAACTCAAATAAACTGGAGCAGGTCCCTCACACCTGCCCATTTGATGATTGCGGCTGATCTGCCCCAGGCTTCATCTCCCCAGAGCTCTTTTCTCTCATCTTTTAATGATTTTTATGCATCTTTTGATACGTTCCAAACTCTAGAAAATTTACCTACATTTACAACCTCAGCTCTGTGATTATCTCTCTCCCCACTCCCATAAGTAGAAACACTTCAAGCTTCCTCTCACTCTTCTACCCTCCAAAAAGAAAAGCCCCAGCTCTGCTAACCTTGCCTCACAAGACTTATTTTCCAAATCCAGGCAACACCTGGTAAATCTCCTCTGCACCCTCTCTATAGCTTCCACATCCTTCCTATAATGAGGAGACCAGAACTGAACACAATGCTCCAAGTGTGGTCTCACCAGAGATTTGTCAAGTTGCAACATGACCTCTCTGATCTTGAACTTATTCCCCCATTAAAGAAGCCCAGTATCCTAAGGGCCTTCTTCACTATCCTATCAACCTTGTGTGGCGACCTTGAGGGATGAATGGATTTGGACCCACACTTCATCCACACTAACCAACCATTAAGCCTGTACTCAGCCTTCTGGTTTGTCCTTCCAGAATGCATCACCTCACACTTATCCAGATTGAACTCCATCTGCCACTTCTCTGCCCAACTCTGCATCCTGTCTAGATCCTCTTGTAACCTTCAACAACCTTCCATCCACTTTTCACCATTTTCGTCACTGACTGCACCAAGATGAGCAAGGAAGTTGTCCAGGTGTAAATGCAGAAAATGAATTTTCAATGACATACTGCATTTCGTGGTTTTGAATTCTTGAGGCATGTTAAAAATGACAAGAAATCACATAGGCTATGATTTTAAAAAGAGTATGTGATAGGAAAATTTTAAGACTATTTTGATGATCAGTAGCCCCAAATCCAAAAGAAAATACACCCAAAAGCAGGAAGCAAAATCTTCATTGTCCAGTTGTACCTATTGATCCCAAATGACCACAATCCTTAACATTATTGCTGATTCTTACCTGGAACTGTTTATCAGCTTCTTGATTTTGTTTAATTGTTTTAAACAACTCATCACAAGTTAATGGAATTATTCCCTTGTCTGGTCCATATCCAATCATGGAGTAGCTTTTTCCTGAACCAGTCTGTCCATAGGCCAACAATGTTGTGTTGTATCCCTGCCACGCATTGCTCAACAATTCTTGGCCCAGATCATTAAACACCTTTCTCTAAGGAAGCAAGGATTGAACAAAATTACACATTTGTCCTTTCTCACATTATCCCTTTTATTTTTTACCCGAGGAAACTGACTCCGCTTCGACAAGGGAATTCCCTGAAATGAACACCATCTTCATGCCTTGGCTCTGAACCCATTCACCCCCTTGTCAAATGAATAGCTGCTGTTAAACAATCCATTTGAGCCAGACCCTAACCCTAACCCTAACCCCTAACCCTAACCGCACATTAAACACATGTAGTGTTTCTGGGTAGAGTTGGAGGTTTCTATAACTCTGTGGGAAGAAGTGACTTCTTGATGCCACCCTGAAAAAAAAAGTTTTTAATTTCAAGGATATTATTCACCTGAAGAATAGCTCATATCTCCACATTCCATCAAATCCTCCAAATCACCCTCAAGTGCCAAAGGGAAAGAAGACCACTACTCCAGATATAATTGGGTCCTTGTATTCTGGACCTCAAAGTAAAAGCCAACATTCCATTAGTTCTTTTGAAAGAATAAGCACAGGAAGTGGAGCTGAGTGGGAGGATAGATCAGCACATGATAGAATGGTGGAGCAGATTCAATGGGCCAATAGGCCTATTTCTGCTCCTAGATCTTGTGAACTCTGACAAGGGTTCATTTATTCAAAGTTTTCAGAACTCATCACCGAAACAAAAGATACACAGAAGCCATAGCTAGATCATTGGATCACAGATTCTCATTGGGCAATTACGTGGAGCACTGTTGACCATCATTTTCACTTACTCTGCAAAATTTCTGGACACAAGCAGCTACTTCCCTTTCAAATGGACTGTGAACCCAAATCAGGTCCATTAATAAATTTGTTTTACTTTGAACTGCAGCCTTGAAGTTGGACGTCATCCTGGTCACTACTGAATTACTTGTTACTTACCGGCAAAGTGGGAAGTTTTTGTCTCAAGCAATTTCTAAATCCTGACAATGGCTTAGAAGAAAACCTGCCTGATATTTTAACCTAGGACTGGTGCCCAGATTGTGGTGGGACAAAGGTGAAGGACATTTTACAATCACTAAATGCACAATAGACATTATGCAATATTTGTAATCATTATTTTTGATAAATTCAACTATTTTGTTCTTAATTGCAGTTGAGAGTTATGCAAACTTTTCCTAATGTGCACAGGTTGATGTGATGAGATTGATATATCTTATTTACAAAGGAGAACTGTTTAAAGTCTTTTCATATCTTCAATACCATATCCATACACTTTCATCCGCTTGGCCCTTCCCCACAGTGCCTGCACATTGGCTGTGCCAAGCCTCAGCACATACCCCTGCAGCCTGGAATGGCCCAGTTAGCAGCGATCCTTCACCGACATCTCTGGATGCTGGAAGACCAATATTCTGGCAGACCAAAGTGCGTCTTTCACCAAGATGATGGTCTTTCAGTAGCTCTGCATGTGCCCTCGGGAACAGCCTGTAAATCAAGAGTCACACTGTCGCTGGGGATGAACTGTAACAAGGATCTTTGTGTCCTTCCCCAGACACTCTTTGCAAATCCACATTTTGCAGAGGTGGGACACTGTCTCCACTCCACCACAGTCATCTCAGGGACAGCGTACATTCTTGTCACATCAGAAGGATCTGACCAGGAGGCCCCTCTCACAGCCAGCCAGGCCAAGTCCTGGTGCTGATTAGTTTTTTTTTTAAAAACCAAAAATAGATTTTATTCACAATAAATTATCCACGAAAGGAAAATCATTCAAAGTTTCGTCTCATCCTTAGTTTTGTATCCATACATTTCCATCACTGGACATTGTTACATGCATTTCTACTTACACCATTATCACCACAGTGGCACCTTGTCGTTATTCCCCACTCTTTTGTTTGAGGGGCTTCCCCTGGCTCTCAGCCCCTCAATGCCAGGTAACGAAGAACTCTAGATTTAAAGATATTACTCTTCATTCTATTTATTGTCCATCTAACAGTGTAGACTGCTGGGTAGCATCACATTAAGGCACCATATTCCAAAAACTTATCTATGTGAATGTAAGAGCCAAAGTATCCTTGCAGTTAGATCTCCAATGGTCTCCATGTGAGAGAGAACCTCAGATCATGCAACTCATAATTCTAATTGATGACGATTCTAAAATTGATGACAAGTTGTTGCATTTTATCACCAGAAGTTTGACAAATTACAGACATCCATTCACCAATAAAATTTTAAAGAAATGGATTTCCAAAACTTATTGTAGTTAGGCTATGTTCCAAACTCTAGTGATAAAACATAAAAGCAAGAACACCGGGGCTAGAAAGAATTTTTCAGATGCGCATCTCTCATATGTGGCAGGACATTTGCAGCTCTCCAGTACCAAAGAGTTAGCTGATGTCTTGCACACCAGATGGAGAAGGTATATCTGGTACTGCTAAGAGAACTACAGCAACATCCCACCTGATCTGCATATTTGCTTGTAGGTCCATCGGGAATAAGAATTCCTTCCTCATTTCTGACAAATCCGCTGTGTGACCAATAGGCCAGGTCAAAAGTGAAAGTCTTTGTATTTCTCCGATTTCTGGGATCCCAAATTGTGATACGGTTTAAAGCAAGGGAAATGATGCAAACACATCCTGCATCCTTCTCAGTCTGTTAAAAATAACCGTGAAGACATGTGGGAGTTGTACAGTATTTTAAAAAAAATACTTAATATCAGGTGTGTGGAGAATATCCATGGCAGCAAGGCAACAACAACTTGAAAGATCAGTTACAATTGTGTGGAATAGTAGAAACAGTGTTTTCCTTCTCTTTAAAAATTTCTCTGAATCTCCTCCTAAAGGTGGCAGGGATCAGGGATTCAGTTCTCCTTTATACAAGTTAGGTATTAATGTGAATAGAATTCAGTGAGTCCACCAATAGCAGAAAGAGTGGGAATTGCAGTTCCCCCGGTAAAGCCTTATGTCCCTGATTCTGCATCCATGCACAAGGAAGATTTTAATGAAATTAACCACCTGGAACCTGGCTCAGCATTTCCAAGGCAGCCCTTTCAAGTTATTGACAATTGGGATTCTCAGGACACACACCTCAAATAACAGAGGCAGCTTTTTATTCAAGCAACATCAGGGCACTCGATATTGTAGCCAAGCCAGTTTAAGTGTCGGAAGGATCTCTCTCCTCTCTGTATGCATGTATATACGTATAGAGTGTGTGTGTGTGTCTGTGAATTAGGCCTCATGAACCTATGCACCCATACATTTGTATTCCAACAAAATGTGCTGCAATTCATTCACCAGATCAATGAGCACATTGCAAATTTGGTTAATGAAAATAAAAATATAGGCACAACCCTTTAAGGATAGATTAATAAAAGAATTTAGTGTGGCACCCTTCATTGGAGCTGTACAAGAGCAATAGGACTGGTCACTTCATTATGGGAAAATATTAAATTATATTTCTCCATGTTGTTCAATTTAATTCTTAACTGAGGAATGTACATTCCTGACTCAAACAATGCCATTATATTTTGGGACAGAAATATTTTGTGACAAAATGTTTTAAACATCATAGGTTCTCAAATAACTCAAGTTAAATCACTTGAAAAATTCACAATATTGGATATAACCCTCACTCACCTGGTTAAAAGCTCGAACACGGACGGCCACTCTCACGCTGTCCATATTTGGCCTTATTCTTCCTTTATTTACATTTCCACAGAAACCAACAATGCAATGGCCCAGCTGGTTGGTTCGCTCTGATGTTTATTTCAGCATTCAGCATGCTAATGGTGCATTTTTAAAGAACTGTTCACCTTTCTGCTGAGGCTCTGTGGTTGTGCACGACTGCGAGGAGGAAAGAGAATCAGGAACGGTAGCCTGGTGTCAAATGTAGCATTTGGGTCGGAGTAGGGGAAGGAATTGACTGGAAGCAGGCCAACATTTAGAAAGCTGAATACCTCAGGAAACGTCCCATTTAAAGAGGGTTTGAGGAGGAGTTGCATTTCACATTTGCATTTTTTTAAAAAATCTGCAATTTGTATGAAACTGCATTATTCAGATTGATAAAATAATAATGAAACAGTAAACCTGAAACTTGATGACACTGGTCTCTCAGGTAACTGAATAGTTGTACACAATTCTCCAAAGTTCCTTTATTGTCACACAATAGTACAGAACATGAAATTACCTTCTGCCTGCCGTAAGACAGAGTCACCATTAGTGTCGTCCCTTAGAGAGCATGAGAAGCAAAATAGGGTCTCTTCAGAGTAGTGTGTTTGTGGATTTTCCTGCAACCTTTGCAGCCTCACAGACTCTTGTTCGATCCGTCGGCAACCTGATCTCCGGATCCAAACCTCCGAAACAATCAAAAGTCTTCAGCACCTGAGGTCCTTCGCGAGCTCTTCTTGTCCAAGGCACCCTCTTTAAATCTAGAGTTGTTTGTTCTGAAAGCTGGTGAACCAGTGCCCAGCAGCCCACGTGGGCCCCTGACCGCAAGTCGCTCGAGCCTCTGTGGGCCACTGAGCTCCTCTCTGGTCCGCTGTGGATGACAGTTCCGCAAGGTCATCCCCTCGGCTTCTCCCTCTCAACAGGGGTGTCCCTCTCAACAGGGGTGTTTCTCCCCATTTCTGGTCCCCTACACTGGTCCACTGGAGTCTGCAACCCCCTGTGGTTGCTGTCAAGCACAGGCACCACCATCTTGGGCAAAGACTCCACAATTGCAAGATCTTATTTACAAACATAATTGGCTCCTTTAACAGGACTTTTAAAGTCTGTACAAAGCCATTGGGATTAGAACCAAGCGAGCAGTTGAATCCTTTGAAGCAATGTTGTGAATCTGCTCTCTAGTCACTACCAACTCCACCATTTTAAAAAAAAAAGAACATTACAGCTTAGTCCAGGCCATTTGGCCCATGACATTGTGCTCACCTATATTGAAAGTTACATGAATGACAATAAACATAGACAAAGAGAATAAGAGGAATCCACTGTAGTGAGAAATGTCAGCAATCTTTTTATTTTTTGAAAATTTGCCTGGCTTACCAGTATTTGCTGAGCTATCTCAGTTTGTTGTGTGATTTGTAGCAGCACGGCAAGTATATCTTGATGAAAAAAAAGAAACATGATACAAGCTTTGTGACAAAAGTAACTAACGCAATGCAGCGTCATATGACACAAAATTAGTATGTTACAAATATACCAGGCGAGATTTCAAAAATTGGCACTTGGCTATCTTAAGGGAACGGAAAAGCCCTTGCTTCAGAGGGAAAGTATTGTCAATGCAAAATATTTTCCACCCCTCAATTAAAATTAATTGAAGATGGAATCGCCTGCTTCTGCTCCCATAGGGACCATTTGTTCCTGTATCCAAAGTAATTTTAGTTGGATGAATATTGGAAACTGTACAAAATATCTGCTGCCATTTTAGAAGCACTGGATCCAAACAGAGTTGAAGCAATGATTATCGATGGAATCAGCTTACTAAACTGGAGGCAATTCTCTACATTTAGTAGAGAGATACAAGATTAAATGCCAATTATATCTGGTTCTTTTTTAACTAAACTGAATGATGTATGGTAGCTTAAGATAGCTAAGAACACTGAACCTTGCCTCAGATTATTGACAATCTTATAGTGTCTAAAATAATTATAAAAACAAACTTTAAAGGTGTTAAACTGCATATACGGTACCATTTACCCCATTGGTAAAATTATCCATCACAAAAATGGAAAACATATCAAACTGCCATGTATACATTTTATTTATAACTCCCCTAAAATGTCAAAAATATTTACATTTAATTTTATATATGTTAATAAAATGTATGAAGATTCATTACAAAATTAAATTGTGAAACATTTGCCTAAAAACAAAAAAAGCAGTTACAATACTCCATATGGAGCTACGTTCCCCTTACAGACCATTTGTTCATGAAATGTTAAAATAATTTATATAAATTATTTTCCGAAAATTAGATGAACTTCAGAAATTTCACAGTTCTGTATACTGTATAACTCTTATATATAAACTGCATCCAAGTATTAAATTGATAAAACTGTAAAATGTCTTATTTGTGTCTGTTCACTTTCCGGCGTGTAACTGGCTTTCGAAACACTGGGTTCATTTTGCTCCTCTTATGACGAAGTGTCATCTTATGCTCTACGCACCCAGCATCATCTGTTCCTTTTCCTTGATTGGATAACGAAGACAAAGGACTTGCTAAAGGAGAAAGAAATTCAATTTCCACAGGTGGTGCTGTCCAGGAACCCTTTTTGGTTACTCTGTCAAGACAAAAGCAACACACGGCAGTTTTTAATATCAGCAAGAGAAACGATAAGCCTCAGTGTCTCTTGTCTGACTGTGCAGACCTGCAAGCACCACCCTTCCTATCCCTGCAAATATAAACTACCTGGGACTCTTCTTCACTCGAAGTCTTGTGGTTCTGTGTCTGGTATGTATTTTCTCCTCTTGTTTACTTTTCCCCTCTTCTCCTTTTCTAACCACTTTTATTTTTGGCACAGCATCCTTCAAAATATCCAAATCCTGAAGCACACAAAAATTTTAAATTGGTCTCATCTTTAAGCAAAAATACATTAAAAACATCTACAAACATAGCAAACCATTTGCTCTTTCTTGTTACAACTCAATTAATCACTCAATAATAGTTTTTGCTGGGTATAAAATAATGGGCAGTGAAAAAAATGAGGTAACCCATATGCATAAGTTGTTTATCGAGCATACAAGTCAGCAATGAAAAACAAAGCCCAAAGGCAAATCCTTTAATGCATTCTTGCCCAACCTACTCGTTTACCCAGAAAACTGCCCTTAGTCTCTCTGATTATTTTTCTTCCCTAACCTTTAATATAATTTTGTTAAATTAGATATTAAAATGTTATTTGTTAACCCCTTTTCATTACCTGCAAGGGTGTTTTGTTGGGTCTTCTAGATCTTGTTAGAGGAGTAGAAAAAGTAAACTCTGGCTGCTGCACAGTGGGATCTTGTAGCGTGGTCTTTTCAACTATTAATGAGAAGATTAGAAACAAAATTCGTTAATGTATCAATGGCCCATGAAAAATGCAAATACATTTAACAATATGATAAGCTCTGAAAAGCTCAAAACAATTAACACACATGTAAAGCTCAATTTCAAAATCTCACAAAGCACATATCCAGAAGGTGTTATGTGAAAATCTTGAACCGTAATGGGACACTTTAAAGTCTTAGTTTCTTTATAATAAGACTTAGAAAATTAGACTCTGCTCTACTTTACCCTCACTCACTAATGTGCAAAAGAATTGTAGCAAAGTTTCATCAGGTGTATTGGCTACTGTGTCTTAAAGCAGGAAAGGTAATTGCTCGTTATAAAATTACATGTGGACTATCATCCCTTACTACCTTTCAGAAATGGAAAATAAAATACTGAAGATGCTGGAAATCTGAACTATTGCCAGAAACGCTGGAACTACTGATAAGACATGTTTCCTTGATCTTTACAGGTACCAAGCAACAAGAGCCAAATAGTAAGGAATTAAGAGCAAAAATGAAAAGTCCTGAATTCTATGTTAACTTTATTTCTCAGTCATACAAATAAGAATCTGTTTTCCAGCTCTCAAATGGCTTTACTTTTGTGATAGGATATCCAAGCTTCACAGGGCTTCTGAATCAGAAGGACACAATGGTTTGATGTAATTTTTCCAATCAGCCATCTTGCTGTTAAAGTTCAATTCTCTATTCCATACCCTTTGCTGGAAAAGGAAGTGTAGAATCATCGCATGCTGTCCTTAGGCATTAATGTTAAAGGCAATAATGCTTGTTTGCAAATTTTAGACAATGATAAGAAAGGCAACATAATGTTGAGGGAAACCTGGAACATTACAGCAACACAGTGAATCATGGGTACCATTGAGAAAGCATGCATTAATATCATGTACTGTTAAATAATTTCTGTAAATCAACAGAACACATTTCTTAATTATAATTTAAGGCCATGGTATCCATTTGAGACATGAAGAAAACAGCCAAAACAGACGTGCTTACAATGCTACGTATTAAATTAGAATATGAATAACTTCAGATTTTGAGACATAATTACCTTTTGACTTTCTTGAGGATCTTGTGAGAGGAGGAGAGAAAGAATAAGAATCCTCTTGGGCTAAAATGATCGCATGTGATTCTGAATCTTTACCAGGTTTTCTCCTGGCTGGTTTATGGGTGAAAGTTACCGTAAGCTGTTCCTCTTGCCTATCATCCACAATATTATCTTTGACCTTGGACTTTGGTGTTTCTTTGCTTGTGACAGGCTGCCCCCTTCTTGTCATCTCAGCTTTAACAGGCAAGGTAATCGCCACATTTGAAGTCAATTCTGCAATATTTTCTAGTGCCACAAGGTGGGCATCTTTGGCCCTACTTCTTGTAAGTCTGCTGGGTGTAGGTACCACAGGTATGTGTTCATTAATCTCTAGCACTGAAATGGGATTGTTGAGCAGAGCATCAACTTCAGAAAGTTTCCTTCTTTTTTGTCTGGAAGACCGCTGAGAAATAGAAGTAACTTCTGGTTGTTGTCTTGGTGTTTTCAAAGAGTTGTCCAAGACGTGTTCTGCATCTGCTCTGACAGCCGCACTTTTTCTCTTAGATCTCAAGACAGGCATATTGGTATCAAGCAAATTGGTTTCTGTGTCATGTGGTCTGTGAGTGATTGTTTTTCTAGTAGACCTTGTAGAGATATGGATAGAGTCGGATTTTTGATAAAGTTGCATCCCTTTCTGCTCCTCCAAACTATTTTTCACAACTTCATTTATCCCTGTAACAATTCTTCTGGTACTCCTCCTTGGTTTTGCAGGCATTTCTGTGGTTGGTTTAACTTTCTGTATTTCCACAAATACCAGTTCCTCATGATCCATGGAACTGATTTCACCCACTTTATTCCTATTTCCTTTAAAGGACCTTGTTGACATTGCCACAGACTCCATTTGTTTCGCCTGCATAACGTTTCTATTAACATCCTCAACCGTGTCTGTTTTTGTTTCCTTTTTTGCCTCTCTCTTATACAAGCCACTTCCCTGCTTTATTATTCCAGTATCGACCTGCACAGGAAGCTTTAACATTTCAGACTTTTCACCTTCAAGGACTGCCGCTAAGTCATCCGTAGATTGACCCCTTTCAAGGGCCACCACTGAATCATCTGCGGATCGACCCCCTTTATGGAGCTCCACTGAATTATCTGTGGATTGACCCCCTTTAAGGACCTCCGTTGAAATATCTGTGGATTGACCCTCTTTAAGGACCTCCGTTGAATTATCTGTGGATTGACCCCCTTTAAGGACCTCCGTTGAATTATCTGTGGATTGACCCCCTTTAAGGACCTCCGTTGCATTATCTGTGGATTGACCCCCTTTAAGGACCTCCGTTGCATTATCCGTGGATTGACCCCCTTTAAGGATCTCCGTTGCATTATCCGTGGATTGACCCCCTTTAAGGGCCTCCGTTGAATTATCCGTGGATTGACCCTCTTTAAGGACCTCCATTGAATTATCCGTGGATTGACCCTCTTTAAGGGCCTCCATTGAATTATCTATTGGTTGATCCCCTTTAAGGACCTCCGTTGCATTATCTGTGGATTGACCCCCTTTAAGGACCTCCATTGAATTATCTGTGGATTGACCCCCTTTAAGGACCGTTGAATTATCCGTGGATTGACCCCCTTTAAGGACCGGTGAATTATCCATGGATTGACCCTCTTTAAGGACCTCCATTGAATTATCTGTGGATTGACCCCCTTTAAGGACCTCCGGTGAATTATCCGTGGATTGACCTCCTTTAAGGACCTCCATTGAATTATCCGTGGATTGACCCCCTTTCAGGGCCTCCGGTGAATTATCCATGGATTGACCTCCTTTAAGGACCTCCGTTGAATTATCCATGGATTGACCCCCTTTAAGGACCTCCGTTGAATTATCCATGGATTGACCCCCTTTAAGGACCTCCAATGAATTATCTATTGATTGACCCTCCTCAACAACCTCCATTGAATTTGTGATGTCTACTCTAATTGGATCAGGCACACAAAATACTGAATCAGCAAACTTATATTCATCTTCCAATTGTTGAAGAACAAAAGAATTGTTCTTTGAACAAAGCTGTTCTTCATTGTCAAAAACATTATTCTCTGGAGTCTTTTTAATAGATTCACTCATTTTAGTTTTCAGTGAGTCTAACAAAATTGTTTCCCCTTTGTTCACAAAAGCAGGCTTTTGATTAATCTCTGTCGGCATTAGCTGTTCCGTATCTTTATCTTCATCACCATTTTCCAATGCGAAAGTGAAGTTGTCTTCAATGTTATGGTATTCTCTGACCAGAACGCCATCCCTTTCAGCCTCACTCAGAACTTTAGCTTTGTCATTGGATTGGTCTGGAAGGTCATCAACATGCATAACTGTTTGAAATAGAACTGGTTCATGCAGTTTCAGTTCGATGGACACCACTGAGCAAGACTCTTCTCCTTGAGCATCAAGTTCGAGTCCTTCACTGACATCCTGTAATCATAAATAAAATTGCTGTAGTCATTCTTTTAAGCAGATGTTGACACAGCATGCATAATCCATGTTTAAAGAGAATTAGTGATCTATTTTAAATACTCCTCACAAATGGATAACAAATTTGAAGATAATGCTGTTTTACCCATTTATGCTATTTTTCTCAAAGAACAGTGCAACCTTCATTGACAGATAAAAGCAATTTTGAAAATAGGAAAGATTAATTGATAGATTTGCCCTGAGCAAGAACTTTATAAAAGTCTCTCAGCCCCACTGTTCAAAAAGCTTCATTTTGGTATTTGCCTGAAATTGCTTCAAATGAGGTGGAAGTTGAAATCACACCTCAAGAGTAGATCCACCTTGCAACAATAACACCAGATTTGTTGTGACACAGTTAGCGCAACGCCGTGAAAGTGCCAGCAATCAAGACTGGGGTTCAAATCCCGCGCTCTCTGTAAGAAGTTTGTATGTTCTCCCCATGTCTGCGTGGGCTTCTCTTGGGGCTCCAGTTTCCTTCCACTGTTCAAATGTATCGGGGGGTTGTCGGATAATTGGGCGTTATCAGGCAGCATGGACTCGTGAGCCAGAAGGACCTGTGACCATGTTGTATGTCTAAATTTTTAAAAAAGCACCTTCTCGAAACAAGAAGCAATAAACTTGGCCACGACATGGTTAGACGCGAGTAAAACGTTGTGGGAAAGCACTGAACTGGAGTTTACTTTTTGGTCTGAAAGGGAGGCGAGCACAGTGGTGGAAATCCTAACAAAAAGGATATCCAGATAGATATTCAAAGGTAGATTTAAATAAGCAACATGCACTGAAGAAAATAGGATTTAAATAAAATTTGGTTCAAAAGCGAAAGAAAATTTGAGGATTTCAGGCAATCCTTAGCACAAAGTTTTCACATTTAATGTTTACGGCAATGCAGAAAAACTGAAGAACAATTTAAAATTTTACCCTCATGATTAACAGCGTAGATCTGATCAAAATAAATGAGGCATTATGCTGAATGATTGAGTTGAAGGGCATCATTCAATGAAAAGCCCAATACCAATTAAAATTTTTAAAAAATCACAGAAATCTATATTAATTATGACCTGATTTCACTTAAAATCTTTGCACTTCAAAAGCCACATTTATGGTGGAAGCTAATCTGAAAAGTAAATGGGATTGGTACCTGTCCATGAATGGAAATAGTTAATTGGTAGCAATGTGTTCAGATGATATTTTTGGAGTATAATGTCATAAAAATGGACCTAGAAGTAGTTACAATCTTGAAAACCTACAAACATTAAAGAGCAAAGGATGGAATGCTTTCACAGCAGGGCATAGGGCACAGTTATAATTTGTTCAAAAGTTGTTCCTTTATGCTAATCAGAGGTCCATGTCACCAAAACTGTAAAACTGGCCACTGTGTCTTTGATGTGAACCTTCAATAATCCAGAAATACAAAATCCAAGACAAAAGATAATTACATGTCAGCAGATTGGAAAGTGATTTTTGAAGTAATTTGAGGCCTACATTTTTTTTGCTAAATTACTGAGAAGCACCTTGTGCATTTACACAAATTGGAAGTAAGAAAATATATTCTGTAGCAGCATTCGAGTGAGAACTAGAGTGTATTGTTCACATTACCTGTAAAAGCTGAGTATTTTCTGGAAGTGAAACTGCTATCGACTCATCCTGTGTACATTCAGCAATATCGTCCATCACTTTAATATCACTTTCTTCATATCCTGATAATGCTAATTCCATTTTCTCATTTCTTGTCTCTTTTTCAATAATGTCCTCATCATCAACTATGATCAAAGCTGGCAAAAAAATAAAGAGAAAAAAATTATCAGTTACATTTTCCTTGTATTTCAATATAAAATAAAAAGGTATTGTATAAATCTTGTCTTTAGAGCTCAGAGGATTAAACAGTTTTGTTTATTCTCCACATTAGGCAACCATTTTATTCAATATGTCAAAAGGAGCCCTTTATAAATGTAGACTGTTGTGAAGTCTTCTACCTTCACAATTCCCACAGAACCCCTTTATTCCACCACCATAGAAAACAAAATTGCATGCTGTTTCAATACTTCAATGCATCAAGGAGAGAAAAATAATAGCACACATCTTTTATTATGGATAACCTCTGAAGTTCTAAATTAAGGAATTAAATAAAAAAGATCAGTGCAAGAACATTCAAAAGGCACAAATTGAAAAAACAGACCTCCAATCAGATAAATGGGTTGCCAACTTGGGTGAATCAGGCAAAGGGCTTGTTCTATGCTCTTATGTATAAATGCTACCATCAGATGACAAAAGAACAATGTCTGTTCCTGCAACAAAATGAATGTTGAATAATTTGTGTCACTGAAGTCAGCTGTTGAATGTTAATAATTTTGGGTGCATTTCAGAGACCAG